>NC_050579.1:45605997-46221943 GCF_011100635.1 Trichosurus vulpecula
CCTAGCACTCTATCTACTTTGCCACCCAGCTTCCTGAGTACCCAAGCAGTTGTCCAACCATAAAATTGGTAGCTTGGAAGGTGCTGAGTTCCCCTTCAATGGAGGACTTTCCAAGGAGCCTAGAAGACCACTTCTCAGGGGTACTGTGGAGGGGATGGCTGTTTAAATAAGTGTTGGGCTACATGACTTCTGAGGTCCTTTCCAGCTCTGAGATGCTGTCGCTCTTCTACCCAGGAATCAAGACCACTAAGTCTGAGGGCTGGTCTCCATAGCACCTTTTCCATAAACGTTAAGAACTCTACAATTTAAAGCAATATAGCTATTTGCTATGAGTGTAGAAAGAGCACACTGCTTTATTTCCAAGATTTTAATTCCTCCCCCCCTTCCCCCATTGCTGAAGCAGGTGGTTACTAAAGATTAGATTTCCATTTCTGCCAAAGGAAATGCCAAGGGCCTGGGAGGCCTAGGAATGTAGAAACTCAGTGATAAAGGAGTGAGGATCGGGTGTGTTATAAACTCTATGGAAGGTGGGGGTCCGATCCCCCTTGACTTTCTCCTTTCTCCAAGGGCAGTTCCTCCTCAGGGGCATGGCTTCAGCTCTCCAGTTTCTCGCTTGACTGACTCACCGCTCAACTGACTTGTTGCCTTATATAGTAGCCCAAGAAGTGTGACCTGACCTTCTCCGCTCATCACAAGGTGTTTCCTGTGCAGTGCCATCTTCTTTCGATCCAGTGAATACTTTCAGCCCAAGGATTATAGTCTTTTCAAATTGATGCGAAACTTATCCATGCGTAGTTAGGGGGTTATAGAAAAGTTTCTTAATACGTAGTTTACTCTGTTGATTGATTAATTGGGGTAGGGGGGTAGAACTCTAGGTCCTTACATATATTTAGGATTTCAAAGAGGTTATGGAGTTTCTGTGGGAGTTTGGGATGTGCTGAAGCATATGAGCCACATTTCTCTTTTCAGGATGGAAAATGCCAGTACAACCCAGCTAACCGAGCTGCCACGTGTTCAAAGTACACAGAGCTTCCCTATGGAAGTGAAGATGCCCTGAAGGAAGCCGTGGCCAACAAGGGACCTGTGTCCGTTGGAATAGATGCATCTCACCCTTCTTTCTTCCTGTATAGAAGTGGTAAACTCTCAGATTCACCATCCCTCTTTTTTTCAGTATCCCTATTGCATTATACATAGGAACATTGTCCCCTCCACCCCTAAATGTTGAGGGATGTACAAAAGAGTTTATTTTAGGTTAACTAGACCATGACAGATCTCTCTACTGATCCTGTACTGAAAGAAAAGGAATAACAGCCCAAAATGTGCAGCATTGGTATCTGTACCACATCAAGAATCTCCATACACTGGCTGGTCCCCCCTTAGAGATTACAGAAGGACATGGACAAGAAATGCACAGGAGGAGAGGACACAGATACGTTACAATCTGCACTGTTGGGAGCATCCGCATGGATGAACTCACACAGATCCATCCAAATGCAGAAGTAACTAGATCCTTATAAGTTTGGCCTGGACTCGTAAATGAGGTCTTCCACCCTGTTCTAATCAGTAAAGCTAGAGATTGAGCACAGCAAAAATTTAAAATAAGCCAGTCACTTTATAGACTATTAGAGCTGGAAGGGCCCCCAGAAGTCATATGTTGCCACCCTTTCGTTTTACAGATGAAAGAACTGAAGCTTAGGCAGTCAGGTTAAACAACTCACCCCCACCCAGTGAGGCCGTGAACCCAGCTACTCTGACTTGCCTCCCTAGTCAGTGCACTTTAATTCTGCAAACATCCATTAGGAACCTCATCTACACCAGGTGCTGGGGAGCCAGGGGCTGAGAACAGCCCTTATCCTCCACAAACTGAAATTCAGCAGTCTTTACTGAGCATGTATTTCATGTGTGGCATTGTTCTAGACACCATGGGAAGGTAAGGGATCCGGAAAAACTTTTTCAAAGAAAAACATTTCTGACCATATAGCCCAGTTCTAGACAGAATATATATGTATGCATATAAGAAAATCCAGACATATTTACAATGCAATATCTCAACAAATCAGTTCTAGAATCTGCTGAGTAAGAGCATCTACACTCACATCTACATCACACTCATGGAGCTCTTTCTGTACGATTTACAAAGCACTTTCTTCACAAGAGCCCTTTCAGGCAGGCAGTACAGGTAGGAAAATCCTTATTTTGCAGATGAGGGAATGGAGGCTTATAGTGTTTTTCTTCATTAAATTGAACGCCTAGTCAAGACTGAGCATTTGTAAGGTGCTTAATACATGCCAGGCACTGTGCCGAGTGCTGGGAATACACATACCAGCAAAAACACAGCCAGACTCTGCCCTCCAGCAGTTTATATTCTCTGGAGAAGGTAACACCTGAAAGGGGATCTAGAAAGTGGGGGTGAAGCTGCCTTCTCAGAGGTAGGAAGGTGAAAGTGTATTCCTTTCTTTATCTTCTACTCAGCTGCTAAAGGGATATCCATAAACAATGCCCTGCTTCATAAACTTCAGTGCTTCCTATCACCTAGAAACAAATACAAATTGCTCTGATTGGCATTGAAAGCCCTTCACAATCTGGCTCCAACCTCCCTTTCTAGCCTTAGATGGTCCTCTTCTCCCAGTGAAATCCTAAATCCCTATCTTTTGTGTGTATGCCTGGCATTTCCCCTCACAGACTATAAACTCCCAGAGGGCGGGTGCTGTTTCATTTTTGTATTTGTATTCCTAGTCTTTAGCATACAGCCAGGCACATAGTAGGTGCTTGATAAATGCTCATTGATTGGTTGAATTGCTTTGAGTTAAAATTTTTTTTTTCATATAGCTACATATATCTGTAGGCATTGCCAAGGAGTGATTAGCACAGAGTGGGGTTAACCGAGGAAGGACTCAGGAAGAAGTGTGGTTGGACTGATTTTTAAAAAAGTTTTTCTGACTGGGTATTTTAAGCATTGGGGTGATTGAAGCTGACGTTGTCTCTACTGGTGACTTTTTAGTGGACCTTGCTGAGCAATCCAAAGATGCCTCATAAAAAGCAGTTGCATGTCCATTTCTGTCTATGTCACCTGCAATCTACTCCTTATTCCCAGGTGTCTATTATGACCCATCATGCACTCAGAAGGTAAATCATGGTGTGCTGGTGATTGGCTACGGTAACCTAGAAGGAAAGGACTACTGGCTTGTTAAAAACAGGTAAATATCCAAACAGATTTTTGCTTAGGCCTCATACGGTCATGAATCATGGAATGGTTTAAGTAAACTCTTTCAAGAAATGATAAGATTCCATAGTTTCTGGTAAAATGGCATGTTAAATAACTACATGACATCTATATAGAACTATGGTAACCATAGCAGATGGTAAGCACAGTATGGTAAACATCCTTATAAGATGCACATAAAGTCCTTCCAGCCTTTTACTGCTATGATTTCAACAAGTTAAAAAATAAGATAAAAACCAGATAGAAAGAAAATCTTATAGTGCTATTCATTTAATTCTATTCACTTACATAGTTTTCTTTCTTTCTTTTTTTTTTTTAAAGCTGGGGCCTCACCTTTGGTGACAAAGGATATATTCGGATAGCAAGAAATAGAGGAAATCATTGTGGGATAGCTAATTTTCCTTCTTATCCAGAAATCTAAAAGATCTCTTCATTTCACATTTGATCAGTTAAGAAAGATGGATGACACTTTGTTCTGAGTTTAATTTTACTTTACTCCTATTAACCAGTAGAAATAACCAGAAATGTTGAATAGACTTAAATATAATAAAAGCTTCACTAATTTAGGTTTCATCAATTCATAATTCTAACATGGTTGCGTTGAATTGTAATCTTTGCATGTTTATGGAAAAAGAGGCTTGCTAAGCAATTTTTTCATTTTTATTCAGTATTTTATTTTTCCCCAGTTACACATTAAAACAATTTTTTAACATTCGTTTTTAAAACTTTGAATTCCAAATTCCCTTCCTCTTCCCCACCCCCATTTAGAAGGCAAGCAATTTGATATAGATTATACATGTGTAGTCATACAAAACATTTCCAAAATAGTCATGTTGTGAAAGAAAAGGAAAAAAACCTTCAAGAAAAATAAAGTAAAAAAAGTATGCTTCAATCTGTATTCAGACACCATCAGTTCTTTCTCTGAGAATGGATAGCATTTTTATCATAATCCTTCAGAGTTGTCTTGGATTGTTGTATTGCTGAGAATAGTGAAGTCATTCATAGCTGATCATTGTAAGTAATTTAATATTGTTTTTAGAGACAATTACAGAAAAGTGCTTAACTATTAAAAATTTGTTCTAATTTAACCTTTAATTATCCATTTTTATAATATAGTTTTATAAACTGCCCCAAAGCTTTTTTTAATGATTATTTAAGAATCCTAGATAATTTAGGATTTACGTATTTCTGAACGTCTATTATTGTCATTATAACATTCATTTCTTCTGAGGTGTTTGTACAACTCATCTAGTACTTAGAACATAAATCACAATGTACTAGTAATTAGGTGTAGTAATTTTGGTGGAAAAGACTATGGTTCCTGTGTACATATTTTGTCTTCATTGTAAACTCTTTGAGGACAAGGATCTTGTGTTTTCCATGTTTGTATTCCCTTACAAAGCCTAACACAATACCTTTCACACAGATGCTCAGTATTTGCTGAATAAATGTTGAAATAAAAAAAAAAAAACTTGAAAACAAAACATTTAAGAACTTTCAAGGTCTTCATTAATATGTCAACGATTAATGTGCAGCAGTAGTTACACATTATTTTTATCTCATCATAAAAGATTAGATCAGCAGGTACTTGGGCAACACTTTGGAACCCCGCTCAAATTACCGTATAGATATGGAAAACTGTTTTTCCTTAAAAATACATTACAATTCAAACTTTTCACTAATTCAGATTGATTTTCCTCACAACTCTACCAGATTATTGAGAGTTTGTGCATAGTTTGGAGGGGAATTGTAGATTCCATAGGTCCCTTAGCATGAACAGGGTCGTAGGGAAACAAATTCCTGATGGAATTGCAAACTTAAAGAATCTTTTTGGAGAGCAATTTGGCAATATACAATCTACAGTGAAGTTACAAAAATCATTACACTTTTTGACCCAATAATTTCATTGTTGAGAATATACCCTGAAAAGTGTTATCAAAAACAAACACAAAGAGCTTTCTTTTACAAGACTTTCATAGCATTATTTGAGGGTTGCAATAAGCAGAAGGAAAGAGAAAGTCCAACAATAAGGGGATAGTTAAATAAATTGTGTCACATTAATATAATGGAATAGTTAGGACTTGTAAATTCAGTGGTGCAGGAAATTCCCTATAAGACTGCAGATGGCAACTGTTCTGCAAATTTAATAGTTTTAGAGAGTTGGTAAAGTGATGTCCCCAGATTGCACAACTAATAGGTGTCAGAGCTGAGACCTGAATCACCCATGTACCCCCATGGCCCCTGTGGGATACTATATGTAAGTTACTGACAATTCAGTGGAATAAAATTGTAAAGGAAAGTGCTCCCAGGCACAGAAGTGCCCACTTTGCACTTGCACTGAGAGACAGAAAGGCAGGTGAGTCAAGACAGGCAAATCCTGTGAATGCACACAGGCAGCCAGTGCTTCTAGTGCCTCTTGAGGATGTGGCTGGAAGAACTACTTACCGTGAGATGCCAAAGGCTTTCTGAGCTCAAGGCATTCCTGTTCCTTCCCTTTACACACTTGTAAAGGAGACTTGATTGGGTCCATGGCTCCCAAAGGCTAGGAAAATTCCTGTGAATACTTCTTACTGTCATAAAATAAAGACTATTGGGTCAGCCTATCTAGGAGGCCCTGAACTCAATCCTTCCCCTTCTCCTCCTCTCTCCATGGCCCTCTGGCCTTGTGGCAAGCATGAAGAGAGGAAGGAAAAACCATTCCGTTGGAACCATGTGTACAGATGGCTTCATCAATGGTCACATTCTCTGATGGTGAGAACAGGCTTTTCATTAAGCTTTTCCAGTAGCCAGCAGATCACTAGCCACAGGCAGATCAGACTGGGCTTATTCAAGGTACTAAGCTCTCTACCAGACAGTCCCTCATTAGACAAATGGCTCAGGCCCTTCTCCAGTCAAGATTCTAATTTCCTTTCCAACTTTGCCTGTCTCAAGAAGACTGCTTCCTCATATGTGGACGACATCCAGAGCAGCGCTACTGGACAGCATGTGAAATCTTAATTCCTCCCAACTTTTTACTACAGTAAAAACAAAAGCAACATCAGCTTCGAAAGTTTGAAATCTCAGCTTCCCCCAGTCCAGTCTTTTGGCTGATTATTTCCTATATGTGCTAGCATAGTGCTCAGGGAAGCTTTCTCTGGGATACTGCTTTCTAAGTCTTACAAAAGGAGAAAATCATCTCCCTTCCACCCTTTCCCTATAGTAACTGCCCTTAACTCCTAGCTGCCAGACAGGTAAATCAGCTACCAGCCACCTTGACCTGCTGCCCTGGGGAATACAATTAGGTACAGCACCAGGCCTATTCCCAAAGGCCTTTGATGTGATGGGGTATAGAATCTGGAAGCCCCCTTGAACCTTCACACTTGAGGCCTTTGACTGAGGCCCTAAACCTTTCATTATCTCATTATGCCTAGGCCCAAATCTCTAGGTTACTCTTAACCTAGCTCAGCCCTTCATAGTCCAGCTACTTCCTACCCTTGATCCTATCAAAATGTCTATGCCCAAATCTGTTACCCTTAAATTAGCCTAGCCCTCCATTGTCTGTAAGTTCCAGGTAGCCTTCAGCTACTTCCCACCTTTAATCTCATTCTCTGGATTCCTGGACTCTGACCTCACCCCAGTCCCATCAAGATACTCCTTAGACTCCTCTTCAAGACACCCTAAACCCCTCCTCCTATCACCCCAGGACCACCCTAGATCCCTCCCACAATCTTTCTGTATTTAAGTTTCATCTTGCCTCCATGAAGGGGGTCAGATTCAATCTAGCTTAGATTGAGTCCCGCTTGTCAGACATGTCACAAATGGTGAGATTTCTTAAGAATCTACCCAATATGGCAAACCTTTAATGAACTTTTTCTTTGGCTATAAGAAGGCTTGGGTTGAATGCATTCAGCAGGACCCGGGGTGTCAGTATTTTGGGGTCTCAAGCACCCCAAACCTCATCAAATGTGTGTCTCCAGCATTCCCACCAATCAAGCTGTTAGGAACATAGGCAGCACTGACTCAGACTCCTGAGAGTCAGAGAATCCCCAAAGGTGGAGTCAGGGCAGCATCATGCTTTTCAAAGTTCTCACCGGAGTTCCAGTTACAACCCTGCCCTTTCACTCTATACTTACATCCCCTTAGGCAAATCACATACCTCTCCAGACCTCCATTTCCTCATCTGACATTTGAGGTTCCTTCCCATTCTAAATGCATGATTTATGGGCAGTAACTGAAATTAGCTCATCTTTCCATTCACCTTTTCTGTTTCTTTGGCAGCTAATAGAAAGTAAAGGGGGGAGGGAGGAACACCAGGCACATGCTGCTTGAGAAGGGCTGTCCCAATCATGCATCGGAAATCTGGAAAGGTCTTTAAGAAATAATTCAAGGAAAAAAAAGGAGGAAAAGAACACAGTATATACCATAGCCCTGTAAAAGGAAAAATGAATGACAAGGAATAGATAATCAAGAATTCTGTTAGAGAGAGAATGACTGAAAACTTGATATTTTTTACATTAAAATTAATTTAAATCAGAGTTACTAACTGTTAGAAATATACTTAGTCTAGGAATAAACAATACTCATTGGAAAGCCAGGAAGGTTTTAAGTATATTTTACAGGAGTACAGGAGAGCACAAGGACTCACACAAAGGCTAGTCCTTTTATTGACTCCCAATTCAAATCTCCTGCCTGGCTCTTCATTGGCCAGATACAACCCCTTACTGCCTATGACATGCCTTCCTCAAACAGCTCCTTAAGCATGTGAACAAGCCTCTAACCTTTCATCTGATCAGAAGCCTGGTTTCTGCTAGATCAGAGATTAGAACCAGTCACCTGACTTACATTCTGCTAAATGGGGGAGGGAGGGAGTGCTCCCATCATTTCTCACAATTCCTCCCTCTTTTCTTTTATTCAATTTTTTGTTTCCACATCTTTAATACTCTCTTACTCTTTCTCATATGAATTCTTCCCCTTAACCATCACCACTTTAAATAAATGTGGGAAGGTGGGGCAGGGGGGAGGTTGATTGGTGCATTGACAAATCAAAGGGGGCTGACCACTTTATAAATACAGATACAGAAGCACCAAAGAAAACAATAATGCAACCGTCCCTTTAAGATTCAGAAGTCTCTTCTCATACAGCGATCTGGCAGGGAACATCATCCAATGAAGTCCTCTGGTCCTTGGTATTTGTTCCACCCATCTCCAGCACAGCATCCCAGCATCTTCTTCTTGTCTTCTTGTAGGAAGCAGTTTTTTATACATTCTCCTACAAAAGTGACCTTAGCATAATTTTAAGTTAACATTCCCAAATCTTTTATAGCCTTATCATTCTTACAAATTTAAAATTGGAAACTTGGGGCAAAATAGCTCAGATGTTAAACATACACTTTGTTATAATAACTCAGATAAACCCAGCCTTAGTTTATGGGATATGATTCAATATTGTGTTTGTACCTTTGTTTCACAAACTTCTTTTCCCTTTGTCTAATTATTCCCACATCATGATATCAGAAAGAATGTCTTATTCCAGGGATTTAATCTTTCACATGGCTGTGCTGGAGTACTAATTTACCCAACTGGGGTATGGAATAACTATACATTCAGAAATTTGCCATAAAAGGGAAAGACAAGGACATGATTAGATAAAACATCTCAGTTTTCCAACCATGCGCTATCAATACTAGCTCATAGCCAGGTTCAGGAATGGTCAGGTGGGAAACATTCCTTTTCAAAGGGACACAATGGAGAAACTGAGTCAGGAGGATCCCATCCTAGGCTAAGGCTAGGATTGTTCTCTCAGCTTTTCCAGACACAGACCTCCACTTGTAACAGTCCCATTCTCTCTTGAGTAACTTGTGGCATTTCTCTCAGATCGTGCATTATTGACTATTGGTTATGGATGGATTTTTATGATCCACCAGATAGCTCAAAACACAATTCATTATAGTCCCATGAGCTTTTACCTCAGATGGCAAGTTTCACTCATCAAATATTTACCAGGACTCACATCTCAAATTTTAGATTTGTCCCTGTGCAAAAGCCAATCACTACAAGTCAGTTCTGCTGACTTTACAAGCCAAGTTTGGAAGTGAGCTGATTTCTGACCCTGCTGCTCTCTCTCTCTTCAGTAAAACTTCCAGGCTTTCCCAGCCTCAGGGGCCCATATTGTACAAATAGAGATCCCAGTAACTGCTGCCCTTCCCCCCTTCTTCCCTTCTTCCAGGTGGAAAAAGGTAAAACTCTCTCTTCTTATCTAGACTAAGGAGGGGGAAGTGGGCGAAGGGAGTGAGGAGACTGTAAGGATGGTATTTCAAACAAAAAAACCTGTAGCAATCCCAAATTTTTAAGCTGAAGGTGTCCCAAAGCCTTCTTCCATAGAATTTCCTGTCTCTCCCCCCATCCTGGGTCATAAAATTTCCCTGTCTTCCTTATCTTGTGTCATCACCTTTCCCCAGTCTCTTAACCCCCAGAGACTCATAAAATTCACAGTGGATTTGAATATAAACTTTCAATATCAAGTTAGTGCAACACATGATCTTTAAAAACAGTTCTACATTAATCCTGATGTTAAGAGGAATAGTTCTAAACTTTAATGAAGAAAATCAGTTGGACAGCTCTAAAATGGTATCTCTCCTCAAAGCAAAAATAAACCTTTAAACATTGAGATTTATTCACCAATTCCCAAAGTGTCATCACAAATTAGACCATAAACCTCCAGATTAACATATATAAATACATCTTTAGATGATACAGGCTTGAAAATCACACCCATATATTTTTCCAAGGATTCTCATTTGTTCAATAGGAATTCTACAAATTCTACAACACAGAAACATTTTGCATAGAGTTTATAAGAATTTAAATATATATAAATAAATATGGGTGGAGCTTGGAAGTTTATCCTAATTCATTCATTCTTCATTATATAGGGTGTCCCTAAAGTCTGGACACATAGGAAAAATGCATATTTTGAAATATTTGGAATATTAACAGACCTTAGCTCCTTTGACTTCTTTTTCTGGGGTATGTTAAAAGAGAAGGCATACTCAATGAAAATCACAGATGCAACACACTTTACTGAATGCATAAAGAGTGAATGTGCTAAAATGCATGGCAATGTGGAGTTATTGCATTGAGTTCATGTGAATATTGCAAAGCGCATCAACCTTTGCATCACAAATGATGGAAATCATATTGAAGATGTTATTTGTAAATATTCCAATTAAATAAAATGTTGAAAATTTCATTCATTTCATTTCTTGAACATACGTATTTTTGCCTATGTGTCCAGACTTTAGGAACACACTGTATTTTTTTTTTGCATAATTCTAAACCTAACATCTAGATTATAAGAGAAATTGCTTTTTCATAAATTCCCAAAATACTGTAACAACTAAAATCCTAGATATCACAAAATGCCAAATTGTCACAAAACCCCTCTGTATGTAATTGACAAAAATTACAAGAGGAGATCTTACAAAGTCTTATTTAACAATTTCACAAATGCTATAAGTGATAGCAAAACAATTTTAACTGAAACTTCCTTTTAAATAAAGACGAAACTTGGAAGTTTGTGATTTCTTAAATTATAGCAATGGTACAGTAGAACAGCTTCTTAACCCATTCATCATTTTTTTAAATGATATAATTCTAACAACATTTAGGTAAAAGAAATTGCCTTTTCAACAATATATCTGAATATATATTTAAAACTTGAAACAACTCATCAATTTAGGTGAATACATCTCTAAATCATTTTGTACAGGGGATCATTCATCTCATCCCCAACGTGTAGAAACTAGCACCCTAAACCACTGTACACATTTTCATAAATGGCAAGATTTCGAATGGAAAATCTGCTATAATATTACTACTTGTTTATAACCAAATATACGGGTTCAAATTATCACATTTTTATCATACCCTCTAAAAGATCAATTCGTATGTAACAACATTCAGATACCATTTCTACCTCACAATGGTCTCTCAAATTTTACAACCTAAGAGAACTCTAAAAATAGAATTTAGAAATAAGATGACATCAATTACATTTCTAGATTATCCCATATAGAAATTATTGATCCTATTACTTTTGATATTTAAAAAAAATCTTCAAAGTTATCAGGTATGGCCAATCATTGCCAAATAACAATATGTAAACATTTTAATTACATCCTAGTATTTAAATATTCCCTTACATTTTGTTGAGCTGAATATTCCTAGCACTGAACAATAGTTCTTCTGAGCTAACTATTGCCTCTGGCCTGGGTATTAGGAATATTTACCTGGCCATGAGTGAATTTAGAAAAAAGATTTTTATTTAACATCACTACTTGCTTTTATGATTCATCTAGATTTGAAGTTTGTGCCCTGATCCTCATTGGTCAGTTTTCACCAAACCCCACCTTAGGCATTCCAATTCCTTACTCCTTTTTTTCAGAGATTTCACAAAAAGATTTGAATTAGATTAGCTTAGTCAAGACAAAAGGCCTAAGCAATTTGAACAAAGTGTGGCTGATTCCCTTCCAAGCAGAAACCTTTGGACTCTTTAAAGTCCTGGAGTCATCTAAAGAAAGATAAGGAGAGAGTGGCTCTTGGGTTTGCAGCACCCCCACCCCTCTCATCTTCATACACATACTCTTTATGCCAGGATAAAATATTTTTAGTGTTCCCTCCATCCTTCTGCCTCAGATGGCATGAGAAAGTATCCCTCTCAATTGCTAAAGAGAATGGACAGAAGTGTGAGTTGAAGATGAGCCCAGATTATCAATAAAAAAGATCTCATCCCTTTGTGAATTACATCTGGCCTGGTAGCTTTTTTGAGATACAGGAAGAGGTCTTTCTTAGAACAAAGGAGCTTGCCCTTTAGATATGCTGATTTTCAGGTGACCAGCTTCCTCAATTGCCTTAGAAGGGAATTTTATTCCCTACCACTAGTCACTAGTATGGTTTCAAATCATATTTTTATATAATCTCCGTGGAAACAAAATTCAATCATACCTTACAACAGCAAAGTTTAATAATTATACAAACCAATATCTTTACCATAGTCAGTACCCAGACTCAATAAAACCTTTCATCACTAACTAATCAGGCTTTTTTTCCAATCAGGCTGCAAGTTTTTAGTTTCAGCCCCTAATTAACATACCCAGGTCTTCTAAAGTAGGGTGGGTGAGGGAGTGGCTAAGAACACATGGACCTGAGAACCACCTGGACTAGCTGCTGTTCCACCCCACCCAAATCCTTTATATTTCAAATAAGTTAAAAGAATTACACTTACCCAATTCAATTCAATTCTGTCCTGCTTCTCTGCACCTTTTGGAAAAATTAGACAGAGTTAAATGCCTAACAATTTACACACTAGAAAGAGCCAAATTTCCTTCTCCCAACCTCAGTTTTCTTTCTCCAGCAGCCTGCCAGAGAGCTTTTTGTTTCACTAATTAACCTTTCTTTTAACTTCTTGACATCTAGGCTCAAAAACTTCCCAAAAATTTCACTCACTACATTTCAGACTTCCCATTATATAAAACATAAAACATTTCTCAAACACACAGACAAGACGATAGACAAAATATTAGACAAGAGAGTGTACACCAATTTAGAAGCCGATTTAGAATTCAAATTCAGACCTACCTTAAGCATTAACTTAAAAGTAATGCATTTTGTGTGGGACGAGTGAAGACCTCTCATAAAAGGGAACAAATTAAATAAATAGAAATAAGTAGGATAGTGAGTCCCATTTCTCTACTTAGATATTTTCCCCTCCACAAGCTTAGCTAGTGACCGTAGGCCCCCGAGGTTAAGAACAGGTCCTGTGTATTTACCTAATGGCGAGAGGCCTGAAAGAAAGAAGGGTTGAGGTGAATAAGTCAGCAACCATAAAATTCTCTGAGGATGAGGATAAGACACAGGATACTCACCCCCTGTACATTGACCCCAAGATAAGAGAACCTCTGTTTGGGGAAGAATGGATGGAAAGCCGAAAAGCCAGGTGCAATATAGATGTGCAAGGTTAGGTAACTAACAACTAATTCCTGCCTGTCACCGATAACCGAACTGTTTGTTTAATCGTCATTGTCATTTAAGACAGATTTACTACCTTGAGATTGATAGTAGAATGAAACAAGGATGGTGGGAAGTTTATGACTGTCTCCTGCTTGTAAAAATAACCATACTGTTTGTTCCTTGCCATTATCCCTGGGTAGATTTATCGCGTCTAGATTGTACCCTCAAAGCTTACGTCTGCAAGCTGAGAGGAAGGAGGTTGGGAGGGGGAATTGCGGTTAGGGACCTATATAAACACCCCAATTTTCTGTGTCCAGTGCGCTCTGACACTGAGAGGACCCCCAGTCCTCTCAATGTCCGGGTTGCCCTTTCCTGCAGGATCGTAATAAATTTTCCTTTCTACTTTCACCTTGAGATGCCTCTGTTGTTAATTTTTGGATTCGTAAAATCCATCCCACACAATTTCATGCTTCATATCTCCAAATCACCTCTCAGCTATGCACTCTCACACAAACCTTCTCCTTTATGTGAAGCAGGGAATGGTCTTAAATGCAAATTGATCTACCTCTCCCTTATCTGCAGGGGAGTTTCCTCTCTTTCTTTCTTTTCTCTCTCCACATTCATGAGTTTTTGGAGTTAGATTGGAGAGGGAGAGAGTCAGAGAGAGAGAGAGAGAGAGAGAGATTTTACCACCCCAAAATTTCCAAGTCTTCTTCCTGGGTTAACTCACTGGTTTTTTTTTTTCAGTTAGCCAGCATTTATCCTAACAGGCTATGTGGATAAAATGCTAGGAGAAATCCATTCTCCCTACCTAGGTTCAAATCTTTTAAGAGGTCTTTTCCCAGTTCTAGGCAAACCTTACTTCTCAACCTAGAACCCCAGACATGATGAAGCAATACTTAGATCCCGAATTTTCCTACCTTCTTCGGGTACCTGACTTAAGCTGTCTCTGGTCAGTTAGTTTCACTTTTTCTCATTCAATCTCTTCCCAAGGATTCAAAAAAAAAATTAGTCCCGGGAAGCTAGCCATCTGAAGAAGGGAAAGTTCCACCTGCAGATACTCAGGCCCACTGAAAACCAGTGGGGGCACCTCCTTTTTTTTTCCGCAGTGAATTTTCCCTTTTTCTGATGCCATATTAATCCCGGACGAGCCCCCCAAATTGTTAGAAATATACTTAATCTAGGAATAAACAATACTCATTGGAAAGCCAGGAAGGTTTTAATTATATTTTACATTTATTAGTTCTGAATAAATGGGCATGTCTCTTGAACAGAGTATAGGAGAGTACAAGGACTCAGACAAATGCCAGTCCTTTTATTGACTCCCAATTTGAATCTCTTGCCTGGCTCTTCATTGGCCAGATGCAACCCCCTGAATGTCTACATCATGCCCTCCTCAAACAGCTCATTAAGGATTCGAACAAGCCTCTAACCTTTCACCTGATCAGAAGCCTCGTTTCTGCTAGGTCACTGATTAGAACCAGTCACCTGACTTACATTCTGCTAAATCTGTGGGGGGTGAGGGGTAGTGGAGTGCTTTTAATCCTGTGGAAACAAAACTCCTCCCACCATTTCTCACACTAACCATGTTCAATTACTCATCCAGTGTTAAGTTTATGATTTATCAAAAACTATTTAAAAATCATTGCCTATTTAAAAATCATAGGTCAAAGTTTCTGAGATGAAAACCAGCAGGATAATATGATTCATAATTCTTAAGCAGACCTGGGGCTTAACAATGAATAGTTGCCTATATTCCCCAAAACAAGGGACATTTTTTAAAGAAGGAGGAAGGATTTTGGCTAAATAACTATAACCACATAATTTCAACAAAATAATGATATGAAAATCAAGAAAAAAGTACAGTGAAACCTTATCTATAAAGGTCATTTATAAAAATACAGTTTCTCTTTGTATTTTAATATCTCACTTTTTGACTTTGCAAATTATTATAAACAGAAATGATAAAATCCATGTCAAAAACTTTATTAAGTCATTACATGAACACAGTAGAGTGAAGGTTTTAGAAAAATGTGCCAATGCCTGTCACATTTGATATGATTATGACTTTGGTTTTCTTTTCTTTTGAATTTATTATTTATTTTTAGCATTCTTTTTTTAAAAATTGAATTCCAAATTCTTTCTCTCCCTCTAATACCTGCCTCTTGAGAAGACAAGGAATATTATATCAGTTATACATGTGAAATCATGCAAAACACATTTCCATATTAGCCATGTCACAAAAATAAAGTGAAAAAGACAGAATTCAATTTACACTCAGAGCTCCTCAGTTCTCTTTGGAGGTGGATAGCATTTTTCATCATGAGTCTTTCAGAATTGTCTTAGATCACTGCATTTATCAGAGTTAGCTAAGTCTTTCACAGTTGACCATCATTACAATATTGCTGTTACTATATACAATGATCTGGTTCTGTTTACTTCATTCTACATCAGTTCATAGAGGTTTACCTGGGTTTTTCTGAAACCATCCCACTCCTCATTTCTTATAGCATAATAGTAATTCATCACAATTATTTACCACAATTTGTTCAGCCACTCCCCAATTGATGGGCAGTTTATCCATTTCTTTGCCATCACAGAAAGAGCTGCTATAAATATTTTTGCACACATAGGTCCTTTTCCTCTTTATTTGATCTCTTTGGGATACAGACCCAGTTGTGGTATTGCTAGGTGTATGCACAATTTTATAGCTCTTTGGGCTTAATTCCAAATTGTTCTCCAGAATGGTTGGCCCAGTTCACAACTCAACCAACGATGCATTAGTGTCCAGATTTTTTCACATTTTGTCCAGCATGTTATTTTCCTTTTCTGTCAGCCAATCTGATGGATGTGAGGTGGTACCTCAGAGTTGTTTTAATTTACATTTCACTAATCAATTGTGATTTAAAGCATTTTTTCATTTGACTATCAATAGCTTTGATTTCTTCTGAAAACTTCCTGTTCATATCCTTAGGTTATTTATCATTTGGGGAATGGCTCTTATTTTTATAAATTTGACTCAGTGTAATAGCAATTTAGATTTGAAGATCTTTCCCACCCATTAATAGGCCATATGACCTGCTTAAATCATGGGAAGCCTAAATCACATGTGGTGGGAGTAGCTTGCTGAGAGGAAAAGGAAGTTGTGTCACAGGAAATGCTGAGAGAGCAGTTATGACAGTTAGAACTGAGGGAAAGAGAGCCTATCTGTGATAGCTGTGCTGTAAGTTTTGCTTGTGGGGTTCAAGGCCCCAGCCAGGGGTTGGATGGTTTTGGGATGGTGAGGCTCCATGCTGTGATATTGTGTATCAAATTCTTTGCTGCTGTAATGGATTGGGCAGATGGCTTATGGGATCTGGTCCTCTGGTGTCTGAATAAATGCTTTACTTCTTCTATCTTCTATATGTAGAGTCTCGTATGTTTTGCAATACAGAACCACATAGGCATTTTGACAATTGTCATCTATATTGTAGTTTTTGCCTTGCTGATAAACTCAGTTACCAGTATATTTTAGAACCGACCCCTTTTTCATAAAAATTTGCTGTAAAATTTTTTTTTGATACTACTTCATTGTCTATGGTACTGTTTAAAAAAATGCACTTTCTCTGATTACCTCTTTTAATTAGGTCACTTTTTGCTTTGTCTGAGATCATGATTGCTACCCTATCTTTTATGTCTGCTGAAGCATAATAGATCTGCTTCAGCCCCTTATTTTAACTGTGTGTGTCTTCTGTTTCAAGTGTGTATCTTGTAAACAACATATTGTTGGATTCTGGTTTCTGATTCATTCTGCTATCTGCTACTATTTTATGGGTGAGCTTAACCCATTCACATTCATAGTTATGATTACCAACTGTGTATTTCCTCCATCCCATTTTCTTGTTTATCTTTCTCTCTTTTTAACCTTGTCTCTCTCCCAAAAGTCTGTTTTGCTTCTGACCACTGCCTCCATATATACATCCTAACCTTTATTGCACCCCGCCCCATTCTTTCTCTTATCCTCTTCCCCTTTCTACTTCCCAGTTGGGTAAGATAGATTTCTATACCCAACTGAGTATGCATACACACACACACACACACACACACACACACATATACTTACATATGTGTATATATATATGTATATATATATATATATATATATACATTTTTTTTTCCCTCTTTAAATGAATTCCAATGAAAACAAGGTTCAAGTGTTGTCAACTGCCCTTTCCATAAGCTCTTCTTTGCATTCCTCTTTTATGAGATCATTTTCCCCTCCCTTCCCTTCCCCCTTCTCTCAGAATATCCCTCATCTCACCTTTTTATTTTTTAAATCATTCCAATATAAAAAACTCATACTTGTGCCCTCTGTTTATATATACTCCTTCTTACTGCCCTAATAATGATAAAGCTCTTTGGAGTTACATGTACCATCTTACTATACAAGAACATAAACAGTTTAACCTTGTTGAGAACCTTGTTTCTCTTTCATGTTTATCTTTTTATGCTTCTCTCGATTATGTTTAAATGTCAAATTTTCTATTCAGCTTTTGTCTTTTCATTAGGAATGCTTGAAAGTCCTCCATTCATTAAATATCCATTTTTTCCCCTAAAGAATTATACTCAGTTTTGCTGGGTAGTTTATTTTCTGTTGTAATCCTATCTCCTTTACCTTCATAAGTATTACATGCTAAGCCCTTCACTTCTGTAAGGTGGAAGCTACTAAATGTTGTGTGATCCTGACTGAGACTCCATGATATCTGAATTGTTTTTTTCTGGCTGCTTACAATATTTTCTCTTTAACCCGAGAGCTCTGGAATTTAGCTATATTATTCCAGGGAGTTTTCATTTTAGAATCTCATTCAGAATGTGACTGGTAGAGTCTTTTAATTTTTATTTTTCCCTCTGGATCTAAGCAACTGGGGGCAGTTTTCCTTTATAATTTCTTGAAATATGATAACTAGGCTCTTTTTAATCATGGCTTTCAGATAGTCCAAAAATTCTTAAATTATTTCCCCTGATCTATTTTCCAGGTCAGTTGTTTTTCAGATGAGAGAATTCACATTTTCTTCTATTTTTTCATTCTTTTGACTTTGTTTTATTTTTTCTTGTGTTTCATGGAATCATTAGCTTCCACTTGTTCAGTTCTACTTTTTAAGGAATTATTTTCTTCAGTGAGCTTTTGTACCTCTTTTCCAATTTGGCCAATTCTGCTTTTTAAGGAATTTTTTTCTTCAGTGAATTTTTGTACCTCTTTTACTATTAGGCCAATTTTGTTTTCTAAGGTGTTATTTTCTTCAGTATTTTTTGTGCCTCTTTTAGTATCTGGCCAATTCTGTTTTTTAAGGTATTATGTTCTTAAGGTTTTTTTATGCCTCTTTTACCAATGATTTTGGTTTTCAAAACACTGATCAATAAAGATAAGTTATATAAATTTCAAGGGACCTGTATGTGGTATTTGAATAGAGGACAATAAAAAAGGTATACAAAAATTCATTGATATGGATTCTTTGGTGGAAAAGTCTATTTAGTTTATAAGCAATCTATTATTATTATTTTTACTTTATAAATGAGTTATTTTATACTCTATAAGTTAGATACAATACAGGATGTTCCAAAACTCATAGTGCAGTTTTAAATTATTAAAGGTTCTCTTAAGCTTTATACTTATTTGAGTTTTAATTGCTTAAAACTACATTAGCACAGTGCTTTTGGAACATCCTATGTTGGTACAGCTGTGAGTTAGTGTGCTAAATAAATGACAAGGTGATATTTTAGAAATTGAATATGCAATGATAAGAATTAGAATAAAGTAATGAGCATAATGAAGTACAATTAATTAGAGATAGTTTCTTAGACTAGAATGAACAAAGGCCTAGATAGAGTTAGCAAGTCACATCTTTCTTATTTGCCCATCTACCATGTTGCTAAATGCCCTGGCTACTTCCAATTATACATGTACTCTTGCTGGGACACTGGTGAATTCCCTCCCTGCCTTGATAACTAGACAGGGTTGGAGAGTCAATTGACAAATGAACAGAAGCCTGAAGATCTGCAATTTGATGGGATAAAAAATAAGGTGCTACTATAGATTCAGTTGAGTAGCTAGGCAGCACAGTGAATAGAGTTCTGGACCTAAATTCAGGAAGACTCATCTTCCTGAGTTCAAATCTGTCCTCAGACACTTACTAGCCATGTGACTCTGGGCAAGTCACTTATCCTTCTTTGCCTCAGTTTCCTCATCTGTAAAATGAGCTGGAGAAGGAAATGGCAAACCACTCCAGTATCTCTGCCAAAAAAAAACCTAAATGGACTCACAAAGAGTTGGACATGACTGAAAACAACTGAATAACAACAACAAATAGGCTCAATTACATGATAAAAGCTGTATTTGAGGACAAATAGGCAGTATAGCTAGTGGCAAGAGCATTAGATTTACAGTTAAGAAACCTTAGTTCAAATTTTAACTCTCTTGGCTAACTGTATAACCTTGGGAAAGTCACAACTTCTTTGTGCCTCAATTTCCTCAGTGAAAGAAGGGGCTGGACTAAATGACCTTTTAAGATCCCTTTGAGTTCTCAATCCCATAATCTCAAGTCCTTAGGAGCTTGTTCCAAGTGCTTGGCTGATGAAATCCTCAGGTCCACTTGGGAGCTTGAGCCTACATTCTGTAACTAGTCTTCATGCACTGACCATGTGGTGAGCCTTTGTGATTGGCTATGGAGCTGGGAAGAGGGTACATTAAAAAGGTACTGTTAGCCAGAGTGAGCCTGTTGGTGTGGGCTCCTTCTTGCCAGTTTAGAGAAGGAGGAAGATGGGGCGGGGAGGTAGGGCAGGAAGATGTTGGGGAGAGGCCTTGGAATCTCTATCATTCAGAGCTTACATGAAGTAGAGGGTTCATGGCTTTGTTCTTGCTTCAGTCTCTGCTGCATCTGTTCTTTGCTCCTTCTAAGTAAAGGAGACTGGAGATGGCTACTCCCTTGAGACCTTCAAAAGATCAGGAGAGCAAGCCACCAGAAGTCTCAGTCAGCCAATAAACATTTTTTAAGTGCCTACT
Source organism: Trichosurus vulpecula (assembly GCF_011100635.1). Lineage (NCBI taxonomy): Eukaryota > Metazoa > Chordata > Mammalia > Diprotodontia > Phalangeridae > Trichosurus > Trichosurus vulpecula. The sequence continues at coordinate 45,626,247 of NC_050579.1, forward strand.
ATGTGCCAGGCACTGTGCTAAGCACTGGGGATACAAAAAGAGGCAAAAAAAAAAAATCTCTGTTCTCAAGGAGCTCACAATATAATGGGGAAGACAACATGTAAACAATTATGTACAAACAAGCTATATAAAGGAAAAGTCGGAAATAATTAACAGAGGAAAGGCACTAGAATTAAAGGGGATCAGGAAGGCCTTCTTGTAGATGGTGGTGGTTTCAGCTGGGATTTGAAGGAAGCCAGGGAAGCCAGGAGGGAGAGATAAGAGAGGGTGTTCCAACCATAGTAGCAGACAGAAAAAATTCTCAGATTTAGAAAATTGAAGGTCTTGAGCAAGGAACAGTTAAGGAGGCTGGTATCACTGTATTGCAGAGAATATGTGGGAGAGAGTAAGGTATAAGAAGACTAGCAGAGTAGGAAGGAGCCAGGTTGTGAAGGCCTTTAAAAGTCAAACATATGAATTTATATTTAATCCTGGAGGTAACAAGGCACTGCTGGAGTCTACTAAGTACTGGTCAGACCTGTGCTTTAAGAAGATAAATTTGACAGCTGAATGAAAGACGAATGGGTGTGGGGAGAAACCTGAAGCAGGGAAATGGAGAGAGGTGATAAGGGCCTACACCAAGATGTCTGGCAGTATCAGATGAGAGAAGGGCATGAATACTAGTGATGTTACTGAAGAAAGAATTGATAGGACTTAGCAACTGATTGCTTTTTTGTGAAGGGGATGAGAGCGAGAGCCTGAGTGACTGGGAGGATAGTGGTTATCTGCTGTAGTAATAGAAAAGTTAGGAAGAAGGAAAGATTTGGCGAGAAAGATAATGAGCTCCGGGAGCTTGAGTCTATCAAGCTCCTGTGAATGAGCTCAGCACTAGCAGTCAGGAACTCCTCATTCCATCAGTTATGTCTCATTTGGAAGTGAACCTGGAAACTGTGTTAAGTCTGAGCCCCCTCTCTCCAGAGACCAAGGTGATGTTGGGGGAAATTTGTCCCTTCTGTTCTTACTATATTTTCATAGTAAATATATCACCATGAAAGCTAATTGATGCTAATTGGTTAAATAAAACTTAGGCACTATCACTGACAATTTACAGTGAGGGGAATTCACTAGACTAGGAGCTCAAGTGGAAAACATTAGAAAAGAGATATCCCTAAGCCTTCAGGTATACCCCTTGCTCCTGAGAGGGGAGATCTAGCTGGCCTTGCCATGGGAGAATGATTCCAATATCATTGCTATACTAAAACGGATTAGAGAAGAGTGATCTTTTTAATAAACCTGTAGTAGTTCAGATGTGCATTGATGAAGACTTGGGCATAGAAAGTGACTGTGAAAATGGAAAGGAAGAAACACATCTAAGGAACAGTAAAGTAAAAAATTAGGAGTTTTTACAAGTGATAGGAGGATGGTATAAAAAAAAGAGAGAATTTAAATAATTCCAAGATTGGGATATCATGGACCTGAAGGATGATGATGGAGAAATTAGGGAGGATTTTGCTAGTTTGGTGAAGGTAAAGAAAACCAGTTCCATTTTCAAAAAGCCCTATAGCTATCAGTGGAACATTCCAACAGACATTCTATCCTGCTATGTTTATCAGTTATATTCGTGTTCTCTTACTAATAAAATATTAGAGCTGAAAGGGATCTTTGAGATCATTTAGTCCACCCTCCTAATTTTGCAGATGAATAAACTAAGGGCCAAAAAGGAGGAATGACTTCCTCAAGATCAAATGACTAATTAGTGGCTGAGTCAGAAATCTGAACCCAAGGCTCTTGACTTTGATTTCAAAATTCTTTATAGCATATCACACCATCTATACACCAATAGATCAATAAATCTTGTTTTTTACTATGAATGTCAACTTCTTTCTCCACACCAAAACGTTTACCAGAACTCTTTCCAAATGGCCAAACTGATTTTAGTCATATTTTTTGCTACTACCCGTCTACAACTCATTTATGCGGATCCCGAAATTAAGAACCGGCTTTGCCATTTTAGGGTTTTCACCAAATATTTTTTCAGATTATAATAACTTAAAATTTTCTTAAGTTTCTTAGAATTTATTAAAATTTCCAGGAATCCTGCTTGTGGAACCTATAGTGTTTTTTTTTAAATCAATTTCGTGTTTGGTCTAATTTTTATAGAGAAATCGTTCCCGAGCCTAGGAGACAATGTAAATGATGGTGACCTTGACAGAAAGTGAAGTCAGAACTAGAAGCAAGTTCAATTAAACAACAAGCAATTGTTATATACCTACTACATGTAAGACATTGAGTTAAAGCTGAGCGTGTTAAAAAAAATATGAAACAATACCTGTCCCTGCAGAGTTTATATGGGGGGCGGGGCTGGGGAAGGAAAGAAACATGTACCTAGGTAAATAAATGCAAGGTACTATGAAGTACAAGAGAGAAGTCATTGAAAGGCTCTAGAAAGGCTTTATGGAGGAGGCAAAATAAGCTTGGTTTTAAACATGTTGAATATTTGGTGCCAGTAGAAGCATCCAGAGAAAGATATAAAAAATAAAAAAAATTCATATGGAAAAACAAAAGGTCAAGAATATTATGGGCAATAACAAAAAAAAAAGTAGGAAGGAAGGGTGCCTATCGTACAAGAAGTCAAATTACACTACAAAGTAGTAATCATTAAAACAATTTGGTACTACTTAAAAAAAAAACAAGCTCTTGATCAGTGGAACATACTAGGTATGTAACATACAGAAGGAAACAAACACAGCAGCGTAGTGTTCAGTAAACCCAACGACCCATTGCTAGAATGAAGGCTCACACTGTTTGACAAGAATTTCTGGGAAAACTGGAAAGCAATCTTGCAGAACTTATATATACCAATATCTCACACTGCATAATAGGAAAAATTGCAGATGGGTACATAACATAGATACAAAATGTGATATCACAAGCAAGTTAAAGGAGCAAGGAAGAAATCGCTTTTCGGATCTATGGATAAGGGAAGAGTTCATGACCAAACCAGAGACAGAGAGGATCAAAGAAGACAGGAAGAAACAAGACTATTTTAAAAATCCAATATCAAAAAAGGAAATTGAACAAGCTATAAATGAACTTCTAAAGGAAAAAAGCCAGGACTCAATGGATTTACAAGTGAATTCTATCAAACATTCGAAGAATAACTATTCCATTATTATTTAAACTGTTTACATTAATAGGAAAAGAAGAAATCCTTCCAATCTCTTTCTATGAAACAAATATGGCCTTGATAACTAAACCAGGGAGAGACAATGCACAGAAAGAAAAAACCAAACAAACTATAGACCAATATCTTTAATGAACATGGACACGAAAGTTTTAAATAAAATATTAGCAAAAATCTACAACATGGCTACAACAAATGTCTATACCACCATATTACATATAATACACAATATAGATATTAGATTTATATTAAGAATGCAAGAATGGTTCAGTATACTTAGGCAAGAGGATATAGAAGGATTGAGTAGTCAACAGTGTCAGATGCTGCAGGAGTCAAGAAAAATAAAGCATGATGAAAGGCCACTGGATTCGTTGACTTGGAAATAATTGTTTGATACAGAAATGTGATAGCAGCATTACAAAACAGGTTTCACCTCTCTCTGCCAAATGAGTTAGGGTTTTTTTCCAGAAAAGGTGTCAAAGCTGTCCCTCTATGTGATTTTCCCAGGGGACATGCTATGACTTCTTGATTCAGCTTTCTGCTGGCCTTTGACCATTTTTAGGTAGCTTCTTAGTCACCTAGACATCAAAAGGTCCAACCAAATAGAGTGGAAACCCTTCAGAATTGGTGGTTGTCCTAAGATCTGGTCGAGGGTCACCACACCTACCCTGTTGACCAGATGCATTCCATATAGAGGTAAGTGGCCATTTAACCAAGTTAAGTTCTGCAGCATCTTTATTGAATATTCTTTCTATGTTGTGACTAAATAAACTCCATTTTTATTGTTGTATGACCTATAACTTTCCCACTTATTGTGGCCAAAGTATTTAAGCTTCAGCGTCAGTATTTGACCTTCTAGTGAATACCCTGAATTCATTTCTTGAAGTATTGACTGACTTGACCTCCTTGCTGTCCAAAGGACTCTCAAAAGTCTTCTCCAGCACCACAATTCAAAAGTGTCGATTTTGCAATGCTCAACTTTCCTTTTAATCCAACTCCCACAGCCGTACATTGTTACTGGAAAAACCATAGCTTTGATGATATGGACCTTTGTCAGCAAGATGATATCTCAGCTTTTCAGAATGCTGTCCTGATTTCCCATAGCTTTATTTTCAAAGAGCAAGTCTCTTTTAATTTCATGGCTTCGGTTGCCATCTGCAGTGATCTATAAGGCTAGGAATATAAAATCTGACACTGCTTCCATTTCTTCTCCCTCTGTTTGCTAGGAAGTGATGGGACCAGTCGCCAAGATCTTAGGTTGTTTTTTAAAAATGTTAAGCTTCAAGCCAGCTTTTACACTTTCCTCTTTCACCCTCATCAAGAGGCTTAATTCTTCTTCCCTTTCTGCCATCAGAGTAGTGTCATCTGCATATCTGAGATTGTTGATATTTCTCCCGGCAACCTTAATTCTGGCTTTTGATTCATCCAGCCTAACATTTTACATGATGCATTCTGTATATAAGTTAAATAAATAAGCTAACACTATACAGCCTTGCTGTGCTACTCTTCCAATTTTAAATCACCCCATTGTTCCATGTTTGGTTCTAACTGTTGCTTCTTGACCCATATACAGGCTCCTCAGGAGACAAATAAGATCATCTGGTACTCCTATCTTTTTGAGGACTTGTCACATCTTGTGATGCACCCAATCAAAGACTTTGGTGTACTCAATGGAGCAGAAGCAAAACTCCCTTGCTTTCTCCATAATCCAGTGAATGTTGGCAATTTCATCTCTAGTTGCTCTGCCTCTTTGAAAATCACCCTGCTCTTCTGGTAATTCTCGGTTCACATATTGCTGAAGTCTAGCTCGCAAAATCTTAAGCATAAACTTGCTGGCATATGAAATGAGCACAATTGTTTGGTAATATGAACATTCTTTGGCATTGCCCTTCTTTAGGATTGGGACATAAACTTTTCCAATCCAGTGGCTACTATTGAGTTTTCCAAATTTGCTGGCGCATTGAGGGCAGCACTTTAACAGCATCATCTTTTAGGATTTTAAATAGCTTAGCTGAAATTCCATAACCTCCACTAGCCTCATTGTTAGCAATGCTTGCTAAGGCCCACTTGACTTCATTCTCTAGGATGTCTGGCTCTAATCAGTAACCACATCATCAGTGACATTAAGTTCTTTCTCATATAGTTCTTCTGTATACTAATGCCACTTGTTAATCTCTTCTACTTCTGTTAAGTTCCTACCATTTTTATTTTTGTCTTTTATCGTGCCCACTTTTGCATGAAATGTTCCCTTGATATCCCTAGTTTTCTTGAAAAGACCTCTTGTCTTTCCCTTCTGTTCTTTTCTTCTATTTCTTTGCATTGCTCTTTTAAGAAAACCTTCTCTCTCTTTTCTATTCTTTGGAACTCTGCATTCAATTGGATATACCTTTTCCTTTCTTTCACCAGCTATTGGTAAAGCCTCATCAGCCATTTTGCTTTCTTGCTCTTCTCTTTCTTTGGGATGTTTTTTTTTGGTTGTTGTTGTTGCTGCCTCCTGTACAATATTGTGAACCTCTCTCCATAGAATTCAGGCATTCTATCTATCAGATCTAATCCCTTAAATCTATTCATTACCTCCACTTCATATTCATAAGGGATCTTATTTAGGTCATATCTATATAGTCTTTTCCCTACTTTATTCCATTCAAGTCTAGATTTTGCAATAAGAAGCTCATGGTTTGACCCACAGTCAGCTCTAGGTCTTGTTTTAATTAACTGTATAGAGCTTCTCCACCTTTGGTTGCAAAGTATATAGTCAATCTGATTTTAATTCACCTTTTGGGTGTTTGCTATGACCAGTGAGTTAGCTTGACAAAACTCTATTAGTTTCTGCCATGCTTCATTTGGTACTCCAAGGCCAAATTTGCCTGCTATTCCAATTATCTTTAGATTTCCTACTTTAGCATTCCAATCCTCTATGATGAATGTGACATTTTTTTTGGTGTTATTTCTAGATGAAGTTGTCAGTCTTCGTGGAATTGAGTGAGCCTCTTCAGTATTGAACAATTTGCCTTACAGATGTATTTCTGTCATTTTTGAGACTGTACTTCAGTTCTGCTTTTCCCACTCTTTTATCGACTATTCAGGTCCCTCCATTTCTGTGCAAGCTTCTTCACCACGACAAGGAGGGGCTGGTACATAGTAGGTGCTTGTAAACATTAATTGAATTGAATTTAGGAAAGAGAAATTTGGCAATATTTGGGAGAAATTGAAGAAAATGTGAAGAAAAATCTCTAGGCCTAGAAACTAGTCCAGATTCTATTTCTGGGTTATAAAAGCAACAGAATCAAGGACAATTAAGGAAAATATATAAAGATTAAGGAAGATTAGGAAATAGAACCTAAAACTGCAGACTCAAGGAGGATAAGGAAAAGGTAGTTGGTAAGATAAGGCCAGGTTAAGTAAGAAAAGATAAGTGGAATAATTGGATGGTTAAGAAAATTGATAGTGTGGTGAGTGGGGTCAGATTGGTGAAATAGACAGGAGGCTAATGCTAGGATGAAGGAGAGGTAGGAGTTATTGAAACAAGGCAAGGAATTTGAATAAAGTCATTTGCAAAAGTTTTAAGTAGATGCTTATAACAGAGGTGTAAACATTCCCAAGGATGAAAAATCTAAGCCTCGAGGGAGAGTAAGGGAATTTGTGTAGTGACTTGCATATCGCAAGCAATGTTTCTGTTTCTGCCACAGCCAAGTGGTTATTATCCATGTTCTAAGTGTAGGCTGATCTCTTTTCTGGAGGAGACGGTAAAGGAATTTGAAAAAAAGGTTTCTCTACACTCCAGGTTGTTAGGGAAAATGGAGGATTTTTGAAAGGAAATAGAAATTTAGTTTCCCTGGGAAATAAACAGCTCTAAGGTTGAAGAAGAGAGAATTGACCCTTGCAAGTCAGGATGATGGAGAATGAGACAGTGTTACGCAGAAGAAGAAGGGAAGAGAAAAGGATAGCCAAACAATTAGAGCTTAAAAACAGATTTGAAGTTCTTCCTAAAGAGAGGACTGGATACTCTCAAAAAGAAAAAAACTTCTTATCCTCCCAAGAATTATATACTAAAGCTACTGAAACTATTAGAGGAGAAACCGTCTAGTATGTGTCAGAGGGAGAAGAGAAGAGTAGTGGTGGTGGTTAGTTATTCCCTGTTCAGCAGTACCAAGGCAGATACTTGTAGACCTGATCATGAGAGAGTAGTACAATGATCCAAGACAATTTCAAAAGACTTGTGATAGAAAATGCCATCCACATTCAGAGAAAGAACTATGGAGTCTGAATGCAGATCGAAGCCAACTATTTTCACCGTTTTGGTTTTTTTCTCATGGTTTTTTCCTTTTGTTCTGATTCTTCTGATTAATGTGGAAATATGTTTAACATGACTGTTCATGTATAACCTATTTTAGACTGCTTGTTGTCTCGCGAAGGGGAAGGGAAGGGAGGGAGAAAAATTTGAAACCCAAAATTTCCAAAAATGAATGTTGAAAACTATCTTTACATGTAATTGAGAAAAAAAATACCATTAAGTGCAAAAAAAAAATGAAAAAGAAAAAAAGAAGGTACGCTCTTGTGAGGAAATGCAAGAAACAGAAAAGGGAAGCCTGATAGAGAGTATTTGGATAAAAGTCAAATGGAGAAACAGAAGTGGGTTCCCCCCCCACCTCCTTGGAGTGTACTGCAGAACACCTAGATAGAAAGAGGAACTAGATAGCTTGGGAAATAGATCCAAAGCCTGCCACAAAGGGATAGTGGTTACAGGGGTCTTCAATTATCCAAACATCTGCTGGAGCTTTTCTTTCTTTCTCTCTGCCAAAATCCTAGCACCTAATAACTTTTTCACTGAACTTGGTGATAATTTCATCCTTCGAAAGGTGGAGAAACCAACAAGGCATATCTGATTCTTACCAACAGGAAGAAACTGGTTGCTGGGATAAAAATGATGGGAAATTTAGAGAGGGAGTGACCATTTAATCCTAGAGACGGTGACAGAGACAGAGAGGAAATCTGGCCATAGTCTGTTACATACCCTAGAATCTGAGAAAGTATATGTCAGAAAGGTTAGAGGAAAGATGGGTAGGATGCCATGGAGTAAAGTGCTTCAGGGGAAGTTAGCCCAGATATTTAAGAATGGAATTCTGAAGAAACAAAGGGAAATAATTTCAATGAGAAAGAAAAAAATAGGATTTATCTGAAGAGACCAACACAGATGCACAGGAAATTCAGCAACTTTTTAAAGAAGTAGAACCAGGGGTTCAGCAGGGGGTGTGCAATACTGTGCTTCCTGGTATTGACTGAGCACATGTGATAGTTCAACATTTGGGAGTTTTAACGATGACAAAATCTCTGGTCACTTCCTGTGACTCAGTACTGAAGGTTTGTTGGGAATGATGAAGCCAGCTATCTTTAAAAAGGAAATGGCTCCACCCCCTGCCCTTCTTCGGATTCATATATGTAGCAAGTAGCTTTTCTGCCACAGGTAGGTTGAGGGGCTATTCTTCTCCACACACTAGCAGAATGGCTGCTGTGGACAGACGGAAGCTTAAGGCTTCTTCTTGCCCAGGTGACCTTCATCCTTGTATTGGTCTTGTCTCTTCCATATTTGTCCTTTCCTGATCTCAGGTGATTGAGTATGTTTCCCAAGGTGGTCGTGTTCAGGTGTGGAGTCACGTGGTGAATTTGAGAGGCATGCTAGCCATGTGTCTTTTGGTTAGAAGCAGACGTGAAACAACAGGAAGAATCCTCATTTATGGCAACTACCCTAAAGCTTTTGTAGCAGATGACCACCGAGAGGGACTAGCCCAAAGCCCTGGCCTGGCTTGCCAGAAGACATCTATTGGGAGGAGGAAAGAGAAGAGCTGAGGTGAAACACTACATAAAGAAAGCTTTATGTTTAGAAGATGTTTAAGTCTGAAACTCCCAGCAAACTATAACAGCAGCTACCACTGCTTCTTATTTTTGTTTCTGTCAAACATGTTCCGTGGTTAGCATTTATTTTTTGTGTAGGAAATACCTGTCCCTTAATTTTTATTCTATATTTAGTAGTTTTCTATTTTTCCCTTTGGCAAGACCCTAGACATGAGCCAAACTTTAATTAAATCATACTTAGGGTGTTGGGGTGGGATTTAACAAGCCCAAACCCCACTCATTAGAAGCCAGGTTTCTCCAGGACTGAACCTGGTTCATACCAAGGATGTGGATCTAGAGTAGATGGGACCCTTAGTGGAAAGGGAAGGAGTACAGTGGCCTAGACCCAGCAGGGGATCATATTGTTACAAAAGAAATGTATACGTAATAAAAGCAAGGCCAAGTGGTAGATGATGGCAATAAGATCATGGTGTGGTCCTATGGAAATACTATTGGGAGTGCAAAAGTTCAAAATGGACTGAGACCAGAGAATCAATCAAAGACTAATAAAGAAGGGTTTGCTTTTTTTGGTTTACAGTGATTTAGTTAAGGGCATCGATGGCATCCCTACAAAATTTGTAGATGACAATACCAGATGACAGCCAGGATCCAAAAAGATCTTGATAGGTTAGAACACTGATTTAAGTCTGGCAAAATAAAATTCAGTAGGCATACATGTAAAGTTTTACACTTGGGTACATTCATAAGATGAGGAGGCATGGTCAGATCACGGTTTGTCTTAAAAAAGATCCCAGGGCCTAGCGGACGGCAAGCTTGATATGAGTCAACAGTGTGATATGGCAGCCAAGAGAGATGATGCTGTTTTGGGCTACATTAAAGAAAATCATCACTTTCAAGAATGAGGACATGATAGTCTCTCATGAAGATACAACTTGGCAGTTATTCCTGCAGGGGCTACAGACACACCTATTCAAGACCCAGAAAAGAAAGTTTTTGCCACCAAAGTCCTTGGTACTGTCAGATGTTTCAACATTAGAAACTGATACAATTTTATCAGTGGAAACGGCATTAAAGAACAGGCATAATCTTCTGCTTTTGAGCTGTACTCTAAAGACCATGGGACCTTTTTTATTTGCAATGAAAAATCTTCCCTATGTACTGTCTTCCCTGATTAGGATGTGAACTCTTTGAGAGAAGGGACAAATGCTTTCTTTGCACATAAGTGCTTAATAAATGCTTTATTTATTCATCTATGTGTAAATATGCATGTGTACGTATAGAAAGGTAAACAAGTCACAAAAGAAACAAAATCATTTGCTCTCTGACTAGGCTAACTTATGATATGGCAGAAGAAACAGAAGGTTGCTACTCTTGCAGTTCCTTTTGAGGAATTAAATCCAACATTGTTCTGTATTTTTTGATGAGTAATTCAGTGCTAGGCGGGTGTTATTCTGTTTATTACTGTTACTATGGTTGTATTTTATTGCTTTTCTCCTTGTTAAAAGCATTCTAAGCAAGTGATATTTTGCATTATTATGAGCATCTTATGGTAGATTTAATGTCCCCCTCCAAAATGATTGTCAGAGCACTGAAATTTTTTAGCAATAGGAAGAAAATTCAACACTGACTTCAATAGCTTCTTTCCTAGAGTCTATAGGTTCTATTGCTGTATCTTTAAGAGAGCTTATAGAACCTTGAAGTGACAGTTTAATGGCCATTCTCAGGGTAAGAATCTGTGACAAGACTCTTTTCCTGTCCTAACAGAAAAGGACTGTGCCAGGTACAGAGAAAGAGGATGAAAAGAACTTTTTTTTTCTTTAGAGGACTCCAATGGTGGGGCTGTGCTAACCAAAAGTGAGAAGTTAGCATGATGGTCAAAGGTACCTTTGGCTGCCATCTTTCTCACAGCTTCAACACTGTCAATAATGCTTTATCTCACTTTGTTTTTTTTTTCCTGGGTTGCCTTTTTAAATAAATAGCATAGCTAGTAACTTTAATGTTCACTTAAGCTTAAGAGATTAGGGATTCTGATAGAGACATGAGCATCTGCCTACGGGAAAATAAGTTTCTTCAGTTTGTTAAATGAGTAATATTTAATAAGCTGAGGTAGAGACTCTGAACTCTTTCAATCAAAATATTATTATTATTTTTTAAAATTCTTGGAGGGGGGTAGGCAGGGCAATTGGGGTTAAGTGACTTGCCCAAGGTCACACAGCTAGTACGTGTCAAGTATCTAAGGCCAAATTTGAACTCAGGTCCTCCTGACTCCTGGGCCAGTGCTCTACTCACTACACCACCTAGCTGCCCCTTGAATCAAAATAAAAAGCATTTCTTAGTCAATAAGCATTTATTATTAAACTGCCACTGTGTGCTAGGCACTATGCTAAGGATACAAAAAAAAGGTAAACAGTCATTGCCCTCAAGGAGCTCTTACTCTGAGGGAAGCAACACATAGCACACTAGGTAAGCACACACACATGTACCTCAGACCTCAGAGAGGGAATCATGAGCAGCTGGACGGATCAGGAAAGGCTTCCTCTAGGTCAGGAGGTGGTATTTGAACTGAAACTTGAAGGAAGCTAAGAGATGGAGACAGGAGGAAAGAGCAATCCAGGCACAAGGGCAGCCAGTGAAAGGCACCCAGTGAGACAGCTAAGTGATGCTGAGACTTTACAACATGGGCCTTAGAGTCAGGAACACCTGAGCTCAAATCCAGCCTCAGACATTTACTAGCTGTGTGGTCTTGGACAAATCACTTAATCTCTACCTCATTTCCTTAACTGTAAAATGGGGATAATAGAACCTATCTTTCAAGATTGTTTTGAGGATCAAAGATATTTATAAAGCACTTAGCACAGTGCTTTATTATTATTAGCTAGTATTATATGTAGAAATAGGAAATAAAGCATCATGTTCAAATAAGCTTGTCTAGCTGGATTATAAAATGTGTTTTAGTGGAGTAAATCATAAAAATACTGGAAAGGCAGGAAGAGGCCAGCTTATGAAGGGCTTTAAATGACAAATAGAAGACTTTATATTTGACCCTGAGGATAATAAGAAGCCATTGTTTACTGAGTAAAAGGATGACATATACTTCATATACTTATGCTTTAAGAAAATCCTTTTGACAGCTGTGTAGAGTATGGCTTAGAGAGAACGACTTGAGATGGGAACTATTAAAAGAATATTGCAATAGTTCAGTTGAGAGTTAAGGAAGGCCTGAATTGTGATGGGGTTGTATGTATAGAGAGAAAGAGAGGAAAACAAAAGTTTTTTTGTATTTGTATTGCCAGTATCCATCCCAGCAACCTACACATAAAAGGCATTGTAATAAATGTTTATTGAATTAATTTTTATTTAGTGTCTAGTACATTTTTACATTCTCTTATCATTAAACTAATTTGTAAATAATAATCTTATATCCTTTAACAACTCGTAAATTCAGTAAGGTCTTGCCATATATGAATATATATCATATATACATGTATCTGTATATATATGTACATGTATAGAGATATATATTATATGCAAATATATGCATATATTTAGCTGAAAACCTCATCCTGTGATTCTGTGATTTATGGAAACCATGATTTTTTAAGTTCTGTGAGTAATTCTGGCTATATCCAATGGCTATATCCAAACTGAAACACAACTTTTCTTGGGAACTATAGATATACCTCCCCTTTCAGTGTCATTTACTGAAATAGCAATGAGAAAAACTTTTTATTTATGATTACTTTTATAATCATCATTGTTTGTTTTAGGCTGATACTCAAAGCTATAGCTAGATATGTATATAAAGAAAAGAATAATCAATGCAAGCATCATAATCTTAGAAAAGAAAGCTGGAAAGAGTGGCAGCAGAGACCTGAGTTCAAATTCTAAATCTGTCACTTATCACCTGAAAGACCCTTAGAAAGTCACTTAACCTCTCAGTCTTAGTTCTCTCCTCCATAAGATGGGCCTACCTCATAGGACTGCTGTAAAGAAAGTACTTTGTAAACTAATAAATAATTAGTAATGTAATATAAAGAAGAATAACTTGCTTTTTCCCCCTAATATTGCTGGAACAAAGTGTAATGTCATTAGATGTAATTAAATGTGTAAAAATACATAAATATGTACACTTGCATAAGTTTATTTCTTTAGTTATCAAAATGTTAGCTTGCAAAAGAGGAGACTTAGTGGAAGTATGATCGCTACCTTTGAATATTTGAAAAATTGTCATCTGGAATAGGGTTAGACTTAATCTGTCTAGTTGTAGAGGGCAGAACTAAAAAGCAGGTGAAAGTTACAGGGAGGCAAGAGAAAGAACTTTATTACAATTAAAACTATCCCAAATTAAACAGGCTTCCTTTTAGGTAGTGAATTTCCTGTCACCTACACTTCAAGAAAAGTTCAAATGATCTATCATGGTTTTTGTAAAGAGGGTTCCTGATTGGGGATATATAAAGACAATGATTTTTTTTTAAAGTTTTATTGCTACCTTTTGTTTTCACACACCTCAGTTGTTTCCTTTTATACCTTCCACAACTCAGTGAATCCTCCCTAATAATTGCAAAAAAACAAAACAAAACAAAACAGTTAAGCCAAACTGATAAAGCAACTGTGTTTAACAGGATATTAACAGGATGCCACATTCTATATACCTGTAATCCCACACCTCTCCAAAAGGAACAAAGAAATGAATTTCATCATGTGTTATCTAGGACCAAGACTGATTATTGCACTAATCTGGCTGCTTTTTAGTGACATTTTAAAATATTATTGCAGTCATTATATATACTGTCCCTCAGTTCTATTTACTTTACTAAGCAACAATTCATAAGTCTTCTCCTATTTCTTATATTTGTAGTTCTTTGCACAAATATATTCCATTATATTTACATATCACAGCTTGTTCAATCATTCCCCAAATCACAGGAACCCACCTTCTTTTTCAGTTTTTGCTACCATGAAAAATGATACTCTCAACATTTTTGGCATACATAGGATATCTTTGTCTTTGAATTACATGATTGATAGGTCAAAGGATAAGAATTATCTAGTGCTTTCTCACATAATTCTATATTTCCCCCAGCCCCCCCCCCAGAATGGTACCAATAGACACCCACTAAACAATGCCTGTCTTCCCAAACATCCTCCAACATACTTTTTCCATCTTTTATGAACACTGTAAGTATGATGACTATAGTTGAAACTGAGTGTTGTTTTAATTCATATTTTATTACTAGTACTAGGAGCATTTTTTTCATATGGTTATTGATAGTTTACACTTTGTTTGAAAACTTTATATCCTTTTTGATCAAATATCTTTTGGAGAAGAGCTCCTCAGCTTACATATTTATATCAAACCCTCATATATCTAGGGTATCAGAATTTTAGCATAAATATTTCATGCAAAGATTTTTTTCCCATGTGAATTTTCTCTTATTCTACATACATTTTGATTTTGTTCAAGCAAAGGCTTAATTTTATGTAACCAAAATAATTTTGATTTTAAATAGCCTCTATCTCTTGTTTAGTTGAAAATTTAATTCCTAATCATAGATCTAAAAGGCATCTTTTTCTTCTCCCTTAATATTTAAATGATGTGATCCTTTATATTTAGTTCATACATCCTTGTGGAACTTATGCTACTGTATAAATTTTTAGTTAAGTATGCTTATGTATACTTAATATGCTAGTGTAAACTTAAGCTTATTTTCTGAAAAACTGCTATTTTTTCAAAAGTTCTTGTACTAAATGGTTTGACCTCTCCAATTTCTAGGATGCTGATTCCTTTTGTTTTTCATGCTTGAGGTTTTTATGTCCAATCTCATCACATTCTATCATTATTATGTAATTCGGAAGAAATAAAACTAAAGGCAGTATCTTGCCCCAGACACAGAATAGTTCATTTCTCTTCTATATTTCTTCGGACAGTCCTACTGACAAATGTATTTTATGCAGATTGTTTTAATTGAGGAAATACAATACTAAACACCCTGGTCTAGTTATTCCTTTTTCCACCGAAGGAAACACAACACTAAGGACTAAAGTCTTTCCTTTTCAAAAATATGTAAGTACTCACCTACATTTTATAATAAATAATTGCTTACCCACCTTAACTAAAAAAATGTATATTTAAGAAATCACATAGAGAGGGAGAAAGACTTAAGGAATCACATTATATATTCACATGGAGGGAAGGGATGGGGGGTGGGGTGGAGAAAGACATAAGAAAATCAACTGGAGATGGGTAAATTTGGTCATCTTCATCACATTTAAAGCCTGATTATTAAATTCATCGATTATCTTGCCATATTGGCACTGATGACTATCAACGGAAAAAGGCGTTTAATGCCGCTGAAATTAATTACTTGGGAAAAAAGAAGTGTTTCTCAGGCTTTTGCTCCGTGCCAAGCGCTGAGCTAAGCTCTGGGGCTTCGAACAGAAAAATCAGCCCACCGCTGCTCTGAAGGAGCTCACGGTAATACGGAGAGACGGCCCATAAATGGTGCAAAATTAGTTTTCAAGAAATACAGCCCTGACGTGCACAACAGCATTCTTCAGACCCCAAAGGCCACTGACCCCTCCAGGCATCTCCTTTTCCCCTCTATCATCCGGGGCAGGACGGCACACAAGGGGCACGCACGAGCTGCAGATCCTGGAGCGGCCGCGGGAGCTCTCGAGGGGGCGCCACCACCGCGCTCTGGCCCCCGAGACTCCCAGGGCCGCGCGAGGCCGACGGGAGAGGAAGCGTGTACGAGGCGCGGAGGCCAGGCCGCGCAACAGGAAGGAGGCGGCTCAGAATAATGGCGGAGTTTCCCTGGCCTGAGGATTACAACGCGGGGCTTTCCCGGCAGGCTGCGGGCTGGGCTCGTTGGGCGGGAATAGCGGCCTCGGGATTGGCCCGCCGGGTCCTCGCTCCCTGGGCGTTAACCGTGGGGGGCGGGGCCTAGGGCAGGTTGGCACGTGCGCAGTGCGCAGAACACGCTGGATCCCGAGAAGCTGTCGTCGTTCGTCGCGAGGCTGTTTTCCAGGCATCCTGTAAAATATGTATTTACCCCCCTATTCCCCAAATTCCAGTTACTTAGGCGGAATCTTTCGAGTCTTGGCCAGAAAGTCCAAATATTTAAAAAAAAAAAACAACAAAAAGGGCTTAGGGCAAGTTTTTGTGGGAGCTGGTTACGTCTAGGCCACAGGCCACAGACCACAGAAAGGGCAAATTGAGGCGAATCAAACATGTGCGGAGCACTGGTTTTCCGCTCGTTACAACACTAAAAATTAATAAAAACCACAAACCATGCAAAACTACAGAAGATTTGCTAAAAATATCAGTAGCTTGTGCTTTCCTTCCCTTTTCTGGCCTTGAGAAAATCCCTATAGTCAAATTTGGTCCCGTGTGTTAGTACCAGTAATGGAAGAATAACAGTCTGTTATTTTAAACTGCAGACCAAAAGACAAAAGATTGGAAGTGAAATGGGGGAAGGGGCAGGAAGGGACTGAGGGGGAGTAGTGGGATGACAACTTTTATTATTATTATTTACTGAGGGATTTGCCACTATGCCAAGTAGACTAAAAAAAAAAAATGCGCCAGAAAGAAACAACAGGCAATATTATCTTTTTTTACTTATCAAATTTCACAAACTGTTGAACCTGGCTTTTTACTTTCCCCTATATGATGATACTTGCTAGTCAAAGGCAAGAATAAAAAAAAATGAGAAAATTATAGGAAGGAGGATTTTTTAAAAGTTATTTAACTTTGCGTGTGTAAACTTTTCATGTGTTCATCTCTTCTTTGGTTAGAATTCTTGTATACTGTGTATAGAGATGAGAAATTAGAATAGTAAGGATAAGAATAAAATTTGGAGTTAAAAATTTGTTTTTTTTTTTCCACAAGGTTGTACTAAATTGGACACTTTTTATGAGGAAAAATGGCCACTGCTCAGCTGCACAGGAATTGTATGGTATGAATTCCATTTACATAAATATTATACTTTGCCGCCAGAAATAAACCAAGAAGTCTTTTAGTGAGGCCCTCTGAGCTCCAATTACTTTATAATGAATTTTTATATTTAAAAAATAATTACAATGAAATGTTTTGTGCTTGGGCCTTTTATTATGTAAATAAATTTTGTTCTCCCAAGAAATAATGATGAATTAGTAAGCGCTTGACATGTTGAGAATACATTAAACATGCATTATAAAAAAAGAATTTGAAAGCTTTTGCTTAAGTTGTTAGTTCAAGTTCATACTACACTGGGTCTTACTGAAAGTTGCTCAGTAACTTTAAGAAATATTAGTTTGTCAGCTTTAATCCATCTCTCTGGAAAAGGAGGTCCTTCCCATGAAGACACTTAAC
The DNA here is from genome assembly GCF_011100635.1 of Trichosurus vulpecula. Classification (NCBI taxonomy): domain Eukaryota; kingdom Metazoa; phylum Chordata; class Mammalia; order Diprotodontia; family Phalangeridae; genus Trichosurus; species Trichosurus vulpecula. Next base: position 45,643,613 of record NC_050579.1, read on the forward strand.
ATCAGTGGTTTTCTTCTCAGCGTTGTTTGTTGTTCTAAGTGTAGAAGCTTGTATCTCTGTTGTTTCTATCCAGATAGTGAGAAAAAAAGAAAATGACCTGGCATTAGTGATAAATATTGTATAATTGCATACAGTTTTTCTGCTACCAAATTAATGTTAGGTGACATGTATTGAGTGGTTTAAATTTCAGTTAGAAAAAGGCTCCCTCCTTTATTTAGCATAGGATCTCCCTAACATGTTTCATCCTCAGGGACTTCCTCCTTTCCAGGGCCCTTACCCGCTTAAAAGACTAGTAGGGAGAAGTAGCTAAACTGATTTAAAATTGTTATTGCATTATTTTTGTCACCTTCAGTTTTTACAATGACTATTGGAAAATGTTTTAATTCTTCTTAAATTTTAGAGTGCAGTGATATTTCCTACTAAGATTGCAACTGAGCAACAATCCTTGGTGTTGGTGAAGAGGCTCCTAGCTGTTTCTGTATCCTGTATAACATACTTAAGAGGAATATTTCCAGAATGTGCCTATGGAACAAGATATTTAGATGGTAATGTAATTTTTTATGAAGACCTTTTTGAGGGATGAGCCATATTAATTTTTTTCTGTTTTAAAATTCTAATTTAGCTTTGATTTTTTGAGATTTTTATTTTAAACCTTTTAAAATATCTATTTGTCCCCTCTTCTTCACCCTTTAAAGGGCAGTGAAGACTATTGTTCATTTTTTTACCTGGTTTGAATTATTCTACCTGCCACTATACACTAATAGTGCAGTGGACAAAAGTAGTGTATTGTAGAGCTTTGTAGTAGTATCTGTTCTTGTACTAATTTAAATAAATGAAAACAATGTGGACATTGTATACTATGCTCATTGACCTTTTTTAAACAGTTAATCTCTTGGTTCTTTGAAACTACATTATATTTTGCTGATGGATTCTTAGCAAATACTTTGATGAAGATAAGAGAGTATATTTTTTCTAATTTTTTAGATTGCACAGTAATCCTCATAATGCCATATTGTAACAGTGTTAATGATACAATGTGTTCACATTTTTTCTTTTTAAAAATACATAATAATGTTCATTAACTGGAAATTCACTGCTAAAGTTCAACAGTAATGTAAATTTAACCCTTGATGGGTGGCAGCTAGGTGGTATAGTGGATAGAGTGCCAGGCCTGGGGTCAGCAAGATTCATTTTCTTGAGTTCAAATCTGGCCTCATACATTTACTAGCTGTGTGACTCTGGGCAATTCACTTAAACCTGTTTGCCTCAGTTTCCTCATCTGTAGAATGAACTAGAGAAGGAAATGGCAAACCTCTCCATTATCTTTGCCAAGGAAACCCCAAAGAGTCAGACATAATTGAATAAAAAAAAAACAACATTGATACATAACTAAAGAATGTACAATTTACCCCAACTGATAAATGGTCAAAGGACATGAACAGGCAATTTTCAGAGAAAGACATTAAAGATGTCTATAGTCATATGAAAAAATTCTCTAAATCACTATTGATTAGAGAAATGCAAATTAAAACAACTCTGAGGTACCATCTCACACCTATCATATTTGTTAATATAACAGAAAATGATAAATGTTGGAGAAGATTGGGAAAACTGGAACACTAATGCATTGTTGTTGGAGTTATGAACTGGTCCAACCTTCCTGGAGAGCAATTTGGAACTATGCCCAGAGGGCTATAAAACTGTGCATACCCTTTGATCCAGCAATACCACTACTAGGTCTGTATACCAAAGAGATAATTAAAAAAAGGGAAAGAACCTACATGCACAAAAATATTTATAGCAGCACTTTTTATGATGGCAAAGAATTGGAAATTGAGGGAATTTCCATCAATCGGGGAATGACTGAACAAGTTGTAGTATATGAATGTAATGGAATATTATAGAAATGATGAGCAGGTAGTTTTCAGAAAAACCTGGAAAGATATGAACTGGTGTTGAGTGAAGTGAGCAGAACCAGGAGAACAATGCATACAGTAATAGCATCATTGTGAGATGATCAACTATGATAGACTTAGCTCTTCTCAGCAATACAGTGATCCAAGACTATTCCAAAACACTCCCAATGGAAAATGCTATCCACATCCAGAGAAAGAACTATGAAGTCTGAATGCAGATGAAAGCACACTACTTTCACTTTTTTGTTGTTTTTTTCTTTCTCATGTCTTTTTCTTTCTCTTTTCCCTTTTGTTCTTATTCTTCTTTTACAAAATGACTAATGTGGAAGTATGTTTAACAAGATTGTAAATGTATAATCTATATCAGATTGCTTGCACCTTAGGGAGGGGGGAGGGAGGAGAGGGAGGAAGGGAAATTTGGAACTCAAAATTTTACAAAAATGAATGTTGTAAACTATCTTTAAATGTAATTGGAAAAAAATGAAATACTCTTAAGTAATAAGAACCTTACAATTTCAGTCTGTACTTTGTATTTCATAAGTACAATTTCATTTATTATTTCTAGATTTTTACTGTTTTTTCTTCAAGAAGCAAAATAGCATTATCATATTTTTATGTTTAGATTTTTGTGTCAAAATTCTGAGAGAAGACAAAAACTGTCCAGGAGCCACTCAGTTAGTGAAATGGTAAGCATAAGAGTACCTTATAGGATAACTTTTCCTCATATCACAAAAATCTGTGGTTGACTTTGTTTTAGCTTTGCATACTTTAACTTGTTTAACTGAATTTCAGTGACCCCTTTAGCCCTTACAACCTCATAATGTTTCTTCAAGTTTCTATTTTTCTCAGGTCCTATAACAACTCAATATGCTCAACTTCTTAATTACCTCTCATTACCCCCTCCCCCAATAGCTGCCAAAACCTACATTTTGCCTTTAGAATATTTCTTCTTGTCTCATTTCCTATTTCCTGTTATAATTTTATAATTCTTTGATAATGTGCAAAAGAGAAGACTCTAACCTAAAACAGCGAAACAGTTTTAAAATTACTTTTGTAATGGGCTATCTTGAAGACTTCTGTAAAGAATTTAATTTTCTAGAAGTAAACTCAAATATGCGAGAGTTCAGGATAGAAGACAAATAACATTTGATTTTTTTAGGATGCTAGGATGCTATGATGCTTTGCAGAAAAAATATGTAAGTCTTCCATTGTCATTTCTTTACCTTTTATATCGGTATATACAATATTATCATGTTAAAGGATCGCTAATTAGAATTAAGAAAGGCATACTCCAAATTAGATAGAATATTTATAAAGAAATAGCCTTGTTATTTTAAGCCATCTGCATCAGTTGGAATTAATACTAAGCAAGTATTCCCAAGTCCTAACAGCCTTGTTTTAATTAATGGATTTTAAGACCTTTGTAATTAATAATCATTAACTTAAAAACAGCATATTAAAATCTGGGAGAAATATCCCCTTCTTTGTGTGGTTTAATATGCTTCCCACAATCTTTCTTTTTCCATGACTTGCTTAGCATAACCTTTATCCATATACAGCGGTGAGGTGTACAAGTACTGTATAGAATGAATTAACAGAGTTTGCATTAATGAGGATTAACTACAAACTTCTAAAATACTAACGTAACTAAAATTTGATATAAACATAATCACGAGTATATATCTACATTCATACAGAAATTTAGCCCTAGAAAAAATTGTTAAATAAGCTATTCACAACTTTTTTGTCTCCCCTTTTTAGGGCTCCTCCAAACTTATTTTTTTTGGTCTCCTTCCTATTTCCTTTAGGCATTCGTGTTCTACTTTTCTTTGCATAAAACCAGTTCCTAGGAAAAGAGCAGTCATGTCATTCATGTAGAAGTGTAAATTATTCATGTCTTAACATTTTAAGTTTCTCAGAGTATTTACTTTTATAAGTAATTTCAAAGTTCTTATTTGATTTAAGCCATTGGGGGATAGGAGGGCTTTCCTAAGGTATCTGTTTCTGTAGCTCACCCTGTATCATAGTAATTTCCCGTTGGGAATAAATAGTGAAATAGTAGGTTCAAAATGTTATGACCATCTTAAAATGTTTTACAAAATTAAGATTTTTTTTGTGTGTGTATTTCAGCTAAGGATGGTTGTTCTAGCTGTAAGTATTTCTGATTCTTTGATTCTTTTCAAGATAATTTAATTTGGCTTTTTCTAAATGATGCCAAAATTTAAAGTAGTTTAATTAGTTTTTTTTTTACTGAATTTCCCTGATGAAATTTAATTAAAATAGGCTTAGTCTTAATAACTCTTTTTATTATTTTTAAATAGGTATACAGCAATCCAGAAGACCCTCAGGTAAGTAAAATAATATGTTGCCTTTAATATCTAAAAATACTTTATTTTTCAACTTGTGATGTAACAAGGGAGAGATATTATAGAACTTTTTGGTTTTTAGAAGCTTTCACACACTTCCTTATTTGATAAGGAAGCCAGGGCTCAGGGACTGTTAAATGACTAAGGCAGGGCCACAGAGGCGCTCAGTAGTGATGGCATAATAGAGAACAGCAAACTGGTGAAGGACTGGCTGTGAGGGGTGGGAGGGGCTTGGGTATATAATGCAGTTGAAGAATAAAATGGAATAGCTATGACACCCAGTATTACATAATAAGTGCATTGCTGTGGAAGGCTCCACGGAAGCATCTGACCAGGGGCATCAGAGAAGCTCTATCGATGATCTGGCATGCAAGTGGGCATGGCAGGATGGTTAGAAATTAGAGAGAGAGAGAGGAAGAGGAGGAGGAGGAAGATGGAAGGCATTCCAGCAAAGTTGTGCAAGGGAGTGGAGCCAGGATGTTGACAGAGAGAGAAAGGCCTGATGGGAATAGAAAATTCACCGGGGAGAGGAAGGAAGGAAGCTGAAAAGGCCAACGGGGCCACATCATAGATGGTCTTGAGCACCAGGCAGAGGGGTCTGAACTTTACTCAGTCAACAAAAATGTTTTTGAGTAAAGGAGCGACATTGCCAGATGCACGTGCCAGAAGGATTATTCTGGAAGCAACATTTGGGAAACGTGGAAGGCAAGAAGACTAAAGAGGCTGATGAGGGTGGAGCGGTGCAGTGAAAGTCTCTACTCAGACCCTCAGGGGAATGGAGCAGAGGGAAGAGAGAGACGTGAGAGACGCTGTAATGGTGGGAACAGTAGCAATAAGGATAATACCCAGGACTACATTGATATCACGTGCGTTAGCATAAAGGATTCCTGAGTGAGGGAATTCCGTTTTTGAAGCTTAGAGTTTTCAACTGCCCAGGGAGGTTAAGTGCTTTGGTCAGGGTCACACAGCCAGTATCAAAGGCTAGACTTCAGGGCTTTTCCAGCTTGGACGACATTTCTTCCAGGCTATGCTGCCTCTCGTAGCTGATTGGGTAAGAGAGGGAAAATGAAGAGTTAAAGAAAAAGCTTTTGAACATGGAATGTGGTTTAAATGATAATGCCACAGATAGAAATAGTGAAACAATAAGGTTGAAGTGGAAACGAACGCCTTGGCCTTTGAGCCTATGGAGTTTTGAGTCACTGGTGATCCACTGAAGCGAAGTAAATAGTTGGAGATAGGAATCCATAGAAGAGAGCTAAAGGCTACGGGTAATTTCTTATCTGTAAAATAAAGGGATTAGGTTACAAGATCTTTAACTTCCCTTCTAGTACTAAATCTCATAAAGTTATGGTTGGGATTTGGGAGTTGGCCGCATAGAGAAAGTAATTGAAGCCCTGGAAGTAGATGTTTGCCAAGGCAAGAGGGTATAGAAATAGAAAAAAGGAAGGCCAAAGACAAACATTTGTGAACACCCACATTAAGAGATCGGTAAAGGATTAAGAGCTTTAAAAAGGGGGTGGGGGAGGGGCTCATAGAGATGTAGGAAAAGAACCAAGAAAGTGTGGAGTCTCTGAAGATGGAAGGAGAGACAATCTGGTTGGAAGAAATGATTAATAGTATTACACCTGCAGAAAGGCCAAACAGGAGTTTCTCTCCATTTAAAGTCTTCAATTTTCCAGAAAATGAGAAAACATCAAGATTTCTTGAAGGAAGAAAATGTATTTTTTTCTCTGATTTTCTTTGGTATCCAAATGAAAATACACATGATTGTAAGGCCTTATTAATCATAAAGGGCTAGAGAAATGTAAGTTTTATGTAATAGAGGACGCTCAATAAATTTATGTTGATAATAATGGAACATATCACTTAGTCTCATTCTCTACAGGCAATTTGAGTCAATAACATTGTTGATTTGATGAGGGGCTGTGCAGAAATTGGGCCTTATGGTGACTGGGGGAAAAGATTGAATAAATATATGATCTTTCTTATAACTTGACCATAAAGCCCTACTTCAGTGCCTCACCATGATGTGGCAGTGACCATGAGTTCTTGAAGACATACCAGGGAACACAAGCTTTGGTGAGTGCTGCCAAGCTTTAAATAAGGGCTGGAGGACAGTGTATCTGTTGACCAAAGACTAGCCTAGAGAAGTTAGGAGAAGACCATCATTACCAGAGGGTTGGGCACCAGGTAATAAATATTTTTGGCCATTGGAGTGCATAAAGATTATCTACAAAGGCATAGACAGAGGGGCTGAAATTAGGATCCCCAATATAGTGAAGTAAACTAAACAGTAAACAAACCAACATAAAGCAGTATCCAAATATATTTATAATTTAAAAAAATTTAACATAATTCTTTGTTTATATATTACATTACAATTTACAAAGTGATTTAAATATGTTATTTAATTCCACAACAACCTAGTGAGGTAGGTAGTGCAAGTATTTTTATATCCATTTTTCAAATGAAAAAACTGAGGCCTAAAGAAGCTAACTGCTATAACAGGTAAATTTAAAATTTTCCATTATCCATAGAGGACTATGCCCTCTGCTCTTTTTTTGTCCATTATCTTTCTATATACTTTTAAAAATAGTTGTGGTCAATATTAAAAGCATTTTTTGGTTCTATTCTGTTGAATTTACAATCTTTACATTTTAATAGCCAAATCAAAGCAGCAAAAAAATTTGGAAACTAGCGTTCTATGTTAGACACATAATTATAATGTTTTATTTATATTTTAAGACAATTTCAGAGTGTTATCAGTTTAAATTCAAGTATACCATCAATGGACCAGTTATGGATCTCACGAGGTACTGTCGTGTTAGTTTCTTTTTTCCTTACTGTGTTCCACTTATTCATATTAATAAAACTAATTTAAGAGTTGCTGCCTGAAGCTATTCAAGCTACCCCATCTACCCATTAATGTAAAACTGTTAGAGTTGTGATCCTTTAGTAGCACTACGCCACAATTGTATGTCAGGATATGTTAGTCTAGTTGAAAACCTAGACAAAGAGCAGGAAAGTGTTGAAATTACTAAGTTATTGTTGGATTGGAACCACTTGGTAAAATTCCAACACTAGTTTCTTTGAATGTTTTTATAAAAAAATGAACAAGATTATGAAGGTATTTTAATGTGTTTAAAATTAAACTAAGAACTGATTAACCTATTAAATGTTAGTAAAGCTCTTTGAAAATAAATATTTGTTTTCATGTTATGATAGTTTTTACCTAAATAATTAATGTTGTGATATACTTGAATACATTTTAAAACATTAAATTTTATATGAAAATTACTGATACCATAATTTCTCTAATATTTTGTTCTTTCTTAGTAAAAGCAAAGGCAATTATTCCAACGTGTCATCTTCTGACACAAAGAAAGCAAGTATTCTCTTAATTCGCAAGATTTATATTCTGATGCAGAATCTGGGGCCTTTACCCAATGATGTCTGTTTGACAATGAAACTTTTTTACTACGATGAAGGTACTATTTACATTGCATTTTGTTTTTAGCAAACATATGCAGGTTTTGTTATTGAAACAACTAGCTTTAACTGTCATTTAGCTATGATATCTTATAGCCATACCACTTATAAACTTCAGGAAATTTCCCATTTAATGTCAGTATTTGAGAAAGTGGCTAAGAATAATTTAGCTATATAAAATGTTAGTACTATATCTGTTTCTCTGGTGAAAAGAATATATTTTAGGGGCATTTACTTCTTAGGATATATGCTTTATTTGACTGTGAGTTATTTATTTGTTATAATACATTCAGAACTCAAGTAAGGCTCTGTGAGTTGTACTGTTAATTTTTTTTTTGAGTTCGTAAAAAATGCAATTTTTATATGTATTTTTTGTAGTTACGCCACCAGATTACCAACCTCCAGGTTTCAAGGAAGGTGATAGTGACGGAGTATTATTTGATGGGGAACCCATGTACCTAAATGTGGGGGAAGTTCCAACACCTTTTCATACCTTGAAAGTGAAAGTGACAACTGAGAAAGATCGAATGGAGAGCATTGATAGAGCTATACTAACACAGAAACAGTTAAAAACACCACTACAGAAAATCCTGATGGATAATGAAGATCTAGAAGCAGAGGAACAGGTTATGAATGTAAGAATTTGTGAAGGCCTGTAGTGGTGATAGCACCCATGTTTCACTCTTAACTCTGATGGTTGGGGTCGGGGAAGGATCATTGACCTGTGAACTTCATTTAGTACAGTCTAGGTAGCACATTGAATAGAAGGCTGGACCTGGATTCAGGAAGACCAGCATTCAAACCCAGCCTCAGATACTTAATAGCTATGTGACTTGGAGCAAGTCACTTAATCTCTGTCTGCCTCAGTTTCCTCATCTCTAAAATGGAGATAATAAAAGCACTTATTTCCCAGGATTGTTGTGAGGATAAAATGAAAGAGTATTTGTAAAATGCTTTGTAAACCTTAAATAGTAAATATGTTAAATACGCTAAATATATTATTACGTAAATGCTAGCTATTAGTATTATTACAAACTTCATTTGAGAGAATGGTAATTCAGATTGGGAAGAAAAAATTTCCCTAATAACTTTGCTTTATTAATGATATAGAACATTTTTTAAATACTCCAAATTCTTTGACATATATATTCATTGCATATAACCTTAAAATATCCCTCAGATATTATTTTACTTATTATTGGTGAAAACGTACTATTCTATCACTTGCGGCTATCTGACGAAGGAAAAATATATGATCTGTAAGAAGTGATTTGTTAAGTGGCAATATCTGGCTAATGCTCCCAGTGATGGGGATATTCATTTCAACAAATATTTATTTGATTTATATTCTGATGTAGAATCAGTGGCCTTTGCCTCATAATGTCAGTTTGTACATGACATTTTATTTACTACAATGTACAGTGCACTAATCCTAGGTACTGGGGATACAAAAAAGAGAAGGAACATAGACGATGCTCTTAAAGATCTTAAATCTTGGATAGGGGAATATATAGACACAAATAAGCTGTACAAGGAAGAATGTGATAAATGCTAAAGAGCAGTCCAGGCAGTGGTCTAAGTAATTTGAGGTAGGAGAGATCATTTTCATCTGGGGAAAGGAAATAAGACTTCATGGAGTAGGTGGAACCTGATTGGGCCTTGGAGGAAGAGAGAGACTTCAAAATATGGAGTTGGGAGGAGTACAAAGAGAGTCCATTTAAGCATAGGGGATCAAATGACCTAGCTTACTGTGTAGAAAGCACTGTGCTAAGCCTTGGGGATGTAGATAGAAAAGTCCCTTCTCTCAAGGAAGCTCAAATTCTAATAGGAAAAATAATCCTTAGGGAAGGTTTCAGCTGCAGGTTATATGGAAATGTTCCATGATCCTTAGGGTACAGTGGCAAAGAAGATGAGACTCACTCTCTCACTCTCTCTCTCTGTCTTTGGACTGGAACTTTTTAAAAAAATTTTTTTAAATTATTATTTATTTATTTAATATTTTTAGTTTTCAGCATTGATTTTCACAAGAGTTTGAATTACAGATTTTCTCCCCATTTCTACCCTCCCCCCCACTCCAAGATGGCATATATTCTGATTGCCCCATTCCCCAGTCAGCCCTCCCTTCTGTGACTCCACTCCCCCTCATCCCCTTTTCCCTTACTTTCTTGTAGGGCAAGATAGATTTCTATGCCCCATTATTTCCTAGTTGCATGCAAAAACTTTTTATTTTGAACATCTGTTTTTAAAACTTTGAGTTCCAAATTCTCTCCCCTCCTTACTCTCCTCCCATCCTTCCCAAGAAGGCAAGCAATTTGATACTTGTATCATTATGCAAAACCCTTCCACAATACGCATGTTGTGAAAGACTAACTATATTTTGCTCCTTCCTATCCTATCCCCCTTTATTCAATTTTCTCCCTTGACCCTGTCCCTTTTTGAAAGTGTCTCTTTTGATTACCGCCTCCCTCTAGATGCCCTCCCTTCTATCATCCCCCCTTTTTTATCTCCTTCCTCCTTCTTTCCTCTGGGGTAAGATACCCAATTGAGTGTGTATGGTATTCCCTCCTCAGCTTAAATCCAATGAGAGCAAGATTCACTCATTCCCCATCACTTGCCCCCTCTTCCCTCCCAACAGAACTGCTTTTTCTTGCCACTTTTATGTGAGATAATTTACCCCATTCTATCTCTCCCTTTCTCCCTCTCTCGATATATTCCTCTCTCATCCCTTAATTTGATTTTTTTTAGATATCATCCCTTCATATTCAACTCACCCTGTGCTCTCTGTCTATATATATATATATATATATATATATATATATATATATATATATATATATATATATATATATATATATATATATATATGTATATTCCCTTCAGCTACCCTAATACTGAGGTTTCATGAATTATACACATCATCTTTCCATGTAGGAATGTAAACAAAACAGTTCAACTTTAGTAAGTCCCTTATGATTTCTCTTTCTTGTTTACCTTTTCATGCTTCTCTTGATTCTTGTGTTTAAAGTAAAATTTTCTATTCAGCTCTGGTCTTTTCACTGAGATTGCTTGAACATCCTCTATTTTATTGAAAGTCCATATTTTGCCTTGGAGCATGATACTCAGTTTTGCTGGGTAGGTGATTCTTGGTTTTAACCCTAGCTCCATTGACCTCTGGAATATCATATACCAAGTCCTTCGATACCTTAATGTAGAACCTGCTAGATCTTGTGTTATTCTGATTGTATTTCCACAATACTCAAATTGTTTCTTTCTGGCTGCTCACCAGATCTCCTTGATCTGGGAGCTCTGGAATTTGGTGACAATACTCCAAGGAGTTTTCTTTTTGGGATCTTTGTCAGGAGGCAATCAGTGGATTCTTTCAATTTCTATTTTACCCTCTGGCTCTAGAATACCAGGGCAGTTCTCCTTGATAATTTTTTGAAAGATGATGTCTAGGCTCTTTTTTGATCATGGCTTTCAGGTAGTCCAATAATTTTTAAATTCTCTCTCCTGGATCTATTCTCCAGGTCAGTGGTTTTTCCAATGAGATATTTCACATTGTCTTCCATTTTTTCATTCCTTTGGTTCTGTTTTATAATATCTTAATTTCTCATAAAGTCACTAGCTTCCACTTGCTCCAATCTAATTTTTAAGGTGGTATTTTCTTCAGTGATCTTTTGGACCTCCTTTTCCATTTGGCTAATTCTGCCTTTCAAAGCATTCTTCTCCTCATTGGCTTTTTGGAGCTCTTTTGCCATTTGAGTTAGTTTATTTTTTAAGGTGTTATTTTCTTCAGTATTTTTTTAGGTCTCCTTTATCAAGTGATTGACTTGTTTTTCATGGTTTTCTCTCATCACTCTCATTTCTTTTCCCAATTTTTCCTCTACTTCTCTAACTTGCTTTTCCAAATCCTTTTTGAGCTCTTCCATGGCCTGAGAGCAGTTCAGGTTTTTCTTGGAGGCTTTTGATGGAGGCTCTTTGACTTTGTTCACTTCTTCTGGCTGTATGTTTTGGTCTTCTTTGTCACCAAAGAAAGATTCCAAAGTCTGAGTCTGAATCTGAGACCGTTTTTGCTGCAGGGCCATGTTCCCAGCCAACTACTTCACCCTTGAGTTTTTCATTGGAGTATGACTGCTTGTAGAGTAGAGAGTACTTTGTTCCAAGCTAGAGGGGCCTCGCTGTTGTTTTCAGAGCTATTTCTGCACAGCAAGCTCTGCCACACCAGCGCTCCTCCTCCCCCAAAAACCATCAACCTGAACTGGACTCAGATCTAAGCAGGCTCTGCACTCCTGCTCTGATCCACCACTTAATTCCTCCCACCAGGTGGGCCATGCTGAGCTCTACTCCCCTGTGCTCCCAGCATGGTGCGATAGACCTTACGCAGTGACCATCCAGGCTGTCCTGGGCTGGAGCCCTGCTTCCTTCTGCTATTTTGTGGGTTCTACAGTTCTAGAATTTGTTCAGAGCCACATTTTATCAGTGTTTGGAAGGTCCTGGGGGAGAGCCCTAGGCAAGTCCCTGCTTTCCAGCTGCCATCTTGGCTCCACCTCCAACTAGATCCTCTCTTTTTTTTTTTAATGGCATTTCCACTGATAAAATTATATCATTTTCTGATGTTGAACCATTTGATAATGCTAAGGACTTTCGTGGCAAGAACTTTCCTTTCTAGGTCTTCCCTAGCTATAGCCATAGCCCCTACAGGAGCAGTTGCCAGGCTGCATCTCCACAGAGGTTGCTTCCCAAGATGATACCTGAGGACACTGGACTGGAAACACTGTTTTTCCCAAAGCTTTTAGGTTCAGGGTGAGGCAGGATCTTTTTCTAGACTTTGTTTATTAAGGTCCAGGGGAAAATGTTGATCAAGAGGTAGTAGTGGCTTGACTCTCATGGCACATGCCACCTTCTCTTTGTTTCTCTGAATACCTCGCTGCTTCACCAGGCTAGCTTGCCTGTCTCAATGTATGGCATTTGGGTGACAGTTGGTGAGAACGGCTGGCGTATTTTTCACAGGAACCATGTACCAGCTAATGGCTGTGAGGACTGGACTGGAAGAATACTGAACCACAGTGAGCTGTCTGGCCACTAAACTGTCCAGATCTTCTTCAGAACAACTGCTTTCTCTCCATATCACCTCCATCTTATCCTTGTGAAGTTGAATTTTTTGGACCCAAGTGTTAAGACTTTGTGCTGATCCCTGCTGAATACTATCTTGTTAGATCCAGCTTAACATTTTAGCCCACCAAGCTCCCTTTGGATCCAGACTCTGTTATGTATTGTTTATTTATCCCTAGCCTTGTGTTATTTGCAAATTTAGTGAACATGCCTTCTATGCCTTTATCCAAATCCTTGATAAAAACATTAAATAGCACAGATCCCTGGAGAACTCCCCTGGAAACTTTCTGCCATGTTGTTGTTGAACCATTAATAACTACTCTTTGAATCAAGTCATCCAACTAGTTCTGAATCTATCTGATTACATTATTATCTAATCAATATCTTTCAATATTCTCCACAAGAATAGACGATGTTGAAAAAAATGTTAATATAAATATTGTACTCTGATTTAGGGTCAAGTCTGCCAGAAACATTATTTCTGAATATGTAACCAAGCCATTTCTAAATTGGAAAAAGAGATGTCCATAGTGGCACAGTTCTTCATGCTTTCTGACATACCTCTCTGTCCCAAGAAGATTTCAGGTAACATTTGTGGGAATCTTAAATAAGGAAAAGATCATAATATATTAAAAGACATCCCCATTTCAGAGAAAGGGTTAGCTTTTGTTCTTCCCTGGAAAAGTTTTTAGTATTTCTTAATATTGTAGAAAATCTAAAAAGGAGTTTATTTTTTAAAAATGCTTCCACGGGATACTTTATTAAAAGCTTTGATAAAACTTAGGTAAACTATATCTACAACACTCTCATCTCCTAATTTAGTAATTCCATCAAAAAGGAAATGAGATTAGTCTCCCATGACCTACTTGATGAAGCCATACTACGTTTTGTAATCACTGCTTCCCTTCCTAGATGCTGTATCTTTAATGATCCAGTCTAGAATTTCCCAGGAATTGAAGCCAACCTCACTGGCCTGTCTGTAGTTTGCAGACTCTGTTTTTTCCCCTTTTTTGAAAACTAGGACAGTATCTGCCCTTTTCCCAAGTTGTGGTACCTCTCTGGTTTTCCATTATCTTTCACATATTGCTGACGGTAGCTCAGCCATCACATCGGCCAGCTCTTTCAGGACCCAAGGTTGTCATCCATCTGGGCTAAGTAACTTAGATTCACAAAGATACCACAGATACCACAAAGCTGGTACTCTCTGGGCATCACCTTATCTTGGGCATCCGCTACAGATAAGTCATTATTGTTCTTTCCTTTCCAGTATAAAAGTCATTCTCTGTAGGGAAAATCAATTAAGAAATCAGCAGCTCACTTCTGTCTCTCTTGTCATTCATCATCCTGATACCCCCAAGAGCCACTGGAAGGTCTTACTTTGATCTTCCTCTTTCTTCCATTACAACTTTAAAAAAAATTATTGTCCTGTACTTCACTTGGCGGACTAAACTCATTTTGAGCTTGAATGTTCTTTTTATTATTTTTACAGAACCGTGCCTAGTTTTTATCTTCATTCTCAGTTGCCTGGCCTTACCTCTGAAATTTATTTTTATAATCGGATTTGGTTACTGAATTCCTTTGCATCTAGTGGTGTTTTTAGACAAATCCCACTTTTCCTCTTCACTGAAATTGTTTCCCTTTTGTGTCTTTAGAACTTCATTTTTGAATATAACACCTGGGCTGACTTCCCCTGAAAAATTTTACTCCCTATGATCATACCTTCTTTTCTCTGAATTCTTGAACTCTACACTCCCGAAATCTAGGTAGTATGTCAGAGTATACCCTCATTTCCTCTCCTCTAAAACAAATTCTGGGACAGTGGTCACCTTTCCTCAGGATTCATATAATTTCCACTATAGTTACTCTCTGTTGGTGAGAACAAGCTGCCGAGGAAAATTTCTACTTCTTGGTTCCTCTGCTTTTTTTGAAGGATGAAATTATCACCAAGAGCAAGAAGGGTGCTCTGCTTTTGGTACAGAGAGCTCCAACATGAGTCTCTTTTTACTACTAAAACAGGCCATTGTGCCAGATTTGTGATTGTTTCCTAAATTACTTCATCTGTAAAGTTTAGGGAGTTGGACTAAAGGATTTCCAAGGTCCCTTCCAGCTCTAGATCTGTAGTCCTATGAATAAGTGATACTTGAATTGGTTTTTAAAGGGTAGGTAGGAATTCAGCTGGTAGAGTGAGATAGTGGATAGTGTTGGGCTTGGAGTCAGGAAGACAAGTCAAGTCAACAAGCATTTATTAAGTGCCTGCTGTGTGCTAGGCCCTCTGCTAAGTGCTGATATGTATTCAAATCCAGCCTCAGACCCATACTAACTCATCTCAGCCTCAGTTTCTTCATCTTTAAAATAGAGATAATACCAGCACCTAGCTCAAGGGTTGTTGTGTGATGCAAATGAGTTAACATATGTAAAGCACTTTGTAAACTTTTTTTTTAATAACTGGAAGGGTTACATTTTAGAAAGGGTTAGACATTTTAGAAATACAGTACTGCATAAGCAAATGATCATAGGATTATAGATTTAGAATTAAGAGCATAGAGGCCTCTGAGCCCAATTCCCTTATTTTACAGATGAGGAAACTGAGGCACAGAGAGGACATGGCTTACCAAGGGTCACCTAGCTAGTACATTTCTAAGGCAGGATTTAAAAAAAAATTTTAATACATTTTTATTTAAGGTTTTAAGTTCTAAGTTCTCTCCCTATCTCCCTCCTTCTCCTCCCTCCTCCCTGAAATGGTAAGTAATTAGGTTATCCATGATCACAGCAGGATTTAAATTCAGGTTTTCCTAATTCCAGAACCAATATTCTATTGACTCTACTGCCTAACTATCTCTTAATGAGCAAGGATAGGCAAATGAGAGTCAAGGGCTTCAAGCAGTCCAATTTGATTGGAGAGTAGAGTGTAGTGGTGGTGGGTAATAATCACTGACTTTTATATAGAATTATAAAGTTTATAATAAATTTTATGTATATTATCTTAGGACCAGCTAGCTAAGTATAGAGGGGTTTATCACTAGTAGGCTGGCCATTTAGTGATGAATTGTTTGGCCATGATAACCCATTAAACAAAGAATAATACAAAGTAGCCCTTAGTTTTGTGTGACCCCTTCTGTTTTTGTAGCAACAATGGAGGAGTAGCAGAAAGGGGGCACAGAGAATGCTCAGAATCTCACTTTAGATTATCTATAAACACTAAGCTCAATTACCAGTGGACTGACAAACTACTGGAGGAATTGTATAACTCTTGAAATTTTTTGTTATAAATGAAACCATGAAACAAAAGGAAATTATGATTAAAGGGAAGGATGGCTCACAGTTTCTCCTTGGAAAGGCAAATAAAGGAATAAGTGGTGTTGGTTTTATCCTGCAACCGGAGGCTGCAGGAAACATTTCTTGGGACATTTTGTCGTCTAATATTGTAGTGCATATAATATGCCTATAGAGAAAGTGGAAATGGCACTGAAAAAAAAGGACAGTAAAAAGTAGCTGGACTAAACCAAACAGACAGTGGAGAACTGTGCTGAAGGTAACACAATCTAAAGGCAATAAGGAATCCATTCTTAAAATATCTGAAGGAGGGAAGATTACCAAGCAAGGAAAAAATCTTGGATCCCCCAAAAATGTGATGGAGAGATTATCAGTAACTATAGAGCCATATCTGTAGTTTTTCATCTATATGAAAAAATTCAGAAGAGAACAGGCAGGTTTTCACTTGCTGTATTCTACAGTAGATATCTATACCATCATTCAAATGATTGAAAGATAGAGAATACAAGGTCTCATTGTGCTTATTGTTTGTTGACTACTAAAAAAAGGCAACAAAAATGTGCAATGGATAGAGCACTGGACCTGCAGTCAGGAAAAGGAAAAATAAAATAGCTAGCAATTATATCTGGCTTTAAGGTTTGCACAGCACTTTAGAAAATATGATCTCATTTATCCTCACAACAACCCTGGGAAGTAGCTGCTATGATTTTCACAGTTTTATAGACAAGGAACATGAACGAGTGATTTGTCTAGACTCCCACAAAAAATACGTTAGGGGTTGGATTTGAACTTATGGCCTCCTGCCTCCAGACCCAGTACTGTATCCACTGTACCACCAAGGTACCATTGTATAGTCAACAAACAATATTATTTATATAGTATTCTGTAGCTCTGGAGTTTAGAAGATCTGAGTTCAAAATCAGATACTTACTATCTGTGTGACCCTCAGCAAGTCACTTACTAGAGAGATAACATGCTCACCAAAGGTGTTTACCACTGTGAAGGAGAAGATCTAACAGTGTCTAAGTTGAAGAGGGATAGTGAAGTCTCACAGATAGTCATGTTTGCAGATGACATTGTGCTGATTGCATAAAGTCCAGAACACTGCAAAGCTTCCTAAATAAGATTTGTAACTCAAAAGTTTATCCACACAGGAAAAATCAAAAGGATCAAAATGTCAGTCATTCATATTATAATATATACTTAGGTGGACAGCCTATAGAGCTCATCAATCAGTATTTTTATCTTGAATAGACACTGAAAATGACAAATACAGAATTGAACAGAGGAAGATTCAGTTGAATTGCATTTGAAATACTGCAGAGTTCTTTTAATGGTCTCAATTTCTTCTTGAAGATAAGGCTTATCTGTTTAAAACCCATATTATAATGCTATTGTTGTATGACTGCAAGTCAAGATAAACCACTGTCTCTGAAAAATTGAGGTTAGAGATCCCAGGAAGGGTCCGTGGGCATTGTGTGGTGAGCATAAGTGAGCCACATGAGGATTCCATTAATGAAAGCATGTGACTGGTCACAAAATGAAAGCCAGGATACCAACAAGAAGCCTGTGTGTTGTGTTGTTATATATGTTGAAATCTCAAGGAAAGGCTCCATGGTCCCCTGTTGAAAATATATGGGAAACCACGGATAAGAGTCAAACAGGACTGACAAGGTGTGATCTGCCTCACTGGAGGGAACATTCACATCAGTGAGATCACAGATCGTTTTGAATATTGGAGTGATAAGTCAGTGAGGTAGGTACACATATTCTTATTCCCATTTTACAGATGAGGAATCTGAAACGTATAGATATTAAGTACTCGTCTAGGTTCACACAATTATTGTTAAAGGTATGATTAGCACTCAGGTCTTTTTGACTTCCAGGTGCATTGAGCTATCCACTACAATGCATTCCTTCTTGCTAAATATGAAAATAGTAGACGAAATTGACAGGGTTTAGATGTGGAAAGTGAAGGAGAGAGAAGAGTCAGAGATGACTATAAGGTTTGAGGGTGGTAGTGTCATCAACAGAAATAGAATAGGTTTTGGTAAGAAGATAATAAATTCAATTTTTTGACATGTTGAGCTTGAGGTGGTAATGATTTTTCTACATGGAGGTTTGAATAACCAGTAGACAGCTGAAGATGTAGGACTGGATCTCTGGTACGTTTTTTAAGAAGCATCATACTTTCATGAGAAAGTCTCTTATCACTTACAAGAATTATATTTCTATAAGCATGCAGCAGGTGTAGTGTCATATTATGTTTTACCTTTACATTGTTAATGTGTTTAAAATTATAATATCTGAATATCATGAGAAAAGATAGAAGGTATGGTTTCAGAGAAATCTGGGAAGATTTGCATAAACTAATACACATTTAAGAGAGAAGAACTAGGACAACAATTTATATAACAACAACATTGTATAGAAAAACAACTTTGGCTGTCCTCTTCTCTCTCTCTCTCTCTCTCTCTCTCTCTCTCTCTCTCTCTCTCTTTCTCTGCCTCTCCTTCTGTCTCCCTCTGTCTCCTCCCTGTCCTACTTCTCTCCGCCTTGTCCTCCCTCTCCCCTTTCTCCCTCTCCCCTTCCGCCTTCTCTCTTCCCCCTCTGTGTGTGTGTGTGTATGTATGTATATATATATGTGTGTGTGTGTATGTGTGTATATGTATATACGTATATACACACACACACACACACACACACACACACACACACACACATATATATATATATATATATATATATATATATATATATATATATATATATATATATATATACACATACACACACATACATATATATGCCTGTGTGTTGGGTATCCTCCATGACACAGCAAGCCTTTGCTTCCCCACTGCTTTGCTTAATGTTATAAGAAATAATCCATTTGGACTTCTGCTCTATTCCAATCAGTATTAATCAGTTTGATATTTTACATAAATATATAGAGATAGATAGGTTCTTATAGTGGTTAATACAATATTCACTACTAGTTTACCAACTAATGAGGCTCACTTGTGCAACCATAAGAATTCTGACAAAGATATCTCCATCCTGTTTTGCTCAAATTCCATGTCCAAGCCCAGCATGGGTGGGATGCCTAGATGCTTTGGAAAATCCTCCAACTTATTTTATACCTCTGGACTATTCTCCCTTGTCCAACACAAGCAGGTGGCCTTTTTATGACCATCTTATGGCCACTTAAGCAGTGGATATGCCCCATGCTTCACCCAACCTGTGACCCTCATGCTGATATGTCATTTTTGGCCCTCAAGAGCAAGGTCTGTCAACCAATGAGATTCTTTATTTTACCATGCCCCTTTTGCATATTTGGGTATCAAACTCTATAAAAACAAGGTCCTGGAAGAAGGGGACATCTTAGATTGTGAGGAAGATCTGAGGTCCTCTTCATTAGAGGGGATCACAGACCCTTTAATAAAGTGTCATTAGCTCAGAACTCTGCCTTGGTGATTTTTCTTGCAGATTAGGTGATTCTAATTGGCACAATGTTAATACTCAGGATTAGTTGAATCAAATTAAATCCATTGTCTTGTCTCTCCTAGAATTTTGTATGATTGGAATCTGTACAGAGGACTCACCTTGCTTGGAGTATGATAATTTCTGACCTATTTTTCACAGTCATGTGAGGCATATCAGTTTGTAATTTCCCATCTCCTTCCTCTGCATCTTTTACCAGCTAACTTGTACCCTGTTACTGCCATTCTTGACTGATGACTCTCCATGTTTGTGAAGGAAATCTAAGTGTTTGTTGGCTCTCCTGGTTATGAGGCTCTTTTTGTCAGGGTCCTTGATGTGGATTGTTTTTACTTCAATGAAACTTCCTTGGCAAATCATCATGTTTACTTTTGTCCATTTCCTGCTTTGGGGTAGCAACAGGGTGTTCCAGCAGGTCAGATTGGTGATGCCTGGATTCCTCCTCGTTTCTATCTGACTTTGCCTGGAGGAGCTGGAAGGGAGACTAGAGGCTAGATCTATTTGTCTGACTCAGTGATGAGATGATTAAATCGCCTTTGAAAGGGCCTTGGGGCCTATGATGATGGCAGGGCAGTCACCTTGTTCATCTGTCTTGTCTGTAGCTGCTGGTCCTTTTATGGTTTCATTCATAGCAAGAATAGTAAAGTTGATGCTGGTCAGTTTCTCCAGGGTAGTGACTCATTGGTCAGTGGACAAAATTTGCCCAGTTTAGCTACCAAGAATTAAATTGTGGTTTGTAGATGGGCCAGAAACTCTTCAGTTCTTACCCCCTTTGTCATTTCTTCAGACCCACCAAATCTCAGAGCTGAGGGACCTCAGAACCCACCTAGTCCAATCCATATTCATACAATACTCTTCTATACAACATGCCTGATAAAAGGCTTGATCTCTTGGTTAATCAATCAACACACACTTATTAAAGCACCTACTATGTACTTAGCAGGGGGATACAAAGAAAGGCACTCATTCTCCCTCCCCTGAAGGAGGAGATGGGAGAGACAATATGTAAGGTCAGTATGTGCAAGATACATACAGAATACATGGATGGCAGTCCAAGAAGGAAACACTCAAGCAGAAGTGATTTCTTTTTTTTTTTTAATTTAAATTTATTTATTTGACATATTTAGTTTTCAGCATTGATTTTCACAATAGTTTGAATTACAAATTTTCTCCCCATTTCTACCCTCCCCCCCCCACTCCAAGATGGCGTATATTCTGGTTGCCCTGTTCCCCAGTCAGCCCTCCCGTCTATCACCCCCCTCCCCTCTCATCTCCTTTTCCCTTCCTTTCTTGTAGGGCAAGATAAATTTCTACGCCCCATTGCCTGTGTATCTTATTTTTTAATTGCATGCAAAAACTTTTTTTTTGTTTTTGAACATCTGATTTTAAAACTTTGAGTTCCAAATTCTCTCCCCTCTTCCCTTCCCACCCACCCTCCCCAAAGAAGTCGAGCAATTCAACCTAGGCCACATGTGTATCATTATGTATAACCCTTCCTTAATACTCATGTTGTGAAAGACTAACTACATTTTGCTCCTTTCCAACCCATCCCGCTTTATTGAATTTTCTCCCTTGACCCTGTCCCCTTTCCAAAGTGTTTGTTTTTGATTACCTTCACCCCCATCTGCCCTCCCCTCCATCATCCCCCCCCTTTTATTTTTTTTTTCTTCCTCCCTCTTCTTTCCTGTGGGGTAAGATACACAACTGAGTATGTATGGTATTCCCTCCTCAGGCCAAATCTGATGAGCGCAAGGTTCACTCATTCCCCCCTCACCTGCCCTCTCCCCTGCTCCCACAGAACTGCTTCCTCTTGCCACCTTTATGTGAGATAATCCACCCCATTCTATCTCTCCCTATCTCCCTCTCTCAGTATGATGCTCTCTCATCCCTTAATTTAATTTTATTTCTTTTAGATATCTTCCCTTCATCTTCAACTCACCTTGTGTCACACATATATATACACATAGATATATACATACATACACATTCACTTATATATATATATATATACATAAACATATACATATATACACACACACACACACACACACACACACACATATATATATATATATATATATATATATATGCATATTCCCTTCAGCTACCCTAATAGTGAGGTCTCATGAATCATCCATGTCCTCTTTCCATGTAGGAATGTAAACAAAACAGTTCAACTTTATTAAGTCCCTTGCAATTTCTGTTTCTTGATTACCTTTTCATGCTTCTCTTGATTCTTATGTTTGAAAGTCAGATTTTCTATTCAGTTCTGGTCTTTTCACTGAGAAAGCTTGAAAGTCCTCTATTTTATTGAAAATCCATATTTTGCCTTGGAGCATGATACTCAGTTTTTCTGGATAGGTGATTCGAGGTTTTAATCCTAGCTCCATTGACCTCCGGAATATCGCATTCCAAGCCCTTCAATCTCTTAATGTAGAAGCTGCCAGATCCTGGGTTATTCTGATTGGGTTTCCACAATACTCAAATTGTTTCTTTCTGGCTGCTTGCAGTATTTTCTCCTTGATCTGGGAGCTCTGGAATTTGGTGACAATATTCCTAGGAGATTTCCTTTTTGGATCTATTTGAGGAGGCGATCGATGGATTCTTTCAATTTCTATTTTGCCCCGTGGCTCTAGAATATCAGGGCAGTTCTCCTTCATAATTTCTTGAAAGATGATATCTAGGCTCTTTTTTTGATCATGGCTTTCAGGTAGTCCAATAATTTTTAAATTATCTCTCCTGGATCTATTTTCCAGGTCAGTGGTTTTTCCAAGGAGATATTTCACATTGTCTTCCATTTTTTCATTCCTTTGGTTCTGTTTTATAATATCCTGGTTTCTCATAAAGTCACTAGCTTCCACTTGCTCCAATCTAATTTTTAAAGTAGTATTTTCTTCAGTGGTCTTTTGGACCTCCTTTTCCATTTGGCTAATTCTGCCTTTCAAGGCATTCTTCTCCTCATTGGCTTTTTGGAGCTCTTTTGCCATTTGAGTTAATCTGTTTTTTAAGGTGTTGTTTTCTTCAGTGTATTTTTCAGTATTTTTTTGGGTCTCCTTTAGCAAGTCATTGACTTGTTTTTCATGGTTTTCTCGCATCCTTCTCATTTCTCTTCCCAATTTTTCCTCTACTTCTCTAACTTGCTTTTCCAAATCCTTTTTGAGCTCTTCCATGGCCTGGGACCAGTTCATGTTTTTCTTGGAGGTTTCTGTTGTAGGCTCTTTGACTTTATTAATTTCTTCTGTCTGTATGTTTTGGTCTTCTTTGTCAGCAAAGAAAGAATGCAGAGTCTGAGACTGAATCTCGGTGCGTTTTCGCTGCCTGGCCATAATCCCAGCCAACTAACTTGACCTTTGAGTTTTTCAGTGGGGTATGACTGCTTGTAGACTACAGAGTTCTATGTTCCACATTTGGGGGGGAGGTGCCAGCTCTGCCGCACCAGCACTGCTCCTTCCCCAAGGACCCCCAACCCGAACTGGGCTCAGATCTTCGGCAGGCTGTGCACCCCTGCTCTGATCCCCCACTTAATTCCTCCCACCAGGTGGGCCTGGAGCCGAAAGCAGCAGCAGCCGTAGCTGCCCCACCTCCGCTGCCCCCGGGGCTGGAAGCCGAACCTCGAACTCCTTCCACTCCCGCAGCTTTTCCCACTAACCTTCTCAGCAGTCTTTGGTGTTTGTGGGTTGAGATGTCTCGTAACTGCTGCAGCTCACTGAATCAGGGTGCTAGGGCCCCCTCCGCCCGGCTTCTGGTCTGGATGGTCCAAGTCGCTCAGGCTGGGCTCTGCTCCACTCCGTTCCCAGCTCCCAGCTCCGTGCGGGTTAGACCTCACCCAGAGACCATCCAGGCTCTCCTGGGCTGGAGCCCTGCTTCCCTCTGCTGTTCTGTGGGTTCTGCCGTTCTAGAATTGGTTCAGAGCCATTTTTTATAGGTTTTTGGAGGGGCTCGGCAGGGAGCTCAGGCTGGTCCCTGCTTTCCAGCCGCCATCTTGGCTCCGCCCCTCCCAGAAGTGATTTCTTACCTTGTGCCTGGGGCACTATGTGCTTCAGTATGGTCCATATCAACTTCCTCAAAAAAATTATGTATGGGCTCTTGG
The DNA here is from genome assembly GCF_011100635.1 of Trichosurus vulpecula. NCBI lineage: Eukaryota > Metazoa > Chordata > Mammalia > Diprotodontia > Phalangeridae > Trichosurus > Trichosurus vulpecula. The sequence continues at coordinate 45,667,357 of NC_050579.1, forward strand.
CCTTCCTCCTCTTCCTCACCATCTGTCTGTGGAATGAATCAAAGAAAGAGTACTCAGTTTCCCTGAAATTGGAATCAAAAAACTTCCAGCTGCCCAGAAACCTGCAATTTTTGGCTAGGAAGTTGGGTCCAAAGCCTGTGTACATGACAACAATGATGAACTCTCCAAGAGGGAGCAGCATTCCAAATGGCGCTAGAGACAGATCCCAGGCTGAGAGGTTCAATGCCAAGGTCTGGAATTAAAACAACTCCTCCAAGAATCTTCCTCCCCGGTTGCAAAAGGTCAGGAAGAACTATTTACACATGAACAAATATAATGTGACCTTTAAAGGGGAGTGTCAATTGAAGAAGCTCAGTGTCAGTGCCTTGCAATGTCAGCTCGCGAGTCGAGTGAAAGTTACCATGATAGAGGGGGTGGACTTCCCCTTCAACACCTCTGAGTGGGAAACTCTGCCTCAGAAGGATATCAGAGCCAAATTTGGGCAACTGGGCACATGTGCTATTGTATCATCTGCTGGATCCCTGAAGGCTTCATACCTGGGCAGAGAAATAGTTGGTAACTTCAGCCAAGCACAACTTTCTTCAGGACAGTTTATATAAAGAAGGAATCTTAATTGTGTAGGATCCCTCTCCATACTATTCTGAGATCCCAGCGTGGTACAAGAAACCCAACTACAATTTCTTTCAAAACTACAAGCAATATCGCAAAGAGAACTCCCACCAGTCCTTTTATATACTCAGCCCCAAGATGCCATGGGAGCTTTGGGACATCCTCCAGGAGAATTCCCCAGAGGACATTCAGCCAAATCCCTCATCCTCAGGGATGCTAGGCATTGTGATCATGATGAGCTTCTGTGACAAGGTGGATGTATATGAATTTTTTCTCTCAAAGCGCAAAACAGACATTTGTTACTACTACCAGTGCTTCTTTGACAGCACATGCACTATGGGTGCCTACCACCCACTTCTCTTTGAGAAAAACATGGTGAAGCACCTCAACCAAGGGGCTGATGAGGACATTTACCTGAAAGGGAAGGTGATGATGTCTGGATTCCAGAACGTCCACTGGGCAGGTTCCTGGTCTGTTTCGCCCTCCCCTGCCTCTCCTCCTACTAACCCAAAGGCCTTTTCCAAAACACATTGACCTGCCCAGAAGGTTCTGCTCTGCCCCTCCACTGCTGGGGAAGCCATTCCCTTCATTTGGATTGCTTCCATCTGTTCCCGCTGGTCTGGTATAGCAGGTTGAGGTCAGAGAACATGGCACATCCCGCCCCTGGATGCAGAGCTGAGGGATTGTGGGAACCTGAGTCAAACCCGGCTACACAAAGGGCTCCTTCTCCAACAGGCCGTTCCCAGGGCTCTCTATAAAGCCTGCTTTCCTGGTCAGCTTTGGCCCCTGAAGTTAGAAGCAATCCCCAGTTCTTTCCCTGCCCCACATGGTGCTGCACTCTATCACTGGTGTGGTCCGTGGGCAGGAATCATGGTGTAGGGATTCACATTCTCCTCTTGACAAACAGTCATCAGAGTCTTGATGGTATCTAGTATCAAGGAGCATCAAGCCAAGAAAGCATTTTTTTCCTGCCACCAGCGGCTGTGGTGCCGAAATGGCCGGAGATGGATGAATGCTGTGGAGAGTAAAAAGAAAACATGGGCCAGGCGGAAGAGTAAAGAACAGCTCTGTTTATTAAACTGAGGGACAGGGCGTATATACCCTTTTAGGCAAGCAGAATCAACAAATCCACCTGCAAGGCATTTGCATAATGCATGACTTCCTTGTGCTTAGTTCCCCTTTGCCATAAACAATATTGTGTTAATAGCCCACAGGTGGTGTTTAGGATGTGTGTGCCATGGAGGGTATTGGAGAGAGCACATGTATACCCAGGAGGCTTGGAGAGCCTTCATCCTGAGCAGCATGCCGAGGGGGGGATGGAGAGCCCATGTTCTGAGTTATCAGCCCAAGGGCAAGAACAGGCCTCTGGCCTGTATCTTATCCCAGAATAGACTTTCTCAGAGTTGGCCCTCTACATTTTCCTTCTCTCAAAATGTTTTCGTTTTGGGAAGTCAGCCAGTAACAATATCATTTCCCAGTCCCCAGCCCAGTCCTCAAGTCCTCTTGGTGATCTGCAGCCTTTCCCTTTGGAGACTGATCTCCAGTAGCCCTGGGCTAGCCTGGCACAGAGAAAGCAGCTTGGGGGCCTCTCAGTTGCTCTCTGTGCATGCTTCCTGTCTTGGGCTAGGGTCCCAGCTCCACCTCTTTCTGGTTGGGGGATGTCAGGCAGATCTCATCATTGCTCTGAGCCTCAGTTCCCTCATCTGTAAAATGTGGATAATAAAGCTACCTACCTCACAGGGTTGTTGTGGGCCTCCAATGAGAGAATGTCTGTAAAGTGCTTAGTAACTGTAAAGTGTTCTCTGAATGTGAATGGGTATTGTTAATGATTTGTTTTCCTGTATTGCTGATTTCCTGTGTTCTCTAAAGTCTACCACTGGAGGAAAGCAATATATGCTTTTAAACTTGCCGTGTTTGGTTGACATGGAGTCATAGGAGAATAGGACTTAGAATGGAAAGGACTTTAGTGACTGTCTAGTGAAGGTCTACTGATTCCCAGGGATCCGTGGATACATTTCAAGCGGTCCATGACCTTAGATGAGAAAAAACGTGGCATCTTCTTTTTCACTAACCTCTCCCTGAAATCATGCATTTCCTTTGATTATGAATGTAGGCAATAAAACCTTATTCTGAGAAGGGTCCACAAGTTTCATCTGACTTCCTAAGGGGTCCCTGACACAGAAGAGGTGAAGAACCTGTAATCTAGTCCAAACCCTCATCTTACAGATGATTTTGGCTGAGCTCTAGGGAGATTAAATGATTTTTCCAAGTGGGGAGGCAGGAAATAACAAAGTCGCAATTTACATCCTGGTCTACTGACTCCAATCCAGCTTGTTTTCCAAGACACCGTTGGTTTTTCCTGATCACCTGCTGTGTGCCCAGCCCCATACCAGGCTCCACTGTCTGGGAGAGAAGTGTTGGGGACATGGCTACTTGACCTAATGTGAGATAGGGAGCATATATACATAAGACAGCCAAAGCATGGCACTGTGTTATTCAAGTACAAGCAAGCTCATTGAAGGGTGATCAAGTGGAATTTATCAGGTGGCAAATGCTCCTGTAAAAGTCCTCAGTCGGGGACAATAGTGGAGGTGCCATTATATTTGGTTTCTAAGATCTCTTCCAACTCTTAAGCTTCTGATTCTGTAATTCCTACAGCTCAGAAATGATATTGCTATAGAACCTATGTCACCTTCTGGGCTTTTAAAATTTCTTTTTTTAAAAAAAGGTATCCTCTGAAACTTGGGAATTTCCTGCTCTGTTCTCTGACTCATTGGCAAAATTGTTCTGATATTTGATTCTGAGATACAAAAGGAAGCAAACAGATCATTAAGGTATTCAGTGGGGATACTGGGAATAGTAACTGTGATGGTCAGAAACCAATTTTTTATCTAAATGTTCCACTTAATTTAAGGAAGCGTCTTGAGGCTGTAATATTTTGAAATCTATATTCTCAATATTGAGAAATAAGGTGAAATAAGATTGAAATATAATTACTTCAGTGTTGATCTCCTGAGATAGTTAATGATAACTATAAGATTTCCATGACTTGGTGCTATGGGCAGGTCTTGTATTCGAATAGTTTTTTGTCTTAATTCTCACATTGAAATCTGTCATCCCACAGCATATCTGTCTGATCCTTTCAACTAATCATGTAAGCTTCTAGGGTTCACTTAAAGTTGCAGAAGCAGACTTGGAAACTTCTGGGTTCCAGAAAGCCTGAGAAAGCTATGGAAATCAACTGGGAATAGCCAAAGAAATTGTACACATTTTAATAAATTTTGTTTTATTAAAAAAAAAGAAAAACAACTTTGAAAGACTTAAGAATGCTGAACAATGAAATGACCAACCACGACTCCAGAGGAGGGATGATGAAGTGTGTGGCACACCTCCAGACAGAGTGGTGATGGACTCCAGATGCAGAATGAAACATACATTTTATGTATGACAACACAGCCAATGTAGGAATGTGTTTTGCTTTACTAGGATGTATTTGCTACAAGGATTTTTTTTTCCAAATTTGGGGGAAGGAGGTAGGAAGGGAAGGTAGAGCTAGGGATAGGGTCCACTCTCCCCCAAAAGAAAACAGAAGGAATCACAGACAAGTGGGACCATTTTGAAGGTTACATGTTAAATTTATTATAGACTTTAAGAGAAAAGTAAGCTCTACATAATGAGAGTCCAGTTTGATGTGTAATCTTCTCTGGTATACTACAATTCATATGGAAATGCTAATTTTATTTGGTGTTAGGTTCAGAATAAAAATAAAGTTTAAATTTTAAAAATTAATTTTTCATGGTAGTAAATACTTCTATCTAGCTGTATTTGTGTCTCTTAGAAATATGTACATTTCATTCCTGTTTATGTGCTTTCTATATAGGAAGATTTTGTCACTAGAGATAAAATGAGAGAGCAAGAAAAAAACTACGAGTCTTCAGATGTTGGAGGTAGGTTTATGAAAATATAGATTAATTCGCCTTGTTTTCTACTTTATGTCATTTTAATCTTATTGTTTGTACAGAATCCAGTTTAGCTTGTGAAGAAGATGAAATTATGAGGTCTGAAGCTGAAGAAAGCCCAAATCTTTCCATCACTTATTCTCAGGTATAAAAACATATTTTAATTTCACTTTAAAAGAATTGCCTTTCAGTTTTCATAGAAGAAATCCAAGCTACCAATAGCCATTTGAAAAAAATGCTCCAAATCACTAATAATTAGGGAAATGCAAATTAAGTCCACTCTGAGCTTCTACCTCATCTCCTGTTGATTGGCAAAATTGACAAAAAAAGGAAAATGATAAATGTTGGAGGAGTTTTGGGGAAACAGGTACATTAAAAACAGGTACTACTGGTAGAGCTGTGAATCGGGCCATTCTGTAAAGCAATTTGGAACTAAACCCCAAAAGTTAATAAACTACGTATATCCTTCAACATGGCAGTGTCACCCTTAGGCCCACATCTCAAAGAGATTAACAACAGATTCTCAAATGTTCAAGAGTGTTTATGGCAGCTCTTTGAGGTGGGAAAAAAAATGGAAACTAAAGGAATGCCCATTAATTGTAAAATGGCTGAACAAATTATGAGTGTAATAGAATACTCGTTCTGTGAAAAATTATGAGAGCAGTGGTTTCAAAGAAACCTGGGAAAACAATGAATCGATATAATGAAGTGGGCAGAACTAGGAGAATAACTCACACAATAACAGCAATATTGTAAAGACACAACTTTGGAAGGTTTAAGAACTCTGATCACCATAGTGACCTGCCACGATTCCTAGAGGACACGTAAGGAAACAGATTCCCCATCTCCTGACAGAGAGGAGCAGAGGGAGACATACTGATTCTGACCTTATCATGTGGGAATGTGTTTCCCTTGACTATATGTATTTGTTACAAGGACTTTGTTTTTCTTTTTTAGTGGGTGTGAGGAGGAAGGTGGGAGAGGAAAAGAGGGAAGATGTGGGTTAACTTTAATTAATTTAAAAAATAAAAAGACTGTATTTCCCAAGAATGAACAATTTCATTTATTTATTTTGGCTAGGTCTATTTCTTTCTTTCTTTCTTTCTTTCTTTCTTTCTTTCTTTCTTTCTTTCTTTCTTTCTTTCTTTCTTTCTTTCTTCCTTCCTTCCTTCCTTCCTTCCTTCCTTCCTTCCTTTCTTTCTTTCTTTCTTTCTTTCTTCCTTTCTTCCTTTCTTTCTTTCTCTTTCTTTTTTTGGAGGCAGTTGGGGTTAAGTGACTTGCTTAGGGTCACTCAGCTAGTTAAGTGTCTTGAGGTCAAATTTGAACTCAGGTCTGCCTGACTCAGGCCAGTGTTCTAACCACTATGCCCCTTAGCTGCCCTTGGCTAGCTGTTTCTTATATTTTATTTGTTTATTTTCAGTTCTTCAAAAAGAATATTCACCAATTTGAACTCCTGTAACTTTAATAACATCTGCAACTATGTTGGCAGATAGTCATTAGTAGTTGCGGGTTCATTTGACAGTAATCTTACATTCCATTCATATATAATCATAGATTTTTGAGGCTGGAAAGGATTTTATAGGTATATAATCATAACTCTTACTATTTTACATACAGCTTATAGAATACTGTGGCAGGAAGGGTCTTTAAAGATCCTATGTCCTGGAGGCAGGTAGACCTGAATTCAAATGCAGCCTCAGATACTTATTAGCTGTGTGACCCTGGGCAAGTCACTTAAGCTTCATCTGCCTCAATTTCTTCATCTGTAAAAGGATAATAAAAGAACCCTACCTTCTAGGGTAGCTGTGAGTACAAAATGGGATGATGTTGGTAAATTGCTTAGCAAGCCTTACAGTGCTATACAATTGCTAGTTATCATCATCATCGTCGTCATCATCATCATTAACCAACCCCCTTATTTTACAAGTGAGGAAACTGAGGCCTGTGAAATTGATGTGATATGTCTAAGGTTACACAGTATCAAAACTGGCACTAGAACCCAGGTTTCCCAGGCTCCAGCCCAGTGCTCTTTCATTTATACTGATACTCCTTTAGTAACACTCATGTTAGTATCTGATTTGCTCAAGGTTAGAACAAAATATTCCTTAATGCACTTTTCACATATAATATGTGGTTTTGTACTGTAGTGATAAATATTCTTCATTTTAGGTTGAGCAGTTGATCAGTAAGACATCAGAACTTGATGTGTCTGAAAGCAGAACAAGAAGTGGAAAGGTTTTTCAGAATAACGTGGTTAAGTACTTCATTCAGAATGACCAGTGTGTAATACAACTGGTTTGTTTTATTTTATAATCTGAATCATAGTGAATTGTGTTGCAGTTAAGATGGTATTAAAGTGAGAGAGTGTGGCCAATTGGATGACTGCTCAGGCTGAGATTTATGGGGTATCTTTACCTTAGAGAAGTCAACACAAATGAATACGGTATTTAGCTTTGTTGTTTTAGAAACCCAGCTTTACCAGTTTACCAAGGGGTGATCATGCTGGTTCATGTAAACCTTCCCCTCTTCTGAGCTTCCCTGTTATTGTCAAGGGCACAACTGTCCTCCCAGTTACCCAGACCTGAAATTTCAGTGTCATTACAGACTGACTCTTCATTCTCACTCATCCTACATATCCAATGTTAACCAAATCTTTTGCCTTCACAATTTTTCTCCCATGTATCCCCTTCTCCATTCGCATAGCCATCATCCTGGTTCAATTTCTCCTCACTTTTTGTTTGGATTATTTCAATATCATCCTGATTGGTATTCCTGTGTCATGTCTCTTCTCATCTCAATCTATCCCCCACCTAGCTTTCAGAATGATTTTCCTAAGGCATAGGTCTGACCATGTCTCTTCTCCACTTAATAAACTCCAGTGGCTTCCTTGTGTCTTCTAGGATCAAACAGAAAGTCCTCTCTCATTTAAAAATCTTTATAACCTGGCCCCTTTCTGCTTTTCATTATTCTAACATGTTATTTACCTCCATGAACTCTGTGATTTAGCTATGCTGGCTTACTTGCTCTTTTCCCAGTATGACACTACATCTCCCATTGCCATCCCTTTGTCCCCCATACCTGGAACGTGTTCTCACCTCATTGCAGCCTCTTAGTTGTAAGTAGTGTGTATCTGATCTTCTTTATAGTTATTTGTAATTATTCTCTTTATATCTGTAGCACTCCTTCTGGGGCTCCTCCTGTCTTGTCCACAAGACAATGGGCTATTGTTCCCCTCAGAGTTCTAGGGGATAACCCTGAGGTTTTTTTTAATACTATCACTCATGAGCCCCCATTTGGTCTATTCTCTATTGATTATCAGTCTTCCCAAATTGATCATAGACTTGTACCTGGTTTATACCTTTTGTTGATTGAATCAATCAAGAAATCTGGGCCTTCTCTGTTTACATTAATTGGGGTAAGGATTTCTTTCCTTCTTACTTATTTTTTCTGCTTATACTTGTTATATTATACTATATGTACTTGTCTACCCTACTTGAAAATAGGGATTGTTTCATTCTTTGTATTTATTCTGCAGAGCCTAGCATAATGGTTGTTGCATAGTAGGTGCTTAATAAATGTTTTTTGTTTGATTGCAACAATTGGGATCTGAAATATTTGATACCTCTGATCCCTTTCTACTTTTCCCAAGTTCAGGTTCAGTATAGTCATTTGGAGTAATTAATTATATAAATAATGCCCAAGCCTCTATCCAGTACAACACTTTATTAATAGACCATGCAAAAATTATCCTATCCTATAGCAAAAGCATTTAATAAGGACATAAAAGCAATATAAATAACTAAAGGAAATAAAACAGTATAATTATTCTCTGCCCCATACACAAATGCATATAGTTTCCTATACTTCCTCAGATGTGAGATGACAATAGAAATCTCATTAGGAAAACTTACACAGGATGGGGAAACTGTCAATTGGTCACCTATCTCTTCAGCATGCTCTCAGTAGCCCATATGGAGAGATGCAGGCTGGACCTAAAGCAGCTGGACTCTGCTGACGTTTCTCAGGTTAGCTCTGGGGTCTTCAGAACTTGGAAACATGCATCATGGCAGCACTGCTCCATGCACTCCCCCTTCCATCCCTCAGCTTTATTTGGTCTCCTTTTGCCAGCCTAGGAACCCAGATGCTTGGCCTAGGTCACTTTCTAGCTCTTTTATTTTTTCCACAACTTCTCTTCTCTTCTTCACCAGGTTTGTGCTACCTGACTCAATCCCCACAGTCCCCCTGAAACATCCACAATACCCAGCCAAATCCCTACTTAGCCCCCAACACCCTGGAGCTGTCTTCAGTATCACAGGGTGCCTAGAACTGTCCTAGAGTGGCAATGAAGTGGAGGCAATCCCTGCCCATGTTACACAGTTTTCTGTAGTTTAGAATTTACTTTCCTTAGAACAATTGTGATTTAGTTTTAAGTAGCACTGCTTTTGTTTTACAGATGAGGAAACAGGTGAAAAAGGTTAAATGATTTGCCCAAGTTAGATAGGATCACCTACGATGAGGCAGAGTCTAGAGTCAAATCTAAAACCCAGTGCAGTGCTCATTTCTCTCTGCCATGACTAGAGAATTCTTTCCTACTAGAGAACACTGTGCTAGTGACCAGAATAGTTGATTCTACAAGATATATAATAATTCCACCTTAAACAAATCTCATGATACCCCACCAATTTTTCTAGACTCTAGGTTAGCCAGCATGCTTTTTTGTTATTATGTCATTACTTCATGAGAGACATGTTACCATTATTATAGATCACCCATTATATCACCACCTCTTCCATGAGGACCCCCCAGAAAAGCTACACCAGTTTTAGGGTATTCTTTTGGTCTACAAAGACCCCTACTGATGTTATTGTCTTTGCTATTCAGCCAGAAGACACAGTGAATTCAAAGAAAAGACATTTCATGAAATAGCACAGTAAGGAAAGCAGGACTAAATTATTCTCCCTCCCCCCCCCAAATATATTAATTTGGGAGCATCGAAAATGGGCACCCCCTCCAACAAATACATTCAGCATCAATGGGAGGAGTAGACACATAAGGATCATGCGTGAGACACACATGCAGAGATTTATATTGGGCACACACATAGAAAGGTATGTGCATATGGGATACATGTGGCCAGGTCACATATGTGGATAGGGAATTCACACTTATGACATTTTAGTTGCTATCACTGTGCCACTTTTAAGGATCCTTCCCTCTTTCTTCCCCCTTCCTTCAATATCACATCTCTGCTTCCTATTTCTCTCACCTGAGCTGTTTTCTAGAATCTTCAGGTAAGATACTACCACTTCTCTACAAGAAGATGAGTATGGGTCTTAGTGATCTCTCTTTCAGCTTCAAGTCCAAAGGCAGAACTTCAGCTCTTTGGGAAAGGTAGAACCCATATCTAGTTACTGAAATAGGGGAAAGCTGTTTTCTCTCTGTAACACGGGTTTTTAACTTGAGGTCTGTGGAACTCGTTTTTAAAATGTCTTTATAACTACTTCAGTGGAGCTGGTTTCCTTTGTAATCTTATGTATTTTAAGCATTTAAAAACATGATTCTGGGAAGGAGTTTATGGGCTTCACCATACTGACTGCAAAAAAGGCTAAGAACTTAGGTATTATAAGGAGAAAGTGTCCTCTCTACTTGAGGGGCCAAGCTTTTTTGGAACCAGCTAGCCAGCTAGTTAGAACCACAAGCATCTAGTCTTTTTTAAAAAATTTCCTCCTGACAAGATTGCTGTCTGTCCCAGCCCTTTCTCTGATTTAGAGTTAAAATATTTTTGTTAGTCCATTTAACCCCTTACGAACCCCATTCTTTTCAAGGAAACTCCACAGAAGTCATGTGGGTCTGAGGCACAGGATTTTCCTTGGGTCTCCTGAGTGAATGAATGGCTAGAGGAAAGGCAATAACAACAACAAAAGGCTGGGGGAAGGAGGGTGTTGTATGTGAGGCTTCTTCCCTCTTTCTCCGCAATTCAATTCCTTTGTTATAAATTCCTGCCTGTCACATGCAAGTATAGTTAGTAACAAACCTGCATACTTTAAGCTACCCTATAAATAGATTATGTGTTGTTTTATATTGGTTACATTTTTATTAATATTTCCTTGATGAGATTGGGTGACACCCTAGTCTCATTGGCATCACATTTACAAGTATCTCTTAGGATGGATAATGCAAATGGCTAATCTTATCCATCTTATATTCAGTTTTATTTGTTTCAATTTCAGACTACTTTCCCAAATTCTGGGGGTATACGCTATTTAACCTACATCCCCTTATGCACCAAATATAAAATTTAATAATAAATAATTTTTATTTTTCATATTCAAAAATATTTATTCTCAAAGTTCACATCAGAATTATAGGGTTGAAAAGGAATATGTTATAAAATACAGTCCCCCAAACTGTGATTCAATATGTATTTACACATATCTTGTTTTACGCTCTCAATGAGATAAGAGTTGACAGAGAGCAAGGGAAAAAAGCATGGAAAAATAGAATCATTAATAGCAAAAACTCTCTCCAAACATTTTCCACATAGGTTGAATGTTAGGATGTTAGGATGTAGGGAGAAAAAGCTGATGTTTACAAAATGACATGATAGAACCATTTGAATTTTTATTAGTTTGGGCAAATCTTTGAAGAGTACTCTTGTGGGGAATATGCATCCTTTTAATAAATAGTGAATGGAGATATGAAACATAGTGATTTAGGGGCCTATTTCTAGCTTTTTGAACATATAGCAGGTATGTACCAAGAGGAATTAAGTAAGCTTCTTCCCCTTCCTTGAAAACATTAAGAAATAGCGGAGCTGATTCTGTATGAGGAACTACCACATGGCCAAAAATGGAAGACACAGAGTGAGCACACCATGCAGACTTGAAGAGGGGGACAGACCAAACAAAACAGAGATGCTAAGATGCATGTGAACCTGAGAAGAGACCTTCACTGAAGAATGCTGCATTCACAGGGCTGTAGAGGGAAGTTTGTGGCAGGAATTGGCAGCAGATGGACATATTGAGCTACATGAATACATGGAAATAGGCCTACACCAAAGGCCAGTGCACCCACACAACCCTAGAGGAAAAGAACAGGTGCCAGGTGGAGATGCTGAACCAGAAGTGGAGCAACAGGGGTGTTGCAATGGAGAGAAATATCAACATGGTAGGAAACTGGAAGTGAGGACTAGAGAAGAGCAGTATGTACAGGGCCATTACCTGAAAGAGCAAACCTTTTCCTGGTACTTTGAGTCCTAGAGATTCCATGAGGATCCAGGTGATCCAGATCCAGATGAATGTCAACTCTAGTATTCTAAGCCACACGTGGTACAACTATAAAGTGAAAAAAAAAATGTATAGGTCTCTGTGGGAAGTGGGAGAGTTTTTTAACAGTTGGCTTGAGTAAGAATCCTTTCTCTTTTTGTACTAAAAAACAAAACAAAAACACATCCAACTTTTTCATAGTAATGCCTTATTAGTCCAAGCAGTCAGGTGAGAAAAATCCAGGAGAGCTTATAGTCAGGAAAACCCAGAAAGAGAGAGTGTCCAGGAGGAGAAGGTGGTCAAAAAGTATTAAGGCTGAAAAAAGGCTATCAGAGTTGGCAATGAAGAGCTAACCTTGGTAACTGTGGAAAAAGCAGTTGAATGAGGAGGATGCAAAGGACTGGAAAGTAAGAGGGGACCATGAGTGATAGGAAAGGATCAAATACAAAAGACATTGTTGATTGACGTTTGGAGATTTCACACTGGATATCTTTTGGATGTCTCAACCTTGATGACAGAACTTAACATCTTTCCCTCAAACCCTACGCCTCTTCTAAATTTCCATTACTTCTATGATAGCCCATTCTTCCAGTCACCCAGATCCACAATTCCTCACTTTCTGTCATGTCACATATTCAGTCAGTTGCCTAATTTCTTTATTTATACCTCTCTTGTATTTGATCCCTTCCCATTACTCATAGTCGCTGTCACAGTGACCATTTAGCAACTGGGGATGACTTATATTCTTAAAAAATTTGACTCATTCTCTACGTATTTAAGAAATGAGGCCTTTTTCAGAAACACTTGCTATAAACATTTTCCCCCAGCATTTTGCTTTCCTTTTAATCTTGGTTGCATTGGTTTTGTTTGTACAAAACCTTTTTAATTTAATATAATCAAAATTACCCATTTTACATCATAATTCTTGCAGAAGTACCGACATCCTCCTGGTAGAGAGACTGTTTCAGCAAGGTAATGGAGTCTACGCGTATGCCAGATACTTATTACAAATAATCCAGATCAAAATATCACAATAATTATGGGTGTTCAAAAAATTCCACCTGTACTTTTGAATTCATCACAAAAATACACAAATAAAACATCAAGAACTTTTTATATGATAAAATATGTGTTGGGCAGTGTTATCAACTCTATGTAAATGACTAAAAAAAATCTATCTAACCAGCCCCAACGTCTTTCCTGAATACCAGTTCCACATTACCAATGTGTGCAGGATATTTCCACCACCTAGATGTCCCATTAGCTTATCAGACTTGACAGTTCTAGGGTGGACCTAGTTATGTTTCTCCCTAAACCTGTGCCTCATCCATCTTCATAACCTTAGAGACACCTTTCACTCTTCCTTGCTCATCCTCCATAGCTAATCTGTTACCTAGCCTTATTCTACTGTCATGTCATTTCATGAATTATTTCCCTCCACTGACACTGAGGCCTTCATTTAGGCTCTTCCCCTTTTTGGATTGGATTATTCCAGTCTCCTAACTTATTTCCCTGTTTTTAGTCCTCTTCCCCTTTGATCCATCTTTCATAAAGCTGTTAAAATAATATTTGTGAGATACAGTCTTAGTCATGTTGTGTCAATGCTTAGAAGGTATTATTGGCTTTCTATTGACTCTAGGACAAAGTAGCGAGCCTTTCCACTGGGCATTTAATGCTCCCCACAATCCAGCCTACCTTTCTAAACTAAGTTCATATTCACTCTCCTTCAAGCCACTTTATTCCAGCCAAATTGGCCTACTTGCCAATACCAGAACTTGCTATTCCATCATCTGATGTCCCATGCCTTTGAACACATTGTCTTCCATGACTAGAATGATCATCCTTCCTCACCTTTACTCCTTGAAATGATTCATTTTGCTCAAGGCTCAGTGTAGGTGCCACCTTCTCCTTGAAACCCTTCTGGATTCCCTCTAATTACTGGTGCTTTCTGCTCAAGGTACCTCACATTTCCTTGTTTGCATGTATGCTGAATGCTGCATCTTCTAGTAGAGTATAAACTCCCTGAGTGCAAGAATGGTTTTTTATTTTTGTCCTTGTATCCTCAGTGTTTATCAGAGTGCTTTAAACGTAGTAGGTGCAAAATAAATATTTGTCAAATGAATTATTAAATGTTCACAATTATCTTCACAACTATAGCTTTCAGTGTTATTGCTATATATAGTGATGTTTGTATTGCCATATTTATGTATTATGCTACAGCAATATTTCCATCATGGAAATAAAAATTGAAGAAACATTGCAACTGTCTATAAAAAAGTTTTCCTGCAGGGAAGAATAAGGTGACTACTTACTTTTTCATAATGCTGAAGTTTATTCGGTCATTTTAAAGATGAGATTTGGTATGACAATGATAGGGAAATCAACATATGACCAAGTAATGCCTTTCACTACTTTGAAAGCTAACCAATTATTTTGTCTCTTCAGGCTTACGAAAATCAGCCAATGAAGATATGTAAAGAAACTAAGAAGAGAAATCGACCTGAATCAGGGAGAAAGGTAAATTTATATTGATTATAGAAAATTTATTGCTGTGGTATATATTGTATGAAATGTGAACTATCAGAATATTTCCATAAACTAGCATTAAAATGGTGAATAGGATAGATAATGGGCTTTCTATGGGGCATCTAGTGTATTATTGATAGTTCTTTGTTTAAATGGTGATTTTAAAAGGGAGTTAATTCTTCAATAAGATACCTTGTCCACATACCATTTGTAATAAAGCTAGAATCTGGTTCTCCTAAATCAAATCATTTAGGTCAGCGATTTATGTCAGATATTATTGCATACTTTGAGGAGCCATGATTTTGTCAGTGAGAGTATTCACTCCACTGAGCAAGGATCATGGTCTTAGTGAGTTGCTGTGGCCAAAAATTTCATCACTGTTTAGCCAACCTTTTGGGTTTCTCCAAACTTTGGTGCCTGGTCCTAAGACAACAGGCATACAGTCTACTCCTGGTCCAATGCTCAAAGCCTTTCCAGCCCAGTGGGCACAGCTACAGCCACTTTGTTGACATAGTCTTCCAGAACTTCCGAGGTCACCTTCATGACACTGAAGCTTCTGGGTAGGACTTTAGGAAAGGTGTGATACATTAAAGTTAAAAAACAACAAACATTTTAAAAAGAACAAAACTCTCATTTCAAGTATTTAAGAAAATAAACAGCTCACAGCTACTTTCATTTTAAATTAACACTGATTATTTTAAATACATAATAATATTAACTTAGATTTATGTAATACCTTTTCTAAAAAACTAATTAAAGTTCTAAGCACTTTCACCTGTAGTAAAATTAAAATATGGCTTCCCATTTCCTCCCAGTGAAATTTAAAGTTTTAACAATTTTCTATAAAGTGATTTCTGAACTGCAATCTATACTGATAGCTGTTTCCCCAGTATAAATCTTTGTGAAAATTAATATAAGCTCAGAAAATCATGTTTATGATGCCCTGATTTTAATCTTATGCAACTTCAAAGGAAACACATTTTTGCATTTGCCTTTCATAAAGTATTTCTCTTTGCAGTTCAGTTGAGTTAAACATTTGTTTAACATTTACTGTGTTAATGGCACTGTGCTAAGCACTTGGGATACAAAGATAAAAAATGATCCAGTCTTTAAGCTCAAATAGCTTAATTCTAATAGAGGGAACACAACATATACAAACATATATACATATATGCATATATACCCATGTGCAGGTATGTGTCTGTATATGTATTACTACACATATATAGACCATATATAGATACATACATAAAACACAAGATCTATGATGCTGGGAAAGGATACAGCCAAACAAAATGCTTTAGAAAAATTTAAGGTTGGGAAAACACTTTTAAATGCTAGACTTCACAAAGCAGATAGTACCCTAAGCTAAGTCTTTATGGAAAAGGATCTGGACAGTAGAAATAAAGAGGGAGTATTTTCTAGAAGTTGGGAATGTCATGCTAAGCATTAGGAACAGATTTGTAGTACAGCATGGCTTAGCATATAGAGTTCATGAAGGGCAGTAATATGAAATATACAAGAGACTAAAATTGCTTATTTGAGGAGCATGATGCTTTTTAATCTGACATTCCCTAGTACATACTTTAAATGTGTACTGTTTTAGCAGCCATCAGGAAATGGACACATATTAATATTCACATACTTTTAAAGATGTAAGTTCTTATATCATTGAGCATCACCATAAAGCCCTGCTATGTGGCCCCAAATAGCAAATGAATTAGAAAGAGACCTAAATTCACAATGAAGTTGGCACAGTGGAATGCATCCTTCCTTAGTTGTATTTTCTCTTGACAGGTCCTCCGACTATTTGAATCTTCCTGTAGTCAAGATTCAGTGCCAAAAAGGAGAAAGTTTAGTGAACCAAAGGATTACATATAGAGATCATTTTCCCTTTTGCTTATTTGTAGAGATCTTCTCAACATTGCTATTTAAACTGTACTAATATTACATTTTAAGGTGCGTCTCCTCCCCTGCCCCTATCCCCAATGAACTTGAAATTTAATATAACCCTAAAACAGTTTGCACACATTTCAGAATTGACTATAGCTTAAAATATTATGAAGAACCTAATTTTGATCTATTCTGAGGACTTTTAGGGATAAAGGCAAATAAATTGTCAGCTCTGTTTGGTAGACTATTCATTTAGAAATACATCTATTAATTCTGAATTTACTTTAATACTACCACTCTTTTGAAATAGTATATATTGAGGTAGTAACATTTGGAGGACTCAAAATTATATGTATGTTTCAGCTTTACCATATAAATTGTGACTTTATGTTTTATTATTAAAACAATGTTCTTCCATACTTTTTTATAGTGTATTAAAATGATGATCTATAATTTATTGCAAATATTGGTACTTTAAAAATTTTTTTTACAATTTAATATAGCAACAGATTTTATTATATGACATTATTTTGGCAAGTTTTTATTGATATTTTCTTTCTTACATCACCATAGTATCCTTATGTATCCCTCTCCTCCCCTTCTCCGAGAAACATCCCGTGTTTCAACAATTCATCTAGCAGCTGCTGTGGGGGTGTAAAACCAACAACAACCAGCTCACAGAACACTGCAAGCCCAGGTTCTTTTGATCTGCTTTACTAAGGAAAGCAATGTTAAGGGGTTAACAATCTTACTTTAATCCAGCACACAAACACCATTCACTTAGTTCAGGGGAAAAAGCCAGCACCCTGAACTTCAGAGCAAATACAAACAAATTACAAATAGACCAAATACAATTCATAGTTACCAAGGAAACCAACAACATCTGAGTTCAGCCGGAAGGCCCTTAGAGCAGCTGCCCAGAGTCCCTCGCCTGCAGGAGTGAGAGCCTTAAGCAAATAACTCTGTTCTCTTGTTTTATACAGTTTCAGATGTCATCAAATGTCATCTGAGCAACCAAAACTTAGGCTCTTACTATTGGCTCCACCTGGAGCCCCACCTTAGTTACCAATTCACACCCACATAGGCTTAGCGTCCAATAGATAGCATTTTTGTGGGGGCGGGGGCCTGGGGTTTAGCACCTAGTAAGGCTCAATCAAAGACACCCAACTTAATTGATATTACATTATGACAAACAGTATTTTTTTAGAGAAGAAAAGTCAACACAATTGATCAATACATTGAAAAAGTCCAAAAACATATGATGTAAGTAAGACCTGTGGCTCTCTCACCTCTACAAAGGGGTAGGGTGGAGGTGTTTTCTCATAGCTCTTCATCTGAGCTTTGTTTGATATTTGTAATTTTGTTACATCTATTTTTGATTTTTGGTTCTTTTCATTTATATTGTTGTAGTAACTATGTATGTTGTTTCCTTGGATCTGCTTACTCCACTCTGCACAGTTCATCTAGCTCTTTCCATGCCTCTTTGCACTCATCACAGACAGTAATAGTATTTCGTTATGTTAATGTGCCACAATTTGTTTAGCCATTCCCCAGTTGATGGCATCTACTTTGTTTCCGTCTTTCAGTGCTACTATAAATATTTTGGAGGCTATGGGGACTTTCTTCTTATCCATGGCTTCCTTGGGGTATAAGCCCAGTCATGGAGTCTAGTTAGTCTCTGGTTCAAAGTGACATTTCAGTCACATTATTTTTGTAATTCTAATTGTTTTCCAAAATGGTTGTACCATTTCACAGCTGCACCAACAATTTATTATTTATTAATGTGCCTGTCTTCAGGCCCTTCAATGTTGCCATTTTTTGTCATTTTTGCTCATTTGTTGGGTGATTTGTATTTCTTTTATCATTAGTGATTTGGAGCATTGTATGCCATTTTCAGTAACATAAATAAAGCATTTACTGTTCTGCATCGTATGACTTTCATGGCCTCTAATTTTTTATTTAAATAGAAAAAATGGCAAAGCTCTCAATATATGCTGTTTTGCTAGGATATACCCTTTTAACTGGTGGGCGGGAAAGGTATTCACAGTGATTCACATTCACCGCTGCACCATTTCCTCACTACAGCCCCGGGAGCAAGGATTATCATCTCTCTTTTGCCAGTGAGGGGCCTGGAATCTCTGAGAGATAAATAAAACATCAAGAACCTAATTGCAGGGGGTGGGATTCGAACCCAAGACGCCACACTTTAGGGCCATCACCCGTTTTCCACTAGGCTCGGTGGGCTCTAGGAGGGAGCCCTCGGAATCCGCCAGTCTGGGGTCTAGGCCCACCAGACAGGGTTTGGATTTCCATTTCTTTGGAATGGAGAGTTTGGCCATGTTCTGAAAGCATCAATTTCTGCACTGACCAGGCTCAGGCTTTCCTGGCCCGCAGGCCGGGCCGCTGACGTCACGCGTTCTGGGCCAACCCCCAAAGCGTCGGGTTTGACCCCCCCTCCCCCTCCGTCCCCTGCCCAGCCCGGCCTAGTGCAGGCAGGATGCTCCGCCCGCACACCTGCTTCTGGGGCTTTGGTCACGCCCCTCCCTCAGCGGCCCAGGGCCGGCCCCGAAGGTGGGCTGCCTTCCGTGCCCTCCAGGTCAGGGATCTGTCATTGGGCTGACCGGCTGTCGGCCAGAGCCCCGACCTACCTCCTTTTTGTGGGGTTTGTATGGACGGCAACACAATAGCGGGGGAGAGGCCCTCCCCTCGCTGCCGCCCATTGGCTGGAGCTCCGCCCTGGCAGCCCCTGATTGGCCGAAGGCAGAAGCACCAAGGTAGGTTGCCTAGCGATCGCCGAGGAAGCTGATGTGTTAGTCCTTGTTTGCAGTCGAGGATCAGGAAGTAAAGTTGGTGCTTTGTCGGCGCCGGAGAAGTTTCTCACCCCGAAGGATCGGAGGGTGAACAAGTGTCCTGAGCCGGGGAAAGCCTGCAACCGTCCGGGCCCCGCACCCCCAGGAGCCGCCGCGACGCCAGGTGAGTCCGCCCGAGGCCTCTGCCGGCCGCCGGGCCGCCTGTTATCTGGTTGGGAACCGGCGCGGGCTGCGGTGACCTGTTGGTTGTCCGTCGGCTTCGCGGTTGTTTCGCGAACACACACACCCACGTACTTGGCCCCCGCACGGTTCCGTCAGGGAAATTCTTCTCCTTGGTCACGGCCATGCGAGGCTTAAAGTTTCTTGGCCGTGGAGCGGGCAGGACGTACGCTTCCTTCCTGCAGTGCCAGATCGGAGCATTTACCCGCGTCCTCCTCCTCCGCCTCTTCCTCCTCTGCCTCCTCTTCCTCTTCTTCCTCTTCTTACTCTTCCAACTAGCCTATCCTCCCGCCTACTGGAACGACCCCACGAGTGTGCCTAGTTGGGCCGTATTTTGCATAAGAAACCGTGTTTTGAGGGATTCGACCTTACATCTTTTCCCCTTTTAAGTGTTGATTTTAAATTTCCCTTGTGTACAGTCTGTATTTAGGTTCCTCCGATGCACAGCGTGGCTATTTTGCATACAGCGTCCTTTAAGAAAGGACAGGGTCCTGGATGAGGTGCTGAACCTGGGAATCGGAGGCTCGCCTCCCCCCAAATCTAACTTCTGACACGTGGGCACATCCCTTAGGTCAGCCGCAATTTCCCCTTAGTCCCCACCTCGCTGGATTGTCGTGAGGCTCAAATGAAAGAACGAAGCTGTAGGTAAATGCCACACCTGCTGCTGTTATTAATTCTGGCCTTAGCCAGTCTCTTTAGTGCTCTTGTAGTTTCCAGTTAACCCCATCTGTAAAATGAGGGAGTTGGACTAGTGATCCCTAGGCAAGCCTCCATTTACCTCCAAGTCCTATTACCTAGGGGAGTTTCTGCACAGCTCCCTTGTTCCCTTATTCTCTCGGTGACATACCTATATGTGAATGGCCTGGCTATCATTACCCTTCTCCTTACACCTTTATTTTCCTAATATAGTTTTTTTTAATAGTCACTTTAACTTCAGATTTGAAGAAAATACCCCACATGAATCATCGGGAGATCATGTACTATGAGTTTTTACAGTATCAGAAATGGATTTGTAGTGATGGAATAACAAACATTAGCCAGACTACTATGCATAAGACATCTGGAAGTACAAGACAAAAAATGAAACAAGTCCTTTCTTTAGATCCTTATATTTTGTCGGAGAGCTATAGCATATGCACAAATGTAATACAAAATAATTTGAGGCATGAATGAGCGTTAGCAACTAGGGAAGTCAGAGAAAGCCTTAGGGAAGGAGGTGGCATGGGAGGCATCTTTGAAGGTGTCCGGGAGGAAAGACCACCTTCCGGGAACAGGGGATGGCTTATGCAAATGCAAGCCAGGTGAAACATAAGGGAATACTAATAGGGCAGTTAGGACTGAAAAAGGAAGATCTGTTAGCAGGTTAGTGAAATAGAGCAGGTGAAATTCTGAAGGTCCTGAGTCAAGCTGGTCTGGTGGCTGTGAATAGAGAGAAGGCGGTGGATGTGATAGATATCGTGAAGATAGAATCCAGTTGATTGGATATTAGAAGTGAATGAGAGAAGTGAATGAAAGAGTCAAGGTTGACTCTGAAGTTAACAAAGCTGGGTGACTCAGATGATGGTGGTGCCCTCGGCAAATGTAAATCTGCCCACACTCCCATGCCACTTTCTCTTGTGACCAGTCAGTCACTTTATGTGTTTGCCAAATGGATAGCTGGCTGAGATTAATTTAATCACTACATAGCACAGTGCATAGCACATAGTAGGTGCTTAATAAATACTTGTTGCCTGACCTACCAACATTAAGTCTTTACTAGCTGTGGAATGAAACAAAGTTGACTAACCTCCCTGAAGATAGAACTATAACCTTGGCCTCACATCATTACTGTTATGGATGTGCAGCAATTCTTACCATCACCCTTGCTCACAGCCTTGAACTCATCTTTAACCCTTTCTCTCCTTTATCTTCCATGACCAATAAGACACCAAGTCCTATGGATTCCGCCATCACAAAAATTCTAAAATCTGCTGCCTCCTGACCATTCCCACAGCTATCATCCTAGGCCAGCCCTCCTTACCTCTAGCCCAGACTGTTGTAATAGCCTTTTCTGTCTCCCTGCCTTCGGTCTTTCTTTACCTTCTCCAGTTCATCCTGCACACCACTGCTAGATTAACTTTTCTACTTCACAGCTCTGATCACTTTACTACACACATCAGAAACCTTCAGTAGGTTCCCACTGCCTATCAAATGAAGCTCCAACCCTGTAGTCTGGCTTTCAAGGAAGGCTATTTGCAATCTGGTTCTAGCCTCTCTTTTCAACTTTATCTCACATGATACCCCATCATGAATTCTAAACATGAGCCGGACTGTGCTGTGTGCCCAGCCCTAGAGTACATCCCATGCTTTCCCACTTTTGCTTATGCTGTTTTCCTTCTGCTCTCTGGCTATTGAAATCTTATCCATCTTTTAAGGCTCTGTCACCTCCTTCGTGAAGCTTTTTCCATTGTTTCGTCTAATCCAAAGTGAAGTTTTCCTCCAGATAAATCTCATAGAACCCTTTTTTAAACCTCTTTCATATGCTTTCGTATTCTGTTTTGTGTTGTGGCTGTTTGAGTCCATGTCTTATTTCACCTACCAGAATGTCAGCTTCTTGAAGACAAGTGTTTCTTACTTATTTTTGGATCTTTCACAGTATCTAGCTGCCAGGTACCTAAGAAGTGTATATTAGATGAATGAATGAACTATGTTAATAAATCAAGCTACCTATCTTTTTTAATTTGTAGATGCATCGTGGAGGATATTTTACATTAGGTCACAGAAAGTTCACACTTGAGCCCTAGACAGGAAGGATGATATATTAATCATAAGGATATTATCTAGTTGAGCAGGAGGTTTCCTGGTTTGATCTGACTCATTATATGAAGAAACTGGGTTGTTGCCCCTCCCTTTTTTTTTTTTTACAAAGGCTTATCTACTTTATTTTTAATGAATTTTAATATTTTTACCAATTACATATAAAAGCAGTTTTTGACCTTTGTGTTTTTTAGAATTTCTCATTGCAAATTCTCCCTTCCTCCCTTCCCTCATTATTGAGAAGACAAGCAATTTGATAAAGATTATACATGTGCAGTCAGGTCATTGCCGTTTTAAAAGCAAATAGGATTTTCCAATTTCATTGTTAAAAGTTTCCCTTTCTCTCTATTATCAACTCAAATTTCTGAATATTTCTTGTTTTGAGACATATATAGAGATCTATATTGAAAGAGATATTTGAGCATATATATGTATTTGAAGGTGTCTCTATATAACGTATATACATACACAACCACACACACACATACACACACACATATATATATATGTATATGTTTTTATTCAACCTCCCCTGGGACAGGTGAGAATGTCATCTTTGACTCACCGAGGCCGGCGGCGAGCTGAGGTTGGCAAGAATTCTGAAAAGAAGTTGGAAGGTGAGGAAGACTCCAACCAAGAGAGAGGTCTGGATAATGATGACTCCGGGGACTCTAAGGATATTCGCCTCAACCTTATGGAAGAGGTGTTGCTCCTGGGCCTGAAGGATAAGGAGGTAATGGAGTTCAGGTATTGATCTCCGTGTGCATGATACATATTAGTCATATTAATACTGAGACGTTTGAGAGAAGTAAAACTCCTGGGATTCTTCTTCTTCTTTTTTTTTATTTTTTTTTTTGGCGAAGGATGACTTTTGTGCTCCACAGTTTTGGAGCTCCAGTAGCCTCTGGGGATGATGACTGAGGCCCATAAGGTAAGACCCAGAGGTATAAATAACTGAGAAACTCCTCCAAAGTCTTAGATTTTGTGGGAGAGGAAGGCTTACTG
This sequence comes from Trichosurus vulpecula, assembly GCF_011100635.1. Taxonomy (NCBI): domain Eukaryota; kingdom Metazoa; phylum Chordata; class Mammalia; order Diprotodontia; family Phalangeridae; genus Trichosurus; species Trichosurus vulpecula. The sequence continues at coordinate 45,690,439 of NC_050579.1, forward strand.
TACTCCCAGTTTCCTTAGACAAAACTATTGATGAAACCATTCACTATTAACAAGCCTGAAATAACTACCTGCTCAGGAGAGGGTCCATTGTATAGATGACTTCTTGAGTTCTGAAGGAAATTGTTCTTGCATTGAAACAAGGAAAGGGCGTTTACTTGTTTTACAAATGTACGGAATGGGTAGAGCGCTATAACTTTTTGAATGTTAGGGATTCTTCACTTAGTTATTTTAAGTTTAAATACTCTCATTTAGTGAGTATTTATTTGACTTTTGGTTTTTTTTTTAAAAACAATTTAAACTTTCCTCTTCCTGCTGTGTTTTTCCTTATCATGACAGAACATTTATTATATAGTCAAATAATGCTTTGAGATGTCAAGCCTTGGGTAAGAGTCTTCCTCCCAATAGGACATCCCTCAATGGGTCATTTAAATTCTTCTCTGTCTCAGTTTCCTCACATACTTTTTTTTATCTTTCACAGAGTGGGGACTATGAGTTTACATTCAGTAAGCATTTGAGTATCTTCTTTGTAAACACGGGAAATCTTTATTACTGATAGAGATGTTGAAAATGTCTTAAGGTGAAATATTGCTTCAACATTAACTTGAATTGAAAATATTGAATTTGCCTCGTTTAAACAAACACTCTGCTCTTTGATTTGAGCTGAAAGGCAACATAACATGGCCAACAGTGGAGTGTTTCAGGGTACTTAAGGAAACGTCCCAAGTAGTTATCATATCTCCCTTGCCTTGGATTCTTTGGTGTAACTGGGGAGAGCCCTTGTTACACCTTTGGCTGGTACTTATACTCTCTTTACTTCCTATTCCTTAGGTGAAGCTGCTGGACCTATGTAGAAAGTTGGTGTTACCTTAATATTAGACAGTTGCCCGGTACTTCATAGGTACATAAAAAGGCTCTTGGAGAACTCCTTGCCCGGTGGGGATTTATAGCCTTTTCCTTAGTTAAAATTATAGCTTTGTTAATTGCATTCACAAAGGAGTTATTTATTTAGAGGTTCCCAGTACCTCCTTCTTTTCCCTCCTTCTCCTCCGATAGCTGAGAAAGTTGAATTGGGGATCTGTATTACAAAAGAAATATTCAGTACGAATCAGTTGAGAAAACAAAACTCCATTGTACTATTAGAGTTAGCTGAAAAAGTTGGATTGGGCTCTTGCATTATATAAGAAAATCTTAAAGAATATATTAAGTAAGCAAAGCTACTGATTAGGAACGACATTCAGAGCAGTGTTTAGGATTGGATAGGAATCTAGTTCCTGGTATCCCTTAGTGCAGTGGCCAGAACATTTCTCACAGAGTAGATGACGGTGAATGCTAAAGAGATTTATTCGTTCACTGTTTGAGGCTGGCATTAGCCCTGGTGGGCTGAATTCATTTCCTGCTGACCTATGTATCCTCAGATTTATGCTGCTGCTCCAGGGACCACCCTTATCTGATCTTGTCTTTGTATGTCTTTTTATACTGGTGCAAATAGGAATTTTACAGCAGGGGACAAGAGGACCTTACACAACTGTTGTGTCACAGGACAAGGTTCTAGGGGCAGGGGTGACTAGTTGGAAGGTGAAGTCATATAAAAAAGTGTCAATAAAACACTTTAAAAAATGTTAAGCACCGTACATGATGTTAGAAACACAAATATTAACTGATGATTGTAGATATAAAGTTGGGAGGGATCTGAGAGATCATGGAGCCCAACCCTTTGATTTAATGAATGGAGGAACAAATGCCCAGAGAGGCAAGAAGTCTGCTGAGAAGGATGGGCAAGTTAAAAGGAATTCATGGAGTCTTAGAGGAGAATGGAATCCTAGAGGTTGTTTGGAAAAATGCTGGATTCTAATACTGATTTGGGTGAGTCACATGACCTTTCTGACCCTCAGTTTCCTTATTTGTAGAATGAGAGGTTGGCCTAGATGGTCCCTCTGACTTTAAGTTCTGTGTTGGCAACCTTATGATCCTGTCATCTGTCTACTCTCCCTTCCTCCCCTGTGCAGAAATCCCCTCTGCACAACAGCCCATACTTGGTTAATGATCATCTCACCTCTAACCAGCTATGCTGTGTACACAGTGCCCTGAATGGAGCAGGCACTAGTTAAATGGCTGCTGAATTGAATTAATAGCCTTTTCAATTGCTCTAGTTGGCTTTCAAAGGGAAGCTCATAAATAAGGTTTTTAGCTTATTTAACTTGCAGCACAGGAAACATGAGAAAAATTTGTAGGCATTTTTAAAAGAGAGCGTTTGGGACAAAGTATTTTGATGTACCTAAACGTTAGCAATTCTGAACTGCTAGTTACTTGCCTTTGCTGTCTCTATGAATCTGTAAGTTAGGTGGCACCTACACTTTTTCTACTGGTCTTCCAAATTACTGACTTCATGAATATTCATCTAACAAATATTAATGAATTTAAGACAACTGTGTGTCTAGCTAGGCCTTTAGACTTTATTCTATAAGTAAGGGGGTGGGGAACTGTGAGTGAAGGGGGCTGTTAAAGCTTTTTAAGCATGAGTCACCATGATTAAATTGGAAGAAGCTCATTTAAGGGTGTTAGCCAAATCCAGCCTTTGCCTTTTGTTACTTACTATGTGCATTCTCTTTGGCCAAAGCAACTGGTTGTGTGGTATTGGGTGTTTGGTATCAATCATACAGAGACAGACACTAGACCTGTGATTTCATTGGTATAAGAAACTTCCTCAACCAATTGTGGTCAACATTTTGCACCAATTTGTGGTCTTAGAGTGTTGAGGGGTTGAATGAGTTGCCTAGGATTGCACTCCCAGCTAGGTGTCAGAAGCAAGCCATTATGTCATGTTGCCTGTCTATCAGTTACATATTTGAACACATATGAAACTGTTTCCACGAAAAACTTTATAACTCAAAAGACCCACCTTTAAGATAATTTTGCCAATGATTTCCATATTACTCCGTTCAGAACCTCTGCTTAGAAACAATATTATTTAATGTCACCAAAAATTAAATTTAGATCTATATTTTAAAAGCCTAGAAGACAGATTTTTTTCAGATAATTATTGACCTCGAAGAAGACTTCACTGCAAGAGTTTAATTCATTCAGCTATCTCCCAGAAGGATTATATTCTAGCTGTCACAGAAAGTCTTCTCTTTTCTTAGAAATCTGTAGTTTAGGAGATAATGCCGCAACTTTCCTTGAAAATATAAACTCCTTTGTGAGAAATTGGGAAGTTCAAATATGGAAAAACACGTTTGAAAAATTTGGTATTGCCTCAGACAAATAGTACTTGGCATCAGATGAGAACACTGAACCTGAGTGCCAACCTGGCCAGCGTGAAAATAGATTCATTTCCTGTTGAAATGTCAACATTGCCATCGTTAAGATAAGAATTCTTGATACTGAGCTTTCATTGGCTCACTGATGTTTAGTCGTGAAAGACTGGGATTCTGTAACTAATAATTTATTAGACTATATTTTCTAGATATAAAGTTACTTGTAATAGTAATTGAGTCAACTTTCTTGTCTTAATGATTTGGGGGGAGAAATCTTTTAACCTCTTGCAAAATACAGTACCTAGATTGGCTATTCATTTGTAATTTCATTAATATAATAGAAACGTTTTTAGCACCTTCTATATGCAAGTCACTGTGTTTAATTTCCCCCATTGTTTATTGGAGTATAGTATGTTAGTGTAACTCTGTGTTCATTGGTATGCAAATGGAATAGCCACAGATTTTCAGACTTCTGTATTCTGCAAGTAGTAGGCATTTTAAAAAAAACTTTTAACGAAAATTTTTGAACTAAATCCCAATTAGGACTAGATAGGAATATTTTTAAAATTAATGCTTTATCATTTTGACTAATCTTGCCCATAGAAAAAAGTCAAAGTTTTTGAAGAACTAAAGAACTCTAAGTATGGAAAGTAGCGCAAGCTATCAGACATGGTCAGCCTCTCTGTCAGTTGTATTGGACCGGTCTGGGTTTTTTGTTATTTTGTTTTGTTTTATATTTGTAACCATGGAAGCCTCAATGGGTGGAGGAAGGTGTATATATGGAAATAAATGTGATGTAAAAACAAAAGACATCAAGAGAATTTGTTTTAAAAGTAGAAAAAATTTAATGTTCACACTATTGAAGAATATAAAAAATAAATGATAAAAAATATCAGACAGGGTAAGTGAGAATTTGATTTAAAATTGTGAATATGGTGCCCCCAGCCTTGACATTATACTCAATCAGGCTATCGCTATCTCTTGCTAAGAGCTTTATTGTTAGTTCCTTAGAAAGCCTGAGGTGAGTCTTTCAGCCAGGCCATGTCAATCATGTAAACAACTTGTTGGAAAGAATGAATGAAATACAATCTCTCTGCAAATGTTAGGCTCTTTTCTATATTTGAATTTCCTAACATCGTAAGACAGCTGAGCTTTATATTTTAATTTAATAGTAATATGAGTATTACTTCTCCCGGGGATTAAAATGGCTATTGCTGTTGTTATTGGGTTAGGAGACTTGTTTGTCAGGTTGTTCTGCATGGTCTGTGAAATTCTGCTATTTGATTATTACACTTCATGGAATTATATTGAAAAATGTTATCAGACCCATAACATATAACAAAGGGATCGTTGGCCTCATAGCTTGAAAGGCTAAAGTCTTATCTTATATGTAGAATAAATATAGTTCAGATGAACTAATCCTTCTCTGTTCCTTCTTCAAAGTACCAGCTCTCTTCTAGATCTAACTTTGGCAGTGAGGGAAAAGCCCGTCCTCATCCTCCTTGGTTTTTGGCTGGGATTGAGAGGTTCGAGCACTGGGCCTGGAATCAGGAAGTCCTGAGTTCAAATCTGGCCTCAGACACTTACTAGCTGTGTGACCCTGGGCAAGTCACTCTGTTTGCATTCCTGTTAAATGGGGATAATTACAGTACCTATCCCACAGCACTTTATTTGTTAACCAGTGCCCGGCACATAGCAGGCACTTAACAAATGTTTGTTTCCCTTCCCTTTCCCCCCTTTTGATGATGTGACCATGGAGTCTAGGAACTTGGTATAGGGCCATTTTATTCCTGCCACATTACTATTGTGGATGACATGCTTCTAAAGACAACATCATCTGCCACCTGTCTTTGCCCTTCTTACTAAGCCAAGGGAGCTGTTCAGACTTGTTAACTCTTTTGAGTAGAACTCCCAAGAATTTTATGCCCTGAGGTATCTTCATATGTAATCTAGTGGTTTAATCATATGTTCTGTTAAGCAATAAGGACATAAATCCTCCTCCTCGGTTACCTTCAGTAGATAGCTGTTTCACAAGCCATTTGTCCTAGGCTGTTGTTGCGCTAATTCACAGCTTCCCAGTTTGTGACCCTTCATCCCTGTGTGTCGTGGAATCATGGTAAAGAGTCTAATTGTCTGTTTACACGTTACTAAGCATTTGTCATTTTTAATCATTATTTAGCTCCAACAAAATAGGTACCATGGCTCCACAAAGTAAGACAGCAACTGGTGACTGAATAAATAATATCAGAAATGTTTTACTATTTTTGAGATATTAAATGTCTCCCTTTTTTTGATCTGAGCCTGTGATTTCATTGGAGTAGGGAATGCCTGTGTGCAGCTCAGTCACTCCTCTGCAATTTCTAGTCTTAAAGAGGCCCCAGGAGCATTGACTTTTCCAGAAGCACATACTCAGGATGTGTCCTAGGAGGTATTTAGGTCAGGTCTTCTCCTCCATTCCAGGGTCTGCTCTCTGTCCACTATACATACCATGCTGCTTTTCTTAGAATTATAACTAAATCCATATTGAATTTTCATCACCTTGTATTTTCTCAGTCATTGTATACTCAACTACTCTCAGGTTTTGAGAAATTACTTCACATTAAAAAGGCTGTTTTACTCAAAACAATTTGGGAATCCCTTTTCTAATGTTTATTGACTTGGCACGCTCACCTGTGGCATAAGACCTTAAGACGAAGCCAGAGTCTAAGTTTGGAAACTGATAAAGTCGCTCTCTAAAGTAGCGTCCAGAAGATAATCCCAGTGTCGTAGATAGAACCTCAGGAATATTGCCTTCTGTTTTTATAAAAGAGATGCTTTGGATTTTGAAGGCATCCAGAGTAGGGAAGGTGACCATAGATGGTAAAGGGACTTAAAATCATGTCACCTGAGGAACAGCTAAAGGAACTAGTAATGTTTAGTGTGGAGGAGAGGAGCTTTGCGGGGAACAGGAAAACTGTCTTCAGACAGTCAGCAACATTTAGCATCTATGCAGAGGGTAGAGGGCTAGCCTGGAGTCAGGAAAGACTCATCTGCCTGGGTTCAAATCTGGCCTAAGAAGCCTACTAGCTGTGTGACCCTGGGCAGGTCACATGACCCTATTTGCCTCAATGTCAGATGAGCGAAGAAGGAAATGGCAAACCACACCAGAAAACCCTAAATGAGGTCACGAAGGGTCTGAAATGACTGAACAACAAATAAAAATGAGGAAGGCACTCTGCTAGGTCCTGGGAATACAAAAACGAAAATGAAAGAATTGCTGTTCTTGGGGAATTTACGTTTTATCAGGAAAAAAATCTAAGTTTATAAAAATAGAGACATGATAGTTTGTGGGGGGAGATGATAATGCACAGTAAGCCTAAAAAGGCAGTTTGGAGCCCAATTGGGAAGGGCTTTAAGTGCCAAACAGAGAAGCCTATATTTGGTCCTAGATATGGGAGCCAGTGGAGTTTATTGAGAAGGGAGTAACATGGGGAGAACTGTGCATTCAGATTATTACTTTGCAAATATTTGAAGTACAGTAATCTGAGGAAAGAATTATCTTAATTTTCTGTGGATCCAGAAGACAGAACTTAGACTACTGATTGGAGGCGTTTTCCAAATTTAAAAAAAAAAAAATCTAACAAGTAGGGCTGTCCAAAAAATGAAAGGGAGGGCCTTAGAACCTGGTAGTAAGTCTTCTCCCACCCCTGGCCCCACCAATCACAAGAAACATTCCAGCAGTGACTGGGCAGCTATTGTCCAGAATGTGTGGGAGAGCATTGATGGTGTGGGAAGTTACACCACATGACCTTCCAGGGCCCTTTCCATCCTAAGGTCCTGTAAGAGGCCTACATGCTCTAGGCTGCTCAGAGTGAAAAAGGGTACATGAGGAAATGTCTGATGCTACTAATCACAACTTCAGAGATTAGAGTAGAAGGATGTCCTCTTGGCAATAGTTCCGCAGGTTCCACCCAGGAGACACAGCTGAAAAAATGCCCTTCGAGGAGCTCTCCTTAACCCCATTTTACCAGCAAAGCATCCATTTAAAAGGGAAGCAGAGCAAGGAATCTCAGTAAATATCATGTTTTTCCTTTTATTAAATTTTATTTTTTAAATAATATTTTATTTTTCCCAATTGCACATAAAAACAATTATTAACATTCATTTTTGAAAATTTGGAGTTCCAAATTCTCTCCTTCCCTCCCCAAATTGGTAAGCAATTTGATATAGGTTATACATGTGCAATCATGTAAAAACATTGTTAAATCCCTTTTCTAACAGCTGCATTTACAGGCACACTAAGACATGGCGAATGCTAATGCGTAATCCAGGGTACCGTAACTTTTTAGTGGAAGGATGAAAGCAGGTGCCGCTTATACAAGTTTCCCAAGGATAAAAAACAGAAGGATCGCATTGTGGTGGAATGATCAGAGAGCTCAGGCCTTGGGAGCACCTAGGTTCCCATCCCATGTCCCATGTCAGTGCCTCTCTGGGCAATTCTCTTAAGGTACCGTTAATGGGATTTTTCTTTTCTGAGTAGTCCCTAAATTAATGAATTCACAAGTCCACTTTCTATCTCCTGTGAAATGGAAAGATCTTAGAGATTGTTGCTTATGATTTGCTTATGCCTGCCTGGAATGCAGTTTCTTCTCATTAAACTAAGGCTCCTTAAGGAAAGTGGCTTCTTTCATCTTTGTCCCCTCAGCATCTCTCACGTGCTTTGCACATAGAGGCTGTTGAATTGTGGAACTGAACTTGCCTACCAGGAGTGGGGAACCTGCAGCCTCAAGGCTACGTGTGGCCCTCTGGCCCTTTGAATGAATCCAAACTTCACAGAACAAATCCACTTTTATCTGTTCCTACCTACTGAGCCATAGTTATCAAGAATGAAGGTGACAAGTGTCACCAAGAACTCTATAGCTGGGAAGAATACTAAAGTCTTAAGCTTTTTGTTCAGTAATCCATGGATTCTATTCCCATTTTATTAGTAGCAGGCTAGTATAGGTTTTTCTCTTCCATAACTTTTATCAGTAATCACCATCACAGGGGCAGCCATGGTGCAGCAGATACAACGTTGGATCTAGAGTCAGGACCTGAGTTCAAATTCAGCTGTGTGACCCTGGGCAAGTCACTTAACTTCTGTTGGCCTCAGTTTCCTCAAATTGTAAAATGAAGATAATAGTAGCACCTACATCCCAAGGTTGTTGTGAGGGTAAGATAAGATATTTGTAAAAAGTGCTTAGCACAGTGCCTGACACATAGTAGGTGCTGTGTAAATGGTAATTCCTTTCCTCCTTCCCACTAATAGAGCATTCCTTACCATGGGTTTCACGGACCTCAATCAGATGCCTCCATCTGTCTTCCCTCCTCTTGCAGTACTTCCCAACGTGAATCTTTTATTTCCATTTTGTTATTCACAGAAAACATATGTTTCATCTGTGGCTTCTTTTTGTTCACAGGATTTCCTTTTCTCTATCAGGCTAAATCCTATAGTTCTTTTGAGGTCCAGTTCAGGTCTTGGCTCCTCCTTAAAACCTTCAGTTTCTCCTGTATATGCTGATTTTTCTGTTCCCTAAATTTCCATGGCCCAAGTGTGTAGCCACACAATATTAAGCTTATTTAGATACGTATGTTGTTCTCTGAGGGGTGCTAGGTGGTGCACTGAATAGAGCACTGGCCCTGGAGTCGGGAGAACCTGAGTTCAAATGTGGCCTTAGACACTTACTAGTTGTGTGACCTTGTTCAAGTCACTTAATCCTGTTTGCCTCATCTGCAAAACGAGCTGGCAAAAGAAATGGAAAACCACTCCGGTATGTTTGCTAAGAAAACCCCGAATTGGGTCATAGAGAGTTGGACACAACTCAACAACAACAAACAACAACAAAATTGTTCTCTAGTTGTGTCTTAATCATTAAATTGTGAATTCCTTGAGGGAAAGCTCTATGGCTCCTCTTTGTTTTTGTCACCCGTGTTCTAGTGATGCCACACACACATCGCTTTTATTTGATAGCACACAGGCTCAAAATTTCAAAAGCAGCAGTATCCTATGCTCGCTCCAATTGAAAATAATCATATGGCTTACCCATTAAGCAACTGATTAATAGTAGAATTACCATGATGGCAAATAAAGTACTGGATATATTGTTTATTAGAGAAGAACCAGACCTAAAGTGATTAGTATTTCTATTTTCAGGCATGGCTTCAAAATGGGAGCAGCCTCCACCACAAGAAAGTGTTAGGGGCATGTTGTGGCTATTGAGACAAGCAAAAGAGACTGAGCAGGAATGGTAAGACAGGTAGGAGGAAGACTAAGGAAACAGTGTCATCAGAATGAATTAATGAATGAATGACTATTTGTAAAGCAATGTGCTAAGCCCTAGGGAGACAAATAGGAAGGCAAAACAGGCCCCGCCCTCAGGATGCTCCCATTCTAATGGGGGAAGACATCACTGACCTAGAGGAGGTTTTAGCTGCCACAAAGTATATGGTAATGTTTCTTTTTTAATGTTATTTCCACTAATAAAATCACATCAGTTTCGGATGTTGGTGGCAAGAACTCTCCTTTCTGGATCTTCAGTAGTTGTGGCTGCAGGAGCAGTTAGCCAGGATGGTGGATGAGGGCACTAGGTTGGAAGCAGTGCTACTCCCCATCTGTCTGTTAGTGGCAGTTGGTTAGCAGTTATTGCTGGTAGTGACAAGGAAGATGACCCCCCTGTTTGCAATGATGGCTGGGGATGGGAGGAGCCTGAGGGGGAGGCAGATACTCTGGTTTGTGGAGTACTGCTATTCCTGTCCTGTGGTGGTTGTGTCCTTGGCTATCCCCATCAGGGTCTTAGTGGGGAAGATGGTGGTCAAGGTAGAGAAATTCAGAGAGTAATATCCGGGAGGTGAGGGTAGCTGTGCCAGATGCCACAGAGGGGTCAAGAAGGACAAGAATTTTGGAAAGGCCATCAAAGCCAGATTGTTCCTAGGAGAGAGTGTGACAGAAGAGGTAATGAAGGCAACAAGCAGAGATGCTTTTTCAAGGGGTTTGGCTGGGAAAGGGAGGAGATAGCCAGGCTAAGAAGCTTGAGGAGTGGTTAGATCCAAAGAAGGTTTTTAAAGATGCAGAAACTTGGGTAGATTTCAGCAGTCAGTCACCAGTCTTTTATAAAGCACTTATTAAGTGCCAAGGGCAGGGGGCGGGGGGGGGGGGGCGGGAAGGTATATAAAGAAAGGCAAAAACAGCCCCTGCTCACAAGGCGCTTACAGTCTAATGGGGATTACAACTTTAAAATATTTTGTACAGATAAGATATATACAGGATGAATTGGAGGTAGTCTCAAAAGGAAGAAACTAGCATTAAGGTGAACCACAAAGGGCTTTTTGCAGAAGGTGAGATTTCAGCTTGAAGGAAGTCTGGAAGTGGAGACAAAAATGGAGAACATCTCCAGCATGGGGGACAGCCAGTGAAAAAATATGTTGAAGATGTTTGTAGGCAGTAAGGAAAGAACCAGGGAAAGACTGAAAATGAGAAGGAAAGGAGGATTGGTAGAGGTGACAGTCTGCTTGGAAAGACATGAGAACATGGTCCATGCAGAGGCATTGACCTTAGCCAGGAGAAGAACCACTACATCAGTAGCGTGGGGGGTGGGGGAATAGCAGAGCAGCCCAGGGTTGGAGTAGGGGTTTCAAGAGTGGCACATAGTATAGAGGGGAACTGGACAAAAGGTTCTAGAATGAGAAGGGAAGAGAATGGAGCCAGCGCCAGGATGATGGCCCAGGAAAGCACCAAAGGACTGAGAGATTGGAGGATGAAGAATTGGTTTAAGTCCCTTCCCACTAAGGCTTTGGCCCAGCCAACTGCCTGTGTGTAGCTGGAGAAGACTCAGGGAGGACAGATAGCTGCTACAAGTGCTTTAAAGGCTATCCCATAGAAACGATTGTTCTGCTTGTCCCTAGAGGGCCTCGCTACTTGAAATGAGTGGAAGTTGAGGCTGGATGTCAAGAAAAATAATGCCCCAATGTAGTCGAGATGAGAGAGCTCTGAACTTGGGATCAGGGGGACCGTAGGTGGAATCCTGCCTCAGACATTTCCTTGCTGTGTGACCCTGTGCATGTCAGTCCATCTCTGGGGTTGGGCTCGAGGACCTCTGAGGTCCCTTCCAACTCCAAATCTGTGATCTTGTGATGATTAGAACTTTCTGAGAGTAGAAACCGCTCCTTTGGGAGAAAGCAGCTCCCCCTTTCTAGAAGTCTTCAAGCAAAAACAGGTTGACTGTTGTCCCTTGTGCCATGGTTGGAGGCAGGGGTGGAGGGTTCCTTTTCAAATATGAGTTTGCTAGATAGTCACAGGTGTCTTCCAATTCTGAAATTCTGTGAGAGTCAACTGAGATTTTATACCTATCTATACATCACATTATACAACTTTAAATACTCTGTATATGTTAGCTATTACCTCTTATTGTTAGCCGTGAGGGTATGTTCTAAGGGCAGAAATATAAGATCCATTTATATGGAAAAAATATCTCTCCAATATCTTCTATATGATAGCTTTTGAGTGAAAGAGAATAGAATTTCTCTTTTTTTCCTTAGTCTTTACGTATTAAAACACAAGGGCTGGCTTAACTCACAGGAATCGCTCACACAAAGCCTTCCACTTTGCCAGTTATTGGTTTCGGAAGTTGGCTCTTAGGAATTATTATGGCCAGGCCAGAGGATGAAGCAGAAGGCTTGTTTTCCATTCTGCAGGATAATAGGGGAATAAAGGAAAGAACCAGTTGTTCTCTTGAATTATCATGAAGTTAATTGGACAAGTGTTTTCATGTTCCAGTGCTTGATGCAATCAGGACAGTGTCATCTGTAGAAACAATTGAAGAACCCTGCCGCTGCCGCCAGACCTGTCTGCATTAGCCTGTGAGGGGGAGGGGTCCTCCTTTGCACTGATAGACACCTGTCTGTGGTAAATTAGTCTACTTTCTTTTGTACTTTGCTTGCTGTCAATGCTCAGATGGTTGATGAAAAAAATTATTTTTAGTTGCGTTTATCATAGAGTCTTGTATAATTTTAATGTGTAGGAGACCCCTTGTTTGAGAAGAGTCCTCAATTTGCATTTTTCACTATGGTGTCGAATGCTATTTTAAAATCAACCGACAAAAAAACAAACAATTTTTAAAAAATCAACCAACAGTAGATAGTGTGGGATCTTATGTTCTGGTCAATTTTCAATCAGTTTTGAGACAATATAGGTTTCTGCTATAGAAATAATCATCAAAAGCCTATCTATTCCCTTCTAGTTTCATCAAGGGTACCCTTGATGTATGCACATAGGCTATTTTCATAGATTTCACAGAAATGAGAAAGTAGCATTAAGAATTGGTCATTGGTTATACTTTCTCAGTCACCCTTCTCGCTGATGTGGCCACCACTCTAGTGCAGGCTCTCATCACCTCATGCCTGGGTTGGTCTGGCTCAAGTCTCTCCCCACTCGAGTCCATCCTCCATTCAGTCACTAAAGTGATTTTCCTAAAGTGCAGGAGAGATTATGTGCAGCATTTCTTTCTCCTCAACAACAAAACTCCAGTGCCTCCCAAGATCAAATACAAACTGCTCTATTGGGCTTTCAAAGCCTTTTATAACCCTGCCCCCTCCTACCTTCTTACACCTTACTCTTCGAGCATGTATTCTTCGACCCGGCGACACTGACCTCCTGGCTATTCTATGAACAAGACTCCATCTCTTGGCCCAAAGCATTTTCTCTGGCTAGCCCCCACACCTGGAACACTCTTTCCTCTGCTCCAACTGCTGACCTCCTTGTCTTCCTTTAAGAAATTCCATTTTCTACTGGAAGCCTTCCCCAACCCCTCTTAATTCTCATGGCTTCTTTCTGTTAATTATTTCCTATATAGATATATCTTGATTTATCCTATATATAACTTGTTTTGTATATCTTTGCTTGCATGCTATCTCCCCATTAGATTATAAGCTCCTTGAGGGCAAGGATTGTCTTTTGCCTCTTTGTATCCTCAACACTTAGCACAGGGACTGGCACACAGTAGACAATAAATGTTTATTGATTGATTGATTGATCTTAACTCCTACAATGCTACCTACACCAGTTGCCTTGCCTGCATCCATGACAGAAGGATTCCCCTCTCCCTTTTCCAGCTATACACTGCTAACCTACTCAGTGATGAATGTAATTCCTACCCCATCATACCCTCCCCATCCCAGTAATTCTGAACACCCAGCTGACATTGTTCAAACTGTTCTCCATCCCGCATGCCTCACTCTAAAGCTTCCCCCCCCCCTTCTGCTGTGCTCTCTGGAATGCCTGCTCCACAAATATCAAACTTGCTTTCATCTTAAACCTTTTTCTTTCTCATTCCTTCCACCTCCTTGTAGTCACTGAGATCTGTCTCTGTCCTGATGATAGCTTCCCTGGCCACATTTCCAGCACTGATTATATTGTCACCCACACACACCCTCACCCCACCACCAGCTCACTGGTTGGGGGTGGGGAAGGGATTGGAATACCCTTTTGTTTAAGGTGAGAGCTCACCTTTTACCTATGGAATGGGCCTAGGAAGTTTCCTCCTTCCATCAGCAGCAGCTCACACCTTCTCCAAGGAGAGCCTACTCCTTCATTCTCCCTCAGCAATACACAGAGATGGTCATTGATCTTATCATTACATACAAACATTCCACTTCTGTGTTGATGATCACAATCTCATCAGTTCCACCTCTCCTACAGCCTTACAACCTATAACCACGTTCTTTGCCCTCTCCAATGCCTTGCTCCCTCCAGTCCCGATGTTCAGTCCAAGCTATACCCCTCTTCCCTTCCCCACCTTGACAGTTTTAAGTATTGGTTAAAATCTAATTGATTGTAAGTGCCTACTGGGTGCCCAGCAATGTGTTAGGTGCTGGAGATACAAAAGCCTGGTGAAAAGGACACGTTTTACCTTTGTACCTGTTTGCTTGGCCCTTATGGACCTCTCGTTGGCCCTAAGATTCCCTCAATAAGTGCTGTTGTGTTGGCCCTGAATCTGTATTTAAAAGCCACCAAGACCAGTGCGTTGTCATCATTCTGTCATGGAATCATCCACTGAATTTAAATGACCTCATCAGGCCAATGTTCTTTATCCTCAGGTATCAGTAATGGTCCCATGAGCAATAGCTATATGAGCTCTGTCTGTGCAAGTTAGGATAAGTTGGATAGGCATCGGATAAAGAGGCAGACAAGAAGAGATCCAGGGGAAGCTCTGGAGCGCTCATATTTGTATGCCCCTTCAATAGACCAGATGAAGAAAAAATGCCATATTTTCCAAAAAGTGCTATTTAACATAATTTTATAAATTAAAATTAGCTACATTTTTTTCAGTATTCTTTTATATCTTCAGGGGGTTGATTCCTTCTTTGGAAATTAAACCAGTTTTCTAGTCAAAGCTCTAGAAGATATTTTTAGTGTATGCTTTTTTTTTTTTTTTTTGTAGTGTATGCTTTAAGGATTCTTTTTTTCCATCTTTAATTCTGTTTGCCCTGGGCAGGAAGCTTTTAAATCCTTGACCTTCACAGAGTTGTTTTAAGGTGTGTCTTCAAGGAAGCTCAGCCTAGGGAAGGGCACTATGTATACATCACTGGGTGGAAATTCAGGCTAGATTATTCTGGCAAAAGGTTATGGAAATTTCCTGACCTAACATATGACCCTCTTCATACTTTCCATCTTGGTCACTCCACACCTCCCCCTCAAATATTTCTATTTAGGCTATTTGGTTTTACAGACAAGAGAGCCCCTGAAGTTTTTTGAGCAGGTGAGTTTCATGATGAAAATACCATTTTAGATTAATGTGCCTCTCTCTGTAATAGCAGAAGAATTTACAAAGAAGAGAGATTATAGTTTCTGGAATCCTGATAATCAGATTCTAATCTTTAATCACACCCTCCAAAATGAGTGGGATCCACAGCTTCAGCTGCTTCCTGTGACAGTGTAAATGAGTTATCCTGATCCCTCTATCCCAGGCTTACAGGAAGTGGACAAAGTACATAAAGCACCCACCTCTCCTTTTCCTCCCAGCCCTCCATCCCAGATCTTTTCTAACCTTAACACTTCTGCCCAAGTTCCTAACTCTTTAACACTGATAGAAGCCTTCAGCAGAAGCCTTTACAAACCACCTCACCTCCCCAAGCTTCCTTTATCTGCCACTGAACCTCACCATCGGTTTTTTGTGATGTTTTGCTGGCACAGGCATTGAGGAAGGGTTCTCTTCTCTTGTACCAGAAGGTACTGCTCAGCCTTAGAAAACAGTGCTCCTTTCTCACTAGGATCCTTCTGACTGCTTATATGCATGGGTTATAGGGATATGATCACCTGGATGTGTTACATTGAGAAGGGAAACCCAGGAAGAGCCCTTTGGAGATCCAGTCTTCTAGATAACATCTTCTCCTTTGCTTCTAGGTATTATTTACCAAGATTTGTGTCGGTATTCCCTTTTGCTCTGAGACATCACCAGGGAAGGCAGTGCCACGGCCTCCCTCACACCTGTTCCCACCTTGCACCCCTCTGTTCTTACTTGGCCATCTTTATTCTCCTCATGTTCCTGCATAGTCCTAAAGGAAGGTATTTTTCTGGGGTTTTATAGGTTTTGTAAGGCTGAAGTGGGAAAGAACCCTTTTCAAGGAAGTCCAGTTCTTACACCCTGGTTTCTGTTCCTCCTTTATTTACACTGTTGAAATCTTTGACCTCACCATAAAATAGAAGCTGAGTAGTGAGTTGTAAAGAAGAAACCCCCAGAAGAATCTTTTCTAAATACTTTCCTTTGAATTGAAGCGTTTACCCACCTAGTTGAAATGGCCTCTGATGTGCATATACAGCCTATTCAGGCTGCTTTGTTGTTCAGGAATTAGGTTGTGCTTTAATCTGAACCAGCTGGTAAAGTGAATAAACTCCAGTGTTCATATGAAAAGAATAGATGTGGTTGTTTCCATGTGCCCTCTGCTGCAGGTGCGGTTCACTGGCAGATGAGGGAGTAGAATCGACCTCTGGAACCTCCGGGAGGCGAGGTAGAGTTCGTAAAGGCTTCTGCTGACCTGTCAGGGTTAACTGGGACTTGGGCTAAAAGAGTTAGGGTTAGAAAAGATCTGAGATGGCAGGCCTGGAGGAAAAGGAAAGGTGGGTGCTTGATGTACTTTTCCACTTCCTATAAACCTATGATAGATAGATCAGGATAACTCGTTTATGTTGTCACAGGAAGCAGCTGAAGCTGTGGATCCCACTGATTTTGGAGGGTGTGATTAAAGATTAGAATCTGGTTATGGTTAGCAGGACTCCAGAAGCAATAATCTGTCCTGCTTGTAAATTCCTCTGCCCTTATAGAGATAGGCACATTAATCTACGGTGGTGTTTTCATCATGAAACTCACTGTTCAGAAAACTTCAGGGACTCTCTTGTCTGTAAAATCAAAATCCTTAGTCTGGTATTCATGACCCTCTACAACCTGGCTCTGACCTATCCACCACTTTTGATACTACCATCCCCCAAACACTCCGTCCTCCAAACAATCCTTATTCTTCCCTGCCCCTCCCCTTTCGTTCATGCTATCCCCTCACAGCTTAGGATGCCCACCCTAGGCTTCTCTCCCTAGCCTAAATGTAGCTCAGTCTACCTCTTTGTTCAGATTTCCTGGAATACTCCACAGTAAAAAGGAACAGTCCCTTAGAACTCCTAAAGCACACTGTTAGTACCATTTATATCTTGATCAGTCATCTACTGCCTTGTGATAGCTCTTCTTTTACTCGCCTTTATATCTTTTCTCAACTAGATTAAAAATTCCTTTATGCCTCCCTAACCCCCAGCACTGTGGTACAGTGTATTGTGCTTAATGATCATTGGTTGGACTGTCGGAGAGCTAGATGGTTTGTGGTTTGCTCTTTCTGACTAATCTGTATTTTCCCCTGAACTTTGGAATGTCACAAGAGCAAGTTTGTGGAGAGCTCTACAATGCCTTTCTATAACTGTAACTTAAATTTCCTGGTTAGCCTTGAATCACAGACTCCTAACTTTGGGCGGTACTTCAGAGACCATCTGGTCCAGCTCCTACTTTGAACAGAAATCAGCACATACACATGCACATGCCTGACAAGTGGCCATCTGTCTGGTCATCTAGACTTTGCTTTGACAGAATGGAGACCCACCATCTCGTGAACTAGACTATTTCTTGTTGTTCAGTTGGTTTTCATTAGTGTCTGACTGTTGGTGAGACCATGGACCATACTATTCATGGGGTTTTCTTGGTCAAGATACTAGAGTGGTTTGCCATTTCCTTCTCCAGCGGATTAAGGCAAACAGGGTTAGTGACTTGCCCAGGGTCACACAGCTAGTAAATGTCTGAGACCAGATTTGAACTCAGGTCTTCCTGATTCCCAGCCCCATATTCCATCCACTGAGGCATCTAGATGCACATTTCTAGTTTGGGATTATTTGAATGGTTAGCAAGTTTTTCCTTATATCAAAACTAAATCTACCTCTCAGCATTTACCAGACTTCAGAGAGTGTGTAGGTTCTTTTCTAGGAAGAGAGATTGACAAGCTATTTGTCGCCTGCTAGTGGAACCATGTTATTTGTTATTTCTGGAAGAGCCACAAAGACTCAGGAAAACAGTGAACTTTCTTGTGTGGGCCTTTGTATTGTGTCTACACAATCACAGGTTTGCTTCTGGCAGGATCTTTGAGGCCATCTAATCCACCCCCCTCATTTTATAGATAAAGAAACTGAGGCTCAGAGTTCAGTGACTGGCTCGGGGTCCCTTAGGCCTATAGTAAATGACAGAAGTCAGATTTGAACCCAAGTATTCTGTCTCCAAATCATGTGCTGGCTGCTGGAGAAAAGATAAGGAGATGCTGTCTCCTTATGCCAAGAAGGTCCCAAGCTGGTGGGGGGAAACTAGCTCCTGTCTAGGAAAGTTTGCAGTCCCAGGTAACAGAGCCATGCACAAACTATATAGGCTGTTATCCATGTTGTTATCCATGTTGACATGGTATTGGTATGTGCTGCAAAAATGAATCTGAAGAGTGAACAGAACCATCCTCAAAGATACCCATGACAAATCTGAGCCCTCACACCACACTCTTTTCTCTCTGCCTTCTCTTTCCCCTTTGCCTAGGGTTATACATCCTTCTGGAATGACTGCATTTCTTCTGGGCTTCGAGGAGGCATCCTGATAGAATTGGCCATGCGAGGTCGGATCCATCTTGAGCCCCCGACCATACGGAAGAAGAGACTACTCGACAGAAAGGTAACTTGGAACTCCCCTTCACACCACACCACTGCCTCCATTAGGAGAGGAAAACTGGGTGGAACTGAACTGTGGTCCCTCCTAAGAACCTTCTGAGGCCTCCATTCCCACTGCCAAGCTGGGGATGAAACCCTGGGGAGGGGAACAGGTGAAAGGAGCGGCACGTGGTCGCCTGTCCTCAATGCCTTCTCAGCTGCTATCCAGTTTCTTTCCTTCCTTTCAAATGGGTGAACATGGGAATTATGCCCAAAGCTCTCATCTGTGTCCTCACAAACTCGCCCTTTCCCCTCCTGCAGCCAGGCTGCTCTCATCTCCTCTGTGAAACTGTGGTCTCATTGGTCACTAATCCGGTGACCATTTCTTAGCTCTGAAACCAAATTCCTCATTGTCTCTCTGCACTAGCTCCTCTTTTATATTTCTGTGGATTGTTTTTTCATTCACATAGTCTCAAAACCTTGGTGTTCTCTTTGAATCCCCCCTCCCTCCTGTCCCCTACATCCACCGCCAGTCCTTTCTATCCTTCCTTGAAAGGGCTCTTCTCTAAGGTCTTGTTATTTTTTGTGGGTGTGTGTCCTAAATCCTCATTCGATTGAAAACTCCCGAGGGCAGGGAACATGTATTACATCTTTTTTTAATCTCCTATAGTGATATAACATTATGGATATAATAGTTTCTTAATATCTACTTGTGGAGTTCTTTTGAATGAATAAATACATGGCCTTTGTTTCTTTTCTCTTCTTCCCTAAAAGGTGTTGCTAAAGTCGGATAGTCCAACTGGCGATGTCTTACTGGATGAAACACTCAAGCACATCAAGGCCACAGAACCGGCAGAAACAGTTCAAACGTGGATCGAGCTGCTCACTGGTAAAAGAATTCAGAATGTCTCTTATCTCTGCTCTTTAGTGGCCAAGACATAGGGCTGGCTCCTTCCCAGGAAAAGAGAAGCAGAAATTCAGATTATTTGTTTATGAGAGAATAAGAACTTGATTTTGAATGCATAAAATTAATATAATAATAGTTAACATCATACAGGCGCGTGCCACTTGCTTTACAAATACTGTCCCCTCTGATCCTCACAACAGCCCTGGAAGATAAATGGCGTTGTTATTCTTTTTACAGCTGAGGAAACTGAAGTAGACACAGAGGTTAAGTGACTTGCCCAAACATCCGGCTGTCCAGGGCTCTACCGAGCAGCCTAATGACACAGGTGCCAGCACTGCCACCCGATTGTGGCTCCCTTCCTCTCCCCTCCCATGCTTGTTTCTGGTGCCTTCTTGAGGCTTTTCCAGTCTTCAAGACAATTTGGACAGCAGGGTGATGGCTGCAGGGGAGGGGAGGGCATGGGATATGTAGCACGACAGGGGTCACACTACCCTTTTGGGGAACAATGATACCCCAAACAAACAGGAGGACACAGTGTGGTATGTTTATAGTGTTGGGAGGCATGCCGCCTGTTCCCTAGGCAGCGAGGATATAAAAGTCAGTAAAGCCTGGGGAACCTTGTTGAGAGAGGCAAGAGAGAACAATGTGATAGTTACCCGAGGGGCCCCTGGGGAATGCCCTAGGTCAGGCTGTGAGGCAGGGGAAAAGACAGAAGGAAGACTGTGGCCACCACACAGACTCGGTAGGTAGTGTGAATCTAAAAAAATGAAAAACCTTATCATAATTGGTAGCAGCAAGAAGGCAGCCAGAGCTGCCCCAGGCTCCTTTATTATCATACCCACTGCTACGAGTGGGTAGTGCTGTAATTCTTTTACATTCAGACACCAAAGACCACAGGCCTGGGACAAGTATTATTTTCTTATTGTAGGAGTCCCCAGTCTGGAATAAGTACACCAAGGGATACAAGCTTGTCAAGAGGAGATGATAAATATTTAGCAAATAACCATATCCTATAGAAATTAATAAATCTTATTTTTTTGTGTGTTTCTTCATGGTGAACTTAGGAATTTATTTCATTTCATGTTGAATAGGAGGTTAATAAAGCCAAGGAGTACAGAGCTTGAAAAAGGCTGGAAACCTCTGCCTGAGAGGCCCCAGACCACAGGGCTACCTGCTTGGGGACTGTTGGGGCCACAGTCTTACACATGTCCCTTGATCTGTCTCCCAGCCCCCGTTGGTAGCAGCCCAAGTAGCTGAGATTTTTCCTCCTCACCCTCGTCAGCAGAGTGTGTCAGTCCTTCCCCCTCTCTGGCTTGGGCCAGTGGCCATTTCGCCTCTTCCCTACCCCCAAGCCAGGGACAGGGAAGGCAGTGTGCTTCTTCACACGCCACACAGTCCCTTCTGGAGATGAACACACATATCCTTTTTTATTGCTCTTTCCAACTGCTGCCCACTGCCCCAAGAGCCCTACCATGCAGATTATCATAAAGTTTGGAAAAGTCTCAAGAAGGTGCCAGAAATATGAGGGCAGGGGGGTATCATAAGCTTATAGTTGGATGCTCTCTGTCGCTGCAAAGCCTTTGTTCTTAACACTTCTCTGCTAGGATTCATAGAGTGTTCTCTCTCGTCCAAAGACAGAGGAAGCATGGATAATTGATATTCGGAGAGAATCCAAAAGCTTCACCTTAGTTTCAGCCTCTTTCCCCTGCCCCCCACCAATACCTTCCTCTCCCTTTTCACAAGACCTTATGGCCATTGCAGTGCTTGTCCAGTGATGAACCATGGAAGGAGGATCACCCCAGAGTGTATGGTGAAGCCCTGGACTAGAGGGCATAGCTCCACAGAATTTGCCAGAGACACCTAGAATTTAATACTTGCTTCTGTAAGTCAAAAAATTAATCTTTTTTTTTGCTTGTTTCTCTCTGTGTATTGTATCGATTCACCTATCATCACAGGTGAAACATGGAATCCCTTCAAACTGCAGTACCAATTGAGGAATGTGCGAGAACGAATTGCCAAAAACCTGGTGGAGAAGGGTATTCTGACCACGGAGAAGCAAAACTTCCTGCTGTTTGACATGACCACCCACCCAGTGACCAACACAACCGAGAAACAGCGGCTGGTCAGAAAGCTTCAGGAGAGTGTTCTCGAGCGATGGGTGAATGACCCCCAGCGCATGGACCGCAGGACCCTGGCACTCCTGGTGCTGGCCCACTCCTCAGATGTGCTGGAAAGTGTCTTCTCCACCCTGGCAGATGACAGATATGACATAGCCATGAATCGAGCCAAGGACCTGGTAGAGCTTGACCCAGAAGTGGAAGGAACAAGACACAGTGCCACGGAGATGATCTGGGCCGTGTTGGCAGCCTTCAATAAATCCTAAAGCCAGCAGGTGGGTTCCTCCTTTCCCCCTGCTGCTGCTGACCACCAGAAGCCACATCACTCCATTCAGGGGATGAGGTGTTTGGGAGTTGGTTGATTTTCATGTTTTTTTTCCTTCTCTTGGACCAAATTCCTGGTGAGTAAGGGAGCAACCTCAGGGCATCGCCACAAGCCTTGACATGATAAATGAAGACTTGCCACTTTTCCCAACACTTCTTACCCCGTGGAGGAGAACATGGGGCTCAGTTCCCTGCTCTCCTTTTTTGGCTCACCCCCGTGGCTTGGGCAAATATGACTAGTCAGGTGGGGTCTGGATGCCTCGGCCACAGCATGGCAGGCAGAAGGAGCAGAGCGAGCTCTTCATTTTTCAAAAACATTTGTCCCATCTTAAATATATAGATCATTCAAGTCCTTTGTCTCTTGGACTCTCTCAGTGTACTATAGTATTATTAAAGTAGCATCCTCCTTGGGTGAAGGGCAGAATCTAAACTAATTTTTGAAGCACTTGAGATGTGGTATTTGTATATTCCTGTCATGCTGTTGTTTTCCCCCTTCTTTCCATTTCCAGCTTCAAGCATGTCTAAAACCTGCCAGCCTGGTCATAAATATTTAGAGATGAGTGATAAATTTTCAGACTCCCTCCTACTCCACCCTTCCCCCGGTCAGAAAACCAATTTAAAAATTTAGCTCTTAACTACCTCTATGCGTTGCAGCATTGGAAGCTGTGATAGGGAAGGAATAAAATTCCTACCCCTTACCACAAGATTATTTTGATTTCCTCCTCCCTCCTATGCCCTCCAGTCCTTTTCATATATTTATTTTGACTTCAGCCAATGAAGCTAGAACTGAAATTGCTGTTGGGATGCAGCCTCCTGAGTTCAGAGTAAGTGTCTAAGCTCTAGGTCTTCATTTATGCCATCAGGCTTCTTGACCAGAGACGGTGAGTTCCTAAACTCCATGTTATTGTTAGAGTTATAGGGTAGCCCCTTCCATTTCACTCATCTTCAAACCTCATTAACTTAATTTGTAACAGAAAGGTCTCCTGTTTTCAACTCTGTAGAAGAGGCAGGAAAAACCTTTATTGAGGGCTCCTCTTGGGGATTCTGTATCTTGAGAAAGGAAATTTGGTATTAGAAATGCAAGTCCTAGGAATGAGTTTAGCTCATGTTAGAAATCTACCCATCCCTGCACCACCACCACCACTACCCCCAAATAAGCACTGCCTCTTGACTATGGCTAAAAACAGTCTATCAATGGCCAGGCCTCCTGCTAGTTCTGGAATAGACCTCTCCAGAGGGCCGTCATGCATGTTCAAAAGTAATTGAATGTTTCAACATAATCTCCTTCCTTCTCCTTAACCTGGCCACAGTGACAACAAATATTACCAAATTAACATGTCTTAGTTTTCCTTTAATGACTTTTGATGGCTGGAAGCAAATTATTGGTGATCATTATGAAACTAGGCTGAATTCCAAATTTGCTTTTCTTGACATAGAAGCCACGTCCCTCATAACCCAACTTAGCTTTACTTTTCTTGCAGTTTGAACAGTTCATATGCATGAAAACCAGGTTGTCCTGTGGGAAGCATCAGTTTAAATGGTGCTAGAGGTCTTGTTGAGTATGGTTCTGTTCAGTCCTTGGTCAGTCATTGTTTTTAATACTTCTCTCTCAAAAAGACAGGGAGAGGCCAGGTGTAAATCTGCATTGTGTATACTGCCAATCAGCTTCCCTTTACTTGCATATGGCCATCACCTTTGTTCAATAAAGTTTGTATTCTTGGCTCTCTTGTCTCCCTGAGTACAATTTTCTAGTGTCTAGAGCTCTGACTGGAGGCGGGGTCCTTCATGAACAAGTCCAGAAATAATGCCCTTCCTACTCCAGATTATCATTCAGTCTGTATTGTTTCCTTAGGCAGTTCAGCATTTCAGGGGCCAGGATCTCATCAGCATGGTTCTTCCCTTAACCAGCCCTTCTGACATCTTAGTTGCTATAGCTGAAATCACTCCTGACAGAGATAGGCTGGTTCTTAAAAGACAAATATTCAAAGCTTTTCCACTTTGGCAGGATCTGTCAATCAGAGCTATGTTCTGTTGGCAAAGCCTTCAAGACCCCAGGGTAACCACCAGGCATTTCAGTGAATATTGCTTCATTATGTG
This sequence comes from Trichosurus vulpecula, assembly GCF_011100635.1. Classification (NCBI taxonomy): domain Eukaryota; kingdom Metazoa; phylum Chordata; class Mammalia; order Diprotodontia; family Phalangeridae; genus Trichosurus; species Trichosurus vulpecula. The sequence continues at coordinate 45,714,364 of NC_050579.1, forward strand.
TGGAAAATCTGAGGTACACAAAATTTTGGAATTGTAATGTGTATATAATCTTAGTGCTTTTATATAGACATACTATGGCTAAAACCCAAACACCAACTAACGTGGACCTTCACCAGAGGAATCTTTATAATATCATCATTTAACGAAGAGATCACGGGAAGAACTTAGTAATAATAGTAATATTATGGAAACTAGGAGGATTATTCTCATCCTAATTATTAATATGTCTGCTGGAATTAACCTTATGACTTTAATTTTATTTGCTAGGAGGCTAAATCTCAGACTTAGACACAGAAGACATTCTAAATAACAATACTTGGAAAGCTAATAATTGTAATGATTATCCTTGTAACTACTTATTTTTCTTCCTTTGTTCTAATAGCCCATAGCAGAAAATAACAATTAGAAATTTTGTTAATTAGGGTCCTGTTTGTATTTCTGTGGCCATCTGTAATGTAGTCATTTGTTTGAACAAAGTTCTTTTGTCTTGGAGTCATCTGTAGCCATCCATAAGTGATGGTGTTTATATTTCACAGGTATTTGAATTTTAGATATCTTAAATTCCTAGAAAAGGACCATGATGGTTATCACCAACACAGTCTTGAACTAAAAAAATTATCTTTTAACAATGAAATCATATATATACATATATATGCATATATATGTATATATGTTTCTCTTTAACAAATGTACAATTTGTTTTTGCCCTTTGTAAACATTATCGCCTGATCATGGCCACTCCTCCCTTTCCCCCTCCTCCCACTACATATAACTTCTAAGAGTGAATATTTCACTTCCTAGAGAAAAAAAAATCACAGAAACATACCTTTTAATGTCTATGAGTTTATTCAACTTCCTTTTGGTGGAGTCCTGTGTCTTTCTGATTTTGTCTCATTTGTGTGCATCTGTATCTTTGTACATGAATATCTCACACTTCTAGTATGATTGAAGTCTTTAGTTCTATTCCCAATTCCTCCCCTTAAGGCCTTCTTTTTTTCCTCAGTAGGTGCCAGATTGCCCAAGCAGTCTGGAAGCAGCACTGGCTGCTGCTTCTTGGTGACTGGTGAGTGGGGGTGGAAAGGGAACTGTCTCAGACACAGATAGGGGCCACCTCCCTTCTGGAAGCAAACCTTATGGTCCAATACAGCTATTAAATTCTATTTTTCACACCATAGTAAATTAATGGGAGGGAAGTTCAAATTGAATAAATCAAGTGCCTTTCAGAATTGTTTTCCATGTTCTACATATAAACAATAAATCTGTTTTATTTTTTAATTCAGCTAAAATGAATTGTTAGCTGTGTTTCCTGGCAATACACTTGCTTCGGAGATCTAGAAGGCTCCTCTAGGGTTTTCTGACATCTAGTTAGAAGACAGAACAAAGGTTGATTTCTCTTACACACCATATTTCGATATGGTTTACTTTTATTTTCTTTTGCCTTATATCTGAAAATAAGCAAAGACTTAAGAAGGTACGGTGCTAGATACTGGAAATATAAAAAGGAAACAGGGCCTGCCTCAAGAAGCGTACGCTCTGTTAGGATTGGAGGGAGCAGGGGTGGAGTATACAGCAAGCATCTACACAAATAAGTATCATGTAAGGAAAATTGAGGAGGAGAACATTGACAACAGGATCAGATATGGCTTCCTGGAGGAGGCGACACCTGAGCCTTAAAGGAAGACAAAGTTACTGAGAGGCAGATAGAAGGAGGCAATACAGATTAAAAATAGCCAGTAGTTCAATTTGGCTAGAACATAGTGTTTGTACAGGAGAACAGAATGAAATAAAACTGGAAATGTAGGTGGGCACCAGATTGTGGAAAGCCTTAAATGCCAGGCTAAGGAGTTTTTAAAGCTGATGTGCCTCAGAATACTTTAGGCTTCCCTTCCTACTCCCCACCCCCACCTCTAGTTATGGAGATAAATCTCTAATCTGACCCAGACTGTTTTGTCCTCTGCTTCAAACCCCCAGGTAGTGACCAGCCTTAAGACCTCTTTTCATAACCTAAGTTAAACAGCATCTGTGTCTGCTCTAGGGTGGTACTGAAGAGCGAGGGAAGACGGGTTATGGTTGAAGAGAAAAGGGGAGCTTTTTCCCAGATCTAAAAATAAGCAGGACTCCCAGATTCAATTCAGTATTTATTAAATTCTTGCTATGTGCAAGGCAAGTATTGGGGATACAGAAACAAAAGAAGATTCTTGACTGGATTCTTAATGAGCTTATGTGTATCTAAAAGGCTGAGCACAAATGCCTTTTGTTGAAATGCTTTGTAATGTATTTAGTGTGGGTACAGGTATCATTGCCAACTATTTTAAAAACCAAGAGTACTTTTGTCCCCTTCCATTCCGGTGTTTTCCATCTTCTCCCCTCCCTGGACCCCCTGTCATTGCATTTTAGCTCCAAACAATTATCTGATAGATTTTATGCATGTTTGTGCTGGAACAGCCTAGAGAAGTAAAAGCTAACCTCTAACTCCTATGATGTTACTATGGTTCATTTAAATAGGACTGCCCGGAATTTAAGCCTTTCCAACTAATTAAATTCAGATAATAGTTCATTTCAGCAGACACATTAACAGGCTGCCAACAATCCTATTAGTTTCAGTAATATTACTATTCCTCTTAATTTATACCAGAAGTTACTTTCTAAAATATAACCAGTATCTTCCAGAGCAAAGTGTCTTTAACGTGAATGATGTTTTTCTTTTTTTCTGCTTGTTCCTTTTTTAATTATTAATTTTTTTTGTTACGTTACACAAAACTTCAAGGTACTCAGAATTAAATCCCCCATGATGTGTACTTCCTCTAGTTAAGTGAACTCTGGTAACTGATTGCGATCAGTGTTGGAAATGTAACACTTGTTGACTTTTAAAGTTGTCATCATATGATTGTTATAATTGTGTATATTCTTTTGAACCTGCTTTGTTTACTCTGCATCACTTCATATAGATCTTCCTATGTTTCTTTGCAGTTTTCAGAAAAAGAAATTATGCATTAGAGTCCCAAATTTCCCACATCTCCTCCAACATTTATCATTTTCCCTTTCTGTTACATTAGCCAATCAGATTGGGCTAAGGTGGTATCTCAGAGTTGTGTTAATTTGCATTTCCCTAATCAATAGTGATTTAGAGCATTTTTTTAATGTGACTATAGATAGCTTTGATTTCTTCTGCAATTACAATTAGTGCTGCTATGAGTTTTCATCAAATAGGGTTTTCCTTGTTTTCAATAAACTCCTTGAGGTATAAACCCTATCAGCTGCTGGCCAGTAAAACGTAAGCCTCTTTAGGACAAGGGGCTCTTTCAGCTTTTGGTTGTATCTACTATTGCCTTGCTTAAGTTGTCACTTAATAAATGTTTGAACTGTTTTGCTGAATTGAATGAACAATTTTATAACTCCTCTTGCATAATTCCAAACTTTTCCAAAACAGCTGGACCAATTCATGGCTCTACCAGCAGTTAGTTACTGTCTTCTTTCATTCCTGTCATTGAATTTTTTCATCTTTTACCATTTTTGCCAATTTTTGAGTATGAAATGATACCTCAGAATTTTAAAAATCTGTGTAAACATAAAACTTTTGACAACTGAGGTAGTCAAACAGTGTTATGACTGGAAAGGACCTCAGCTTAACCCCTCATTGAACAGTTAGGGAGACTGAGGCCTAGTGAGATTAAAGAGCTTACTCCAGGTCACACAGCTAGTTTGATATAGCTAAGGGGCTGCTTTCCCACAATTCATAAACCTCAATTTTGGCCGGAAGTTTTCATCCCCTTTTACCAAATCAAATTTAGCAATCCCATGACCTAGCTTGAATTTGTCCTCTTTTCCTTTCTCCATCTTTGTATATGAACAAGGGGCAAAATGGGTGCACTGGTAACAATTAGATCTTGGATCATCGAGGAAAGAGCTGGCCCTAAATGATATTGGAAAGGAAATGAATTTGATTTAGGGCTCCCCCTACTCTATCTACTTTTTGCTTTCCCTTTAGGGTGCTCCTCCATCTCAAGGGATTCACTGTTCTCTTAATGTTTGCTGAGTGTTCCCAACCCCAACCATGGCACTTAACCGAGACTTGCCTTCCAATAGAAGCCTCATGTTCTGGACTATTCCCTGATGTCACCAAAGTAATTTTGCATAAAGTCAGCCTTATGCATAAATGAGGTCAACACTTAAATGCCTTTGGTATGATTTTTAGGTGAAGGAACCCTGCCTTTAAAAACCTCTCCCACTGGCTTATGATAATGTTTGAAATTTCACTGTTAGAGATGTATATTCCTTTATAGTAAAATTTGCCAAACATTCTTTTAAATACAAATATTCTGAAAGACTCAGAATACCACTTGCCTTTAGTATTATCAGAGGTTTTCTTTCCTAAATAAACTGGCTAGCAGGGGTATTTGAAAGGAAAGAGAAAGGTAAGGAGCACTCAATGAAGGCTCCCTCTAATGCATGGTTTTGCAGAGCCAGTCACACACCCCATTCTCTCAAATGACTGGATAATGAGTCTGACTAACGCAAGGTGAAGCTTCAGTGGTTGGTAATGTCTTAATGTGGTTCTTCTTCCAGGTGACACGTTTGCATTTTAATGCTTTAATCCAAAGGCTAGAGGTAGCAGGTTTGAAGGTATCCTTCAGATTCCTTGGGCAACTCTTAAAATGTGCCACGATTGAGTTTTAGTTCCTGGACATGGAAATGAGCCGATTAACAGAGCTGGATTGGCTTCTGTTTGGTATTCTCAGCCTAGCCATCAGAGGGCACTGGTGACTCTTGTGTTAAATGTGGAGTGGCATCAACACAACTTAATGTGTTTAACCTATTACGTGACTGGAAGCTGGTGAACTTTTACGTGTTACTGTCCTAGGTTGGGAAGAACTGTGCTAGAGAAGGGTGTTAAAGAGATGTTATCAGAGAGGTATATGACTGAAAAAAATGAGGTGGGCAAGTCATGTGCTGAGAATTGACAGCTTCTGTTCCACTGATATATCTATAAGGTTCTCAGCATGTTGGGTAGTCACCATAGGAGAATTTATGGGAGGGCAGAAGAAAGACTTGCAAGAATGAGAGTGTATGGAATGGGCTGGAATCTTCATGGTTGAAGTTCCAGCACTAATTATCTTGTGGATCTTTTGAAGTATGAAAGCATTATCCCAGAGCCTGGGGAAAGGGGGAAGGAATAAGCATTAAAACAGTGCCTGCTATGTGCTAGGCATTTTTTACAAATATTATCTCATTTGATCATCACAGCTCTGCGAATATAAGTGTGCTATTATCATCTCTATTTTACAGTTAAACTGTAAAACTTCTATTTTACTGTAACTGTAGTTTAAACAGAGGCAAACAGATTAAGTGACTCGCTCAGGGTCACACAGCTAGTGTCTGAGGACATATTTGAACTCAGATCTTCTGACTCCATGCCTAGCTCCAGTTCATAAGGCCACCTGCTACCTCATGAACCTTTTCGATGTCATTGTTTTTTTTTTTAATCATTCCAGTGGATATTAGTGACTTGTATCTCAGGCAGGCATATACTCTTCCACAAACTTCTTCCCTTGGAATCTGTGCCAGAGTCTTTTCCTGTGTTTCTGCCCCCCCCCCCCGCCCCCAGATCACTTCCATGTTGTACTACACTCCTTTACCAAACCTCTGCAGCATCGCAGGGATGGTTTTGTCCCAGCCAGGAGCCTGATCCAACTCCATCAGCTTCTCGAGAGTCTTGGGAGAAATGAATCCCTCCCTGCCTTAGTGGAATCCAGACCATAAACATGGAGACTCAGAATAAACATGTAAACTGAGGGCATTCCTGTGCTTGAGAAATTCAGGTCAGAGAATCATAGACTCAGAGCTGGAAGGAACCATAAAAGTAATTTAGAAGAATCCCAAAATTTGAAGACTAGAAAGGATTTTCTAATTTAATCCAATCCAAGCAGGAAAACACACCCAACAAGTGTTCATCTAGGTTGTCTGAAGACACTTGAAGAAGGGAGGAATCCATCCATCTCCCCAGGAAGTGCATTCCATTTTGGGATTGCTCTGTTAGCAAGTTCTTCCTGATGTTGTTGCCTCTGTGCATCTGGGGCCCACTGCTACTGTTCCTACCCTCTGGGGTCAAACCAAACTTAATCCCTCCTTCAGATACTAGAACAGCATTAATGATGCGTTCAAGAATGAAAATCTGAAGACACAAAGGAAAACAATTGCGAGGAGGAAGGAAAATGACAATTTATCTGAAGAGGCTAATGTGAATGTACAAGAACTTAAGTAGTCAACTTAGATTTTAAAAAACAAATGTACAGAAGAAGGAGGCAAAGTCAGGTAATGAAAAATGGAGTATAAGACCTTGGTACGATCCTGTGAAAATCCTTTGGTGACATTTAACCAGTTTCTTCAACTGATCCTCATATGAGGTAGACTCAAGACCCTTTATCATACAGGTTACCATGTTCTGAAAACTCCCACCAGTTCTAAGACTTGAACAATTCTCTAGATGAAGTCTGACCAGAAGAGAGTAGTACAGAGGAATTTTCAGTACCCTGTTCCTGGAAACTATGCCTTTCTGAATACAACCCAAGGTCACATTAGCTTTTTTGGCGGCCACCTCATACTGCTGACTCAAATGGAATTTGCAGGCTTCTAAAACCCCAAGTCTGTTTCAGAACACGGCTGTCTAAATGTGCCTCCCCCATTTGGTATTTAGGAGCTTGATTTTTGTACACAAGTCTTAAGATTCTCTCCACATTTGTCCATATTGAATTTCATAGTATTAGATTAAGACCAATCAATGTTATAGCCTGTCATCAGGATTTTTTCTTTATCCTGATTCTGGCACCCACTATTTTAGATATCTGTCCCAACTTTGTGTCATCTACAAATCTGATGAGTATGCCATCTGTGCTTTCATTCAAGTCACTGATAAATGTCAAACAGCACAGAACCAAGCACTGGCCCCTGAGCTTCTCCAGACTTTGTGCTACATTCCCATTGAACCAGATACTCTTTGAGCCTGTCTATCCAGCCGTGTCTGAATCCATCTAACTGTATTTTCATTTAGTCTACATCTCTCCATCTTCTCACAACTCTGCTAAAATCTAGGTATGAAAGCATATGCACAATATTTGCCTTCTCTGCCAGTTTCCATGCTGGCTCTTTATAATTATCACTTTCCCTTGTGCATGTCAAACCACACTCTTCCCTTGTCAACCATATCTCTAATGATCTATTCTAGAATTTTTCCAGGAATTAAAGTAAAAATGACTGGCCTATAATATGCAAACTGGAACATTTGCCTTTCTCCAGGCTTGTGTACCTCTCTTGTTTTCCATGATTGTCCAAATGTAGTTCAGCTCACATACTGTCCCCTTAATTATCTTGAGTGTTCAGCTCCTTGTTAGTCACTTGTGGTCTTTCATTTCCAGGGCAAAGATAACTGTCTTTGGCACAGAACACAACAAAATAAGAATTGAGCAGCTGTCTTCCCTCTTTTGCTAATTATCATCCTATCCATCCAAAGCAAAGATCCTTCTTTAATCTTTTTTTCAATCATCATCACTTTAAGGCTTGCAAAATATTTTATATTACACCTCATTTTATCCTCACAACAACCTTGGAAGATGAGGAAACTGAGATAGGCAAAGGTTAATTGGCTTGTCCAGAGTCACTCTGCTAATAAATGTCTGAGGTTGGATTTGATCTCAGATCTTCCTGACTCCAAGCTATCCATTGCACCCACTTACCTGCTTCCCAATTATTGTTTGTCCTTCATTCTTGAAAAGGACCATGTGGTATCAGGGAGGTGATGCCATGACATGCAAGTGAATTTGATGTAACTGAAAGAGGGCTATGCAAAGTCACCAGCCTCACTTTCTCCTCAACAGCACCTGCTTTCCAATGTAGCTTTTTTTTCCCAGTCAATGAACATTTATTAAGTGCCTCTTGTGCCAGGCACTGTCCTAAGAGCTAGGGATACAAAGAAAGGCAAAGGAAAGTGTCTGCCCTCAAGGAGCACACAGTCTGAAGGGGAAGACATGTTAACTATGTACAATCAAGATATATACAGGATAAATTTTAGATAATTGAGGAAACACAATATAGTTGAGAGATTGGGGAAGATTTCATGTGGGTGGGGCTTTAGCTAGGTCTTGAAGCCAGGAGGTGGTGAGGAAGGAGAGCATTCCAGGCATGGGGGCCAATATAGCTTAAAAAAAAAATCCTTCTCATTGTCCTTAACTTTGTCAGCTTAAACTCATTCTGAACTTCTGCATTTGTCCCATTTTTACAGGCTCATGCCAAGGACCTATATCTGTTCTCTATTACCTGGTTTTGTAAAATCTGTTGATTGCTGAGTTATTGTGCATTCACATTGGTCTCTTATGACAAATCCTGGGGTTTTTTTCCTCATTGTTAATTGTTTCCCTTTGTATCTTCAGATTTCCATTCTTGGTCATCTGTCATCTGTATTGGGCTAACTTCCCATGCAGAATCATAGTACATGAGATTCTATATATTTTTCCTCTAAACTTTTTGAAATCAGCTTTCCCAAATTCAATCCACACCTGAATTTTCTCTCATCTATCACAAACCAACAGGGTATTGTCACTTTTCCCCAGGATTCATATCATTTCTACCCCAGCAACTAGTTAGTGAAAAATCAGATCCAGAATAAAATTTACCCTTGTTAGTTTCTCCATCTTTTTGAAGGATGAAATTATCATTAAGGCCATTCAAGAAATTATTAGCTGTTCTGCCTTAAACAGAGAGAGCTCCAACAGATGTCTGGATAATTGAAGTCTCTCCTCACTAATAATATTCTGCCTCTCTTCCACAATTTTGATCTGTTTCTCAAGCTCCTTATCTATTTCTTCCTTCTCTCCAGGTAGTCTGTAGTATACTTAGGTAACAAGATCACTTATGTTTCTCATATTGATTTTTATTCAAATACTTTCTCCAATGCTTTCCCCCCTTTGGTTCAGCGACCTCATTTTACAGGTGAGAAAGCTGAAGCCCAGGGAAGCTATGACTTGCCAAAAGCCACAAACCTAGTGTTGGAGCCAGTAATTACACTGAGATCCCTGTGTCAAAATCCAACAATCTTTCCCTTGTACCGTGATACCCTCCCTGTTTTATGGTCTCAGGAAGTGGCTGCTAGGGTGAAATACAAAATTCTCTTCCTCCTACTGTGGTCTCAACCTCACTTATCTCCTCTGGAGAGTTAAAAGAGTCTGTTACCTTTCAACTTTGAATTTAACAAGAATTTTTTAAATATCTTCTATGTACAGTGTGGCTAGGGTAAATAGAAAAATTTGACAAGACCACTTACTGAATTATAACACAAAATAATACCCATTATGTGCATAAGGTACAAACAAAATACTAAGGGAATATTTGGTGATCTATATGCCTTGCTTCTACTTCCTTACCTCCCTCTCCTCCCCTCACCCCCACAAATTCATCATTCGATTGAAACTGCTCTAAGGTAACCAAGAAATTCTTAATTGCTAAATCGGTGGCCTTTTCTCAGTCCTCATCTTTCTTCTCTGCAAAACTGGATTCTTGACCATCCTCTCTTCCTGAAGACTTCTTCCTTTCTTGGTCTTTTTATATTTTTTAAACTATTTTTGTTGGTATCTTTTTTTATATCACTATATTTGTTTCCCAATATATTTTGCACACATTCCCACCTCCCCAATCTTCCAGAGCCATCCTTCATAATAAAGAGTAGGAAAGAAAAAAAAAAAACCAGTTCAACAAAACCAACAGTAGAAAAAGTTTGGCAACATACACCCAGTTCATGGGTTCCAAACGCATAGTCTACACTTATGTACATAAGAGGGGGATTCATCTTCTCATATATCTTTTTTAGAGCCAAATTTGTTTATGATTTCATAGCATTCAGTTTCCATTGTTTTGCTGTTCTTTACATTTACATTCACTATATGTATAGTTCCTGGATCTGCTTACATTTTTATATTAGTTCATATAAGTCTCTTCATGATTCTCTTAACCATTTCTTACAGTACAAGTAATACGTTATATTCATACCTAATATTATATTACAATATGCCACAATTTGTTTAGCCATTCCCCAGCTTATGGGCACCTACTTTGTTTCTAGTTCTTAGCTGCTATAGAAAATACTGCTAAAATATTTTGGTGTCTGCCTTTCATTTTAATCATTGACCTTCTTGAGGTATAATTGGGATATCTCAGATCTAGACATCCTAGGCCCAAAGGGTCTAAGGTCTTAGACACCAAAGAGGGACCATAAAGAGATATGATGGCAAGAAGGAAGCTCAAGACAAAACCCAGAAGAAGAGAATGCCTCAAAAACATCTACAAGCAGAGCCTCAAAGAAAAATGCAGCTTGGACCCAAGTCCAAAAAGAGTCCCTAGAAAAGTTAAAGCAAGAATTTAGAAAAGGAGCTAGAAATTATTTTTATATGCCAAATGAGAGCTATGGAAGAAAGATATGAAATGAGAATTAACAGCTTGGAACAAGAGGTACAAAATTTTATCCAAGAAAATAACTCCCTGAAAATTGTAATTAACCAAACTAACCAATTAACCAAATTAACCAAACATCAAGAAATATTAAAACAAAATTTAAAAACTGGAAAAATACAAGAAAATATAAGGTATCTTGAAGCAAAACAACTGATCAGGAAAATAGATCATTTAAGAATCACTGGGCTACTTGAAAGCCAAGACCAAAAAGATAGCATATTTTAATCATAAAAAATAACTGCCCAAATCTCTTGGAAACAAAGGGAAAAGCAGAAATTAAAATCTACCAGCTACCTCCTAAAACAAACCCCAAATCAATCCAAAGCTCCCAAATCAAAGAAAAAAAAACTGCAAGCATCCAGAAAGAAAGAATTCAAGTATGGTGGACTCACAGGATGATACATAGTTTAGCAGCCACCAATATAAAGGAGAAAAAAGCTTGGAATACAATATTCCAGAAGGCAAAGGACAGAAGGCTTACAACCAAGAATAACCAGAAAAACTAAGCATAATCCTTCCTACATGGAGAAAAATGGACCTTTGATGAAATAAAGAACTTCTAAGCATTCCTGATCAAAAGAACAGAGCTAAGTAGAAAATCTGACAGACAAACATAGGAGTCAAGATAACCATAAAAAGATAAACATAAATGTACAGTCATAAGGGACTAAACAAGGTTAAACTGTTTACATTTTTACTAGGGAGATGATGGCTGTAGCCCCTCAGAACTCTATCACAATGAAGAGTCATAGAGGTAGCCGAATTTGACAGAGGGCCTGGGAGTGATTCTCTTATATTTGTATTATCTTTTTTTTTTTTAAGGAGAAAGATCAGGAGAGAGCACAAACAGGGTCTCCCACTACCACAAATTATGCAGTCAAGTCTCCTGCATTTGGGAAAATCACAAGGATCAGCCCATCTGGAGTGCAGTAGATAAGCCTCACCCTGGGGAAACCACCTTCATGATCATGGAATCACCCCTAAAAGAAGAATGGAAAATGGAATACCCTGGAAGAGGAAGAATGGGGGGAAATTTCCAACATAAGGTTGTGAAAGTAGAAATTTATACAAGAAAGAGTGAGCGGGGAGGCTCACTCATCTACACTAGTCAAAGGAAGGAAGAATACAGAGAGGGAGGGAGAGAGAGAGAGAGGGAGAGAGAGAGAGAGAGATGGATACAGAAATATATTTCATCCACAGGGAAACAGAGGGAAAGGGAGTAAGTGGGAGGTAAGATTAAAGGAGAGATTAATCAGAAGCAAAACAATCTCTCAAAGAGGGGTTGGGGAAAAAAGAAAAGAAAAATCCTAACAATCATAACTGTCAATGTGAATAAGATGAACTCATTCATAAAACAGAAGACAGCAGAACAATCTAACAATGTTTTTAAAGTTTTAACACTTGATACAGAAAGAGATGCTTTTTACACTTGATACATTAAGATACATAAAGTTAAAATATGGGGATAGAGCAAAATCTATTATACTTCAGCTGTAGTAAAAAAGGCAAGAGTATAAATTATAACCTCAGACAAAACAAAAGGAAAAATACACCTAATAAAAAGAGATAAACATGGAAACTACATTTTGCTAAAATGTACTCTAAACCAGGGCTTCTTAAAACTTTTCACTTGTGACCCCTTCAGTGCTTCTTAAACTGTTAGAAGAGCTCAGCAAGCCCAAACAATAAATTAAGGTAGATAAGGTAGAAACTAAATGGCATAGCCTCTAAGTTCTTAGAAGAAGAGGTAAATGAGTAATAGTGAGAAAAGTAAAACTGTAACAATGGAGAATCTCAGTTTATTCCTATTTATCAGCTGTGCATGGCATCTTCACAAAAAAAATATGTTAGGGCATAAAAACCTCATAAACAAATGCAGAAAAGCATAAATACTAAGTGCATCTTTTACTAAACATAATGTGATAAAAATTACAATCAATTAAAGAGGGCCTTTGAAGCAAAGATTAAACATTAATTGGAAACTAAGTAACAATCTTTAAGAATGAGTGAGTAAAAGAACAATTCATAGAAACATTCACTAATTTCATTAAAGATAATGACGATTGGGGGCAGCTAGGTGGTGCAGTGAATAGAGCACTGACCCTGGAGTCAGGAGGACCTGAGCTCAAATCCAGCCTCAGACACTTGACACGTACTAGCTGTGTGACCTTGGGTAAGTCACTTAACCCCAATTGCCCTGCCAAAAACAAACAAACAAAAGAAAAAGATAATGACAAAAATGGGGCAGCCAGTTGGCGCAGTGAGTAGAGCACTGGCCCTGGAGTCAGGAGGACCTGAGTTCAAATATGGCCTCAGACACTTGGCACACTTACTAGCTGTGTGACTTTGGGCAAGTCACTTAACCCCAATTGCCCTGCCTTCCCCACTCCAAAAAAAAAAAAAAAAGAATGAAAAAAAGATAATGGCAAAAATGAGACAACACATCAAAGCCCTTGGGAAGCAGCCAAAGCAATACTTAGAGGAAATTTTAAATCTCTTAATGTTTTCATCAGTAAAAGAGAAGAGCAGATCAATAAATTGGTCATGCAAATAAAAAAAAAACTAGAAAACTAACAAATTAAAAACCTCCAATTAAATGCCAAATTATAAATCCTGAAAATCAAAAGAGATTAACAAAGTTGAAAGCAAAAAAGCCATTGAAAGGTAGGAACTATTTTAAAACAATAAAATAGATAAGCTATTAAGTTGATTTTTAAAAAAAGAACCAAGTAACCAGTATAAAAAGTTTAAAAGATGAATTCACAACCATTGAAGAAAAATAACATTATTAGGAGCTATTTTGTCCAACTACATGCCAATGAAACTGATGATCTAAATGAAATAGATGATATTTATTAAAAAAAAATCAATTTCCCAGATTAGCAAAATAGGAAATAGAGTACTTTAAAAAAACAACACCAACAAGTCTTAAATGAACTCCCAAGGAAAAAATTCCCAGGACCAGATGAATTTACTAATGAATTCTACTAAACATTTAATTGACAATTCTAAAACTACACAAACTTTTTTTTGGGGGGGGGATGGAAAAGAAGGGCTCCTACCAAGTGTCTTATATGATAAAAATAATGATCTTGGTACCTGCACCAGAGAAAGCCAAAACAGAGAAAGAAAACTATAGACCAATATACCCTAATGAATATTGATGCCAAAAAAATGAAGTATTAGCAAGGAGAATAAGCAACAGATCACAAAGATTATATGCTATGATCACACTAGATTTACACCAAGAATCCAAGGCTAGTGCAATAGTAGGAAAACTATAAACACAACTGACTGCATCAATAACGAAAACAAAAAAAAAATGTAATTTTATCAATAGATGCAGAAAAGGCTTTTTGACAATTCCTATTACTTTTATAAACAATAGTAAGTATAGGAATAAGTGAAGCTTTTCTTCAAATGATAAATAGTATTTATTCAAAACCAAGAATCAGCATTATCTGTTCAGATAAGCTAAAGGACTTTCTAATAAAATCAAGAGTAAAGGCTTTCAGGTATCACCATTACTATTCAATCTAGTGCTAGAAATGCTAGCCATAGCAGTAAGACAAAAAGAAGCTGAGGGAATAAGTATAGGCAAAAAGGAAACAAAATTTTCATTTTTTTGCAGCTGATATAGTGGTTTCTTTAGAGAACCCTAGAAAGTCAACGAAAAAACTAATTAGAACGATGAACAGCTTCAGCAGTTATGAAATATAAAATAAACTCATACAAATCATCAGCATATTTCCAATAAAATCCAGCAGGAAAAGAGAAAAAATCCATTTAAAATAATTACAGATAGTGTAAAATACTTGAGAGTCCTCCTGCCAAGTATTTGAAACTATATGAATACAATTACAAAAGATTCTTTACACAAAACATCCAAACAATTAGAGAAATATTAATTGCTCCCAGGAAGGCCAAACCAATATAATAAAAATTAAAAACTACCTAAATTAAATTTAGTTGTTCAGTGCTATATCCATCACACTACAAAAAGATTAGAGAGCTAGGGAAAAAAGTGACAATTCATCTGGAGGAACAAAAGGTCAAGAAAAACAAGGTAACTAATGAAAAAAGAGTAGGAAGCGGGCCTGCCAGTACCAGATTTCAAACTATACTACAAAAAACTATAATCATCAAAACAACTTGGTACTGAGTAAGAAATAGGTTGATTAGGGGATCAAATATGCAGCAGCAAAAGAGCACAGTAATCTAGTTTTTGATAAGCCCAAAGGTATTGGGACATGACCTCATTATTCAATTAAAACTGTTTGGAAAACAGGAAAGCAGTCTGAAAGAAACTAGTTATAGACCCACATCTCGCACTATACATGAAGACAAGTTTTAAATTGTAGTTTAGACAAAATGTGATATCATAAATTAGAAGAGCATGGAAGAAATTATCTGTCAGAATGATGGATAAGGAGAAGAGTTCATGACCAAACAAGAGATGGAAAGATTGACAGAAGATAAAATGCACAATTTTGTTTACTTAAACAGTTTTTGCACAAACAAAACTAATGCAGCTAAAATTAGAAGAGAAGTAGGAAATTGAAGAAAATCCTTGCAAGTTTATCTGATAAAGGTCTCATTTCTAATATCTATAAGAAACTGATTCTAATTTATAATAATAAACCATTCCCCAACTGATAAATGATAAAAGGATACAAATAGTTGTCAGAGGAAAAGCTCTTAACTATCAGTAGCCATATTAAAAAGTGTTCTAAATCACTAATAATTAGAGAAATGCAGAACTATCACTTCACACCCATCATATTAGCAAAACTGACAAAAATGGAAAATAGTATGCAGGAGGGGCTGTGGGAAAAGAAATACTTTAATGCTTTGTTGGTGGAGCTCTAAAATGATCCAACCATTCTGGAGAACAATTTAGAACTATGGCCAAAGGGCTAGTAAGCTGTGAATATAAACTCTTTTACCCAGCAATACCACTACTAGTTGTGTAGCCCCAAAAAGATCAAAGAAAGAGGAAAAGGATCTTTATGTACAAAAATATAACAGCTTTTTGTGGCAGCAAAGAATTGGAAACTGGGGGGAACAGTACAGTGCCCATAAGTTAGGGAATGGCTGAATAATGTATGGTATATATATGTGATAGAATGCTGTTGTGCTGTAAGAAATTATGAAGGGGATTGGTTTTAGAAAAACCTGGGAAGATTTTTATGAACTGATGCAAAGTAAAGTAAGCAAAACCAGGAGAATAATTTATTCAGTAACAATAATACTGTAAAGGCAAAGAACTTTGACAGATTTAAAAACTCCGATCAAGATAATCACAGTTATGGAAGACAAGATGAAACCTGCATGTCTTCCATTTAGTTTCAATATCTTGATCAGAGTATACTCAGAGTACAGATTGAAACATGTTTTTCAGACATCACTAATGCATGAATTTGTTTTGCTCAAATATATATACATACATGCACAGATCAGGTCAGAACAGGCCTCAGGAGATTGAGTTGCTAGCAGCTGTGGCAGTTTCCAGACTTCTCGACCCACAAATGCCAAAGACAAAGTAGAAGGTCAGTGGGGAAACTCTACTGGACCTGGATGAGAGAAGAGCATGGTCTGGCCCCAATCCTGGGGTGGTGGAGGTGGAGGTGACAGTGGCAGCAGTGGCTGCTTCTGAAGCTCCAGGCCCATAGGCAGTGGGGGGAATCAAGCAGCTGATCAGAGGGTGATTGCAGAGATCTCTGCTGGCACTGAGGCAGGATTCTCTTGCTTTACAATGCTTGGATCTGGGTCACAGTCCTGGGTGGTGGTCCTGGGATGAGGAGGAGTGCTGGCGTGGCAGAGCTTGTGGCAGCTGTGAAGAGGGAACCCTCCTCACAGTTCCAAGGCAGAAGAGTGCTTGTGGTCACTCACAGACCAGAGCACAGGCCAGGAGAGGAGTAAATACCTCTCCTTTGATCATACCACCTTAGAAAAACTGAAAATTTACAGGTGCCTAGAAGCACCTCTGACAACAGCTGTGCAAAACCCCTGAAACTTGAGACACAGCACTCTCCACTCTGGAAGCAGAGTCCTACCTTGACAAAGGGCTCAAAAGTCAAGTAATTGGCTGGGAAAATGAGCAAACGGTAAAAAAATCAGACTACAGAATCTTACTTTGATGACAAAGAAAATCAAAACATACAATAAGAAGAAGACAACAAAGTTAAAGCTCCTATATCCAAAGCCTCCAAGAAAAATATGAATTGGTCACAGGCCATGGAAGAATTCACAAAGGAGACTGAAAATCAAATAAGAGAAATAGAGGAAAAATTGGGAAGAGAAATGAGAGTGATGCAAGAAAATCATGAAAAACAAGTCAACTGCTTGGGAGATCCCCAAAATACTAAAGAAAACAACACCTTAAAAAACAGACTAACCCAAATGTCAAAAGAGGTCCAAAAAGCCAATGAACAGAAGAATGCCTTAAAAAGCAGAACTGGCCAAATGGAAAAGGAGGTCTAAAGCTCACCGAAGAAAATAATTCCTTAAAAATTAGAATGGAGCAAATGGAAGCTAATGACTATGAGAAATCAAGAAATTATAAAACAGAACCAAAAGAAGGAAAAAATAGAAGACAATGTAAAATATCTCATTGGAAAAATCACTGACCTGCAAAATAGATCCAGGAGAGATAATTTTAAAATTATTGGACTACCTGAAAACCATGATCAAAAAAAGAGCCTAGACATCATCTTTCAAGAAATTATCAAGGAAAACTGCCCTGATATTCTAGAACCACAGGGTAAAATAGAAATTGAAAGAATCCACCAATCCACCGAACACACTTAAAAAAGAAAGCAATAAAACATCTAAAAATGGGAAGAAAGAAGGGAGAGAATCTGGAACTCAAAGTTTTAAAAACAAATGTTAAAAATTGTTTTTACATGCAACTGGGAAATAAGATGTACAGGCAATGGGGTATAGAAATCTATCTTGCCTTACAATAAAGTAAGGGGGAAGGGGATAAGAGGGGTGGGTGGGGTGGGGCAATAGAAGGGAGAGCAGACTAGGGGAAAGGGTAATCAGAATGCATGCCATCTTGGGGTGGGGGTAGGGGAGAAATGGGGAGAAAATTTGGAACTCAAAATCTTGTGGAAATGACTGTTGAAAACTAAAAATTAATTAATTTTTAAAAATAAATGTAATGAACTTTAAAAAAAAAGAGAGAAACCATTCAAATACCACGTAGGCACAGTCAGGATCACATAAGATTTAGCAGCTTCCATTTTAAAGAATGAGACAGCGTGGAATATGATATTCTAGAAGGCAAAAGAGTTGGAACTACAGCCAAGAATAATCTACCCAGTAAAACTGAGTATGATCCTTCAAGAGAAAAAAAAATGGATATTTAGTGAAAGAGTGTTTCAAACATTCCTGATGAAAAGACCAGAGCTAGACAGAAAATTTGAAATTCAACTACAATACTCAAGAAAAACATAAAAAGGTAAACATGAGAGAAAAATCATAAGGGATTCAATAAGGTTAAACTGTTTACCTCCCTACATGGGCACATGACACAGGTATCTTCTAGGAACTTTGTCATTATTACAGCAGCTAAAAGGATTCTACACAGAAAAGGGTGTATGGATATTCAAAGAGGACTAGTACCTCTGGTAGAAGGGCTAGCCGAGTCCTTTTCAGGGCTGCTCATTCGCCTTTGGTGTCCACTTGGCACTCAACTCTCACCTGTGGCTCCAAGAAGCAGTAGCATGCCCAGCAGCCACCCTGCAGATGGGCTAGCAGATGGGCTAAACAAGATTGAGGGTCAGTGACAGGCCATAAACCTATCAGTGAAGACCTCCCCCAGTGGAATGGGTAGATGAGAACAATTTGTTCCAAAGGCCATGAAGGTGGCTAACACAGGTGCTGTGACCTGCTAAGCTTGGTCAGACATCAAAGATGCCAAGGTCATCCACTGCATCCTGAGCCATCACCAGTTGTCGTGACTTTTGTCTTGCCACTGGATTTTGATGGCTCTTCTAGAGTCATCTAGACTGTGCAATATCTGTGCAACCATGCCTCACTTAAATCCAATTTAAACATTGGTCCTCTTCAAAAACAAAGGACAAACAACAACAACAAAGAAAGAGGGCACAGGTATGAGTGATTTATTTTGGTATGATGTTTAAAAATGGATAGATGAGAAAGAGGGATGCAGTGGGAGAAGAGGGAAGGAAAAGAATAGGGAAAACTATCTCACATAAAAGAGGCACATGAAGAAGAGCTTTTACAGTAGAGGGGAAAATGGGGAGGTTGGGCAATGCTTGATCTTCTCTCATATTTAAATTGGTATAAAAAAGGAAAACATATATATATGTATACATATATATATTCAATTGCTAATAGAAATTTATCTTACCAATGGACGTAGGAGGAGAAAAGGGAAAGACAAGGAGAGGAGGGTGATAAAAGGGAGGACAAATAAAAGGAGATGATGGTCAGAAGCAAAATAGACTTTAGAGGAGGGACAGGATAAAAGGGGAGAGGAGGATAAATAGAAGAAAATAGGATGGAAGGAAATGCACAGTTATTAATTATAACTGTGAATGTGAATGGGATGAACTTAACCATAAAATAGTAACAGCAGAATGGATTAAAAACCAGAATCCAACAATATGTTGTATATAAGAAACACATTTGAAACAAAAAGAGATACACACACACACACACACACACACACACACAGATTTGAAATAAGGGATTGGAGCAGACCTATTATGCTTCAGCTGAAATAAAAAAGGCAGGGATAGTAATCTTGATCTCAGACAAAACAAAAGCAAAAATAGACTTAATCAAAAGGGATAAGCAGGGAAACTACATCTTGCTAAAAGGAACCACAGACAATGAAGTAAAATCAATGCTAAACACATATGCACCAAATGTCATAGCATCTAAGTTTTTAAAGGAAAAGTTAAATAAATTACAAGAAGAAACAGACAATAACACTATACTAGTAGGGGACCTCAACTTTTCCCATGGAGATAGATAAGTCTAAACATAAAATAAATTTTAAAAAGCTAAGAAATTGACTAGAATCATAGAAAAGTTAGATATGAAAGACCTCTGGAGAAAACTGAATGTGAATAGAAGGGAGTATACCTTTGTCTCAGCTATACATAATACTTTCACAAAAACTGATCATGTACTAGGGCATAAAAACCTCACAACCGAATGTAGAAAAGCAGAAATATTAAATGCACCCTTTTCAGACAAAAATGCAATAAAAAATACATTTAGCAAAGGGCTATGAAAGCATAGATTAAAAGCTAAGTGAAAACTAAATAATCTAATCCTAAAGAATAAGTGGATCAAAGAACAAATCACAGAAACAATAATTTCATTAAAGAGAATGACAACAATGAGACAACATTAAAAAATTGGTGGGATGCAACCAAAGCAGTACTTAAGGGAAAATGTATATCTCTAAATGTGTACATCAATGAAAGAGAAAAGGAACAAAACAATGAATTAAGCATGCAACTAAAAAAAAACTAGAAAAATAGTAAAGTAAATATCCCCAATTAAACACCAAATTGGAAATCCTAAAAATCAAAGGGGAGATTAATAAAACTGAAATGGGGCAGCTAGGTGGCGCAGTGAGTTGAGCACCAGCCCTGGAGTCAGGAGGACCTGGGTTCAAATATGGCTTCAGACACTTGACACACTTACTAGCTGTGTGACCTTGGGCAAGTCACTTAATCCCAATTACCATGCCCTCCCCCCTCCAAAAAACCCCCAAAACAAACAAAGAAAAAAAAACCTGAAAGAAAACTATTGAACTGATAAGTAAAATTAGAAGCTGGTTTTATGAAAAATAAAATAGATAAACCATTGATTAACTTGGTTTTTAAAAAGAAAGGAAAAAACTAAATTCCTAGTATCAAAAATGAAAAGGGTGAATTCTCCACCAACGAAGATGAAATTAAAGCTTACTAGGAATTATTTTGCCCAATTATATGTCAATAAAACTGACAATCTAAGTGGATGAATATTTACAAAAATATAAACTGCCCAGATTAACAGAAGAGGAAATAGAATAAACAACTCTATCTTACAAAAAGAAATTGAACAAGCCATCAATGAGCATCCTAAGAAAAAATTCCCAGGATAAGAAGGATTCACAAATGAATTCTACCAAACATTTAAGAAATGTTTAATTCCAACACTATCTAAATTATTTGAAAAAATAAGTAAAGGAGTCATACCAGATTCCTTTTATGACACAAATATATTTTTGAAAGCTAAACCAGGGAGAACAAAAACAGAGAAAGAAAACTATAGACTAATTTCCTTAATGAATAGCAATGGCAAATATTTTAAAATAATGTTTTATTTTTTCCCAAATTACATGTAAAAACAATTTTAACATTCTTTTTTAAAGTTTTAAGTTCCAAATTCTCTCTCTCCCTCCCTGCCTTTCCTCTCCCCGAGACACTAAGCAATCTGATATAAATTACACTTGTGCAATAATATAAAACATTTCCACATTAGTCATTTTGTGAATGAAAACATTAATTCAAAAATTTTGAATAAAATGCTGGCAAAGACATTACAGCAACATATCACAAAGACCACATACTATGACCAGGTGGGATTTATATCAGGATTGCAGGGCTGGTTCAGTATTAGGAAAACTATCAACATAACTGACCATATCAATAACAAAAACAACAAAAACTATATGATTATATCAGTAAGTACAGAAAAAGCCTTTGACAAAATATAACACTCATTCCTATTAAAAACACTAGAAAGCATAGAAATCAAGGGAGCCTTTCTTAAAATAAGTAGTATCAATCTAAATCCCAAAGCATGGGAATAAACCTGAAGCCTTCCCAGGAAGATCAGCAATGAAGCAAGGATGTCCATTATCAACAGTGTTATTAAATATTCTAATGGAAATGCTTGCTATAATAACAAAAGAAAAAACTGAATGAATAAAAATAGGCGACAAGGAAACAAAGCTATCCCTCTTTGCAGATAGTATGATAGTATACTTACAGAACCCTAGAGAATCAACTAACAAACTAGATGAAACAATTAACAACTTCAGCAAAGTTGCAGGATACAAAATAAACCCACGTAAGTCAACAGTGTTTCTATAATACTATCAACAAAATCTAGCAAGAAAAGAAATTTCATTTAAAATAACTGCGTACAATATATATGGGAGTCTACTACCAAGACAGGGAATATATGAACACAATTACAAAACAATTTTTACACAAACAAAGGCAGATCTAAACAACTGGAGAAATATTCATTGTTCATGGGTAGGCCGAGCCAATATAATAAAAATGACAATTCTACCTAAGTTAATTTATTTATTAAGTACCATACCAATCAAACTACCAAAGAATTATTTTAAAGACCTAGGAAAAATAGTTACAAAATTCATCCAGAAAAACAAAAGGTCAAGAATATCAAGGGAATCAATTTTTTAAAATGTTAAGGAAGGTAGCCTAGCAGTTCCAGATTTCAAACTATCTTACAAAGTTGTAGTCATCAAAACAATCTGGTACTGGCTACAAAAAATCAGTGGAATAAATTGGGTACACAATATATACTAGTAAATGAGCATAGTAATCTAATGTTTGATAAACCCAAAGTTCCAAGCTTTTGGGGTAAGAACTCAACAGTTGACAAAAATTGCTAGGAAAATTGGAAAGCAGTTTGGCAGAAACTAGGTATAGACCAATACCTCACACCATGTACTAAGAAAGGTCAAAATGGATAAGTGATTTAGACATAAAGGATGATTTCATAAGTAAATTAGGGGAGCATAGGAAAATGTACTTGTCAGATCTATGGCTAAGGGGAAAATGTACGACCAAACAAGAGATAGATGGGATTATTAAAATAGATAATTTTGATTACATGAAATGAAAAAGGTTTTGTGCAAATAAAACTAATGCAGCCAAAATTAGAAAGAAAAAAGAAAACTGGGAAATTTTATAGCAAGTTTCCCTGACAAAGGTGTCGTTTCTCAACTATAAAAGGAAGTGAGCCAATTTTATAAAAATAAGGGCCATTCTTCCGTTGATAAAAGGTCAAAGTATACGAACAGGCAGTTTTCAGAAGAAGAAATCAAAGCTACCAATAGTCACATGAAAAAGTGCTCTAAATCACTGTTAATTAGAGATATACAAATTAAAATAATTTGAGGATACCACCTCACACTTATCAGATTGGCTAACACGATAGAAAAGGAAAATGACAAATGTTTGAGGGGACATGGGAAAATTGGGATACTAATGTACTGTTAGTGGAGTTGTGAACTGATCCAATCATTCTGGAGAGCAATTTGGAACTATGTCCACAGGGCTAAACTGTGCATAACCTTTCATCCAGCAATACCACTACTAGGTCTGTAACCCAAAGAGATTCTTAAAAGGGTGGGGGAGGACCTATTTGTACAAAAATATTTGTAGCAGCTCTTTTTGTGGTGGCAAAGAATTGGAAATCAAGAGAATTCCCATCAACTGGGGAATGTCTGAATAAGTTATAGCATATGATTGTGATAGAATACAATTGTGCTATAAGAAATGAGCAAAATAGGGGGCAGCTAGGTGACACAGTGAGTAGAACACTGGCCCTGGAGTCAGGAGGATCTGAGTTCAAATATGGCCTCAGACACTTGACACACTTGCCAGCTGTGTGACCTTGGACAAGTCACTTAACCCCTGACTTCTCCCCTCAAAAAAAAAAAAAAAGAAATGAGCACAATGGTTTCACAAAAACCTGGTAAGATATAACTGACACAAAGTGAAGTAAGTAGAACCAGGAGAACATTGTACACAGTAAGATGAATATTATAAAGATGATCAATTGTGAAAGACATAGCTACTCTGATAATGATCCAAGACAATTCCAAAGGACCTGTGATGAAAAATACTATCCTTCTCCCAGAAGAGAATTGATGAACTCTAAATGCAACTTGAAGCATATTCTTCAACTTTATTTTTATTGTTTTATTTTGTTTGTGTTTTCTTTTACAACATGGCTAATATGGAAATATGTTTTGCATGACCTCACATGTATAATCGAAATCAAATTACCTTCTCATGAAGGGGAGAGAGACGAGAGAGAGAGAGAGAGAGAGAGAGAGAGAGAGAGAGAGAGAAATCAGAACTTAAAATTTTAAAAATGATTGTTAAAACTGTTTATATATAATTGGGAAATATTTAGTAAATTAAAAGAAAATTTTTTTTGAAGAGATCATTGGTGGGTTTTCCCAGACCTGAGGTACTCCTTGAGCTCTTTTTCCTCGGGCAGCAAACATTTCTTTTTCATGACAGAAATTCCATCAGAAAAAGCTACATTATTATCTTCAACTCCCAAGGCTTCTTCTGTTCCTTTGAATTCAGGGAAATAGGAACTGCCTGAAGAAAAGATGAATTGAGGGAAGCAGATTCATGAGAAGAACTTTTTCAAAGACTGAATTTAGCCCAATGTACAGATCAGAGAGCTCATCACAGTGATGAATTCAGTAACCAACAGAAGAGAGACGGAATCAGAAACACAGAGCAAGACAGAGAACTCATAAACCGCAGAGACATACAGACTGTGAGACATAGAAATTAGACTGATATGTTATTTGGAGGTTAATTTCTATGGACCTCAAAGTCACACATCACCTTGTTGTTATTCTTGGAAGTACTAATTAGCTCTACATCAAAAATCCTCTTTGAAATAGGAAAATAGCATTTCTTGGGTTTTTTTAGATCTAAACTTCAAAATTTATTTTGGAAATATCTATTTTCCCTAGAATGGGAGAAGAGTTGAAGAAAGAGATCAATAGTAACTTTGGACAGAGTAGTTTTAGTTGAATGATGAGGTTAAGCCAAATTGGAAGAGAGAAAGGAAGAAGTTGAGGGGCCTAGTTGGCTTTTTCAAGAAGTTTAGCTTAAAAATGAAATATAGGATGATAGCTGGTGAAAAGTTAGGATCTAAGAAAAAGTTTTTAAGGACAGAGAAGACTTTATCTATATAAACCAGTCCTGCGTGACATTCCTGGACATTTCAAAGTGGATATCCCACAGGCACCGCAAACTCAACATGTCCAAAACAGAACCCATCATCTTTTCCCTAAACCCCACTCTTCCTCTTTATTTCTCTTGAGGGTACCACCATCCTCCCAGTCCCAGAGGTTTGCAGTCTTGGCATTCTTGACTTCCTTACACTTCCTCACCCACATATCCATTCAGCTGCCAAGTCTAGTTGATTCTACCTCTACAACATCTCATGCGTTTGCTTCCTTCCTTCCACTCACACAATCGCCATCCTAAGTCAGGCCTCATCAACTGTCATGTGAACTATCCTAATAGCTTCCTCATCGGCCTTTCCCCTCCCCAATCAATCCTCTACGTAGCTGTCAGTTTCCTGCTTAATTAATCCAGTGGTTCCTTGTTGCCTTTAGGATCAAGTCCAAACTCCTGTTTGGCATTTAAAGCCCTCTGCAACCTAGCTCCAACTTATCTTTGCAAGTTTACTCTACATCAATGGGGTCAAAGTCAAATAGAAACAGATCCCAGCAGGCTGCATTTTGACTTAGAAAAGCACAAATTAACATTATGTGTGTTTCATTGTATCCTACTTGGTTAACCTTTTCCCCACTGCATTTTAATCTGGCCCAGGCCTCACTCAGGAGTTTGGAGGGCCTCAATTTGACCCCTCTGCTCTACATTATTCTCTCATTGGGTTCGACCTACAGTTTGATCAAACTGGTTTTCTTGCTGGTTCTCAAGCATGACATTCCATCTTTCATCTTTACTCTGCTTTTACACAGACCATCCCCCATCCTAGACTGAGCTGTCTCCTCATCTCCACCTTTGAGCATCTTTAGCATCCTTCAAAGCTCAGCCCAAGCACCACAGCTAAGTAAAGCCTTTCCTGATTCCCCCTGGTGGCTAGTGCTCCCCCTCCCTAAAATACTTTGTATTGTTTTCTGTGTTTTTATATGGATACACATTATTTGCCTTGATAGAATGGAAGCTTCTGAGAGCAGCCACTGTTTCACGTTTTGTCTCTATATCCCTAATGCCTGCCACATAAAAAGCTTTGAAAAACACTTGGTGATTGATTCCTTAGTTGTGAATGACTGAGAAAAGCATACAATCCACTCACTTCTGCCTTTTCTATAAAAATAGCATTTTTATTACATAATGACATTTTGAGTAGTATCTGATTTCTACACTACGTTATACAAATTAGAGCAAAACTCAATACAGCGTCACACCCAGATGTGAGTTACGTAAGGACCCTTGTCACTAGACTTCAGTTTTTACAGTTTGACTAAAAAAAAAAAAAGCTGGGTGTAAATAGTTTACCTAACAATCCTTTTAACTCTCAATATGACAGATTCAGATTTTGCTCTGCCAAAGCCATACTTTCTGTCTGGAGCTCTGAGGGCTCTTGTGCTTCCACAGGCTCCAAAGTGGAGGCTCATCATTCTGGGATGGTCTTTCTCCAATCCTTGGCCAAGCCTCTGAAGCTTCCTGCCAGAACAATTTAAGGGACCAAACTTCTCCCCTCACCCCCCCATTATATTAAAACCAACAAAGCCAAAAGAAGTTATTAAAAGTGCATTACAGAGATTGTTTTTTTCTCCATGAAAGGAGCGAGAACATTTTTATGTGAATTCATTCATCTGGTTCTTTGTGTAAGCCAACTGACAAGAAGATGCTTTCTACCACAATCAACTCAGAACTAGATTTGTGGGGGTAAATACTGAAGTCAAAGTTCCATTTTGCAAGTATTTTAATTTGAACTTTTGAGTTGGATAATCTCTTGACTCTTCCCTCAGGAAAATTCTCCCATCTCAGGATCACTTCCTCTGTCATCGTCCTCATCCTCATTGTCTTCATCTATTGCTTTTGTTCTGGACCTATCAGTGTGAATAACCTCCAATAGAAGAGTTTTCCCATACTCCCTCCATCAATGCAGACTAGCAACTCATCTGTAACTTGGTTGTTTTAAAGTGTAATATGAGTGGGAAAATAGGAAAAGAACAGATTATGAAGAATTTTAAATGCCAAACAATTTATATTCAATCATGGAATGAATAGGAAGCCACTGGAGCTCATTAAACAGCGACAAGGTCAAACTAATGATTTAGAAAAATCACCTTTGCAGCCTAGCTGTGTGAGAAGCTGGGATTGTGGACAGTGAGAGTAATCAACTGAGGTTTGGCAACAGATGAGCAATAAGAGGACACAAGGGCAAGGAATTCAAGAGTAAAAGACAACGTAAGAGTCAAATTGGCCAGCTATAGGATCAAGAGTGGAAAAGAATGAAAGTGAAGTCAGAGCTGGAGAGTGGCCTAAGAAAGTACTGAGGGGTGGAGGAATTAGAAACTTTGATGAGGAGAAACGGTTCAGAGGGGGTGAGGCATAGGGAGAGGTGGTGGTTATATGAATAGAGAAAAGGGTATGGCTTAGAAAGGTGGAAGAATCAGGAGGATGGGAAGTCATAGACCATAAATTTAGAACTTGGATGGATGAAGAGATCATTTAGGGGCAGCTAGGTGGCTACCTAGATAAAGTGCTGGGCCTAGAGCAAGGAAGACTCATTTTGCTGAGTTCAAATCTGGCCCTGGACACTTACTAG
The DNA here is from genome assembly GCF_011100635.1 of Trichosurus vulpecula. NCBI lineage: Eukaryota > Metazoa > Chordata > Mammalia > Diprotodontia > Phalangeridae > Trichosurus > Trichosurus vulpecula. Next base: position 45,741,490 of record NC_050579.1, read on the forward strand.
CTATGTGATTCTGCACAAGTCATTTAACCTTCTTCTCTGCCTTAGTTCTTCATCTGTAAATTGAGCTGGAGGAGGAAATGGCAAAACTCTCCAGTATCTTTGCCAAGAAAATGGAGTCACAAAGAATCAAGTGCAACTAAAGATCAACAGATCATTTAGTCAACTCCTTCATTTTACAGACTTGGAAACTAAGACCCATAGAATTTAAATGATTTGCCTAAGGTCACCTGGGTAGTAGATGACAGCTGAGATATGCACTCCAATTCTCTGGCTCAAAATTCAGCATATTTTCCACTATTCCATGATTATATCCAGACATTCTGGAAGCTGATATAAAATACAACAAAAAATGTCAATCAGGATAAGAGCTATGGAAAAAAAAAGTCATTGTATTATTTGAGCCACCATTTTCTTCTTTAAGAGGAAGTTACTCCTTATGTCCTCTTCCCTCTATGTTCCAGCCTCCTAAGTTTTTACATTTCTCTTCTTCAAGATTTTCCCATCTGTTCCTCATATGGATGGAAATACCTCATGCATACCCAGCCTCCTCTATCTAGCCTTCCCATATGACCCCAGCCACAGCAAAATTGAGAGGCAGAATGATGTACTAGAAAGAAGAATGGGTTTTGCTACAGGACCTTGTGTCAAATACCATTTACTGGCTGTGTGACCACAGGCAAGCCTTTCAATCTTTCCCAGCATTCACTAGGTGGTTTAGCAGATAAATGTTGGTCGTGGCCTCAGGAAGACTTGAATTTGACTCCTATCTCAGGCACTTGAACTTTGGGGTTGGATAATCTGTGAAATCTGACTCCAACAAAATGCTGCCACTTCAGGTTTACTTCCTCTGGTATCAATCATCATCATCATCCTCCTTCCTCATGAGATGACCTTGGGGGAGTCACTTAACCACTGAACCTTTCTCCTCATCTGTAAAATGGGGGTTATAAATCACACCTCCTTTATAGGACTGCTGTTCGAGGACCAAATGAGACAGGACACGTAAAGCACTTGGCGAATCTTCAAAGGGCCCTGTGTGCTATCGTCAGTAACAACCCTGATGTGTTGTAAGATGAGGATAGCAATCCTTGTGCCACCACCTTACTGAATTGGTGTAAAGAATGCTTTGCAAAACACAATGCAAATGTGAGTTATCACTGATGATGACACTGCCTAGACACAAGCCTCTGCCCAGGTCAGACATAATTAAAACGGATTCCGCGAATCCTTGGAATTCGATTACTCCTTCATCCAGCCTAGAATAGTCTCTGAGCATCCTATTCCGTGGTCCTTGGATACCACGAGGAATAGCAAAGAAGGGCCTGGACTGACGCTGGGGCGCCCCACGTGAAAATACACAAAGCAAGCCCCTCATCATCGTCAACTTCATCTCCGCTGGCCTCCACGCCACGTTGTCGGGTGCCACATTGAGCCTGCCTTGGCTAGCAGTCCAATCTGACCTCCCGATCCTTTTCTGTCTTTCCCGAGCGTTCTCACTTCCTCGACACATGGAAATGAAAGTGCTCTTTAGAGCAGGGCCAAGCTCCTCACTCTAGATAACGCCGAGGATTTTTCCCGGCCTGCCCTCACTACCTAGCAGACCAAGGGAACTAAGACCCCAGCAGCAGCAGCCCCGCCTTCAATACCGCCTCCACAGGCTTCCTATTGGTCACCGTCCCTAATTCTCTTACTCTGTTGGCTTTCCGAACTACCCATCATCAACGGAGAGCCCACCTTCGCTCAGCGGCTATTGGTGGATCGTGACGTCATCTCCGGTGCCCGAACCTCATTCGTTCCGATGAGCGGAGGCCGTCAAACGTCACGGGAGTGGGCCGCCATTTTTACTGAGCTACCCCAGTGACAGGAGCCGGGCAGGCAGACGCAGCTTCTCCCCGCTTCCCCTCCCCCTTCCCTATTCCTCTCGCCGCCCCGCGCGCCCCATACTCCCGTCGCCCCGGCCCTGCCATGTCCCAGAAACAGGAGGCTGAAAACCCGTCGGAGGAGACCGGAGAGGAGAAGCAGGTGAAATGGAGGGGGGTGGGGGGCGAGACGGGGCGACTGTGTTGGGGCGAGAGACGGCCTTCCCCCGGCGTCTATTGGCGGGTAGGGTCCAGAGCTTCGCTCGGGTTGGCCACTTTCCTCGTCGTGTAGGGGTGAGACCCACCACCCCCGATCGTTTGAGCTCGGGTTAGCTAGGCTGCCTGTCGGTCAGGACCGTGCTGCGACCTGATTGGTCGGTCGGTCTGTCGCTCAATTGGGACAACCCGTGCTGTGATTGGCCAGACTTGGGCCCCGGGCGGGTGCTGGGAGAGGCTGAGTGAATGAAGTGGGCTCGAGGTCTGCTGTGTTACGGGGGCGGCGTGGTGCCGGGACGCGGGGCCGGCGTGTCGGGTCTCGGAGTCCCACGCTCTTTGGCGCCTTCTCCTAGTCCTCCGCCCACTACCCTGCGAACGCTCGGTAAACAGTCGGCGGGGCTGGTGGGGGCGGCGATCATCTTCATGTCTATTTAAGGTGGAGGCTTTCACAAGTGAGAGATTCGTGTTTGTGGAGGACTGAGACAATCTGTTCTCCTCCTCCAGCAAGACGGCGCAGGATGGAAGGGGGCCGAGACCTGGGGGAGAGGGCTCGGGGGGAGATGCGAGGCAGGCAGGAGCGTCCCACCCCAAGCAGCGCGGCGGGGTGCGAGCTGGATGGAAGCCCTCCACCAAATAGGGCATCGCAAACGTGGCGGAGAAGCGTCTCCCAGACTGATCATTCAGCAGCTATTGATCCCCCGACATGGGCCGGGCCCTGAGACCACGGAGACCGAGATGACAGAGGCCTAACGGGGGACGACGCATGGAGACGTTCCCTTAGACGTGCCCTCTGACGGGAGGGAGAGCAAGAATTGCCAAGGCAGCGGTGTGAGAGACGGAAGTTATCACCTGGCAGAGAGGGCTTCTGGCTTCATTGAGGGAGTGGAGCTGAGAAGGGTCTTGAAAGAAGGAAAACGCTTCAGAGGACCTTTCTTTTCTTCCCCCACTCCCTGTCACTAACCCAGACCAGGACCCCCTAAATTTGTAGGGCAGAATATAGCACCTCAGTACCACACAGCTAGCCCCAATTCCGTCTTTCACATAAGTCTCCAAATTTTCAGCCTTTGTTAGGAGCGTCCTAGTTTAGTGAAACATTGTGAGTAAATTCTAATGAGACCTTTGTACCCATTATGCAGTTGAAGATCTTAAGGCAGAACATGCCACTTGCCAGCTACCATTATCCAGGCAATCCGCACCTACTAAGTGCCAGGCACAGCTGCCAAGCCTTGATAATTTTACTTCAGCAGAATTTCTCAAGTCTGACCTATTTCTCTCAGCTCACCTGGACCACCACCGAGTTTATGACTTCATCACCTCTCACCTGAATTAATACAGTAGCCACTTAATTGATCTCCTTGCTTCCTCTCTCATTTATCTTCCATTCAGTTGCCAGTATAATCCTTTTAAAGCACAAATCTGACTGGGCCCTTGTCAAGAACCTACAATGACTCCTATTTAGGATATAATACAAATTCTGCTGGCATTTAAAGCTCTCCATAGTCTGGTTCCAGCTGTCATATTATATTCTTCCCCTTCCCCCAGTTAAATTAGAGTAAAGCTATAACCCCTCAACTCATTACATCTCCCTCTATGCAATTGTATAAGCCACCCTAATTCTTGCCTCAACCTCCTTGATTTCTGCTGCTTCCAAGGCTGAACTCAGGTGCCTCTTGCTGGTTCTGCTCTCTTTTTCCTCCCCCAATAAGATATAAACTCTTTAAGATTAGAATGTTGCTCATTTTTATCTCTGTATCCCCAGCACCTGGTACATTGGTTGTTGGACTCTTATTTAACTGACTGAACATAGTTCAATTAGCATTAATTAATGAAGTGGATACTATGTACCCAATACCATGGGAGGCCCTGTCATACAAAGGCAAAAATGAAATCGTTCTGCCCACAAGGAGCTCCCATTCTAAGAGGGGGAGCAGCAATGACCCAGAGAAGTAAATACAAAGCATATACGTGGTAGAATCCAAGGCAGTTCAGAACAGTCACCCCGGGGCATTGGGGAAGGCCCTTAATGGAACCTAAAAAGGAAGCTAGGGGTTCTAAGAGATAGAGGTGAGGAGACAGAGCATCCCAGGCAGGGAAACAGGAGTTAGAATGTCATGTAGGAGGCATGGCAAATCGGTGGGCCCATTTGGCTGAAAGATAGAGCTCCTTGGGGGAATCATGTGTGATTGGCCTGAAAAGATAGGTTAGTACTGGATTGACTGTGAATGGCAAACAAGAGTTTGCATTTTATCCTACAGACATTAGGGAGTCACTGAAGCTTCAAGAGTGAGGAGTGACATGTTCAGACCTGTGCTTTGGGAGTGTAAATTTGGCAGTTATGTGGAGGATTGATTGGAAATAAGAGAGAAACAGATGCAGGGCAACCAGTTAGGATGCTGTAGCAGTAGTGCAGGTGAGAAATGTTGAGGGCATGAGTGAGGATGGTGTTGATGAGGAAATATAGACAAAAGCTTGGTAGCATTCCCATTGGATCTTTCCCAGAGGAACAGTGCATCCAGCCTACTTTTCTGCATGTCTGTGATGGTAGTTGTGTGAGTAGAGAAAGAGGGACAGATACGAGAGATGCTATGGAAGTAAAATGGATCAGACTTGGCAGCTGATGGGATGTAGAGAGGGAGAATGCAAGGATGACACCAAGATTTTGACTTGGTGACTGAAAGGATTCTGGTTTTGGAACTGTAAGAGCCCTTAAAGGTCATATGACCTAATCTTTTCATTTTACAGTTTAGGAAACAAGACACCCAGAGGTTATGTGACTTGCTCAAGGTTACATGGCTATTAAGGTGAAGCACTAGTATGGTGGTGTCCTGGACAGAAGCAGGAAAGTCAGTCAACCAACAAGCATTTATTAAATGCTTACAGTTGTGCCAGACCTTCTGCTAAAAGCTGGGGATACAAAGAAAGCAAAAAAAAAAATAGTCCCTGCTGTCAGGGAGCTTACTGTCTAACTGGATGTAAATTAAAATGAGGAGTGGCTAAAGCTGATGGGTTCAGTTTTCTTCATAGATTCATAGATAAGGCTGTAGAGAGGTTAAGTGCCTTGCCCCTGGTCAAGGAGAGATTAGAAATGAATTGAGTGGGGCAGCTATATGGCGAAGTGAGTAGAGTACCAGCCCTGGAGTCAGGAGGACCTGAGTTCAAATATGGCCTCAGACACTTGACACACTTACTAGCTGTGTGACCTTGGGCAAGTCACTTAACCCCAATTGCTCTGCCTTCCCCCCTCCAAAAAAATACAAAAAAAAAAAAAAAAGAAATGAATTGAGTTATGTGGTAAGACTTTTATTGTCCCAGTACTGTTGAAACTTCTGACAATGAGAGAACTCTGTAGAATCTGCCACTCCATTTATCTTTCTTATCCCTTCTTTTGCTAGCTTAAGCCCCCAAAGTTTGTCCTTGGCTTTTGAGCTTCTGTGCTGGGAATAAGCCATGTGACCCCTTTTATTTAGCATGAGGATTGCTCTATGGTTAAAAATGCCATATTTGGTCATTGACCCCTGCCTAGGCCTTATAAAACCAGTGGAGTTGGGCTGTGGGTATGGTGTGAAATGCTGCTCTTCTTACCCTTGGTAGGGTGGGAATTGTCTTGGCCCTTGTGGATTTGAGCAACAGTCTATGAGAAGTATTGTAGAGCTCTTTAAACAGAAGTAGGGAGTGGGTACTAATGTTAGATGTTACTTGGTTGTTAGTTTGACAAAATGATTCCTGTTTATTTCCCCAGGACACACAAGAGAAGGAAGGTATTCTCCCCGAGAGAGCTGAGGAGGCAAAGCTAAAGGCCAAATACCCAAGCCTGGGACAAAAGCCCGGGGGCTCGGACTTCCTCATGAAGAGACTCCAGAAGGGGGTATGAGGCACTGCCTATTCTCTCTTTCTGTTATGTTTGTCATTTGGGCCCTGCAGGCTGTGAGGGCCATTTATGGGGAAGAGGGTAAAGGAAAGATGAGGAGGAAGAGGCCTATAGATGTCCTACTGTCCCTTTTTCTGGAACCAGTAGCACTCACTATAAACTTGTTTTATCTTCCACCTGGAATAATCAAGGTTGGCACCCCTATGTGTGTCAGAAGTTTAAAAGAAGCATGATAGGATATTGTTAGCTTTGTTATGATAGCAATTTACATTAACCCTCCCAGAAAAAAAAAAGTAAAAAGGAGAGGTCCAAGGAGGCTTCATTTAGGTGGGTGGAAGAAGGTGGGAGAAAATAGGAGTCTGACTTCCCTAAAAATGGTTTCTGTTTCCATAGTATTGTTCTGGGTATTTGCTCACTTGACAGTTGAAGAATAATGGCTAGGCTGTGTGTATCTTAGTGGTATTTTGTTAGATCTTGGGGTGCCTCATTGAAGGAAATGTCAAACCATCCGTACCATAGAAATCCCCCTTCATGCATTGAATAATAAGACTCCTTCAGCCCTTTGGAGGTAGCTCCACCCTTTGTTAATACGCCTTCCAGAGGCTAGTTTATCTTATCCACAAGGATTTCCCCCTAAGGAAGGAGAGGTTCTTTATAACCACTATGTGGGATTCTTTGGCTTCTGAGCTACCTGGAAGATGCTTCCTCTTGTAAGTAGAATGGGAAGCTGAGTTCGTGGGTATGAGTCACAGCTGGTGACAGGAGGCTGACTTTTGACTCACCTTGCTGAGTACAATGCAAACAAGGCATTTTTCAGCAGTGGAAAGTGTGGAGGAAAGAGAAGAGAGATCAGATTTTCCTCAAAGACTAGCTCGCTTCTCACTTCCTGGCCTGGGGGGTTCCTTTCAGCTCTGAACCCGTTTTGCAAACCCTGAGTTTATCTCCAGCTGACTGATGAGACTACCAAAGACTGACCAAAAGGCCAGTCAGGCTCCTTCCCTCACTCCCTCGTTCATTCATCACTATTGATTGTGCTCTCTTTTGAATGCTATAGTATTGAATAAAGAGGAAGAAGGAAGTATGATTCCTGACCTCTGGGAATCAACTGTAAAGTGGAGAAATTAGATGTGATTACAGGAAAAAATTTAGATAAAGAATCAGAAACAAAATGAACAAAATATGTACGCAAGTGGTGAGAGGACAGAAGGTGATCAGAACTTAGGATGATAATTTCTTGGTAAATGTGTTTTGAACAAGAGTTTGGAAGGAAGGTCAAAATGCCTATTTCCATCATTTTGAGTCCTAGGCCCCACTTTTGCCTAAATTTTCCCCTCTTGTCTTCTAGCAAAAGTACTTTGACTCAGGAGACTACAACATGGCCAAAGCCAAGATGAAGAACAAACAGCTGCCAAGTGCAGGACCAGACAAGAACTCGGTGACAGGCGATCACATCCCCACGCCGCAGGACCTGCCCCAGAGAAAGTCCTCCCTCGTCACCAGCAAGCTTGCGGGGTAACCTGTGCCCCTCCCCTCCCCCTCCTCCACCATCGGACTTCTCTGTATTATAGGCTGGGCTGGGCTGAGCAATTAGTCATTCAGATCTTCACAATAATCTAACCAAAAGGGAGCAAGCAAATGGAGAGATGACTTTGGACCTGGTGTTGGTAGCTGGAGGATGCTGAGGAAGGGGGCAGGTGGGTTGAAGAGAGGCTTTCATCTCAGTTCATGACCTTTTGTTAACAGGGAAGATTTTCAGGGTATCACCTTCAGCCTTGGAAATCCTCCTTACTAAGAGGTATTGGCATTAGATGATGGTGTAACTTACTAGGTCTTGTAAGTTGGGTGGGGAAAGCAGTCCCCTCTTATTTCAGAAGGGGTCATCTTGGATATGTTTAGACTGAACCCTGAAGAGATGAGAACGAATGAGTCAGAGACCCCTATGTGATAGGTATGACATCCCTGGTGGACGTGATCTATGGTAGTAAAGGGATGGAAATCAGGTGGATGGAATGTACTCTTTGTCCTGGTAACCATTCTTTTGCTGAGGCAGGTTAGGACAATTCTTGAGAGAGGGAGGAAATTCTTTTGCTTGTGCAAACTTTCAGAGCCTGCCTGCCTATCCACTCCTCCATCAGATATCATCAGTTAAGGCTGGCCTTTGCTCCTGTCTTCATGTGGCAGTGTGCTGGTGTGGCTTGGAGTGCCCGCTTTCAATCTTGACCCATTGCTTGAGTTCTTTAACCATTCTGGTCAACAAGTAGTAGTGTGACCTTGAACAAGTTATTTAACCTCTTTAGATTCATCAACTTTTCCTTGTAATGGCAGGAGTTGGACTAACCAGTTGCTTCTAGCTCTCTGAGTTTCTGCTTGAAAAGCTTTTTGCTGTTAATCATGTGACTTTACAGTGGTAGACTCTTCAATTCAGCAGTTGCTTGATGTGGGTTTCAGCTGGGGTAGAGTTATAGGTTGATTCCATTAAGGATTGCCTATAGAGATTAGAGAGTGAAGTTTGGAGGTTGTACTAGGGGGATGAGGCCCCCAGGCATCAGGACCAGGGGGAAGGTGATTGAGAAGCCACTTATGGATGCTTGTCTCTGACTCATCCTCTTTCCTAGCCTACATTAGCTTCGGGCCTAACAAGTAGCTGAGGGTATGGTTCTTGGGCAAGTGGGAGCCTGCTCATCATAAACACATGAAGTTCCTTGCTTTGCATGTATTGTTAGGGAGCTGGAATAGGAAAGAAATGGAAGGACCTGCTCTCCAAAGGAAAGGAGTGGCAGCAGGGCCACAGATGTGGAGCAGCCAATCTTAACCTTAGAGGAGGCTGGGAAAAGTGGGAAGTTGAGGGAAGTGCTAGAAACCGATTTCCTTGGGTGTCAGGACTCCCAGTTACTAAGAAGCAAAGAGGCCTAGCACACTGCGGAGCTCATCTATAAGCAGGTCAAGGGAGTGACGAGGCACACCTTGGCCTGAATAGAATTATCTGAGCGGGTTATGCCTTGTTGCCACTACTTGCTGGAGAGGGTCCAGGTGAATGTTGTTCCCTACTTGCCTTTTTATTATGTGAATCCCAAGAATCCGTCCATGCAACTTATGTGAATGACTAGCTGATCAGCTTGGTAATGTGTGTACATGCACTTCCCTTCTGCTGAGTCAGTCAGATTTCTTTCTGCCACTCAAGTGCACAGGGTATGGGATGATCAGGGCTACAGTCTTCCTGACCCACAATTTCACTGGCTCTCACTTGTAAATGTATAGAATTATTTTTGTGTTTCTTGCTCCATTTCCTCATGCTCTCTTCCTAGGTCTAAAGCCCCATCTGGAAGGGGAGAATGGCTAAGCACCCTGTATAGTTGCCTCACCTGTCCCAACCACTTTGTACATAAATATGTCGCATATATTATTATATATATAAATATATATATAATTTTTGTACGTCCTTTTCATATCCAGTCTTCTTGAGTTCTCTGTTCATTTCTTTCCGTTCCCCGTTACTCTTTCCATTGCCCGGTGTGAGGCCTCAGGACTGATGATCATAATGAAGTTTGGCTTATAGGGAATACATAGAAAAGATAGGAAAATTAGGCCTTCATTGCCCTCCTCCGTGTCTGTTTCCCAGAACTATGAAAACAGGGAACCAAATAATTTTCTGAGCTACTTGCCCTTTTTCACAATATGGAGTTCTGTAACTTTGTTAACAAGATAAAATATTTTTCAAAATAACTTCAGATATTCTTGATGAAAAGTTGGATTTTGGTTGTGTTCTCCCCAAAAGACATTTTTGTGTGAGATCTAAACAAAGGAACTGTCAGCTTCCATCATCTACTCAGGTGTCCCCACTCCATCAGTCCTGCTTCCTCAATCAGCTTGACCATTTTGAATGGTTTTAGTCCTACCTCTGAAATAGAGCCTGCTCTGAACCAAGAAATTACCTCTCAGATTTGAAACCCCAGATAACTTTTGTTCTTTGTCTAAAGGGTGATTTTTGTTTCTTTGTTTGAGCATCCCCAGGTGCTGCAGAGGGGCAAGGAGAATGCTACTGTGGGAGAAATAAGATTGGGGATTTCTCTCCTCCCCACTTCCTTTTCCCTTTGCTGCTCTGGGAGCAATAAAAGAATTTCCCTGTATGGATGGGAATGGGGAGAAAGCCAAGTGGCTTAACAGTTGTTGAGTATGGAGCAGAACCATGGGGTGGGGAGAGGTATGGGCCTGGATACTTTTTCCCCTGTTACTTGACAGTGTTTTTATTTTTTCTTCTGTGTTCGTCCGCAGTGGCCAAGTTGAATGATGCTTCCCGGGGCTCCCGACAGATCCTGAGACGCTGCCCCCCTGGGTCCTGTGCTGGCTCCTGCCCCTCCTTGCCTTAGTGGCTAGGGGGTCAGGAGGTGGCCTGGGTGCGGGCCGGAGAGGCAGAAGCCCCTGCCCGACGGTGTCCCAGCGCATGGAGCCCCTCGGGTTGAGCACCAAGACCTTGAATCTTTTTTTGTGTTTTATTTTTCCAAACATCTGCTGGGAAAAATCTCTATGAAATCCTGGTGTGGGGTTGAGAGGGTGGGGTTGGGGGTGGGGGGGAGAAATGGGGTAATATGAATTGGGGCTTGGAGCAAAAAAAAAAAAAATTGCTGACTACCCTCTTTCTGTAGCCCTTGGTTGGTGATGGCTGGGTGTGTGGGGATTGCTATAGGGAAAATGGACTGAAGATGGAAGGATCAGTCCAGTTCCACAGAAAAATGCCTTGTGTGCTGGGATTGGTGCCGGGTGGTTTAGTGTCAGGTAAATGGGATTGTCCATCCATATCTGACTGCTGCAAACTCAGCTCCCTTGTCTCTGTAAAGCAGGCTGGGAAATTGAACTCTAATATACCTGTCTTTGAGGATTGCCGGCCCTTTAAAGTAGAGCTACTGTGGGAATTGGGGCTGTGAGCTTGGGGGGAGGCATAAATGTGTGGGAGCCCCAAAGAGCCTAGGGAACTTTTTCAGTATTTGAAATAAAAAAAAAACACCCACAAAAAACCCCCAGAAGTCCTCTGAAGCTGCTGGTGTGTTTTATTGAGGGGGGAGAAAGTAAGACTGTAGAGATCATCAAAGGGAAAGTGGGTCTAGAAAATTGGATGGGCATGGAAAACAGGGATACCTAAATAAGGTCTGGGTGGGTTCCTAGCTTCTGTTGATGAGGGGTGGGGTAGGGAATGGAATAGGGACCTAGCTGAATAGGCTAAAGCTTTTCCTAGCCTTCAGGTGGTTCTCTCTGGTTTCTATGGCAGATATGGGAGGGCCAAATCAGTCATCTGGCCATCGTGGGTAGTAGCTTACACAATCATGGATTCAGGGTTCTAAGTATTTTCATGGCCCCTTTTCAAAGTTCTAATAGGATGAACATAGAGGAAAAGGCAACCCCATCCACCTCCTTTCCCCTTGAGTTTTTCTGGTTCCTACTCTAGCTCTCATTGTAAGGGCTGAAGCCTTTCAGCTTGTGCTACTGCTAGAGAGTATTCTCCCAAAGCTGTTTCAAACCCAACAGGGCTGGCTGCCACTTAAGAGCCCAGAAGCTGTGTCGTGATGTCAGACTCTTCGAGGTACACGCCTTACCCCCTAGCTGATTTTGCCTGAACTATCATGTTTTGCTGGTATTTGGTAGGGGTGGGTGATAGTCCTGTTTTCCAAGGTGTGATTAAAGTACTTTGGAAGAATATGGTGGAAAGTGAAGTGCAGATTCAAGGGACCGATGCATTCCTATAAAATAACGTCTCCTGCATGGGAGAAGACGAACTGCTAGGCAGAAAGAAGGTTGCTCTTTGGAGTCAGCTAGGTCTTTACCCAGCCAAAGGGTTTGCAGACAAATGAATTTTATTCTGGGAGCCTGGCCTTTGCATCTGCAGAGAAAGTGAATGCTTAGGCATTTCCTATCTGGCTCAGTTCAGTTAATACCAACTGGATAACTAATGTGTGCTATGGACTGTTGGTAATTAGCAAGACCAGTCTCTGCCTGTAAGACGGTTGTGGAATCAGGGTGGGGAGTAGGTAGGAGAAGAAACAAAGCATTCAGCCACAATATAAGGCAGAGTGTGATTAGGTAAGATAGGACATACATGCCACAGAATGCTCTAGGGTATAGGAGAAGGCATATTTTGTTGTGGATAAAGGGGAAGCTTTCATACAGGGCACTTTGAGAGGCCTTCAAAAACACTAGACACCTGTGTGCTTCTGCCCACTGATAGGAACTGGGGGTAGGGGGTGGGTGTCAATGCTTAGGGAAGACAGTGTCCCTGCCTCTATGGAGCTTCAGATCTAGTCAGGGACATGATCTATGTAAGTTAATAATGTTAAAGGTTAGATACATTGAAAATGTGTGATAAGGGGTGGAGGGGAAGACCAGGGGTCTGGGAGAGATGGCTTTAGTGATGATGGGCTTGGGAGGATGCTGAAACAGCCTAGAAATAAAGTATAGAACATTTAACATCAAAGGAGCCCAGTTTAGAGTGGGTAGAGGGAATTGTGAGCTACAGCTGAAAAGGTAAGTGCCAAATTAATGCCAAGAAGAGGAATTTGAACTTGGGAGGCAGTGGAGAGCCACTGAAGGTACTTTGAGTAGCCTGCTGACTTGATTTAGGCATAAAGAAAATTAGTCTGGCAGTGATATGAGGGATAGATTGGAGGGGATAGGTGGGAAGATATGTTAGGTGGCTACTACAATGGTTCATATGGATAATAATGGGGTCCTGTTAATAGGGTGGTCACAGTGGGAATGGGAAGTCAATGTGAGAAATTACAAAGGTAAAATCTATAGAACATGGGTTAGACAAGGAAGAAGCAAAGAACGTACAGGTTTGGAATGTGGAACACAAATGATTCAAAACCAACATCAGCAGGAACAGGTCTTGAGGGAAAGATTGGTTTACATATGTTGAGTTATAGGTGTTGGTGAGACATCCAAGAGATGGCCTGTAGCTAGCGTTTATATATAGTATTTTTAGGCTTTACATTATCAGAAGTGAGATTTTGCTGTGACTGAGTTCATCCAGAGGGTGTGTGATTGTTGTTGAACCAAGTTCAGGACATAGCTTGCTTGCTGGGCCTTAGCTCTGGAAACTGGTGTCTCCTAATAGTTTAGAAAAAGGGCAGGGGGAGGGTGGCCTTGGCACAGGAATCCTGACATTTCCCCTTTGGGCTGAAGGGAGAGGGTTTAAAATAATCCCATTCTGGCCAATAAAGGAGAGGCAGGTGTAAGCCAAGATACCACAAAAGGCCAGTTGACAACATATGAGGAAACTAAAGCAAACAGGTTAAGTGACTTGTCCGGATTTGAACTAGGATCTTATTTCTGGTCCAGCTCTTCACTATGCCACCCATGTAGGCAGTTGGAGATGCAGCTCTGGAGCTTAGAAAAGAAGGGCTGGAGACTTAAATTTGTCAGAGATGATAGTTGACAAGAGAAAATGAGATTGCCAAAGAGAAAAATGGGAAAGACTTAAGTGCAGAACCCTAGGGAGTCCTTAAAGAGTTTTTAGAGTGGGAAGAACCAGGAAAATATGTCAAAAATTCAAGGAAAGGTGTAGGGTGGGAAGGTGAAGAAGTGGTCAGTTGAAGATAAAGGCTGAAAAACTAGACTTGGCAATTAGGTTACTGGTTCCCTTTAAAAGAAGCAATTGCAGAACTGTGGGGCTGGAAGCCAGAGTACAGAAAATGGAGGAGTGTTATGAAGGAACTACAAGTCTTGAAGAATGTGTAGTGTTTGGAAACAAAGATGGGAGGAAGAAGGTGGCCATTCCAGGTGGCACTGACACCATCCTTAAGAGGCAGGTTCGGTAGTCCAGTGGAGAGAGTGCTCGACCTGGGGTCAAGAAGGCCTGAGTTCAAATATGGCCATAAGACACTAGCTGTGTGACCCTGGGCAAGTCACTTGACCTCTGCCTTAGTTTCTTCACCTGTAGAATGGGGATGATAATAGCACCTACTTCCAAGAGTTGCTATAAGGCCCAAATGAGATATTTGTTATTAAATACTTTGAAACCTTAAAGTACCATGCAGATGCTAGCTATTCTAATCTTCAGAACAACCCTAGAAGGTAGCAAGCATGAGTACGTCCTATCTGTGACAGACTTGGTCAGCAAAGCTTTGGAGATGAGAAATGGTGAGATGTGTTGAAAAATGTAATTGTCAGGTTGGCACTGGTGTAGGGTAGTCAAGGAGAATAGTAGGTGTTATAAGTGGAAAGACTTAACTGAGGAGAGTTATGAATAAATACCCTTTAATGCCAGGTGGAGAAGTTAGAGTGCTCACTACCCTAGGAGAAGTCAAGTAAATATAGGAAATCCAAAGTAGGTGCTGTGGAAGGTCTATAAAAGAAATTCAGTTAATGCCTTTGAACCCCAAAACCAGATGGAAAAAGACAATAAATTAGGAGCCTAAAGGACATTTAGCAAAGCAGTATTAGCATGTCAATTAACAGAATCCTAAAATTTTCATAAACTGAAAATACATTGCAGTGTGAAGGAGAGTCAAGGGAAATTCATTACCATTCCCTAAACCCTGTTCCAGTCTGAACTAATCCCGTAACTACTTTTTAGTCCTGTCAGGTGTGATTATTAGTGGCACATTTCAAACTATGTAGGAAATGATATTAGTAAAAGTGAAGGCAGCTGGCAGGGAAACTCCTTCCAAACCTCTGGGCCTTATTAATTCAGGAAATCCTAAGCACCATGTACAAACATTGAGGAAGCAACAAAAGTTAAATTGACAGGATCTCTGATCCCAAGAAGCTCATACTCTAGTAAAGGACCTGAGACACTAATGACCATAGTAAAACATGAGTGCTGAGGAGGGGTGCAAATTGCTATGCAACGTTCAAAGGAGGAAATCTCCAGCTGGGGTAAAACAAGGAAGACTGCGTAAAAAGGGCAGCATTTGAGTAAAAGGCAGGTGGAGATGCAAGTGCCCAGGTAAGCGAGCTAGGCCTAGGTGACTGAACAAATGCACAGATTTGGGAATCATAAGTGAGTGTGTGAAACCACGCAAAGCCCATTTTTATGGGAGCATAATTGAAAAGAAATGGGATAAGTCTACAAAGCCCAGTTGGAGACAGACTGTGGAAGACCTCGAATGCCAAGATAAAAAGTTTAGACTTCATTTGGCAGGTAGAGAAGGAGCCAACAAAGATCTGGAGTGATTTGATTTGTGGGTAAGATACATACTTCTAAATATACATACACACATCTTGAAGTATAAGGGAAAGAAAGTTGGGGAAGCTCAACTTGAATGACCTCATTCTCCAGTAAGTAGTCAAGAGCATGGAGGGTGGGGAGAGAAAGTAGTTATGGGCCTCTGGAGGCAGGGAAAGGGTCTAAAATGAGAAAGGTGTCAGAGTCAAAGACTATAGGAACTGAGGACTCTGGGTGAATATACCATGGATTTATTTTTTTGGGCTCAGACCTGTGATTTTGTTAGTCTAGGCCTAGTATGGAAGCTTTCTTCACTGATGCAGTTGGCAACTGCTCTGTAAATGACAGTTGTCTGGGGCTGTAAAGGTTAAGTGAGTTGCCTAGGGTCATGCAGCTAAGAACCAATTAGAAGCGAGACTCAAACTCAGGTGTTCCTGAATGAAAGGTTGGCCCTCCTTTATCCACTACACCGCCCTGTCTCTACTCTGTGAATATTTAATGGATGAAATTTATTTACTTTTGACCCCTAACAACAATGGGTATCTTGGAGTCTGGAGCAGGAAAACTGGAAGGGTGTGGAGGGTACATAGGCTAGCTGTAGAATGATAGTCAAGGGAGTAAGGAATTCTTTATCCTAGGTCAAATAAAATCAACTGGGGGAGGGGAACAGCCTTGGAAAATGGGAAAGTGTATGTTTATTTTTAAATTATTAAGCTCTGCTGTGTGAAAGGTTCTTGTGCCCAAGGGTACAAAAAAACATTCCCTATCCTCATGTACATCCTCCCAGACCAAAATTATGGTGAAAACAGAGTTGATTCAGTAAAAATAAAGGAATGGGAGAGTTCCCTGGAGATTAATGGATGAGAAGACATTATTTTTTTAAAAGTTTTTTATTGATGTCTTTTTTTTTACACCATCATAATTTCTCCCAGTACCCTTCCTCCTTCTCAGACAAACCATCTCATATAAAAGCATATTTTTAAAACAAGGAAGGAGAATCAGCATTAACAATATGTTGAAAGTGTGAAAATCATGCACAATATACAACACTCATGAACTACCCCACCACTGTAGAGGAATGGGATGGATGACGTTATGAAGAGGGTTGTGGTGTCCTTAGGAAAGCCTGGTAGAGTTTTCAGATAACAATGAGCTTGTTTAGAATGGAGCATGGCGTAGTGGTAAGATCGCTAGAGATGTAGGCAGGAGAGACCTAGGTTCAAAGACTGACTTTGATACCAGCTGTGTGATCATAAGTAAGTCACTTTAAACCTCTCTTACCTTCAGGTGCTTCATCTGTAAACATAAGATCTGTGACTTCTGAGGAACTGCTGATATGGGGGAATCCCTCCACCATGAGAGGGATCAAGTCTATGACTCAGTAGATAAATCCTAAGGATTTGGCATGAGTTCTGAGAGGTTGCGACTTGGCTAGGATCATACAGTAAGTGTTGAAACCATTTCCAGTTACAATGTTCTTACCACTAATGTTACCTTTCTTCATCTGTAAAGTGGAGAAAATACCTGTAGTACTTACCTCACAGGGTTGTTGGGATTATCAAATGAGATAGTTTGTAAATCTCAGAAGTACACTCTTAAAGAATTTGCCTGATGTAGAATAAAGACCTGCCAATGAAGTCAAGATGATCTGAGTTCAGGTTCTTCAGGCAGGTACTATGTGACCCAGGGGAAGTCACTTAACCTCTTATGGCCCCAGGTAATTTTCTAAGACAATAAGTTACAAATGAGTGGCTGGTTTGCATCTACAGAAGAACTTTACACACTGAAAGTTACTCTAACAGGTCAAAAAAAAAAGGGAGAATATACTATATTGTGGAAGAAGTAAGCCTGAGGTGGTAGAATTTTGTTGAAGGAAGAGATTATCCAGCTCAAAAGTTCAAGTTAAAATACTTGCAAGATGGAGCTTTGACTGCAGTATTTACCACCACAGATCTAGTTCTGAGATGATTGTGGTAGAAAGGGTCTTCTTGTCAGTTGGCTTACACAAAGAACCCGACAAATGAATTCATCCCAAAGTGTTCTGGCTTCTTTCTTGAAAAAAAAATATCTCTGCAATCCCTGTTTAATAACTACTTTTGGCTTTGTCAGGTTTAAGGTGATGGGCGGGTGAGGGGAGAAATTTGGCCCTTTAAATTGTTCTGGCAGGAAGCTTCAGAGGCTTGGCCAAGGATTGGAGAAAGACCATCCCAGAATGATGAGCCTCCACTTTGGAGCCTGTGGAAGCACAAGAGCCCTCAGAGCTCCAGACAGAAAGTATGGCTTTGGCAGAGCACAATCTGAATCAGTCATATTGAGAGTTAAAAGGATTATTAGGTAAACTATCAACACCCAGCTTTTTTTTTTTTTTTGGTCAAATTGTAAAAACTGAAGTCTAGTGACAAGAGTCCTTACATAACTCATATCTGGGTATGACGCTGTATTGAGTTTTGCTCTAATTTGTGTAACATAGTGTAGAAATTAGATACTACTCAAAATGTCATTATGTAATAAAAATGCTATTTTTATAGAAAAGGCAGAAGTGAATGGATTGTTTGCTTTTCTCAGTCATTCACAACTAAGGAATCAATCACCAAGTGTTTTTCAAAGCTTTTTATGTGGCAGGCATTAGGGATATAGAGACAAAACGTGAAACAGTGGCTGCTCTCAGAAGCTTCCATTCTATCAAGGCAAATAATGTGTATCCATATAAAAACACAGAAAATAATACAAGGTATTTTAGGGAGGGGGAGCATAAGCCACCAGGGGGAGTCAGGAAAGGCTTTACTTAGCTGTGGTGCTTGGGCTGAGCTTTGAAGGATGCTAAAGATGCTCAAAGGTGGAGATGAGGAGACAGCTCAGTCTAGGATGGGGGATGGTCTGTGTAAAAGCAGAGTAAAGATGAAGGATGGAATGTCATGCTTGAGAACCAGCAAGAAAACCAGTTTGATCAAACTGTAGGTCAAACCCAATGAGAGAATAATGTAGAGCAGAGGGGTCAAACTTGAGGCCCTCCAAACTCCTGAGTGAGGCCTGGGTCAGATTAAAATGCAGTGGGGAAAAGGTTAACCAAGTAGGATACAATGAAACACACATAATGTTAATTTGTGCTTTTCTAAGTCAAAATGCAGCCTGCTGGGATCTGTTTCTATTTGACTTTGACCCCATTGATGTAGAGTAAACTTGCGAAGATAAGTTGGAGCTAGGTTGCAGAGGGCTTTAAATGCCAAACAGGAGTTTGGACTTGATCCTAAAGGCAACAAGGAACCACTGGATTAATTAAACAGGAGACTGGCAGCTATGTAGAGGACAGATTGGAGAGGGGAAAGGCCAATGAGGAAGCTATTAGGATAGTTCAGGTGAGAGTTGATGAGGCCTGACTTTGGATGGTGATTGTGTGAGTGGAAGGAAGATGTAGAATCAACTAGATTTGGCAGCTGAATGGATATGTGGGTGAGGAAGCATAAGCAGTCAAGAATAATGCCAAGATTGCAAACCTCTGGGACTGGGATGATGGTGGTACCCTCAAGAGAAATAAGGAGGAAGAGTGGGGTTTAGGGAAAAGATGATGGGTTCCGTTTTGGACATGTTGAGTTTGAGGTGCGTGTGAAACATTCAGTTTGAAATGTGCAGTAGGCAACTGGTCATGCAAAATTGGTTATGTAGATCGAGTCTCCCCTGCCCCACCCCATCCTTAAAAACTTTTCACTAGATCCTACCATGCTCACCAGCTATCATCTTAAATCTCTCTTCCTTTTCTTGGCTAAACTTCTTGAAAAGTCATCTACACTAGGTGCCTTGACTTGTCTCACTCTCTTTTAAACCCTCTGTCTCCTATGCTCATCATTCAAATGAAACAAGTTACCAGTAATCTCTTAATTGCCAAACCTATCACCCTCTTTTTAATCCTCTCTTCTTAAACTCTTACATTGTCATTTGACACTGTTGATCACCTTCTCTGGGATACTCTTTCTTCTCTGGGTTTTTGTGACTGTTCTCTCCTGGTTCTCCTCGTGGCCTAACCATTCCTTCTCAATCTTTTTTTCTGGACCTTTATCCATACTGTGCCTATTAACCATGAGAATCTCCCAAGGCTCCATCCTCAGCTTTCTTCAGTTTTCTTTCTGTACTCTATACCTGTGATCTTTGTGTCAACTCTCCTGGTTCACTTATCTCTACCCAAGCATGGTCTCTTTCTTGAACTTCAGTCTTGCATCACCAGCTGCCTATTGGACATTTCAAACTGGATGTCTGGTAGGCATCTCAAACTCAACACGCCCCAAACAATACTCGTTATCTTTTCCTCCAAACCCTTTCCTTTTCTAAACTTCCCTATTATTATTGAGGATACCACTGTTCTCCAGGTTCATACCCTTGGTGTCATTCTCAAATCCTCTCACTCACCCTACATACACACCCTACTCCCACTAAATACTCACCCTCAATCTTGTGTTTCTTCCTCTAGAACATCTCTTGCATATAAGCCCTTCTCCCCACTCACACAGCCACCAGCCTTTTTCAAACACTCATCACTCACCTATTGCCTAGACCAGGGCTGTCCAAAATATGGCCTGTGGGCCGCATGCGGCCCACAGTGCAATTTTATGCGGCCCGCCTGTGAGTTTTAATTTTCACGAGTGAAGAAATAAAATAATAATTTGCATGGAATGCGCATTAGATTTTTAATTCCATCAGAAATAATCTTGTTGATGTTAATTTTCTTTGCTGTTTTTAAGCAGTATTACAGATGGAACATATCGCACGGAATTTTCAATCAATCTGTGGGATGCGTTCCATCTGTACGATGCAGACTAGTCAGTATGCACCTACCTTTATACTGTTGTGTTGTCACTTTGTTGTTTTGTGTTTGCTTTGGCGCGTCACGCCTTCGCCTGTTGTACTGATGATGTGCGTTCCCCCCTCTTTCTATTAGTGTACTGTATCTTTTATTCTGGGTGCAGCCCTCAAATAATTATTTTGTTTTAATGTGACCCTAAGATAACCTAAGATTGGACAGCCCTGGCCTAGACTATTTCAATAGCTTTCTAACTGGTCTGTGTCTCAAGTCTGTCTCTACCATAATCCATCCTCACTTAGCTGCCAGGGGTTTTCCTAAAGCACAGGTATGATCATGTCACTCCCTTCCCCTAAGCAATAAAGTCCAGTGGCTCCTTATCTCCTATATTCCTTTGCTTGGCATTCAAAGCAACATTTCCTCTTCCTACTTCTCTAATCTTCTTATATTCTACTCTGACTGCAGTGGAGCCACACTGGCCCGTTCCCTTTTCCTCACGCAAAACACCCCTACATCCCTACCATGCCTTTGCACTTGCTGTGCTGCTGTTTCCCTTTCCTGGAATGGTCTGCCTCCCAGCCTCTGAATCTTAGAATCCCTGGCTTCCTGTAAGACAGCTCAAGTGCCATCTCCACCAGGATGCTTTTCTTGGTCCCCCTAAGTTGCTAGTAACCCTGCTGGTTACTTTTCACCAACTCTGTTTAATCTTGTATGTCCTGATTTATACATGTCGTCTCACCTATCAGAATGTAAGTTCCTTAAAAATGGCATTTTTGCATTTTCTTTGTATTCTCAATGCACAGTGCTTGGAGTATGATAAGTGCTTAATAATAATAATAATAAGTGCTTGATGGATTGAACACATGGGAATTGATGAAGTCACCAATAGAAAGAATAGAGAGAAGAGGGCTTTGAGCCTTGGGGCATGCTTTTAATTACAGAGGAGGACGTGTAAAATGATCCTGCAAAGGAGAATGAGAAACAGTCCAGACAAAAAGAACTAAAGAAAAGAGAACAGTGTCATGAAAAGCCAGAAAAGAGAAATTATCAAGGAAGAAGGATTGGTTGACAGTGTTAAATGACAGAGATCAAGAATAAGGATTGTAAAAAGGACACTGAATTTTTCCATCCCTTCTCTAGTCTATCTGCCATATAGCTCCCAAAGTGATACTACTAAAGGCCAAAACCATGATGGTTGGGCCCACTGCAAATTTATGTTATCTGCTCTCAACTAGGCCCCAACTTCAGCAAGGCAATTATTCTGCTCCTCTCTAATTGATTGGCTATTCTACTGTGCTGAGCAGTTGCTCTAAACCTCATCTCTTTGCAGGCCTCCCATGGAACCCCTTACTCCCACCCCTTTCTTCTGAGGTCCTTGCCTCAAATTTCATCAAAAACAATTGAGGCCAATCACAAAAAAAAATCTCCTTCTCTTCTCCTTTTCTTACACCATGCAGACATCTCCCACCAAATTTCTTACCCCACTCCAGTCTTGAATGAAGAAGTAGCCTTTCTCCAAAGCCAGCTTCTCTATATGTACTTGTGATCCCTTACCCATTCATCTTTTCCAGATTGTTCCCACTATTATCTCCATTCTCTCTTAATTTATTCCCTCTCTCTATCTACTGGCTCCTTCCTTGCTACCTACAAACATTCCCACTATCTCCCTCATTCTTTAAAAAAAATATCTTCCTTGATCCTACCATAGTCACTAGCTATTATCCTACGTATCTTTTCTCCTCAGGTAAATTCCTTGAAAAAGCAATCTCTAGTAGGTACCTTCACTGCCTCTTCTCTCACTTTCTTCTTGGTTCTGTTCTCATTCAACTGAAATTTCTCTTCCAAACGTACCAGTGATCTCAACTGCCAAATCAAATGGCCATTTCTCAGTTCACATCCTTGACCTTTGTTGATTTGTCATTTGACACTATTAATCATCCTCTCCTCCTGGATACGTCCTCCTTCTCTATAGATTTTGCGGTCTCCTGATTCTCCTACCTGTATAGTCTTCCCAAGGCTCTGTGCTGGGCCTTCTCTATTCCTTCCTTATTATTTCACTTGGTAATCTAATCAGCACTCATTTATCATTTCTATGCATATGATTCTCAGATCTGTAAAACCAACCCTTCTCTCTCTCTCCTGACCTCCAGTTTTCTATCACCCACTGCCTTTTGGACAGGTCAAATTGGATGGCTCATAGATATCTCAGACTCAACATGCTTAAAACAGAATCATTATTTTCTCTCTGTCTCCCTCCCCATTCCACCCCCCCAAAAAATCTTCCCCTCTTCTGAACTTCTCTATTTCTGTCAAGGACACTGCCCCCATCCTCCCAGTCACCCAGGCTTGCAGCCTTGGTGTCATCTTAAACTCCTTTCTCATCCACGTAGCCAGTTCCTTTTCTAAATTTTGTCATGTCTGCCTTCACAGTATGTCTTCTATTCATTCCCCTTCTCTCCACTCACACAATCATCACCTTAGTGATGAATCTCACCACCCTTCCCCTGGACTATTGCAATAATTCATCTCTCTGCTGTAGGTCTATCTACATTCTTATCCACCCCACCCCCAACTCAGCTGCCAAAGTGATTTTCTTAAAGCGTAAGTCTGGCCATGAGAACCCCTCTCCACTCAATAAACTCTCATGGCTCCCTATTAAAGTTCTGTTTGGCATTTAAAACCCTTCACAACTTGGTCCCTTCCTGCCTTTCCAGTCTTCATAACCTTGACTCCTTTTATCACACTAAGGTGGGGCCACTGTAGCCTGATTGCTCTATCTCAAACGTGACACTCCCAACTCTGCCTTTTCACAGGCTATGCCTGGAATGTTCTCTGTCCTCATCCCCCACTTAGTTTCCCCTGGCTTTTTTCCACATCAAAGCTAAAATCCCTCCTTTTACAGGAGGCTTTCCTGGGCACAAGAAATGTGATCTCCTTGAGGGCATGAATTGTTTTTATCCTTCTTTGTACCCCCAGGGATAATGGCACATAGTGCTCAGTAAATGCTTTATGATTGGTTGAAAAACAAGTGAAAAGAGAGGAAGAGGAGGTGACAGGTGTAGACATCTTTTTCTAGGAGACTGGCTATAAAAGAGAGGCAAGATATGGATAATAGCTTGGATGGTAGGGCCAAGCATGCTCTGGATATTTTATGAATAGATTCCTATCAAGAAATCACTCATTCGGAGGCAGCTGGATGGGAAAGTCTCTAGATAGGGAGAGACAGATGATTAGAAAGAGTATATGAATGCCTGCATGGTCTGCCTGTGGAGATGGGATCAGGGTACACTTACAGGGTTTAATCTGAACAAGGAAGATGGTCATTTCTTCATCAAAGACTGAAGGACTGAGCATCACAGAGGGGTGACAAGAGAATTTGAGATGTAGAGTAGGAGAGAAAAGGGAGCCGAAGACAAATGGCCTCTACTTTCTTACTAGACTATAAGGCAGGTCCTCAGTTAAAAAGGGAGGGGCTGGAGAAATTGGCACTGTAGCAGATTTGAAGATGGCAGTCTTAGAACAGCTGTTGTGGAAACTGCACTAGAGAATCAATTAAGGAAGAATTTTAAAACTGCCTTGTTGCAGTAAAAGCCCAATTGAGCTTAGACAACATAAATCTGTAGTGGCCCCAGTCTGAAGGGTTGCATGGAAATAGGAGTGGAGGAGACACAGATAGATGGTGGTGATACTATGGGGTTAGGTTTGGTGAGGCATGAGCAGTGATAGGACAAACAAGAGATTCAACAAGAGGGCAATGTAAAGTAGATCTGGTTAACCTTGAGTCAAAGCTTGGAAGAGAAGAAGGTGATGGCAGTTTAATGGCGATGGCCTTGGAGGGAAGGTACTAGAAGGGGAAGGAGAAGTTAGTATAAGCACTGAGACAAGGCTTAGGAGGAAGGAGTCAATGCATTCACTAAAAATTCACTAATCAGCACCATCTGGTGGCCACTCACCCAAAGTCCAACTGTAGTGTATAGGGTATTGAGGGAGGACCAGTTCCTCTGGAGGGAGGGTTTGCAAAGCCCTTTTCAAGGCTGCTCACTCACCTTCGGTGTCCACCTCTCATCCAGCTCTCACTTGGGGCTCCCAGTAGCGGTAGCATATGCAGTGGTCACACCCCAGTGAAACTATCTAGGCTAATGGGCCAAACCAGGTTGAGGGTAGTTGGTGGGCCTCAAACCAGTCAGTGAGTTAGGTGGTTAGGTGGTTGTCTGCCAAGTATGTGAAGACATCTCCTGGCAGAATGGGAGGATGAGAACAATTTTGTTGCAATGGCCATGACATAGAAGATGCCAAGGTCATCCGCTACATCCCAGGCCATCACTAAATCATCTTAACTTCTGTCTTGCCACTGGATACCATGCACGACTCTGCCCCACTTAAATTCATGCCAGCATCGTGATGTCATTGGTCTTCTTCTAGATGAAGGGCATAGTGACTAAAAGGAATATTAAATTTTCAAGGATTAACCTTGCAACTCCAAACCTGAATAGGGGTGTAAAACATCATCCCTGCCAGGGATAATTATAGAGGTAATGTGTCTGTAATAATTCAAGTTAAAACATTAGTACTATAGCAGATATATAAATAAGGGAGATAGTAGGAGGCAGGAAAGCCATCTCACCAACCCCACGCCCCTCCTCCCCAAATCAAACCATGTAGATCAGTGATGCCAAACTTGAATAGAAAACAGGGACCCTGAAGCCTGCATATTGACTAGCTTTATGTGCTATGTATAATATATAATAAATATAGCTATAATGCTATATTTTATTGTATTTTTATTTATGTTGTTAAATATTCCTCAATTACATTTTAATCTGGTTCAGGCTGCACCCAGGAGTGTGGTGGGCCACATGTGACCCCTCTGGCTGAGTCTTTGACACCTCCAATGCAGACAACAGTCTCTTTTGTCTGTGTTCAGTAATCATCAAGCCTTAGGAATGTACGGTATGCCTGACCATGACTCTGAGTCAGCCTAAGTCACTTCCTCTTCCACTGACCCAGGCAGGGTACAAGGAATTTGCTGGTCCTCCCAGGAAGTTCCCATTCCCCAACTTAGAAACCAGAAACTTTAACAGACATTTAATTGCTGTTGTAAAGATACCAAATAAATATTTAGACTAGAAATCTGAGTGGAATCTTTGGTCTAAAGAGATCTGGAGGAGGAAAATACACTCTGACTTCCCTTTCTGGTAATTGGGACTAAGGGACTAAGCCACAGATGTTACTGACCCCCATAATAAGTAGAAAAAAGAGATACCACCTGGGATCAATTTCTGATATCCTAAGGTGTCTAGGACATCTTGGGTAGCCTGAGACCCAAGCCATCTCTGTATCCTTATTAAGTCTTTATATTTTTGCCTTCTGTTGTAGCTGGAATACATGCCTCTCCTTAATTTCTTCTTTACTCTTCCAGTCCCTGAATGTGGCACCTGAGGCAAAAATGGGAATCTAAATCTTTATCCCTCCCTTCTAACTACTAGGAACTCCCCCTAATTTGGATAGGAATTTGCATCATTCCATTTAAAAATTACTGCATGGCCCAGCCCTTGTTATGACTCCTCTGTAATAAGGAGGAAGAGAAAGTTGGTTTCTAAAGTGAATTGTCAGTCCTTCCCATTCCATGTTAGGAAGGGTGCAGGAGAGGAAGATGTCACATACCAGTCAGTGTCTGCTTCATCTCCTAATGACCTTCTGACCACCCCAACTTATTTTCTATTGCCCATATGTGAGGCTGCTATCTTATTACAAACAGAAAACAGATGGTTGCTATGGATACCCCTCTTTTTGTTTTTTAACATGCCAAAATTAGCCTATTTTCAGCCTGGCTGGTGCAGGTGAAGCTGCAGTCATTGCCAGAACGATCTCTCTTACCCCTGCTAAGCTCTAGAAGTCCTAGTTAGTTACTCATCTCTTTTCCCTACCTTCTTTAGGCTTGTACCTCTACTCCTTGGTCCTCTAATGACACCTACACTGCCCTCAGTTTATTCCCAAAGTCCCACTCCTTGTCTAGCTCTCTACCTCCCACCTCCCATCTAGGCTGCTAGATCTCATTCTCTGGTTTTGGAGACCCTAGGAGCCACGTTCCGGGCTGAAAGCTTAGAAAACCTCAATGTCAATTTACTTCTGGGAAAGGCTATTTCTGTGGTGCCCTTTGTCCCAAGAGAAAGTGGAGGGGCAGAGGAAGGAGGAGTATGTTGTCCCTTCAGGGCTTTAGCCTGAAAGTTTAGTTGTTCTGGGTGAGAGGTCACAATCAGGATCAGGGAAAGGGAGGGAGTTCCCCAGTGGGAAACAAAGTCCAGTCAGACTGAGCCCACTGAACGTAGAATCAGCCTCCTTGGACAAGAGGGGAAGATGAGGAAAGAAAGAGCCATGCAGTACAAGTGTTTCCTGTGCTATCTCTGCCTTTTCCAAAATACAGACCTGAAGTGAAAGTGGAAACAGGAGTGCCCTACTGGAATTCTGAGCATGGAATCCTGGGTTTGACTTCTGAAGAGTTATTTTGTTTTGTTTTTTGGTAGAGCATGAACTTTCATTCCTTTTACTATTTTTTTTTTCAAATTAAGCATTTCTTTTCTGTTCCTACTTACCCCTCCCAACAAGTACAAAAGGAAAAGAAAAACTTCAATATGCATCGCTGAACAAAACGAATTCCTATATTGGCCATGTGCAAAAATGTGTGGCTTATTCTGTATTTTAAGTCTATCACCTCTCTTTTAGAAGGTAGGCAATGAATTTCGTCTTTGATCCTCTGGAATCTAGGTTTGTCACTGCCTGTTCTACCAAAACTCTAGTTTTTTCAAGTCTTTTTCCTTTATAAAGTCATCATTGCACCAGTTTTTCTTCTGGTTCTGCTCACTTTACTCTGTGCAGTTCACAGAAGTCTTCCCAGACTTCCCAGAGAAATTTCTAAAATCTCAATTTCATTACTTCTTGTGGTGCAACCACATTCCATTACATTCATATGCCATGATCTTAAGAATAAATTTTACTTCTTCAAATAACAAAAGTTCACTTTCTCTCCCTCCTACATCCTATTGAAGAAAAACAAAAAACAAAACTTGTAACAAAACTATATACCATAATTTATTCAGTCATTACTCAATAAATGGGTATCTCTTTAGTTTTCAGTTCTTTGCTGCTATAAATGTTTGTACATATAAGTCCCTTTCTCCTTTCTTTGATCTCATTGGGGTATAGGCCTGGTGGATGTATCAATGGGCCAAAGGGTATGCACAGTTTAGTAAGCTGTTGGCTGTAGTTTTAAATTGCTTTCCAAAATGGCTGGACCAATACACAGCTCCACCAACAGTGCATCAATGTGCCTCTTTTCCTGCAGTGCCTCCTCCATAAGTGATTTTCCTGTTTTGTTATCTGACAATCTGGTGGACGTGAGATAGCACTTCAGAGTGGCTTTAATTCACATTTCTCTAATTATTGGTGATTTGGAACATTTTAAAAATATGGCTATGGATAGCTTTCCTTTGAAAACTGTCCATAACTTTTGAATTTTAATCATTTCCTTATGTATCTCAAATATGAGATTTTTATCAGAGAAACTTATTGCAAAGATTTTTCACTAGATTCCTGTTTCTCTCCTAATTTTGGCTTCATTGGTTTCTTTGGGGCAAAAACTTCTTACATTTATAGAAATTGTCCATTTTATCTTCTGTGACCTTCTGTCTCCCTTGGACATAGTCATGAATTCTTCTCATATCCACAAATCTGAAAGTAATTTCTTCCTTGCTCCTCTAATTTTCTAATCATATTAACTTTAATGTCTCGGTAGTATATCCACTTGGAGTTTATATTGGTATACTGAAATGTTGATCTCTATACCTAATTTCTTTCAGACTGTTTTCCAATTTTCCTGGCAAGTTTCATCAAATAAGTAAGTCTTTACCCCCAGTAACTGGAGTTGTGGGGTTTATTAACTGCTATGCTACTGGCATTCATTTGTTTAAGTGTGTCATGTAACTAATCTCTTTCATTGATTGACCTATTTTTTAACCAATACCAAATCATTTTGATTACTGCTTTTGTAGTATAGTTTGAGATCTGGTGCTGCTAGGTCCCCTTCTTTTCCTCTTTTTAAAAAATTACTTCCCTTTAGACTCTCAATCTTTTATTCCTCCAGATGAATTTTATTACTTTTTCTAGATGAGCTTTCACTCCTAAATCCAAGCAAGGTCAAGATGGCCCCAGTCCACCACTATCCTCTTCTTTGGAAATGTGCTTGATTTCCTCAGCTTGAGTCCTACCCTGGGTTAGACTGCTCGAGGGGAGCAGATGTGCACACTTCCCCATCTCTGTATTTCTTGCACTTGTGTCAGAGGAAGATCAGTTAAGGCACCTTTCCTTCTCAGGTTCTAGGGACCAGCCCTAGAAAATGAATTGGCCAAGACTAATCCCAGATGGAAGGCAAGATCAGGCCAAGATGTAAGTGCCAGACTCAACTATACATCAATATGGGTCTTCCTTCGAACAATGCCAATTGTACCCTATCCACACCTGCACAACCTATGTGATTCTTGTTCATTTGTTT
Organism: Trichosurus vulpecula; assembly: GCF_011100635.1. NCBI lineage: Eukaryota > Metazoa > Chordata > Mammalia > Diprotodontia > Phalangeridae > Trichosurus > Trichosurus vulpecula. Next base: position 45,769,930 of record NC_050579.1, read on the forward strand.
CCGTAAGTTTGCCACAGGGGTGCACCCAGTATGGCCTTCCATGTGTAATGGGCGTAATTAGGGCATTTCCCCCCATCCCTACTGGCTCTGGCTAGGATATGCTATTTAGAGTATCCAGAGTCTGGAGCTGGGATATGCTATTTAGTGTGGAGTCTGCAGCTGGGCCCCTTCTGGTGACACATTTACTCTGGCTCTTTGATGTGTGGTTTCTGATTCAGTATTACATGTTGCTGTCCCCCACACCTAAGAGTGGGGACTAGGGGATGTATCAGAGCATACTGGCTGCTGAGCCAGGAAGAGCCATCCACTTAGGAGACCTTAAAAGGAGCAACTGCACTCTGGCATATCTCTTTCTCCAAATGTGGGGCACATAACTCCCCTTTCCCTGGAATTTCCCTCTGAAGTGTTGGATGAGTCCATATTGATCCCTTACCCTGGCAGAAATGGCAGTTGCTCCCCTGCATCTACTGGAGTAAGAGCTCACCCAAATGAGCTTTAATTAGGATATCAAAGCCCTGGCTGCCTCTTCTGCTTTGTATTTCTTTACCTGAGTATAAATGAACAAATAGTGGTCCTGAGACATGGTGATTCATAGTCTTGAGAGCAACCTCATCAGACTAAGAGGTTGGGAGCTCCTTGGTCAGTGCTAGATGCGTTATAGGAGATGCCCCCTAGAGCTACCACAGTGATTTCTTGAAGAAGACAGCCACCAAGAAGTCTGAACAGCTCCTTCAAAGTCCTTATCTTCTGGTAAACCAGGCCAGGGGTTGTGTTTATCCTCCTTCTGAGGAACAACAACACATGGAACCCAAGCAGATATCTCTGCTTGTGCACTTTGAATCATACTTTCTCTTGATATCACAAGCATACTGGACACTGTCCAGCTGCTTGACACCTGACCAGCTCATTTTCTTTTTGAGTATATCATTTTTTGACATCCTTTACTTTGCTTCTCTTCCATAATTCCCTATAATGTGTCGTATACTGCTCAAACCTATTATGTGCCTTTCCATCGTCCAGGACGCTCATTTTCAGTCAGTTCTCTGGAGACACTAGTTCTGTGTCTTAAAGCAATACAATAACAATGACATAAAAGTTATTTTTAAAATAGGCATATGCTCACCAATAGTTCTAGTTTAGTTTAGTTTTAGTTCACCAATAGTTTTAGTTGTCCTGGAGAAAATAATCTATCATAAAATGTTTTGCAAACTTTAAGTCACTAGGTAAATATGAGTTATTATTATTTACAGAGGCTGTTTAAGAAAATATGCTGATAAATAAGCTCTATTGGTTGGCTATTCAACTATATATCATTAACTGGATAATAGATATTCTTCACCCATGAAGCTTTTCCTGTATGAGGTTAGGCCAAGGTCTTTTGAATGTCTATGGATCCCATCATGGAGGCTCTTCATTGCTCCAGAGACTGATGCAGTCAGCAAAATGTCATCCCCAAAACAGGATATCTGGAGTCTTACCATCTTTAGGTTCACTTATGCTATCTCATCTGATCTTCACAATAAGTTTGTGAGATGGATGCTATTATGATTCTCATTTTACAGTTGAGAAAACAGATTCTGAGAGTTTGAGTGACTTTTCCAGAGTCACACAGTAAGTGTCTGAAGCAGGATTCAAATCAGGTCCTTCTGACTCCAGCTCACTGTCTTCTACATCATATCAATCTTCAAAAGACAATGAATTAGCCACAGAATTGGAGGAGTAAAGCTATGGGTCACTGAACAAGGTTATCTCTGTTCTATATTTCAGGGAATATTGCATTATTTTAGCCTGTGCAACAAAATCATCTTGTTGGTAGAAAGCCCTCAAGGACATGTTTTGCTCTAAAGAATCAGTTTTTTTTTTTAAAAAAATTGTCAGCAAACAAGTACAGTAGGATCTTGTATTCTCTATATCTTTCTGTCATTTGAGATGATACAAAAGTGGTCATTTTTGGAATGCCATTTGTGCAAGTCTAGTTGTTTCCTTCTAATTTGTTCATCCTTTGTTTTGAAAAGGATCCATGCCATCACAGGGCGATGTTTTGACTTGTATGTGAACTGGATTTAAGTGAGGCAGTTGCACAAAGTCATCAGCCTCACTCTCATGTCTAGATTATTTTAATAAAAATTTCATATAGATGAGGAAGTACCCATGAGGGTCTATATTTACTAATGTTCCCTCAGTCTATTTTTGGTAATAATATCTAAGTTTTTTCCACACCTTTGGTATATTTTCCTCCTTCAAATACCTAGAGAATTGATCTTTGAAGGCACACACAACTCTACCTCCATAGAACTTCCCCCTTTGTACATACTTGGTCTAGTCTGACTACTTTTCCCATCTTTGCTTTTTCAGTGCTATTTCTACCTCCTTTCTAGGACTTTGATGTTAGAGTCTAAGTATAGAAGCTTCAGCGTCTTTGATGGGGAAAAGGGTTTGTTAAATTTATGTATCTTTGCTGTCCTCCTTCTCTTTGTCCCCCTTCCTTAAATTGCCTTCAAGTTGGCTTTGCTTAGTCAAGACTTTTGCCAAGCTTTCTTTAAATCGGCATTATCCTCCAACAGTTCTGTTTTTATAAGAAAATACTGCTCTAAATATTCCACCATTCTTTTGATGAATTTACAAATTTATATTCAAAATTTGCGTTGCCTTTTGCTGCCATATCCTTTCACTTAACACGTGAGCCAACTTTTTACTGACAGATGGATTTTAATTTCATTTGGTCTCCTTGTTAGGGCAATTGATTTATATTGGCTAAATTAGTTTAATGTATTGATGTCCTTTCAGATCTCATTTTTTAAAACATAAAAAACTTGTTGATATAGATTAGTTTAGAGTTGTTTTAATTGAATACCACATCCTTTTCTCATTTTTATTCTTTCAGCTTTGTATTAATCTTATGCCTTGTCCCTGAGTATCAATGTATATGCTGATTTAATTTGGAGGGGCTTATTAATAGAATCTTTGTAGAATCTCTCTACCTCTTCATTCTCTACCACGGGTGCTGGCACATATGTTGAGACAAAACATAAGCTCCTTAAGGGTTATGGTTGGTTTTTGTCTTTGTACCACCTGTGCCTTGCACGATGCCTGACGCAGAATTGGCACCTAGGGGGCAGGTAGGTGTTGCAGTGAGTAGAACACCTGCCCTGGAGTCAGAAGGACCTGAGTTCAAATTCAGCTTCAGACACTTGACACATGTACTAGCTGTGTGACCTTAGGCAAGTCACTTAACCCCAATTGCCCTGTCAAAAAAACCCAAAAAAACAAACAAACAGAATTGGCATCTAAATATTTATTGGATGACAGGTCACTGGACCTGTGATTTCAGTGGTTTTGGGAATTCTGGATAAGGAAGTTTCCTTTATAGATGCATATTAACACCTTGTCTTCAACCTTGGAAATTAACTAAGGACCCTGAGCACTTCAGTGACTTCAGCCACCATCACACAGAGGTGGGGCGTGGACCCAGCTTCCTTACTCTGAGGCTGGCTCACTCCCATGACAGGTTGCCTCTCAGCATCATTGAATAAATGAAGTATTTTCACAGTGATCTTTTTGCAGACACTTAGTGTGAGCACAATAAATATGAAGTGACAAAATATTTCATGTGGTCCTGGAACCCACAATAAAAAAACAATTCTCCAAACTCTTTATTTGCCCTCTAAGAAGAACTTGTGAGCTATCCTCCCATTTAGCTGCAACCTTTTTCTGTCTTTGGGTTTCGTTCAACTCCTCCAATAGTATGTTCACTGGGTTGCTGGCCGAAGATCTCACATTTAGAGTAACAACTGTGAAGTTAATGTTTATGAACAATTTTTATAAAAACCTGTAATCCCATAGCACCCATTGCCCCCGCTTCTACCACTCTTCTGGTTCCAGGGCAGATATTCTCCCATCTGTAAAATAAGGGAAGTGGACTAGACGACTCTAAGATCCATTACAGCTTTAAAGTCTACAGTGCTCTAAGTAAATGAGTGCAACATAAGACCAAAGGCTATTTTGTATTTTAATTTGTTTCATGCATTGCCATGGCCAAATAATTCACCACTAAGTTGTCAACTTCCTGCTAATGAGCCTCTCCATGATTAGCTAGGCTGGTCCTTGGAAAAAAAAAACATAGTCTCTTGGCTGAACCACATTCTCAGTCTTTTCAGCATTGTAGAACCTCGTTATTGTTCAGTTGTTTTCAGTCATATCCAACCTCATTTGAGATTTTCTTGGATACTGGAGTGGTTTGCCATTTCCTTCTCCAGGTCATTTTACAGATGAGGAAACTGAGGCAAACAGGGTTAAGTGACTTGCCCAGGGTCACACAGCTACTAAATGTCTGAAGCTGGATTTGAACTCAAAAGATGGGTCTTCCTGTCTCCAGGCCTAGCACTCTATCCACTGCACCACCTACCCTCTCCTAACATAGCCTGTAAGAACCCAGGATCACTTACATACCTGAATGAAGCATCAGAGTACAACTTTATGGAGTTAGTCTATAGACTCTTCATGATGATTTCTACAGAACTTTATAATTTACAAAGTATTTTCCTGCTGCTGATCTCATTTGATCATCACTTTGTGAAGTAGGCGGGGCTGGTAAATATTACCCCCATTTTACTGATGTCTTAGGAAACTAGGGCTCAAAGTGACTTCTTTGACAGGGACTACTGTAGGCAGGATATCTGTACTACAAAAAGACATCCAACATTCTAAAGGTGGTGTGTAGATGACAGTTCTGTTGGATGAACTGAGAGCCTGTTGACTAGATGGAAAGAGTTTTGACAAATGAATTGTCGTAAGCCAGGAAGGAGCTCTCTTATTGCAGGCATCAGGCATTGTGCCCTTGGCCCTGTTCTTTCCAACATTTTTATTTATGACTTGAAAAACATGGATAGCCTGCTTATCAAATTTGCAGATGACAGAAAACTAAAATGATAGCTGATGAACACCCTAGCATCTAAGGTTCTAGCCTTTCATCATACCTTATAAGTACTTCCTCCTGGCATAATCTACCATCCTGTTAAACAGGACTATTCTTTGTTCTCAGAACAGGTCCCAACCTTTCTTGTCTCAGTATATTTGCTCACTACATTCCCATGCTGGGAATGCATTCCCTCATAAGATAAGACACACACACACAAACCCACAGGACTTAGAGCTGGGAGAGGCCTTAAAGGTCTTTCAGTTTTAAAATGAGGAAACTGAGGGTCCAAAGAGTTTAAATGTCCTACCACAACTAGTAAATAGCAGGGCTAGAAAAAAGTTTTCCCTATTGCCTTGGAAAATATTTAATGCAAATCCCAGTTTACTCTTCAAATTTACAAAAGAAACTTTATCCTTCATAGTGGCCATTTCCAATCTGGCTGTCCAAAGTGTAATTACGTTCTAGGTATGTTATTTATCTATACCAGGCATGCTTAAGTTAGCATTTGATATGACTGTCACTCACACTATAATTTAATTAATGTATTGAGAAGTTACATGGTATAATGAAGGAACATTGGAGTCAAAAGACTTGGGGTACCTGTCTTGCTCTGCCATTTAATATTTATGTGACTCTATGATCTCCTTTTCTTCAGGTATAAACAGTTAAAATGATACTCTAACTTATGTGGCTTTTAGGATTAAATGAGATTGGGAATGTATATAGAGATGTAACAGAGATTCACATTTTCATATACAACCCTCTTTTTCTATTCCACTATCTCTAAGAAAGTACTCATTTCATTTAGTTTATGTTAAGCTCAGAATTTTTAAAAAATGGTTTTAAAGGTGATGTATGTAAAGCACTTTGTAACTGTAAAGCATAGAAGGTAACGTAGATTGACGGTGCTAGATAAAAAGTCATAGAAACGATCACCAAGCATTTCCAGCTGAACACTTTTGCTTCAGGTGAAAATGAAAACTGCTTGCTTTGTACAGGAAGCTGCTGAGGAGGGAAGGCAGCTTCCCACGGTGTGGAAAATAGAATATATTAGGAGTATATAAGGAAGAGGGGAGAGCACCTTCCCCGTTTCTAAGCATCACTCCTTATTGCCCATTTCTCCAACTATTCCTACTTTTGTTTCTTCCAAATTTTTATTCATTCCACAAAATTTACTGAACACCTACTATGTGTGATTGAAGCATTGTGGTCTGCACAGTGGCCACAAAGAATGAGACTATGGTTTGTGTTGTTATTTAGCTTGCAATGTTTACAGTACTGCCTCCCCTCAAGTTTTACCAACCCCCCTAGGTGGTACAGAGGACACTAACATTTTTCATGTCCCATCCTTACTGGATAAATGTTGACATACCCACAAGGCAATTACATCTAATTCCCCTAGCCACAGGCTAACCAGGATGTTGCCAATCCCTAAAGAGTCTGGGGAGTAAGGGGTTATTACTGGCCCTGGAAACTATGAATTAGAGTCAATAAGCATCGGTAGGCTTGTTCTGAGAGGTTTATGACCCGTTTTGTGATAATGTCTAGACAGAAAACAGAAATGTAACTCCATTATATGGAGGGGTAGGTGTCAAAGAGTGTAGAATGTAATAATTCTAAATAGGTTGGAAATAGGGCAATTTTGTTACTGTCTTGTTAAATTTGACATGTACATTTAAACGGCAAAATGCATGTAATATAAGTTTATAGTTCTGTAAATAATTCCTTTGTAGTTCTTTCAATATTGGATTGTTTGTTTTTGTTGTTAAGTTCATAATTCTAAAAGAAAAAATGTAGGAGATTTGGAGACCCAGACGATAATGTTTGCTGGAAGAACTATGAAAAGAGCTTGGAAGTTAATAAGGGTAGTGAATTCAGTTCATAAGGAGAGAAAGAAAGAGATAACTTGGTGAAGTTTAGTTTAGAGTACATTGTGGAGGGAATTTCTGAGGGTCGAGCCCAAAAGATCCAGTCAAGCTAAGGTTCACTTAGGAGAAAAGTTTGGACTTGAAGCTGGGAGTTGGACCTAGGGCCTGGACAAAATTGGGCATAGCTTCCATTCAGACCAAAGGAGCTAAAGAACATAGTTGACCTGAGGCTAAGTGGGGAAAGTAGGGTAAACCAGTAGTCACTAACCCCTAATAACTAGGAGTCAACAGGTTTGGAGTGAGAGGACCAGCCAGATGCCTGGAAAAGAAACCAGCTAGTGCTAATTAAGTAACTCAAAACTTCACATCTGTAACAAGTCTAATCTATGTATAATTTGTAACCAATAAGTACCTTACCCTGTAAAAAGTTTGTGTGTTTGTACTGACTGTGGACAACTATACTGCAATGCATGGAAGGGGTTGAGAGAAAGTTCTTTAGTGAGGAGGACTCCCCTCCAAACCCCTTCCCAAAGAGAGCAACAACAAAAGGTCATCATCAGTGACCAACTCGGACTGAGCATCTCCTTTCTGCAAGGGAGTTTGAGTACACAGACTAATGCAAAATTATTTATGTATATTGAGAAGTTTAATCACAGAGACTGAGTTGGAAGGGACCTCACTGACCACCCAGGCCAACTGATACAGAGTCCCTGACCAAGCTCACTTTCAATAAGTAGTCTTCTGGTCTTTGCTGGCAGACTTTCAGTGAGGGGAAGCCCTCTACCACCCGCAGGCAGGCTGTTCCCCTTTGGGGAAGCTCTCCTTGTGAGTATCTTCTTTCTTCTTATCAGTGTAAATCTGTCTCTTTGCATCTCCCACTCACTGGTCTGAGTTCAGCCCCCTGGGGCCTAGCAGAACAAGGCTGGTCCCCTTCCCTCAGCAGGCTAGTGGGTACATGTACACAAAAAGACAATTCCAATAGTATCTTATATGCCTCACTCTCAAGTTGGCCCTGAGTTCTCTTAAGAGCTAAGTCAGTGGAATCCAATCTCTAGCAGATTCTATCAGCCTAGAAAGTTTTCCCACGTGGGCCTAGCAACAGACTGTGTAGCTTTTCCCTGGACCAGCCTAACCTAACTAGGTTTAGAGAGGCTCATCCCACAAGAGCTGGCCACCAGAGGATGCATTTATTCTGCCAAAGCAACTTTTGAAGATTGTTTAACAAAGGTATATGAGGGACTGTGACTTCCAATATCAATCACAAATTCTTGAAATATTTATGTATTTGTTATATCTCTCTATTAGATACTGCATTGAATCCCTGAAAGCAGCAACCTTGTCTCTGCATACAGTAGGTATTTGATGTTGTCGAGTCATTTCAGTCTATTCTGACTCTTCATGACCCTATTTGGAGTTTTGGCAGAAATACTGGAGTGGTTTGCCATTTCCTTCTCCAGGTCATTTTACAGATGAGGAAACTGAGGCACGCAGTGTTAAGTGACTTGCCCAAGGTCACACAGCTAGTGTCTGGGGCTAGATTTGAACTCATGAAGATGGTTTTTCCTGACTCCAGGCCCAGTGCTCTATCAAGTCTGATACCTAGCTGCCCAGATGTTTAATACATGTTTAATTAGTTGAATTTTTTAAATTTAGTAATGATACAAGATAGCATATGCCAAATGTTAAAAGACTTCATAAAGCAGGTGAGACTAGAACTAGGCTTTTGAAGGAAGAGTATGACTTAGAAGGGGAGCAGGAAATTCTAGGCAGAAAGAATAGTCTTAAATGCTAAGGTGAGTGGGAATGGGTCCAGTGTGTTTGGTAAAAAATAAGATCACTTTGGCTGGAGCTGAAAGTGTTTGCTGCTCAAACAAGTTGTGGAGAAGACCCCAGTTAGGGAGCCTCATGGGAGGTTGGGGGAGGGGGGGGCAGGGATAGCCTAAATGTTTAGTTACCCTTTATCCTTTACCATGCTTCCTAAATATTTTTAACATCAAAACTCTTTAGTGGAGTAAGCCTAGAGGACAGAAGAAAAAAAAATGAAGAACCAAAAAATGGGGAGATAAATCCAGGGCCTCTTGGAATATGTTGGTGAAAAGACCAAAACTGATTCTAGCCTTCTTTGCAGCTGGTGGTTGGCAAGATTAGCATGATTACTGTGTTTTGAAGTAGGGGACCTAAGAATGCTCAGTCAGCAAGCCTGAGGGGGAAGTCTCAGTTAGATGGGTCTGAAGTTTTTCTCATTTCCGATTCTGTAGGATGTGAAGTAAGTTCTCAGAAATAACAGTACTATTTCAAAACTGATAGGTCATCAGGAGTTTTGGGGGGTGAAATGTGCCTGGGGGTTATCACTGGCTTTCTCTTACAACCTAAGCTTTTGCCAGCTTCATTTATTCCTAATGGGAGCAGCAGGGGTGGTGGATAAGGCCTTATGAAATGCTCCAGAAACTCAGTTATGACCTTGAAGGCTAGATCTTAACAATTCTCATTATCAAAAACTATAATAATGATAGTTGACACTTCTGTGGGCTTTAAGGCCCACATTTAGCATTATCTCATTCAATCCTTACAACAGTCCTGTGGAGAAAGTATTACAGGTTTTATTATCCTCCTTGTACAGCTGAAAAAAATGAGTCAGAGGGGCCAAGAGATTTGTCCACACTCATCCAACTAGTGTCACAGCAGGATCGAAATCCCAGGCTCTGCTTGATGCTAAATCCTCCTGCCCTTTCCAGAGTTTTCCCTGGGTTCTTTTTTCCTTTTTCCAGGATTTCGATCTCTTCTTCAGGATGACATGGTTCCGCATGGTTCAATGAAGTCCTAGCCAGTGAGGCATTTGTCAGCTATACCACAAATTGGGCAGTATTGGCTTTCCTTTATTATAGATCATTAGTGGCTCAAATCAAAAGCTGTGCCTTTCTTCCCATTAATTTTTGTGAGGTTTTCCTTTGTGATGAAAAATAAAAATGGGTACATAAGTGGCCTGAAGGGATTATCTTATGCTGCTGAAATGGTGCTTGATCCTAAGGATAACTCAGAATTCTGTACAAGTGGAGAGATGGGTCCTTCAAGGCTGACAGTTTCTTTAGACTCCTGCTCCCTCTGAAGGGGCCTCTCTCTACTCTTACCCTTCCTATTGCAAACCAGCTTTTTCCTGGTTCTAGTTAGTCTGCTGCTCTGGATTCTTTCTGGAATTATCCAGGTTACTTTGATGACATTAATTTTTACTTCTATTTCTTTGCATGTTTAATGTGTTTTTCATCCGTGTGCCTTATTTCCACTATTACATAGAGATCTGTAAGGGCAAAGATACTGTTTCCTCTTTTCCTACTTCTCCCCTTACTGCCCTCAATCCATCCTGCAGGGCTCAGCTCACAGACAGGTTACTTAATTAACATGCCATATTGATGGACATCCTTATTAGGAAGAAAAATGAGGCCATAAATATTACCACACTGGGTAAAACCAGTGGTCCATCCAGTCTAGTAGTCTGTCTCTGACCATTCAATTCAATTAGACATTTTCTTAGTGGCTAATACGTGGGAGATGCAAAGATGAATAACATAGTACCTGCCTTCTAGGGTATAATCTACAGGCAGAAATCACAGGGAGAGGCACCATGGCATTGTGGCTAGGGGGAGCAGCTTCAGGTTCAGCCCTGCCTCTGACACAGCTTGACCGTGTGACCTTGGGAAGGTCTCTTACCCTCCCAATATCCCCCCACTCTGGGGTAACTCTCCAAGACTCCAAGCAGGGCCTGATCCACACTGAAAGAAGTTTTCCTATGCCGATGAAAGAAAGAAAAGAAAAACCAAAATCGCACACATGAACAGAATGCTAACCAGCATGTAATAAGTGCTGTAAAAGAGATGCAAAGGACTGTGACAGCACAGAGGAAAGGTTGCTGTCCACTGGGGCAAAGAGAGCTGATGATTGTGTAGTACTTGAAAGTCCATCTACAGTAAGAGAAGGCTTTGAGGAAAAGGTGGCATTGAGGCTGGGCCTTGACAGAGCAGGGTTTTGACAGGCAGAAATCAGTAACAAGTAGAAGGAATCCCAGAAGTCATTTGATCCAGCTTGCACTGTCTCCCTTTCCTCACTTAGTGAATTCCTACCCATCCTTTAAAGTAAAGGTGTCAGACATGCACTTAAACTAGATTAAAATGTAATTGGGAAGTATTTAATAAAATAAATAAAATACAATAAAATATAGCCAATATCACATTTTAAAAATAAATTATTATGCTTCACAGAGGTATCTTTACATACAGATCATTGGCCTCTGTATTTGGGTTTGATGCCACTACTTTAAATCTTAATACATGTCCTCCATAAAGTCTTTTCTGATGCTCTGCATTTGGTAAAAGCTGACCGCATGTGTGTTTTTCACACACACAGACACACACACACCTATAAATTTGAAAGAGGCAACTTAGCATAGTGAATTGGGAGCTGGCCTTGGAATTAGGAAGACCTAGGTTTTAGTCCTCTGTATGATTGTGTGACCCTGGACGTGTTACCTAACCTTGTAGTGCCTCAGGAAATGTTCTAAGACCTCAGATTGCAGAACAGTTGTTTATCTGCATTGGTAGAAGGAATGTCCTCACTAGGAGTTTCTTACAACAATGAAATCATAGCTCCATATTCCTCAGATACCGCCCCCCCAAATTTCATCATGCAAGTTAATATGAGTTATCTTCTATATATTAATTGACACCATCAATGTTTGTCTTAGCTCTCTATTAAGCTACATGAATATTATACAAATTCTTTATCTCCCACAGTGCTTAATAAACGTTTGTAGTGTCAACTGTACTAAACTGGCCTTTAACCTGTGGATGGCTGGAGCTGAACAGAGCAGGCCAGAGACAGGAGAGTCAGGAATCAAACGGAAGTTTAATTTCAAAGTGAGGGAAATGGCTTGTAAGCAAGGAAAGATCTAGACACATGTGCCAGGGCTCTACCCCTGGAGGCCAAATCTCAATACTTATACCAATGGCTGTGCGGTGAGACGTAGCCCTGACAATAAGGGGTGACAGCAACAATATGACAAGTTTGATTCATAGCAAGGCTTCATGATCAGAACTTGGATAGACCAGGTGCTTGTCTGAGTTGATAGAACCCCTGGAGATGGTCAAAGCAATGCAGTAATTATATAAAATAATTCTGGAATTTTGCTGTTGCTGAAATCATCTAAAGGGCGAACGCAAAGGATTGTTGTTATACCAAGCTCGGGGCACAGCTTTCTTGCTAGACCTTGGCTCTGGAAAACAAGGTGTCTCCTAATATCTTGATAATAGAAAGGGAAGGAGGAAAAGGAATGGGAAAGGGAAGAGAAGGGAAGGGAAGGTTTTGTTTTCTTTAGACTTTGGTCTAATTTGGTGCTGATTTCTGACCTTTGCTCCAGTGAGATGATACAATGACCCAAAATAGCCAGCTAATTCCAGAATGGCTCCCGCATGTTTAACTAGTCATTTCCTGTCTGTCAAGATATTATCAGTTGTTTAGTATTCACCACATCTAGCACTTTCTAGCTCCTTCGTAAAATGAACTGATGATACATAGGCAGGAAGCTTCTGAATAATCAAAAGACCTTTGTCTTCTTGTTACTTAATCTTGGACACTATTTTAGAACATCTTTTTTGCTGTCCTTTCCTATGTCTACTGTCACATTGAAATCACCAAGCATCAATGTGTAGGTTGATGTGATTTGCAGGATTTTAATACTTTCTCGTTTCTACAACAGCTGTTGCTGTAAAAAACTACAATTATCTTTATGGTATTCTTTGTGCCTAGGCTTATCATGAAGAATGCACAGTAAAATGACCAAATTTCCCATTATGCTGCTAATACCTCTGGACATAATAAAATCAACTCTACCAGTGCCTCCAAGGGCTATCCTTCATTTAGCTGCTATACACACACATATACATGTATGTGTGTATGTATGTGTATATATGTATGCGTATGTATGTATATGTACACATATATAGAAAATATATACATATATGTTTCATTTATAATTAGAATGTCCAAATGCATATAATTATTTTCCTTCAATATTATATTGCACTGGTCACTGAACAAGGATCTCACATTTAGAGTATCAGAAGTAAAAGTAATAGATTGTCTAAAATCTACATTGATTTTTAGCACTCTATCTCCTTTTTCATGGCTCTGGTCATTGTTACTAAATTGGTAGTAGGGGTAAACAAGATTAAGGATCATTTTGCCTTATTCTTTTTTTTAATGGGTTATAAAAACTAAAGAATATATTCCCTACTGACCAATCTAGTGGTTGATGAGGTTCTCTATACCCATGTGATTTCTTTTTTGGTTCAATACTGCCTTCCTTAAGCACACATGGAAACAGCATGGCACTACATTAATTATCCATCAGAGAGTTTTAATTAGCTAAGTGTTATATTGGAAGACACTAGGAGCCACCAGTCCAGGCCTTTTCAGTCACTCTAACATATCCCTGCTGACCACCACAGATTGCTCAAGCCTACAAATGGTGGTGCCACTCCTCCAACCCTTAGGACATACTTTTCTTCAGCATTTGATTCTAAGGAGCAGAGTTCATTTTAAACTCTCACTGGCCAGATTCCACTTTAGGAGAAGAAAGGAGATATTTCTCAGATATTAAAACACAAAATCCACTATCTCAGAGCTGCTATTCCTACCCTGTAGGAATCTTCCAACCTCTCAGGTCACTTCCCATGATGTGCATAGACTCAAACCCTTAGAATATTGTGATCACATAGTGTACTGTACATAAAGTAAAAAGGGAACTAGTCCAAACACTGTCATGGGGAAAGAGTTGCTACCAACCAACTCCCTTTACTTCTGGTGGAAATGCTCAACATTTCTGTTCCCTGTGTCCTGTGAATCATTTCCTGGACACTCAGTCTGTATACAAAGTTAAAAAAAAAAAGATCAGAGGCACTGGGCTACATTTAGGTGGTAGTAGATGTAATTTAGTCTTAGGACCACACAGAAATTAATATGGCTAATAACTATTTCCTATAAAACCTTAACCACTGTAATATAATCATCACCATAAGGTTGGCAAAAAAGCCCAGAAATCACATCAGCCAGCAAATACTTGATGACCTTGTCACATGGCCATCGAGGCAACATCAGTTTATAACATAATTTGTAAGTCTTATGGAGGATTATGGTAAATGATTATGAACAATATTATCTCATGATATATCAAAAAGTTGTTTGGCATAGGATGAATCCTGAGAGCATCTAGAAATGAAATCAGGAAAACAACAAACAGATGAAAAACAAAAAGACCCTGCCAGCATTTCTATAATAGCTTGTTTTCATAATTTAGGACAATGGAGTCATCAGATCTGGAGTCTTAACATCTAAGTCCCTGAAGTATTAGACATAGAAATGACATTTAAGAAAAAGAAGCCGGAATGGGCAGTAAGACCAGACCAACTGCTTACTCCAACATATCTGATGTGGGTACTCCAGACCACAAACCTATCCACTCCTCATCTGGTAACTCTTATCCACGTCTGCTCACAAATCTTCCACAGAGGTCCGTAAAAGTTTGGGGTTTTGGATGTATCGGGATGTTTTGTGGGAAAGAACATGATCCACATCTCTTGATATAGCATGAACACTAAAAGAACACAAAGACTGTTAACACAAATTGTATCTTGCTATCACCATATAACCAGTCCATTTTTTCAATCACGCATTTTCATGACATCATCCTTTGCTTCTATATAATTCTTCTTTGTTAATATATAGCAATCTCTTCCCACCCACCATATACCTCTCCTTTGCCCTTGCAGTGACTCAAATGGATTATTTGACCTTTAACTTTATTTCTTCTGAGACTACTGTTATTTCATGGATCACCAGCATACAACATTAAGACACGGAGGGATCAATTGTCAAGCTATCTAAAAAAAAAATTTAAACAATTGGGGAAAATCATGAACAATAATAGTATCAAGAAAATGGGATCATATCTTTAAATTTTTATGAGAACAATTTGGGGGCATCCTTAATGAAACTATGAGGAGACAGGTTTATTAATTTTCTAAAACATACCACATCTTGCCAGTAATTTGTTTGACTGAAAGGTATAGACAAAACAAGATCCAATTGTGTTTATTGTTCATTAATTACCAAAAAAAAAAGACTCAGTAAAGCAAAATGAGGCTTTAAAAGTCTTCTTCCAACAAGACAGCTTATGTTTATAATAAGATCATAAGAGATTCCTAGATAGATGAGAGATAACTTTATTCAATAATCCTCCATCTATCAATGTCAAATATGATATAAAATGGAGGGAGGGAAGGTGTATGCTTGCCAACTGTCACAGAGAATGGGCAGTGCAAAAGCCAGATGGCTATGTTGAGGCTGAGGTTCTCCAGATGCTCCTATTTACAGATGATACTGTGCTGACTGCATAAAGCCCAGGAGTACTACAGGGTCTCCACCCTTCCTCCAACCCTCCATGAAAGGCAGAACGGCACAGTGGAAAGAAAAAGGGCTTTGGAGTCAGAGGATCTGGGTTCAAATCCAGGTTCTGCCATTTAGTAATAACATTATTAATAATTTACATGATAGTTTAAGATTTACAAAGTACCTTACATGTATATGTATGTTATATATACATATACATACCTATATATACACACACATATACCACTTACATGTGTGATCCTAGACAAATCACTTAATTTCCTCATCTGTAAAATGAGTGATGTGGACCAGATGACCTCAAAAGCCTTTTCCAGATCTACATCTATGATCCTAAATTCATGACAATGGCAATGATACTAATTTAAGAGTTTATTAACACATCTTTCTTGGACAGGGAACTGAATAGAAGGATACACAATGGAATAGGAGGAAGAATACAGTCCGGAATGCATTTAGGAAACTATGGTGTTTTCAATTATCCCCAGCTGTTCTCTAATACACAAATCTATCTTTTTAGCACATACTCTTCTCATGATAGTGTACAGCTAATAAACATGAAATCCTAAAATCTTTAAAATATTAAAATTGCAATTGAGCCAAAGGGTGATAAAGAGGTACAAGGAGGACATAGTAAATCTACAGTATATCACCAAGAGATCTGCATGCATAAGAGATCCAGGAATTGTATGACTGAAAAATGAGGATGGCTCATTGTGTACTGAGGAGAAGACAGAAGAGGTTGATGGCTGAAGTGTTGCATTGGTTCCCACAGAATGTAAAAATACTTAGAGAAAGGCTACCAACATGGTGAATAGACCTTTGCTTCTACTTCAATAGGACATGAACAAGAATCTCAAAGGATGACAAAGCATCGATAAGATACAGCTTGTACACCTGGGGAAGTATAACTGCATTCATAAGATCAAACTTTAGTATTGAAACAGATCTATCATAAAATTTAGGCCTTTCTTGAAGGCTTAAAATTTTCTCCTACATAACAAATATTTTCATCTCCTATGTAACAAGTTTCATAATTAAATTCCATTGGTCAGCAAGTATTTAATAAGTGATCACTTTGTGCTGGGAACTATGCTAAACACTATATATGGGATATTGTGCCAAGTACAGGGTATACAGGGATCTTATAACCTAGTTATGAAAACTAGTAGGAGGCCTGCTCTGAAAGTGACTCGTACCATCACAGATCCCAAGCCTTTGCGGGAGACTTAGAGATTGAGAGCTAAGCACTCTCTTTATTCAGGGTCTGTATTGGCATGAAATGAAGTACTCACAAGTCATTGAACAGTAAATATGTGGAAGTTTACTTTGCCCTGACACAGCAAAGGTATCAACTCTTGACCCAAACTATACAGGGCAGAAGTATAAGTCAGAAGCACTGAATAGGCCCCTGTGGAAACGGAAGTTTTCTTTACTATTTATGAGTTCAAGCATGAAGTCTTTCTATTTTTTCTTTTATACATTTTATGTTTTGTTAGCATGAATGCTTGTAGGAGATCTAAAAGCCTTTTCTGGAAAGCAAAACAAGCCAAATACAGAGGTTCCCCCAGACTAGGACATAAGCTGGGGAGATTTTCAAAATAAGTCAGATACTAAAGTTTCTAGAGTTTCCCTGGATGGGAGGTCCAAATACAATTTCAATGGGAAAGGATATTCGGCAGCTTATAGTCTTAGAGTGTTGCCTAGGTTACTAAGAGGTTAAATTACCTTCCCAGGGTCACACATCCAGGACCAGTCAGTTATAGAACTTGAATTCCAGTCTGTTTGACTGATAGTGGCTAGTTCTCTACTGTTATTCTGTCCCTACTTGTGGAATATCTAATATAAGAAAACTATCCAGAAGTACTGCAAAGAGAGGGCAAAGTATAGATCCTATAGTACCCAGTGGAGAACTCAACTCAAACTTAACTAAGAAACACAGTGAGAAAACTTCAAACTTTAATGTCAAAGAACAAATATTTTAGGCAGGAGAAAGTCTTTTAGAAAATTATGCCAAATCACTCAAGATAACTTCTTGTTTATGAAAAATCAAATAAGTGATTAGAATATGATCTTCACAAGAATAAAACAGATCAAATTTTCACCCCAAAATAACATATCCTACAGAGCTGAGTCTAATCAGCAATGAAAAAAATGGACTTTTATCAAAAGGGAGGAATTTGAATTATTTCTGGAAAAGAAACCAGGGGTGAACAGGGTATTTGACATGCAAACATATCAAACATAGAAACAGGAAAAGTAAATAAGAACAGTTAACAAGAAAAAGCCCAGCAGGTAAGTCAATACTTTTGTGCTTCTAGGGCTAGACATGCCCACCTTAAAAAATAAAAACCCTCCCATTGGTTGGCCATAAGGAGAGAGCAATAATGAGCAAAAGAGGTGAGCAGTTTAAGTCCAGAGGAGTAAATGGTTGGTTGTTGTCCTTCATTCTCTCAAAGAGGACCAAAATGCCATCACTATGCTTGGGTCAAGATTCAATGTGTCTGACTGTGGCTAAATAGGCCAATGTGAGCTCAGAATGCTCTACCACAAGTCGGGCACAAATAGTCCCTGTGAACATTTGTGGTGGATACTCCAAACTTGCACATCCCGTGTTTCCTTTGAGCTGTTTCAATTCTACTTTGTTCATAGAGCACAGCACCTTCTCTGATGTGGGCATGCCATGCTGAGTGGCCCTGTGCCAACGTCTCCCATGTCACACAATCAATTCCAAAGTTCTTGAGAAAGACCCTTGGAGTGTCCTTGTATTGCTTCTTCTGATCACCATGTGAACGCTTGCCCTGTGTGAGATCTCTATAAAAATCTTTTTGGCAAGCATGTTTTGCATTCGAACAACATGGCCAGCCCATCCAAATTGTGCTCTCTGAAGCAGTTTAAATGCTTGTGTTAGAAACTTATTTAGCCTAGGAATAAACAATACTCATTGGAAGGCCAAGAAGGCTTTAATTATATCTTACATTTATTCCTTCTGAATAAATGGGTGGTACATCCCCTGAACACAGTAAGAAGAGTACAAGGGACTCAGGCAAATACCAGTCTTTTTATTGGCTCCTAATTCGAGTCTCCTGCCTGGCTCTTCATTGGCCTGATGCAACCCCCTGAACTGCCCATGTCATGCCTCCCTCAAACAGCTCCTTAAGCATGCGTACAAGCCTCTAACCTTTAACCTGATCTTGCTAAGGTGGTTCCAATGGAAGCGATTCAGTTTCCTGGCATGACGCTGGTAGACTGTCCAGGTTTCACAGGCATACAACAATGAGGTCAGCACCACAGCTTTGTAGGTAGACCTTCAGTTTGGTAATCAGTCCAATACCTCTTCTCTCCCATACTTCCTTCGGAGCCTCCCATACACTGACTAGCTCTGGCAATGTGTGCTTCAACTTCATTATCAATGTGTACATCCTTGGAAAGTACACTACCAAGGTAAGTGAACTCATCCACAGCATTCAAAACTTCTCCATTTGCTGTAACTTGATGGTTCCATGTATGGATGATGTGGTGATGGCTGATGGAGCACCTGTTTTCTTGGTGTTAATTGTTAGGCCAAAATTAACACAGGCAGTAGAGAATTGATCCATACTTTGTTGTATCTCAGCTTCAGAGGCTGAATCAAGTGTACAATCATCTGCAAACATAAAATCATGCACCAATACTCCCTCCACTTTGGTCTTGGCTTGTAGCCTTTTCAAGTTGAAGAATTTACCATCAGTAAAAATATTTATTGTTCCCTCATTAATGAATCCATATGGTGGGCTGAAGGTGAGAGATATTAGGGAAGCACTGTCTTGCCTAGGCTTGAAAGGAGAAAAACTAAGCTGTAGGCATTTTTTGATCTCTTGAGAAGCATAAGAGGCGGGTGAGATTTGGTAGAACAGGGAAAGAGCAAGGGATTGGGGGTAGGAACTAGGGGAAGTGAGGAGGAATTGGGGTCTTATCCATGGAGAATGCTCTGCAGATATCCCTGCATGTTCTCCTGCAGAGAGGGTGTGTGGTGTGTGTGTGTGTGTGTGTGTGTGATAGGCTTTTCAATTGGTTTCACTGGGAGAGAATGGGCACTTCAAGATACCTTCTTCTCTGAGCAAAGGTCTTGGTATTTTGATACCACCTCCCACTATAGGGGAAGGAGCTTCCTATGCAGAAGGCTGGTGGACAGAAGGACACAGATTCAAAGGTAGATAGATGTGTGGGGCTTAGATAGGGCTGGTGATGAACAAAAGGGCAGGGAGTAGGAAAAGTTGCTCAACTATACAAGATACAGCATCTTCCTCTATGCCACACTGCCTCCTCAGTGAATGACTATGTCTGGGATTGAAGATCCTCAGAAGATGACCCTTAAAAAAAGAGCAATGAGGGAAGGTGTGGGTGATATCCAAAATTGAATTGGAGGATAGAGAAGAAAGCAAGTCTTTCATCTTGTAGAAGCCCTACCTGGTATGAAGACAAAGAAAGAACCTGTAAGAACAAAGCACTTGAATGAGAAATTACATTCCTAAGTAGCCTAGAAGGGAAAAGAAATAAAGGGGATGAATGAACGCTTCTGAGAAAAGGAAGCCATAACTGAATTATGACTAAAACTAAGAGAAAGAGAAAACTTGGAGCAGGGAGGACTGTTCTGTTTGTTTTTTAATCTCATCTGGACTGGGGAGGGGAAAGGTAAAAACAAAAGAGCCAAACTCTGAAATTAAACTCAAGGACTTTGGTTAATAAGGTCATGGGGAGAGGAGGGAAGGATAGAAAAACTGTGGCAAATTAGAGGAACTTCACCGTGATTTGCAGGGTGGGAGTGGGGATTGATATAAAATTAGTAGCTTTCACAACCCTATATATGAATGCATTAAATTCCCCACTAAGATGAAAGGGAATGGCAGGATAAATAAGAAAACAAAGTCTAACAACTTATTGTATCAAAAACACATTTAAAGTAAAAGATACAAAGAAGTTAAAAATGAGAGGCCAGAACAAAAGTTGTTATGCTTCAGGCAATTCCCAAAAGCATTAGTTGCAATCAAGATTTTAGAAAAGGAAACAATAAAAATTGACAAAGTCAAGAGAGACAAACTAGGAAACTTCATTATGCTTACAGGCATTACAGTCAATGAAACAATATCATTCTTTTAAATATGCATCAAATGATATGGCTCTAAGTTAATAAAAAAAAAACTTCTGAAACTACAACATTGATAGTAACATAATAGTTATAGGAAACTTAGACAAATACATTTAACTGAGGGATTAAAAAGGAAAACAGCTAAATTGAATGTTGGAAAAATTGTTTATCTGAAATTAAATTTCTATGGCAACTTCTGACTGAGAATATTAGGGAATTCTGACTGTGAATATGCTATAAGCATAGTCTCAACATCATATAGTACCTTTAAGAATTCATCATGTTCTAGGGCACAAAGAAATAAATTTTAAAAGGCAAATGCCCTTTATAATCACAAAGCAATAAAAAATAACTGATAATTAAAATACAGACTTATATGGAAACTAAGTAATTATATCCAGGATAATAAATGTCAAAGGACATTTCATAGGGATAAGAGATAACTATATTAAAGAAAATAATGAGTCAACATACCAAAACTGATAGGATGCATCTAAAACAGTCCTCAAAGGAAAAATTCTATCTTTGAAAACATATTTCAAAACAAACTAAAAAAGTAGGTCATGAACTTAGCAGACAATTTTTTAAAAATATAAAATCCAACAATCCCAAAACAAACACAAAAGAATAAACATTTAAATTATAGAATAAACTGATTAATTGGCAAAACAAAGAGTTTTTTAAAAGAATAATAAAATCAAGCTATTAGCTAACTTGATTTTTTTGGTTTTTATTTTTATTTAATATTTTTAGTTTTCAGCATTGATTTCCACAAGATTTTGAGTTACAAATTTTCTCCCCATTTCTACCCTCCCCCCCCACTCCAAGATGGCATATATTCTGATTGCCCCATTCCCCAGTCAGCCCTCCCTTCTGTCACCCCACTCCCCCCATCCCCTTTTCCTTTACTTTCTTGTAGGACAAGATAGATTTCTATGCCCCATTGCCTGTATATCTTATTTCCCAGTTGCATGCAAAAACAACTTTTTTTTGAACATCTGCTTTTAAAACTTTGAGTTCCAAATTCTCTCCCCTCTTCCCTCCCCACCCACCCCCCCCAAGAAAGCAAGCAATTCAACATAGACCACACGTGTATCATTATGCAAAACCCTTCCACAATACTCATGTTGTGAAAGACTAACTATATTTTGCTCCCTCCTATCCTATCCCCCTTTATTCAATTTTCTCCCTGACCCTGTCCCTTTTCAAAAGTGTTTGCTTTTGATTACCTCCTCCCCCTATCTGCCCTCCCTTCTATCATCCCCCCCTTTTTATTCCCTTCCCCATTCTTTCCTGTGGGGTAAGATACCCAATTGAGTGTGTGTTATGCCCTCAAGTCAAATCCAGCGAGAGCAAGATTCACTTATTCCCCCTCACCTGCCTCCTCTTCCCTTCCAACAGAACTGCTTTTTCTTGCCACTTTTATGTGAGATAATTTACCCCATTCTATCTCTCCTTTTCTCCCTCTCTCAATATATTCCTTAATCCCTTAATTTGCTTTTATTTTTTTAGATATCATCCCTTCATATTCAACTCACCCTGTGCCCTCTGTCTATATATATGTATGTATATTCCCTTCAGCTACCCTAATACTGAGAAAGGTCTTATGAATTGTACACATCATCTTTCCATGTAGGAATGTAAACAAAACAGTTCAACTTTAGTAAGTGCCTTATGACTTCTCCTTCTTGTTTACCTTTTCATGCTTCTCTTGATTCTTGTGTTTGAAAGTCAAATTTTTGATTCAGCTCTGGTCTTTTCACTGAGAAAGCTTGAAAGTATTCTATTTTACTGAAAGTCCATATTTTGCCTTGGAGCATGATACTCAGTTTTGCTGGGTAGGTGATTCTTGGTTTTCATCCTAGCTCCTTTGACCTCTGAAATATGGTATTCCAAGCCCTTTGATCCCTTAATGTAGAAGCCACTAGATCTTGTGTTATCCTGATTGTGTTTCCACAATACTCAAATTATTTCTTCCTGGCTGCTTGAAGTATTTTCTCCTTGATCTGGGAACTCTGGAATTTGGCAACAATATTTCTAGGAGTTTTCTTTTTGGGATCTTTTTCAGGAGGTGATTGGTGGATTCTTTCAATTTCTATGTTACCCTCTGGCTCTAGAATATCAGGGCAGTTTTCCTTGATAATTTCTTGAAAGATGATATCTAGGCTCTTTTTTTTGATCATGGCTTTCAGGTAGTCCAGGACTTTTAAAATTATCTCTCCTGGATCTATTTTGCAGGTCAGTCGTTTTTCCAATGAGATATTTCACATTGTCTTCCATTTTTTCATTCCTTTGGTTCTGTTTTATAATATCTTGATTTCTCATAAAGTCACTAGCTTCCACTTGCTCCAATCTCATTTTTAAGGTAGTATTTTCTTCAGTGGTCTTTTGGACCTCCTTTTCCATTTGGCTAATTCTGCCTTTCAAGGCATTCTTCTCCTCATTGGCTTTTTGGAGCTCTTTTGCCATTTGAGTTAGAGTATTTTTTAAGGTGTTATTTTCTTCAGTATTTTTTGGGTATCCTTTAGCAAGTCATTGACTTGTTTTCATGGTTTTCTCACATCACTCTCATTTCTCTTCCCAGTCTTTCCTCTACTTCTCTTACTTGCTTTTCCAAATCCTTTTTGATCTCTTCCATGGCCTGGGACCAATTCATATTTTTCTTGGAGGCTTTTGATGTAGGCTCTTTGACTTTGTTGACTTCTTCTGGCTATATGTTTTGGTCTTCTTTGTCACCCAAAAAAAGATTCCAAAGTCTGAGTCTGAATCTGAAACTGTTTTCACTGCCTGGCCACGTTCCCAGCCAACTACTTGACCCTTGAGCTTTTTGTCAAGGTATGACTGCTTGTATAGAGTACTTTGTCCCAAGCTTGAGGGGCTGTGCTGCTGTCTTCAGAGCTACTTCTACACAGCAAGCTCTGTCACACCAGCACTCCTTCTCCCCCAAGAACTGCCAACCAGGATTTTGGCCCAGCTCCAGGCAGGGCAAAACAGGCTTTGCACCCCACTCTAATCTGCCACTTAATTCCTCCCATCAGGTGGGCCTGGGGCTGGAAGCAACTGCAGCTGGAGCTCTGTAAGCAGCCTCAAAGCTGCACCACCTCCATTGCAAACTCCTTTCACTCTGTCCCACAGTTTTTCCCACTAACCTGCTCTGTTGTCTTTGGCATTTGTGGGTAGAGAAGTCTGGTAACTGCCACAGCCCAACGATTCAAGGCCCTACAAGCCTGTTCTGCCCCGCCCCCTGTGTCTGGTTGGTCCTGGCACAGCCCACACTGGGCTCTGCTCTGCTCCCAGCACAGTGCGATAGACCTTACCCAGTGACCATCCAGGCTGTCCTGGGCTGGAGTCCTGCTTCCCTCTGCTATTTCGTGGGTTCTGAAGCTCTACAATTTGTTCAAAGCCATTTTTTATAGGTGTTTGGAGGGACCTGGGGGAGAGCTTAAGCAAGTCCCTGCTTTCCAGCTGCCATCTTGCTAACTTGATATTTTTTAAAGGAGAAAGGAAAATCAGGTTACGAAGATCAAAAAGAAAGTCACAATGAATAGAAGAAATAATGAGAATTATTAAGATGGTTATACAAAATGTTAGCAAAAACAAATATTTAAAGGAAACAATTATAAATAATACAATTTGACAAAACAATAAATAGCAATCCTAACCAACTTTATTTCAAAAAACAAATCAGATAATCTATAAATAAACTAAATCAAAGAAAAAAAGTCCTGGGCCATATGGATTTACAAGTGAATTCTATTAAATAATTAAAGAGTAATTAATACCTATGCTACAAAAATTCATCTCAATAATAGAGAAGGCACTATAAAGTCCTGATTTGTTGTTCAATTCTATCCAACTCTTCCTGATGTATTTGGGGTTTTCTTGGCAAAGATAATGGAGTGGTTTGCTATTTCCTTTTCCAGTTCATTTGACAGATGAGGAAACTGATGTGAACAGGGTTAAATGACCTGCCCAGGGTCACACAGCTGCTGAAGTTGGATTTGAACTCAGGTCTTCCTGATTCCAGGCTGTTCTATCCATTGAGTCACTTAGCTGCCTCCATTCACATACAGACATTATCTGGACAATGTACAACTAGGCACAGATTTTATGGAAACAGGTAAGGAAAAAAATGAAATAATGGGATATTTTGGACAGATAATGAGGGTCTGTGGATATAGTATCCTGCAGGTAATTGTTTGATTTATGCTCATTGGTTTTTCTGGACTTTTTTCTCTTCCAACTTTTTAAAAATTATTTTTATAAGAGATATTTCATAGAGCGAAGAGACGAGAGGACTAGTGCAGGGGGAAATGTTAGCAAGAAAAGATTATCAATAAAATATATTTTAAAAAGAAACCACCAGAGAGTCAGCAACAAAACTAATTAAGGTGATTAATAATTTAAAGAATATTAAAAGAAATTGCTTTAAAGAACTAGACAGAATAATAATAAAATTCATTTAGAAGAACAAAATGTCAAGAATTTCTAAGGAACTAACAGAGAAAAACAGTAATGAAGAGGGGCTGGCTAGTATTACCAGATCTCAAACCATATTATCAAGTAGTGACTATTAAAATAATTTGGTATTTCTATGATATATCATTTTTAAAAATTGATCATGGGATCAGAGCTAGATGGGACATTAGAGACCACCTTGTCCAACTGCCTAATTTTCGGTAAAAACAGGTTGTGACTCGCTCAAGGTCACTGAGGTGGTTAGCATCAGATGCAGAATTTGCACTGAGATCCCCGGACTCAGGGAACAGATTAGATGTATACTAAACTATCAAAGTTTTGATCTGATGTTTGATCTTTGCAAGCCTGGGTTTTCAAAGGCCATTTGGCCTCAGTCAAAGACATCTGGCCGCCAGGTGTTAGTTTCTGGTCAGTTGAGGCCGCCTTCTTCTGGGGATGGAGGGGCTCTCGCCTAAGTTTTAAAAACTGGACCCACGCTTGGGATCATAAGCTCTACGAGGGACCCTGCGAGTCCTTCCATGTCTTCAGTCTCAGAATCCCAATCCCCATCCAAGACTACTCCAGATCCCGGCCTTGAAAGCTGCCCTGGAGTTGGGAAAGCAGACGGAAGAGGGCAGGATCACGTGGCGGGGGGGCTCGAGACAGCCGGGGGTGGGGGAGGGAGAGTAGCCTGGGGACCTGTTTGTTGTCAGAAAATCCCGTAAAATGAGTCCGAAAACAAAAGACAACTCGGAATTTCTGCGGTAATCGACGTGCCCGGCGTGCCTCCGGGTGGAGAGAGGTCGCCGGAACTCGGCCCTCCTCCCCTTCCTTCCGCTCCCTCCCGCCACTCGCTGACGCACGGGTGACGCCAGATATAACCGTGAGCCGCAGACGCCGCTCCCATTATTCACTTCCGCTTCCTTGGAGCGCGGGTCTCTGTGCCTCCCGGACTTTCTGACCGCGGCGGCAGCTGGTGAAGATGTTAGGCCCTTTTAAGAAGAACGCCGTCATCGGCCTCAACCTCTACTGCGGAGGGGCCGGCGCTCCCCAGTCTGCCGGCCACCTGCTGGTGCCCGGCAAAGGAACGACCGTAGAAAGTCCGCCTCCGCGGCGTGACTGCGGGGAAGTGGAAGCGGGGACCACGACCACGTCGGCGGCGGCGGGGTTAATTGGCGGAAGCGGCGGCGCGAGCCTCCCGGACCTGGTGCCGGGCGTCCAGGGGGGCGCGCGGACGGCGCTCATTGGCGCCGAGGTTCCTGACGTCACCGCCGCCACGCCGAGACCGGTCTTCTTCGCGCCCGGCCGCCGCGTCTCCTCGGCCGCCGCCGGTGTCGCGGACGCCGTCATGTCCCCCGAGGACGAGCTGGACGGCTACGAGCCTGAGCCCCCTGGGAAGCGGCCCGCCCGGCGGTCGGTGTTGGCCCTGGCCCTGGCCCGAGAGGGCGGGGACATTTCGAGCGGCGCCCATGGCTCGCTGCCCTCGACGCCTCCCGCGGCCGAGGAGGAGGAGGAGGACGAGCTGTACGAGCAGTCGTTGGAGCTGATCACCCGCTACCTGCGCGAGCAGGCTGCCGGCACCAAGGACGCCAAGCCCCTGCGCAGTGGGAAGGCCCTGGAGACCCTGCGGCGCGTGGGAGACGGCGTCCAGCGCAACCACGAGACGGCCTTCCAAGGTGGGTGGCCCGGCCCTCTCCCGCCCCCCGCTGGGCCCGAGGCCCCGTTTGTGCATGCGCAGCCGCTTTGTGCTCGCAGACATGGCGACTGCTCAGGAGGGCCCAGAACGGGTGGGGAGCCCGTCGCTGGGCGCGGGAGGAGAAGGGGAAGCATGGAGGGGGGCCCCCGCGTCGGGCCCAGGTGGATTCTGGCCGAAGAAGGTATCTGGGAAGTGCAGGGGGCTTTCAAGCAAGCGATAAGCGTTTATTAAGCGCCTACTATGTGCCAGGCCCTGGGGAGACCAAAGAGACCATAGACAGACCTTATCTTCAAGGAGCTTAGAGAAAGATCGAAACCCGTGTAGTAAGCATTTGGGAAGCACCTACTATGTGCAGGGCATAGGAAAAGACGGTGCTCTTAAAGGCAGAGATGATGACCCCTTTTTCTTTTAGGCATGCTTCGGAAACTGGACATCAAGAACGAAGAGGATATTAAAGCTGTGTCTCGAGTGGTCACTTGTGTGTTCAGCGATGGAGTAACAAATTGGGGCAGGATTGTGACTCTCATTTCTTTCGGTGCCTTTGTGGCAAAGCACTTGAAGAGCATAAACCAGGAAAATTGCATAGACCCACTAGCAGAAAACCTAACAGATGTCCTGGTGAAGACCAAAAGGGACTGGCTGATGAAGCAAAAGGGCTGGGTAAGTCTGAAGCGAAGGGCAACCGAGAACTGGAGGAAAGGGGAGGGTCGGGTGGGGAAGGTAACTGCCCCCTTGCAGTCTCAGGCACTCCCTATAGGTAGAAGGTTGGTTTCTTAGATAGGAGCCTAATTGATGAGGCTCTTTCACTGTCAAGTTCATCCTCTCGCGAATCATGTTCGGAGCCAGTGGGAGGCCACTTCAAAATTTGTTTTTTGTTTTCCCTTTTTCTTTTCTAGGAGGGGTTTGTGGAATTCTTTCATGTAGAGGACCTAGAAGGTGGCATCAGAAATGTGCTGCTCGCCTTTGCCGGTGTTGCTGGAGTAGGAGCTGGTTTGGCATATCTAATAAGATAGCCTTGTAAGTGCAATAAATGACTTGTAACCAACTCCAGGCACCAAAACTGCACACTTCTGCTGTGAAATTAAAGTATTTATGAAGCTGGACATCAAGCTACCCAGGCTAGAACATCCAAGAATCCTTCTAGAGCACTGAGTACTAGCAGGAAAAGGAAGTGGTATTCTGCGTCTTGGTAAAGGCAGAAGGGGACTTGGATAAGAATAAATACTAGTGGAAAATGTGCCCTGTCACCAAGAAGAATGGCAGTTCTGAAAGAAGCTAAATTGTCCCAGCAACAGGCAGATCTTGGGGGAAGACCAGGAAGAGATTCAGTGATAGGATTGAGAGAACTTTTCTCAATTCACAAATAACTGGTCAGGAGGCGTCCAAGTCATAGAAATCTCCCTTGATATTCAGTAGTTTTACAGGATTAAAAAAGCACTAACTGCCCTGGGCTTTCAATTTCTACCAATGACCCGAATCATCTTTAAAGTATCACAGTGAAAGTGGTCTGGCTCTGAGGTTGGAGGCAAATTCCAAGTGTTCCCAGGTATACCTACTCTCCTTTTTTTGGCATGGTTTGAGTGAGTTTATTACCCTGGTGATACTTAATAGGATGTTTGAGTTACAATACGGTAATCAGCTGTTGTATCAACAAAAACTTTACAGCCTTCCCCCAAAAAAGAACAACAAAAACCAACTTGTAAATGTGTTTATAACTGTAAAAATTTGTATATATTTTTACAGAAATTTATTTCTTTGAAATGTTAAAAGGAGAGATTTTGTTTTGGGGGTTTTTTCCCCCATACCTTCTAAAATTTGTAATGTTGTTTGGCCAGGTGATTTAGAACCCTTGTCTTCTGTGTAACATTTCTGATCTCAACTAGTCAAATATTTTTGGTATTCAAAACCAACTTGTGATGGATTCAAAGGCCGCATAGTTATGAATCAATTTTTAAAACTACCTTTGTGTTACTTATGGATAGGGCTTATTCTTTGAAGGGACCTGGGATAGGGGGAGGGGGAAGTGTAGTACATGAAAAGATTGATTTGTGCAGCTTCTTAATAATTGAGCCAAAGTAATTTTTGGAACTTTTTCATTGGGCGTTTTGTTTTTTTACAAATAATGGCTTTTGTGATCATGCCATCATGCACATACATTCAGTTTGAGTTCTCCATTTTTGAGTCACTAACATCTGACTGTTCATGTTACTAACACAGTTTAGTTTATGGGCTTAGTTTTTATTTTCCAGAACTCACACATTTTACCACCCAAATTTCTGTAGCAGAAATTGTATAGGAAGTCATCCACCTGAGGCGAACTTGACCTTGTTTGCTTGAATAAACTTGCAAGTAAATGTAAAGAAAGCTGAATCTAACCATGGTGCTATTATTAGGCTTGCTTGTCAAATACAGGCTAAGGCCTAGTCTGTCAATAAAACAAATGTTTATATATTGTTCAAAATTTACTATAGCAGTGATTACCGAACTCTGCCAAAGACACTCTGCTTTGGCCTCTGTATGAATAGCAGACTCGCTTTCCATTTTTTCTACCAAATTACTCTTTCTTTTCAAAATTTGCTTCCTCTTACTCCGGCCCTTTTATAATTAACTTCAGGACCAATCCCTGTTACTCTTCCTGCTCCTTTCAGGTTGTGGCCCTGTGACCCCGTGACCTCAGTCCTTGGCAGCCCCTTGTGAACTTCCACCTAGTCTCCCAGTCTCCAACTGGGTAGACATGGTGGGGTTGGTCCCTATGTCTGCAGGGATGGGAAAGTCTTGGGCTGGTGCCCTTTTGGTTGCTATGCTAAGCCTGTGTTTTGATTCAATTTTTTTTTTCCTGTCAAAGTCCCCTTGATGTTAGGGTTTTTCAGAGGGAGAAAAGGTCTTGTGGTTTCTTCTACTAGTGACCTTTTGGGTGGGGGAGGGTGTGTCTTCAAAGTCCTTTAGAAGGATTAAGGCTGAATCTTTTTGTCACCTTTCTGGATTGTTTTCCACTGGGAGACTTAAATCTTTTAAAGTGATCGGTAGAGTTTGTAAAGAAGTGTTAAATCTCAAAGAGCTACCCAATAGTTATTCGGCATATCTGAAAATAACTCTTTGTGGTGGAGCTGGCTTAATCTAAAAAACTGCCGCATTGTAGCAAATTAACTAGACCTTGGTCTGTGGACTTTGTTGTAGATAAAATAAGCATAAATCAAGTTTGACTAAGAATGTAATAGGGAAGAACGGCCTTGCCTGCTCATCTCTAAGCCATGAGGCCTAATGCTGAAACTGTTTTTCACGTAGTTGTACTTCTCATTCTTAACCATAATCCCACTTATTTATATCACGCATATTGGAGCAACTAAAAGCACTTTATATAGTTTTTATAACTTCAAAATCCATGTAAAAGGGGCAGGGAAAATTCTACTTACCCATCTTACAGCTGGGGAATTTTAGGCACAAAAAGAGTGACTCACCCAATAAACTAGTGGTGGAGCTCATCATAAAGATCTTGACTCCTAGATCGTTTTAAAGGGATTGTGTTGGTAGAGTAAGACCTCAGATTAGAAAATTGTCTGGTGTGTAGGTTGGGAAGAGTTAGGTTTTGGGGAGGGAAGGGGGGATGTGCTGAGGAAGTGTAGGGAGTAGAAAAGAACCTCAGTGCATTAAAGGACTGGCCCCTAATACGTAGTTGGCCAGGAAAGGGGCCATTTTCACTGTAAAGGATGCTCAGAGGAACCCTATGTATTGTTTTCTTCTGCTTCACTCAGGGAAAACTTGAAATCCCTGGTCTAGGATTCCCTGTAAATCCTGTATCTGGGGAGTGTACACCCTGCCTTTGGTCGGGCTTGTTCCTCTTGAAGAGGTGAGCCAGGGAGGGTTAGGACCAACTTCAAAATACATCGGGTTGTAAAATCTAGTTTGTTTTCTTAACTTCCTGTTTTTTTTCTGAGAAGAGAATAATAAATCTTTTATTTAAATTCAAGGTGTGTGGGTCATCTCTAAGGTTCGACTTTGTACCCTGCGCCCTTTGCTTCCCTTCCCCTTCCTCTTAGGTCAGACAGCTGAGCAGATGACAAGGTCATCATAAACCTCGTCCTGTTCCCTCACACACACCTGCTCACAATTTTCGTTCTTAGTTAACTACATTGTTAACCCAAGCCCTTAACTCTGTTGGGAGTCTTTTAGGATCCTTTAATTATAGAAATGCCATTTGTTGTAGAGTGCTGGATTTGGAGTCAGGCGCTGATTTAAAAGCCATGGTGTGCTGCTTATTACCTGTGTGACCTTGGGCCTCACTTTCATCCTCTGTAAAATGAAAACATGTCTGATTCCTTCCTGCTCTTAAGTCTATGGATGATTGGCATAATATGACTTGGGGAGGGAGCGTAAAATACAAGAATAGCCAGCACTGATATGATTTAAGGTTTGCAGCACTTAAACATTGTTGTTATTTGAGGAAAAATGCTGTGGAGGATTGACTTGCCCAGGATCTGAGGCAGGGATTTTCATTTAGGTCTTTTTGACTCTTGAGACTCTTACTGCACCACCTAGCTGCTCTTGAAAGAGTAATGTTTCTTCTCTTCCTGTTGTATGACGTTTGAGGTCAAGGAGGTAGAAGAATTACCTGAAGTTCTAACCAGTGGCTAGTTTGTGATGACATTGTAAGGCTTTCTTCCCATTCTACAAAGGGGGAGTAAAACTGTGGTCCCTTCATCTTGCTTTTAATTTTCTGCTACCTCAGTGCAATGGCTGAATCACCATGGAAATGTGCAAATGTGGGTTTTGCATATTGGTTTTAAGCCCTGGGCATCAAAAAGTAATCATGCAAAAAAAAAAGGCTGGTCCAACTTCCCCCACCCAGGCAATTTTGTGTCAGGAAAGGAATCAAATGACTATTTGGCCCTGTGAAGCCCCTTCATTTCTCAGATCCCTGGCTGATGATCACAATAGAATTTTTACTCTTATCTCCTTGCAAAGAGCTGTTTTTGTTAAGCTCCAAAGGAAGGAAGGGGTGGAGGTGGAGAGGACAACACCTATGCCTTGGTCTAATTTGAGCCCTGAACTATACAGTCTGATGCTGTGGCTGTTGCTCTGACAACAAGTCTTAACAGTCAACATCTAACAAATTCACAGAATTGAGCGGAAGACCTGATAAACCCAGTTACCCAAATCCTAGGCGCCTTTGTGGAGGCAGATAACAATTACCACTGCTCAAAAGCTTGCCTTCATCAGCCCTGACCAGGCTTCCCTCCCCCCACCTCCCCTTTTAGTTCCTTATAGTGTTTCCCCTTTCAAAAATCTGATCAGGTAGGCCCTTCCCTACTCCTCTCATTGACTTTCTTTGGTGTGATAAATGGAGATTACAAAAATACAAATTTTAAAAACTTTCTTATAAGTCATGGCTCTCTGGGAGGAGAGAGGCAGAGATGTTCAGGGGGAAATTAGGCAGTGTAAATACAAAGAAGAAATATTTAAATTTTTAAAAAAACTGCCGGTCATATGTATATGTATTTGTATGTATATTCATAAATATTCCCCTGAATCCCTGCCTCTTCCTCCCAGAGAGCCATTGCTTTATTACAAGTTTTTAACAGTATTTAAGTTTTTTTATTCATGTAATCTCCACATTACTAACACACACACACACACACACACACACATTTGAACCTGAGCCATCTGAAGTCATTTCCAGCCCTTCCATCTCCTGAACTCCAGAATAGTATTTTTACCTGCCTTCTGGACATAACTTCCCACTAGCATATCAAACCAGTCCTAAAATGATTATCTTTTCTCCAAAACCTGCTCTATCAAAGACACTGATACTCTCAGCCTTTAAAACCCAATTGGAGGCCAACCCCTCCATAGAAATGTCTGCTTCTCCTTCCCCACCATCACCCTGGCCCTTCCCAAGAGCAGAATCTGGCTTTGTCAACTGCTCCATACATAATAGGCATTAGATAGCGTCGGTTGCTTGGATCATTCTTTTCTTGGAGCCCAAGATTATCAGCTATGAGTCTTAGTGCTTATGTAGGTTGGTTTTTGGTGTTGGGTTTGGTTTTTTTCCTGTATTGCTCAGTGATGATAGGGTGCAGATAAACTCAGGACTTGGTCCTCAGAACACTCATGCTACATAAAAGCCTCAGTTTCTTTGAAAAATCTCCAGCTTCAGCCTTCCTTAGCAACTCAATATTGTTACAGTATTATTTCCGATGGGTCAGGATGTGGAGGGCGGGGGTTGGGAGGTTTAGGCAGCATTTGCTCCACTGAGGTTCCCCTAACTACTGCCATAGAAAAAGTTGTATTGACGCACTTGTGATCACCAGTGAGTGGGTGGAGCTGCCATGGAAGAGTCTCCAGGCAGAAACTTGTAGTGTTTGAACTCTCAATTCAGCATAGCAACAAAACAACAGTAGCCCAAGCTTTGAAGAGAGCTTAGGTGAAAAAGAACAGGAGAGCTCCCACCTCTTCCTTCTAGTCAACTTGGGAAAGTCAAGGCTGTGTGTGTATGTTTGGAACAGAAATCAAGTCAGATGCTTCAGTTGAGTCAAAAGAGCCAGAAATTATTTGGAATTATCCTGAAACAGCTTTAGAAACTGCCACCTAAAAAGGGCAACAAAGTGCCCCAAATGAAAACAAGGTGAAAACTCCCATTTAAAGAACCTGCATGAATACCAGTCCAGGGTTCAAAAAGCACGGTTTCTGCATACTTAGCAACTCCCATGGTCACGCACACGAATGACCAAGGTTTTTTCCTGCATTCCTGGTGGATAACCTTAGACCTCCTTGGTGGGTGTGGTTAAAAAGGCTTCCTTATGACACTGCAATGAGTGGATGTCAGTGTTCTCTGACCCTCTCCTTGACCTCTTTATAGGCAGGTAGAACAGAAACACATAACCTGCATGTGTGGGTGGACACTGGAATGATAAGGCCTAGCTGGTGTTTGCCAACAGTCTGCACTTTACCCATAGCTTTGGTTTTTCTCTTTCCATGCTTTGCCACCAACAGCTCTTGGTATCTCACCCCCCTTTTCCCCCAGACCTTCCTGAGGCAAAACTCTATTGCTTAGGGATGACCTTCAATTCCACAAATAATTATGGGGGAGGAGCAGGTCTCAGACATAAACTGTGGCCCACCCACAACCAAGAGGAATTTTTTTATGTGGATTCTCTCATCTCTGTATCCTGGGAGTAGAGCAGGGTTAGGGGTGAAGATTGCATTCTATGGGGAAAAAATCCAGTCTTTTCAATTCACCTAGGGATACCTGAGAATAATGTAGTTCCACTTAAGGGGATAGAGAAGAGAGACTTGTCTATTTAGGGGCAGTATGATATAGTATAAAAACATTAGAGCTGGATTCAAATCTCCTCCCTCTGGCATCTTCAAGTTAAGGGAGATATGAACAAGTTGCTAAATCTCAGAAGGGAAGGATGGGAGGCAATAAGCATTTACATGGCACCTACTCTGTGCCAGGCACTGTGCCACAGGCTTTACAGATTTTGATCTTATTGAAACAACTCTCTGGGCTCCAAGTGCCTCATCTGGAAAATGAAAGTAATGCTGAAGTACTCCACTGCTTACTCACTGAATATTAAAAGACCCAGAGAGAGGCCCCCAGCCCACTGGGGGAATCTTCTGTGACAGATTTATGGGAGGACCTGTTACCAGTGTCCTTGATAATTACACCCTGAAGGGAATACACAGGGATGGGACCGTAGGTACATCGAAGGGGTAAATAATTCCTGTGGTATCCACCTCATAGGGGTTGTTGTGAGGGTAAAATGTGATAATATATTTAGAGGCTTTATAAACCTTAAAGCAATATGTAAATGTCATAGCTAGGTTCCACAGTGCCTAGAATATAGTGGTACTTCATTGATTGGGGGGTATGGGTGTGGATTGTGTATACATATCATTCTCCTGATAGAAGGTAAGTTCTTCAAGGGCAGGAACTAATTTTGTCTGATTTTTGCCCCAGAACTGGGCAAGTAGGTAGCAGGGCTGAGTAAGTAGAGGGCTGAGCCAGGAGTCAGGAAAACCTTAGTTAAATCTAGCCTCAGATATTTACTAGCTATGTGACCCTGAGCAACTCACTTAACCCTGTTTGCCTCAGTTTCCTCATTTGTCAAATGAACTGGAGAAGGAAATAGCAAAGCACTCTAGTATCTCTGCCAAGAAAAAGCCACCCTTACTCCCCACCCTTCATTCCCTTGTTCTCTAAGTAAGTCGGTGGAAGGATTTTCCTACAGGTCAGAGAACTGGGCAGATCACCTCATTAATTTTTACCTTCATTGGAAACCTTAGAAATATTTAGAGTAGCTGACTACCTACATGAGAGTATTTTGGGTGCTCTTTCACCTTCCAAAATTACCTCCCTCACTCACTAAAGGGAGTTGTTAGTGCTTTCCTTTTCCCTTACCCCGTTATATTTTGTATTTACTTAATTGTATAAATACTGTATCCCACACACAATAAGAATGTAAACTTCTGGAGGGCTTGGATTCTTAGCCCTTTTTTGTCTTTAGATTCCCCAGTGCCTACATCGTAACCTAGCACATAGTAAGTATTTAATAAATGGGTGTTGCATGATGCCTGAAATCCCTTCCCATGAATGCTTTCTTCCTTCCCTTCCTCTGTGTCACTGCTCTCTGGGTCTTCCTCTTCTTTTCTCTGTCTCCTTTGTTGAGTCACCATCCTGTACCTGCCCACTAAGAGGGGACATGTCCTAAGATTGCATCTTGAGCACTTTCTCTGCAGTTTCTGTGATCTCAACTCCTCTGGGATCTATTGGTAGTGTGCAGATAACTCCCAAATCTATATATGTTGCATTAATAACCCCAGTCCCACACCTCCACTTGGATGTCCCAAATGGAATTCAACATTTCCCCCAAAACCAAGTTCCTACTTTTGTTTTCCCATTTCTGTCCAGGGCACTGCCGTCCTTCCTCTCTGCAACTTCAAGAGTCATCCTTGACGCTTCCCCCTCTCTCACCCCTGTATACAATCAGTTACTAAGTCATATTGATTCTTCTTCCGCATCTCTCATCTGTTTCTCTAGTCACGCAGGGACTCTGCCCCAGTTCAGGCTCTTATCACCTCATAACTGGAATATTGCAATAAGCCCTAACTGGTATCTGTGCTTTTAGTTTCTCCCCTCTCAAATCCACTCTCCGTACAGTGGCCCACTGATATTCTTAAAATACAGATCTGACCATATCACCCCCTACTCATAAAACTTCCTATTGCGTCTAAGTTAATACGGAATATCCTCAGCCTGGCATTTAAAGCCCCCCGCCCCCAACTTTTCCAGACTTAGTCTCTTTTATATACTCTGTTCCTATCAAACTAGCGTATTGGCTATTCCCTGTACATGACAGTCTGTTTTCTGCCTCCAGTCTCATGGTCTGGAAGGTACTCTCCTCACCTCTCCCTTTCAGAATCCCTAGATTCCTTCCAAGCATAGCTTGAGTATCCCCTCCCACACAAGGCCTTTCCTGATTCCACCAGTTAATATTAGCATTATCTTCCTCTTAAAATTACTTTGCACTTCTTGTATGTCCACATGCTGTTCCTACCTCAGTAGAATGGCAGTTACTTGAGGACAGGTCCTCTGGCTATAATCAGTGCATGTAGGCAGAAATTAATCTTTATTTGATATGTTAAGATAATACAAAATTTCTTCCACCACTACAGAGATAGGTTCATTTAACAATTTTTTGATTATCAAGCAAGGCAGAAACATAGGGAGACATACTCTCAGTAAAGTTGTCTTGTGCACAGTTCAGGTACAGAAGAGATTTCCTAAAGGTAGCAACGTTCTCTTAATGCTCAAGGCATCGGTGCTGATTTTATCAAGCCTTGTATCCACAGCCTTTGGAAATATCAACCTGACAGTCCAATCGATCGGCAGCCATTTATTGAGCATCTGCTCTGTGCCAGACATTGCCATGGGTGGTAGGGATATAGCTAAAATAAATAAAACAATCTCTACTTGCAAAGAGCTCACATTTTCATAGGAGAGATAATACATATGTCATTTATGAATTACAACTATAGATATAAATGAGTAGAAATAAATACAGGGTAGCATGAGAGGGACAGTGATAACAGCTGAAAAGATCAGGAAAGACCACTTCCATTGGTGGTGTTTGGCCTTCCTAGGGAAGGTAGAAAGGTTTTCTCTATGGTGGAGTTGAGGAGAGGTGCACACCAGGCCTCAGAGTCAGCCAGGGCAAAGGCATGGAGGCAAAAGGTCAGTCTGGCTGGCTCACACAGTGTTTGAGGGGAAGTGATGTGTAATAAGGCTGTTAGGACAAATTGGAGCAAGGTTGTGAAGAGCTATACCACCTAAACTGAGGAGGCAACAGGAATCCACTGGAGCTTACTGAGTAGGGGAGTGGCACGGTCAGATTTGTATTTAAGAAAATTCACTTTTTGGAGCATGGACTGAAAGTGGGGAGAGACTTGAGTCAGGGAGACCAGTTAAGAGGCCTTTGCAAAGAACTGGGCAGATCACCTCATTAATTTTTACCTTCATTGGAAACCTTAGAAATAGAGTAGTTGACTACCTACATGAGAGTATTTTGGGTAACGTAATGAGAACCTGGACTAAGGAGTTAGCTGTGTGGATAGATAGAAGGGGTTGGATGCATGAGATGTTGTAAAGGTTGAAATGGTAAGAGTTAGCAATTGGTTGGATAAATAGGGTGAGGGAGAGTGAAGAGTCAGGCTTAATGCCAAGGTTACAAATCTGGGAGATTGGGAGAGGGGTGGTGCCTTTTTAGAAATAGGGAAGTTTGGAAGAGGGGTGGATCTGGAGAGGAAAGATAAGTCATGCTTCAGACATGACATGTTGACTTTGAGATGTCTCCGGGATGTCCAGTTGAAATGTCCAATAGCTAGCTGGTAATGTAGGATTGAAGCTTAGGTGAGAGACTGGAGCTGGATATATAGATACATCAGTCAGCTGTACAGAGATGATAATTAGCCCCAGGAGAGCCGATGAGGTCACCAAGAGAGAGAAGTGTAGGGGGCCCAGGACAGAGCCTTGGGGAGCTCACTTGCGGCTAAGTGGTGTTTGGCTTGGATGATGAACCAGCAAACAAGACTGAGAAGAGGCAGATAGGAAGGAGGAGAACCAGGAGAAATTATTCAGTAGGAGAAGGGGATCAGGAGTGTCAAATGCAGCAGAGAGGTTGAGAAGATTGAGGCTTAAAAAAAAAAAAAGACCATCAGCTTTAGTAATGAAGAGATGATCGGAAGGTTTGGAAAGAGCAATTTGAGTGATGAAGTCTGATGCCAGGCTGGAAGGAGCAAAAGGAAAGGGACATTGTCCAGATTCTGACATGCAGTTAGACAGGCAGCTCACTGAGTTAGTTCATCAGTACATACAGGACAGACAGACACTACAAATGGACAGTAATCTATGCCCACAGTTGAATGGGAGAAGAGCAGGCTGAATTGCATTTGAAGAATGGTGTACCATTCTCATTATTCCTAAGCTCTGTGACACAAAACCCTACACTTTCAACACTAATATTCTTTCAGGGATTTCATATGGCTGGGGTTCATTGAACACGAATCTCTGAAAAATCAAAATTGTGAGTGACCCAAAGTACAATAAAGAGATGTACACATACCACACACATTGCCAATGATAACTTTTGCATAAGAAGTGGTTTAAAAATATTATCAGGAGATGTCATATTTTCAGAGCAAGTGATAATAAATGAATGCCCCATCCCTCATATTGGGCTATTATGTTCAGAATGTTTAAAAGATGTAGAGAATGGGGACATATAGCAATTGGGCAGAGCCCTATTGGAGGATATATGATGGGAAGGCATAGGCTTACATTGCCTTCCATTGGGAGACAAGGTGTGGGTGTGCTGTGACATACATAGACAGAAGGAGTCCCTGCATCGCAAAAACGCCTGTCCCAGAGGAATTTCTCCTGGAAGGGATAATACTTAATGCTTTTATCAATGTGTGGAGTGAATTTTAGATCCTACAGAGAGACCTTCCTAATACATAGATCAGACATAAAATAAGTTACCTGTTGAGGAAGTAAGTTCCCTAGCAGAGAAGGTGTTCGAGCAGAGGCCAGACAATCGCTGAGAAGGGATCTCGCAGAGGGAACAAGTAGTATTGCTGCAGGAGGTTTTCAGGGAAAGACCCCCATGATTTGATAGAATTAGTGTGGTGGAGAAGGAAGAGTATTGGGTTTGGAATTAATGGCTTTGGCCTTGAATCCTGCCTCTACTGCCTACTCTATATGTGACCCAGGGAAAGTCATTGAACCTGGCTGCGGCTCATTTTCCTCATCTCTGAAATAAGGAAGCTGGGTTAGATCATCTCCCTCTGAACCCTAAATCTTATGATTTATGAATGGAACTTAGATTGGATGGCTAGCCCATGGAGTGCCTTCTAACTCTGAGATTCTTTGCTTCTCTCCACTAGTCAACTGAAACCCTTTGTCTGTCTACCTCCCCCAGCACTCACTGCCAATTCTGCTTTTTAGATATATCACTTAGGCTCATTATTTTAGAACTAGAGATTACCTTAGAGCAGAATTTCTTAGCCCTTTTTTTGTCATGGACTCCTTTGAGCAGTCTGATAAAGCCAGTAGACCACTTTTCAGAATTTTTAATTCAGAAAATAAACATAGGATTACAAAGAAAACCAATTATATTAAAATAGTTATCAACATTAAAAAACCCCATAGACCTACATGTTAAGAACCTCTGCCTTAAAAGTCATTTAATTCTATCCGCTTGTTTTACAAATGAGGAAACTCAGGCCCAGAGGGATAAAATGATCCAAGGTCACAAAGCATTAAGTGGCCAGGGTTCAGTCTAACTCCGAACACAGCATTCTTTCCCTCCACAAACCTCCGCACCCTTTCCCCACCTTCTCAGCTGAGAACCTCGCCTCCTGAAAAAATGGAGACCATTGATGAAAAGCTCCATCTTTTCCTGTCCTCCTCTTCCCACATCAGTCAGACATCTTACCCTACTGTCTCCTCCTTCACCCCTCTCTCCCTTGAGGAGGTATCCTTTTCTTTGCCAAGGCAACTCCCTCCACACGCACAAATGATCCCAATTCCATCATGACTTTTCCTCCAGTAGATTGCTCCCTCTGTCATCCCCATTTTCTCACTCGTCTTCCATCTCTCTGCGCCTGCTAGCTTCCTGACTGCCTACAAATATGCCTGTTTCTCTCCCCATCCTCAAAAAACCCTTACTCAATCCTCACTAGCTATCATCCTGTATCTTTCCTCCTTTCATGACTAAACTCTTTGGGAAGGTCAATGGGTACTTCCATTTCTTCTCACTCTCTTTAGTTCTCTTCCATTTGGATTTGCAACCTCATTGTTCAGTTGAAACTGCTCTCTCCAAAGTGATCTCTTAGGAGCCAAAGCTGATGTCTTTTTCTCAATGTTTGTCCTTTTGGACCTCCACAGCCTTTGATACTGGTCCTCAGCCTCTTGATGCTCTCTTCCCAGTAGGTTTTCTTGACATTACTCTTTCCTGGTTCCAACCTCTTACCTATCCGATTTCTCCTCAGTCTCCTTTGTTGGATCTTGAACCAGGTCATAACCACTAACTGTGGGTATCCCACAAGGCTCTGTCCTCTGTCCAGCCCTAACCTCTCTCGACCTCCAGTCTTGAATCTCCAACTGCCTTTCAGATATTCCAAACTTGATGTTGTATTGGCAATCAAAATGGGTTTGAGTGACATGTTTGTGACATCAGAGGCTTTTAGACCACATGGGTTTAAGTCACATTTTTGTGACTTTTAGGTCACATGGGTGAGTTGCATGTGTGACTCATCTTTGACCCTGAAGAAGATATATAAAACCAGGGGTCGGCTTTCTTTTTTCGGGGCTCTGAGCTGCAGCAGGAGTAACGTGTGACTCTGAGCCAGCCATTGTTGAGCTCCCCAGCTGAACTCAGATGTTGGTAGCTACAAATTGTATTTGGTCTGTTTGTAATTTGATTGTATGTGCTCTGAACTTCAGGGTGCTGACTTTTCCCCCTGAACTAAGTGAATGATATTTGTATGCTGGATTAAAGTAAGATTGTTAACCCCTTAATGTTGCTTTCCTTAGTAAAGCAGATCAAAAGGACCTGGGCTTTTGCAGTGTTCTGTGTGCTGGTTGTTGTTGGTTTTACACCCCCGCAGCAGCTGCTAGCCAGATTGTTGAAACAAATGTCCAGTAGATGTCTTAAAGTCAATATGTCCAAAACTGAACTCATTATATCCCCCCATCCCTAAACCCTCCCTTCCTCCAAACTTCCCCATTACTATTGAGGGTACCACCATCCTCCTAGTCACCCAGATCCACAAACAAGTCCCTATTGACTTATTCTCTACTACTCCCTCTCATCCCTTGTATCCAGTTTGTTGCCAAGTCTTGTAATCTACCTTTATATCTCATGTATATGCTCCCTTCTCTTTTTGATGCTGCCACCATCCTGGTAAGCCTTCATCAGCTCACATCTGGGCTTATTCCAATAGCCTGCTGTTGGTTTTCCTGCCTCAGCCTTTCCCTATTCTAGCCTGTTGTCTAACTCAGTTGGCAGAGTATTCTTCTTAAAGCACAGGTCTAACCATATCTCTCCTCTATTCAATAAACTCAAGTGGGTCCCCATTACCTCTAGGATCAAATATATAATCCTCTGTTTGGTTTTTAATGCCCTTTATATCCTGGCCCCTTCTCTACCTTTCTCTGCCCTCTTCTTATGCCTTACTCCTCTCCATACTGGCATCTTTGCTGTTCCTCATTTTGTTCTGTCCCTTTTCACTGGCCATCGTCCCCCATGCCTAGAACACTCTCCTTCATCTTTGCCTCCTGGCTTTTCTGGCTTCCTTCAAGTCCCAACTAAAATCTCATCCTCTGCAAGAAGTTCCCAGTCCTCTTTAATGCTCGTGCCTTCCCTTTGACATCACGTCATCCCATTTAAACCGTCTAGATCTTGTTTGTACCCAGTCGTTTGTATTAAACTGTAAGCTCCTTCAGGGCAGGGACTGTTTTTGCCTTTCTTTCTCCTGTCTGGCATGTAGTAGGTGCTTAATAAATGCTTGTTGACTTGACTCAAGGGATGTTCCCCTGGTGGATACAACAATATACCTAAGTAATTAACAGGTAAGGAATAAGAGGGATAAAAGAAAGAATATTAGTCTGTTGTAATGTCTAAAAAAGGAGGGAACACAACAGCTGGCTTGATCCCTTTATCATTCCTACCCTGCCCAAGGTAAATTTAGTGGTTTAAAAGTGTATGCCACAGAATGAAAAGTTCTGGAAAGCAGCAGCTTTTTTAAAAGGTGCCATCTCTTTGGCCTTGCAGATTTAAAGGTTGAATAGTCTCAGGACAAGACTAAGGGTTTGAAACCTTGAATTGGCAAATTGGGTTCTTCAGGAAGTTGTTGTTCAGCAGCCCACATAGACCCCCTCCACACCATCTTTCCTTTTCTGTGGCCTTCCTCCCACTCAGCAATCCCCACAAAGAGAAAAATAAGCCTAGTTTTAAGCTCTGGTTTTGACTGGAGATTGTGACCTTCTGGCTCACTCCCTACACTCAGGGTTATGCTATCCAGGGAAGAGCGATGTCTCAGTGTTATCAAAAAGCTCATTAGAGCCGATGAAGAGTGGCTCTTTCCTCTTCTGAGTTTCTGTGGGAGATTCAACTCCTGCTGTTCCCATCCTGGATCAAGAAACCAGTTTGCTCTGGCTGCCTGAACCTCCCCACTGGCTGCATTCTTGCCCATGAGCTCATTGTTTTGGCTTCTGCGTCTGCTCCTATCCACAGCAGTGGCAGAGGGCCCAGCCAGGGCCCCCAGCTAGCTGGGGCTGCATTCCTTTCAGTATCCCCGCCCCCCAACATCCTTCCTACCCACCCACCCCATCACGTGGTTCTCTGTGTTATGTATGTCTGTTTGTCAAAGCTTGCCTGGGACAAGGTGTACAGGGTAAGAGGAGCCAAGAGCCCAGACAAGAAAAAAAGAATGTTGGGTTTTATCTAGGTTCAGACTCCTGACTGAGTCCCCTTTTTTGGTTGTTGTTGTTATATTTGTCCTGAAATAATCATCCTCCGAGTCTTCTGCCCCCTCTACTCCCACCCTTACTTAACTCGTGCTCTGTTGTATAATTTGGTCCACTCACAACGTGAACAAAGCACATATGTAACTTCTTCAGTCTTCCTCTTCTTCCTCAGCCTACAAATATATTCAAATTTCCCCAACCTCCAGTTTCTTTTTCTTTCTTGGTCTGCCTCTGAAGATATGGGTTTCATAGTTTTGGCCTTCCTGTGCCCACTCAGAATGAGAAGGGATGTTTCCCTATGGAAAGAGGTGACACATCTCCTTAACATATACCTCGTTCCTGAATCTTGCAGCCCCTGACCTATCATGAAGTTTTTGCTCAGATTTTATTTGAGGCCTCTTCTGGAGGTTAGGCAGATCTCTTTTGGGCATAGGAAGTGAAGGAGGAGTATGCGTTTCACTGCCCACTAATTTAAATAACCCCTTATGCCCCTCCATTATGTTATGGCCAGTGAGTTTGGATGGTATACCATAATCATGCAGCTCTGATGAGGGGCTCTGGGCTATAAAATGAGGGGGGTGGGACTCAAAACCCTAAGGGGACTTCCAGCTCTAAAGCTCTCATCCATGACCGCTCTCTCCATTCGCCTCTCCATGGTAGAGTAAAGAAACAGCTGGGCAGCTGGGAAAGAACAGCTGTTAGGTTCAAGGCTTTGTTACTACTGAGCATTGTTGGTTGATTTCCGTTCTGTCTCAAGGCTCA
Organism: Trichosurus vulpecula; assembly: GCF_011100635.1. Lineage (NCBI taxonomy): Eukaryota > Metazoa > Chordata > Mammalia > Diprotodontia > Phalangeridae > Trichosurus > Trichosurus vulpecula. The sequence goes on from NC_050579.1 coordinate 45,813,241, forward strand.
GGTGGGGAGGGCAGCAGATGAAGGGTGCCTGGCTAGTAGGCAGCAGGAGAGCCCTCTTGGCTGCTTGGTGAGGTTTTGGACGCTTGCCGTGCTCTCAAGAAGCAAACAGCTTCAACCTCAACGCAGCCCAGGCTGTGGGAGGTGACGTTTCATCTTTTCTCAGAAATCCCTGATGAGATGGAGGCCAAGAAATACCACAGAGGAAGAAGAGGGAAATAGTGTGTTGAAATGAGCTTTTAATTTTGCAAAGAGCTGCTTTCCTGGGGGAGGGGGCTGGGAGGAACAGTAGAAAAGAAACTGTCAGTGCTTTTCCACAAAGGAAGAGCTAAGGCCCTTCCTCTCCTCACTACCCCCTCCAAAGGCCTTCAGGGATCAGTGGATTTCAGTTCAGAAGCTGGATAAAGACCTTGTCCCTCTTTTTAAACCATCAGAGGTATGTAAATGGTATTGGCTGTCTCAGGAAGGGGCCATAGAGATGGATAGCTAAATTACACAGTGGACTGAGCACTGGACCTGGTGTCAGGAGGACCCGAGTTCAAATTCGACCTTAGATACTGTGTGACCCTGGGCAAGTCACTTAAAGCTCTCTCAGCCCCAGTTTCCTCATCGGTAAAAAGGAGATAATAGCACCTACCTCCCAGGGTTATAAAGATAAAATTAAAATACTACTTGTAAAAAGCTTCATAAATCTTAAAGGGCGCCACAAATGCTGCTATTACTAATAGAGTACAGTGAAGAATTGTAGCTCCCATGTATCTAGTACTTTATGCTCTACAACAGCCCCATGGGGTAGGTGTTGTTGTTCAGTAGTGTCTGACTCTTCATGACCCCATTTGGGGTTTTCTTGGCAAAGACAGTGGAATAGTTTGCCATTTCCTTCTTCATCTCATTTGACAGATGAGGAAACTGAGGCAAACAGTGCTAAGTGACTTGCCCAGGGTCACATAGCTGGTAAGTGTCTAAGGCTGGATTTGAACTCAAGTCTTCCTGACTCTAGACCCAGTGATCTATCCACTGTGCCACCCAGCTGCTCCATGAGGTAGGTAATGCAGATATTATTATCCTCATTTTGCATATTAGGAAACTGAGGTTCAGAAAGGCAGCTTGCCTAGGACCATACGTGGAAGAGCAGGGATCTAGCTACAAGTCTTATATCTCCCAATTCAGTGTCTTGTGCTGCTCCCTGGATTTTCTCATCTGTCAATGAGCATAATGATGTGTAAGTTTCCTACCTCAGAGGATAGTTATGAAGATCAAATAAAATAGCCCACTTAAAAATTAAAATCACCACATAAGTAAGGCATTATTAAAATATCATCCTTGGTGGTCAGTTACTTTCTTATGCATAAATTCCACAGAGATGGCAATTCCACCAAGGGATAATGTAGCAGGAAATACAGCTCTTAGGCAATCAGTAAGACAGTCAATAGGTGCTTTGGGGCTAAATTTAACAAGACCCTCTGTCAGTCTACAATAGGGTGACTCCATTTCCTTTCTTCTCACTCTCATCTTAACCCCATACAATCCAGTTCCTGACCTCATCATTCCACTGATCCATTATTCTCCCCAAAGTTACCAGTGATCTCCTCAATTGTCCAATCCAGTGACCTTTTCTGTTTTGGGGGGGTTAAGTGACTTGCCCAAGGTCACACAGCTAGTACATGTGTCAAGTGTCTGAGGCCACATTTGAACTCAGGTCCTCCTGACTCCAGGGCCGGTGCTCTACTCACTGCACCACCTAGCTGCCTCTAGTGACCTTTTCTCAGACTCTTTCTTCTCCGTTCTCTGATGCAGGCCCTCATCCCCTCATGCTTGGACTCTTTTAATAGCCTACTAGAGGGTCTGCCTGCCTCAAGGCTCTCCCCAGTCCAGCACGGGTCCAACCATGTCGTCCCTCTACTCGACAAACCCCACTGACTACTGATTGCCTCCATTTGCATTCAGAGCCTTTCATAACCTAGCCCCTCCTGCCAAACCTTACTCCCTGACACGTACGCTTTGATCCAGTGACACCGGTCTCCTGACTGTTCTAGGAACAGCACACTCCCATCTCTCCGTTCGGGGCATTCTTTCTGCCTGTCCCCCATGCCTGGAATGCTTTCGCCCTTCATTTCAAGTCCCAACTAAAATCCCATCCTCTACAAGAAGCCTTTCCCACCTCCTCTTAATTCCAGTGCCTTGTGTCTGCGAATTATTTCCTATTTATCCCTGTTTGTTTGCTCATTGTCTCCTTGAGGGCGGGGACTGGCTTTTGCCTTGTTTGTGTCTCCAGCGCTTAGCACAGTGCCCTGTCTGTAGCCTCAGACATTGATCACCCTCTTCTCCTTGACTCTCTTCTCTCTAGATTTTGGGACCCCGCTCTCTTCTAGTCCTCCTTCTACCTATCAGGCCACCCCTTCTCGCTCTGCTCTGCCAGATGTTCAGCCAGGTCAGGTCCACTAAGTATGAGTGTTCCACAGAGTTCTGTCCTGGACCCTCCCCTCTTCTCCCTCTGTAATACTTCGCTTGATGATCTCATCAGCTCTCGTGGATTGAATCACCATCTCTGTGCTAATGCCCTAACTTCTCTCCTGCCCTCTGGTCAAACGCCTCCAACTGCCTTTCAGACATCTTGAACTGAACATCTTAAACTCAATTATGGCCCACACTGGACTCATTATCTCACCTCTAAACCCTACCCCCTGCTTCCTCTGTTGCTCTGGGAAGGGCATTGACATCTTCCTAGTCCTCTAGACTGCTGAAGACATCCTTGACTTTGCTCTATCTCTCACTACGCCCCTTCCCACATCCAATCTGTTGCCAAGGCCTGTGGATTTCATCTTTTCAGCAGCTCTCTAACCTGCCCCTTCTCTCCTCTGATACTGCCACCACTCTGGTCTGCTTGCTTCAAGTCTCTCCCCACTCCAGTCTACCCTCCATTCAGCCACTAAAGTAATTTTACTAAAGTGGAGGTCTAACCACTCACCTCCCACCCCCACCCCCCACTCAATAAACTCCAGAGGCTCTTCTGTTTGGCATTCAAAGCCCTTGACAAGCTATCTGCCCCCGACCTTTCCAGTCTTTTAATACCTTACTCCCTGACACACTGGCCTCCATGTTGTTCCTCCCATGAGATACTCCATCTCTCAACTCCAGGCATTTTCTCTGGTGGCCTTCCATGCCTGAGATACTCTCCTCCTCATCTCTGCCTCCTGGCTTCCCTGGCTTCCTTCAAATCCCAAATAAAATCCCACCTTCTGCATGAAGGCTTTCCCAACCCCTCTTCATTTCAGGGTTTTCCCTCTGTTATTTCCTGTTTATCCTATATATGTGTTATCTGTATCCCCACTCCCATCAGATTGGGAGCTCTTGAGGACAGGGCTTTTCTTTTGCCTTTTTTGGTATCCCCAGCCCTTCGCACAGTGCCTGGTATATAGTAAGAGCTTAATAAATGCTTATTGACTGACTGACCTTGCTTTCTGTTCTCATCCTCCTTGATCTCTCTTCAGCATTTGACAATGAGATTACCTCTTGATACTCTACTCCCTTGATTTCTTCCACACTGCACTTTTCATCTGTTGACATAATTATTGGGTATTAGATGATTTTGTTTTAAAATATGATTCTGTTAATACTTTCTGATTGTTGAACCATTCTTGCCTCCCTGGCATAAATCTAGCTTGATCACAGTGAATAATTTTGGGGATAACTACTAAGGGTCTTTTTGGGGAGGGGGGGAGGGTGGAGAAGCAGCTAGATGTCTCAGTGGATAGAGTGCAAGGCCTGGAGTCAAGGAGATCTGAAAGACCAGCCTCAGATATTTACTAGCTGTGTGACCCTGGGCAAGTCACTTAACTTTTCTTTACCTTAATCTATTACAGAAGGAAATGACAAACCATTCCAGAATCTTTGCCAAGAAAACCCCATGAATAGTACTGGTGTTCTATTGTCCATACGTTACAAAGAGTCGGACATGACTGAACAACAGGGTCTTTTGGGGGCCAGGATTTGGAAAATTTTTGAGTAGATATTAATGATATTGGTTTTTAGTTCCTTCTTTGCTTTCCTGGTTTAGGCATCAGGATTATATTTGTCTCATAAAAGAAGTCACAACGCATTCTGGTTCTTCTACCTCTCTGACTATTCCTTCTCTGGCTCCTTATCTTCTTCCTACTTTATAGAGTGGGTGTCCCCCAAATGTGGGAGTATCTGTTCTTGGTCTTCTTTTCTCTCTCAACTCTTTTCCTTGGCCTATACACCCATTCTAATGGGTTAGGTATTGCCTCCAGATAGATGACTACCATTTTCATCTTTACCACCAACTCTTTCCCCAGAGCTCTAAATGCCTTTTTCCAGCTCTCTGCTAGATATCTCCACCTGTACTGCCATGAATTCAAACTCAACCTTTCAACGACTGAACTTACACTCCCTGTAAAACTTATCCTCACCCCCAAAGTCAATATTTTTATTGATGGCCCTGCCATCCTCTCAGCATCATAACCTCAGAAGTTGTCCTTCATACTTCCCTTTACCTCATCTTCTTCCCTAAAGGTGCCAAGCCCAATAATTTACATTTTATTCTTATGATCTTTCTCCCATCTATCTCTCTCTCCACTTCCAAAACCACTCTGTGCAGGCCCTCTTCTTTTCTCTTGTACACTATTGTAGCAGCCTCCTCAATGGTCTAGTCCCCAGTCTGATCTGTTCCTTTCCAATCTGCTCAAAGGTGTGGTCCAGTGGAAGGCGTACTGATCTGGAGATCTGGGTTCAAATTCCAGCCCTGCTACTACCTGGGTGATGTTGGACAAGTAATAACTTCGTTGGGTTTCATTTCCTCCTCTGTGTGATTCACTCTTCACACTGTTGCTCTAAGCAATCTTTTTATTCCACCATACTCCATATATCACTTCTTTATGAAAAACCCTCAATGGTTCTCTACAGTCATTTAAATAAATAATAAACTCTTGATTGTGTTATTCGAGGCTCCCCACAAGCTAGGTTGCTTGCCTTTCCAGCCTTATTTTATACTACTTTTAGCCAGTCTGGGCCATTGTCACCATGCCCTTTCAAGAATTCAAATCTTTGACTACAGCCATCTCTATTCATCAAACTCCTTCCCTTCCTTCAAAGCACAACCTGGGTTGCTTTTTTACCTACTCGGTGAAGCCTTCCTTACTCCCCTATTACCTGTGCCCTGCCCTGTGAAAATGATCTTCCCCTCCTCAGATTTCTCATAGCACTTTGCCTAACTACCCCTTTGCACTTGTTACAATATTCCTTTATCAGCTATTTGTGTATATTGTCCTTCCCTCCACCTAGTTTGTAAATTCCTCAATACTGAGGTCTGCATTCAATCCTTGTATCCTTAGATTTTGTCCAAAGCACCTAGTATGTGGGAAGTGCTTAATTAACGTTAACATATTGAATCGAATTGCAGCTAAAACTGATCCTGGGTTGCATTTCTGTAACCAAAGTGGGGACAAATAAGACAGTCCTTAGCCAGGTAGATCAGAAGTTTAGCCAGTTGGGAAAATACCTTGACCAAAGAAGGCTCTGTGTTCCTTCTGTACATTCTTCGCCATCTGGAGCCCTTTGTAGAACAACCAGAGTCATAGGGGCAAGGCTAGTACTGGCAAAGGGCTGGGCTTCCTGGCTCTACACCTCTGTCCAGTTTTCCACCCCCAGAGCTGAACATCCCAGAGTGAAAAAGGCAGTTCATTATGTGAGGAAGGTGGCAGGCAATGGATTGGAAAGAAACGAGGGATGAAAAGAAGGAAAAAGGATTGCTAAACTTTCCCATCTGCACAGAAACTTTGGGAATAGCATCTTCCTTGATAAGACAAGTGATAGGCCTGGGAACATTCCCTGATCATCCTACTAGCTTAGACTGGAAACAGGCTCTCAGAGACACAGGTGGTCCTTTGGCACTGTGTGTTTGAAAGTGACCCCCAAGCCAACTCTCTTTCTCTGTAAAACAGAGATCCACCTCCCAGCCTGGCCTGTATAATTTGGTGTGGGGCCTTATCAGGTTCAGACTCTCTCGGCTTCCAAATCCATCCTATGACATGGGATGACCCTCCAGCATCATCCCATCATTTGCTGACCTTCTGAGGCTTCTTCCATAGGCTAGTCAAGAGAGGGTTTTCTCCAGTACAGGCAGATTTTCTGTCCCTTCCCCCTGCTAGTGCTCTGGAGTGCTAATGTGTCCTTTCTGCTGGTGTCAGGTCTCACTCTGACTTCATTGGAAATTCTTGCCCTGACTTCTGTCTCCTGGGGTCTTCTCACTCCTCTAAGGCTAAAGAGATGCTAGACTTGGAAGCAGGATGCTTACTAGTGCTGAATATAGTTTTCGAATTTAACCTGAGCTAGTTCTCTTATTGACACATTCAGATTCAGGTGCTTTACCAAGGCTCTCTAGTTCCTGAAAGTGCTCTCTCTGGAAAGGGTGCTTTATTTAAAAAAAAAAAAAAAGCTTCTCACCACCTGCCAAGGACAGACACACACCCCACCCCACCCCACCCATTTACTCCTTGCAGCCTACTCCTCCCCCACTACAAAGAGAGCAGTACCCGGGGGGAGCATAAGCAGGAACCCCTCTCCAAACCCTCCTTCAATCCAGGTAGTTTCTCCTAGAGGTGAAGAGAGAAAAGGTCCTTAGCATATTTGCCCTGACTTAGTTTACCCTCCCTAGTGCTGCTAAATGGAGAAGTCTCGGTGACCAGTTGGGGGAGGGAAAGAGAAGTGAAAGCTGATATGGTTGGGGGAAGGGAGGGGATGGAGCTTCCACTTACATCTGATTTTACCCTTTCATCTTCTACCCCTATTGATCAATCCTTCTGATTCAAGCAAGCACAGATCCCCTCAGCCCTATGTATTTTCTCTTTAAGACCCCTCCTTGGTGGGGTAGCTGAAACTTGAGGGTTGATAGATTAGCACCTAGAAGGCACTTTTGTTGTAACTTCATTTCTGGTGATTGGGGAAGAGGTCAAATCTAACTAAGTAAGGTGAAGGGTAGGCCTGGATGGGGCCTCGAGAGTGGCTCTCCTCCCCCCTCCAGCTGTAGGCACCTGCTCTCTTGGGACACCCAGGGCCTAGGGGCTTCCCCCAGAAGCTAAGTTTAGCCCCAAGGTCCCTGCCCAGCTGGGTGTTTACCCAGGGGAAGAAGGGAGATCTGGGGGTGGGGAGGGGGACGGGAATCCTTGTTTAGCTGGGCTCCTCCAGCCCTACGCCTGTATATCTACATATACTTGAACCACAACCCCCCACACCCTGATAGCCTCTCCTTCCTACTAGACACACCGGAAAAGCTGCACATAGCAAGCTGTATACATGTAAAAATCACCTTTGAACATCTCTCCATACATTTGAATTTGCCTTGGCAAATTCCTTCATACTACTTCCAAGAATGTTTGGATGCTTTTTCCAAATCTTTCCCTAGATACCCGGGGATCCTCCACTCTATCTCTCTACTGGGGACTCAGCTTCCTTTTTCATAGGTTTTTTTCTCAGGTTTGGGGGAGAGGAGGATCAGAGGTCAACGATGTGGCATCTGGACACATTACTTCCCATCCTACCCCCCCTCCCCAGCTGCCCATTTCGAGACTAAAGGAAGTAGGGTAGTTGCTTAAGATGGAATTGCATTTCCCCTTCCATTAAGATCTGATCTAGCTTTGGTGACTTCTAGAATGACACAGAGTGACCAGAGACCCTTGTATGCATCCTGGCTCAAAAACCGATATGTGCATGAGTGTGTTGTGGAACATTTTATACCATTTTATATCATTTTTGTAATTTCAGTAAGACCCAGAGCCTGAATTAATGACCCACTGGAAGAGCCAGGACCTGAGCTTCTTTGTCCTCTAAAGTTTGCTCAGAGAATATCTTTTCTCTGTCAACAAGGCCAGATCCGGCTGACCTAAGAACATTCTTTCTTCTGTTAACTATTAAGGGATGACACCCTAATTCTGTGAGACTACCTACTAAGGAAAATCTTTGTCTGCTGGTTAAACATACATGGGGATCATAAAATTGAGTAACACAAAAACATGCTGAATTGTGACTGTTCTAAAAATATAAAAACCTGTTCATTCCTCTGTATGAGTCAGTCAGACTTTCTCTGGCTCAATGGATGATCATGTCTGTCCGCTATGCTTAAAGAGAATGAATGAATAAATAAATAATATGAATTTTTCTATCACCTAGCTGTTTGCCTCCTTTAACCAACTTTCAGGTTTAATAGCGTGTAGGGGTGTGTGTGTGTGTGTGTGTGTGTGTGTGTGTGTGTGTGTGTATGGTTGGCGAACCTCTCACTACCCCAGCACACCAGAAGGCCAGCTCTTCCCTAGGCAAAGTCTAGCAGCAGCGGGGGAAAAAGGCAAGCTGGAATAAAGGGGAGCCCTAAGAGGGGCTGCGGTTACTTTCCCCACTTATGATTGGTTCCCCAAACCTGCCCAGCAACAACCTCAGAAGGCACAGAAGGGGGCGGCCCCCACACAAGGGAAGTCAGCTGAGCCAGATAGACCCAGCCCAGCCTGCTCTTCCAGGAATTGGCAGGGAGGGGCCTCAAGCCCCTTTCACCCCGCCCTCTGGACTCTGACTCTGGTAGTTCTGCTGGATTAGTCCCCCTACTCTTAAATTCCACCTCCACCCCATTTATCTGAGACTCTGCCTTACTTTTTCCCCCTTTAAGAAATGTCTCCTCTGATGTCTGTTGTGCATTCGGCACCACCTGTTAGGTGTCTCCTCTTGTGACTAGGCCGGGGTGAAGAGACCCACTTTTTGCTTCATTTCACCCCCACCTCAGGCTAAAACTGTTTTCATTTTAGCAGCTTCTGACCTTCCTTAGGAGTTTCTAAATACCTACTCCGTGGGCACTTCCCCCACAGAAAAGGCCTGGGTCCTTCCTTGGAGGGAGTAGCTGAGGGGCAGGTTGAGGGACCCCTCCATTCCAAGCAAATGACAGTGTCTTATGCCTTGGGTCCCCCACCATACCTAGCACTGTGCTGAACATATAGTCACTTAAATTTTTCTAGGCTGTATGGATGAGAGATCCCATCCCTGGTCAGGCTGGGCCGGAAAGACTTGGCCCAGTGGAGGGAAGGGGAGCATCATTCTTGGGCTTTATCATCTTTTTTTTTTTTTATCAGCATGTATGTTTGCAGCATTCCCCAGCCCCAAGAAGAACTGAGGTCTCAGATCCCTGGATTCACATAAGTAGGGGGAGAGGGTGTGTGCTAAGATCTAACTGCTCTTTCCCCATCCCCCAAACTATTTACCTTAAGAGCAGGAAGGGGGTGGGGAGGGTGATGAGACAGCTCTGAGGAATGTGCCTTGGCAGGACATCCAGTACAGTAACTGGGCCTAGTCCCTCCCTCCGCTCCTCCCCCAAGTCCCCTCAAGCCGCATCATGCCCTTTCTCCACCCAGTCCCACTTCAGCAAAGTATGAAGGGCACTCAGCCCTCAGCCCTGGTCTAGGCTGCCGAGATGGGGCTTTCAGGAAAGTTACAAAGCCCTGGAGGAAGGGGGCGAGTGCTGGGGGTGGGGGGAAGAGGGAGGAAGGAGGGGGCCGATGTAGACCTAGGGGCAGATACGGAGAAAAACCATACTGAAAGAGAACAGAGAAAGGGTAGTTGTTTTTTAAATGCCCTACAGGAAACTACAGAAAAACCCCACAGGCAAGGCCTGGGATTTTCCCAGGGAGCCCAGGATCCCAGGAACCCCAGCTTCCAATTTTAGAATTGGAAGAAGTGGCGACCTCTAGTGGCCAAACCCTGCAGAGCCCAAGGTCTGTTTATGTTCCCAAACTACCACCGCCAAAAGTGAGCCCGGTATGTGTCAGCCAGGTAGTGTGGTCCACCTACTAGCTACCCAGCCTTCAACCATCTTCAAGCAGCTGCTCCCTTCCCCACCCTCCACACTGACTTCACCTTGGCTGGGAGCCCCGGATGACTGGGTTCCCACGAGAACAATGAAGAGCCTGTTTCTTATTTATCACAGTCGTCTTTAATAAAAAATAAATTAGTTCTGGGGCGGGAACCATGGTGGGGGGAGGCAGGGGTTAGTGCCTCCTAATACATAGCACACACTTCCTTCTTCCATGTCTCTACAACCTTGGCTAAACTGGTCCCTTCACTAGGTTGGTAGGGGACAAAGGTGGTAGAGAGGAGAACAATGAAAGTCATCTGTTCTCAGGAAGTTAAGGGGACAGAGGGGAGGGAATGGGGGCTGGGGGTAAAGGTGGAGGGCTGAAGGTGTGATTCAGGGCATGGAGAAATGTACCATGGTAAGTTTGATTTAGGGAACAGGGCTGGTGGGGGAACAATCAAAGGGCCAGAATGAACTTTTGTCTTGGTTTCACCCAGATGGAAGAGGTGGGGGGGTGGGGGAAAGGCACTTCCTATATCCCAGTCTGTCTTGGCCAGGGGCCCTAGTTAGCAGGAAGTCACACAGTCCCATCAGCAGTGGCACCCAGGGACACAGACATGTATAATGACATATATGCACACAATAACACAGGTATATGGACACAACCTCACACATTGTCACATTCATCTCCCCACAACCTGTCACTCTGAGTTCCCCAGACTCCTCCCAGGATAAATATAGAAGGTGCTGGTATTTCTCTGAGTGTCCCATGAGGCAAGTCAAGGGCAGGAAGGGGATAGAGTCCATGGGGCAACTGATGTTGGGGGGGAGGAATAAGTGTAAGGGTCACTTCAGTCCCCTCTCAGGCAGGTTCTGGGGGTGCCCTGTCCTGAATATGAGCACAGGAACGGCAGCAGGTGGCTGTGTAGTAGGGGTAGACGCAGAGGCGAGCTTGGACCACGAGGGGGCAGTGTGGGGAGTTGTCCTGGCAATGGTCATCTAGGGAACAGAGGAATAGGTAGTGGGTCTGAGGAGGCCACTGGGATGCTGTCCATTCCTCAATGTTTATTTGTTAATTTTGGTTCCCCTCTGTAGCTGCGTTGCTTTCCCCTCTTTCTTGTTCCTCCTCTCCTGTCTGTTTCATCTCTCAGGTCCATCTACCTCCCTCCCCTTGTACATCCCCCCACCCATTGTGGCTTACCTGGGTGCTGAGTACAGGGTTGATTGTTACATGGTCTTTTCCTGGAAGGCCGAAGGTTAAGAGGGCATCGAGTGCTGAGAGTATGGTTGGCATTCAGACACTGGACCTCCCTCATTTGGACACCTCCCAGACAAGTCCTTGAGCACTAGGACAAGGGATATGGGACAGAGAGAGAACAATTAAGACCTCTCCTCCTACGACTCCTCCCAACACCCTCCAGCTGCCCACCTATCTACCTAAGGAGAAAGAGAGACAGCACTCTGGGATGCTATGAAGGGAGAGTCTGGACGAAGGGGATTTGTGCTTTCCCTCCTCAAAGAGGAGTGAGAGGAAAGACGATGAAACTGAAGGAGAAGCGAAGATCTTGGGAATTCAATGGGCTGGGGATTTCCCAGAGAGCCAAAGAGACAACAGGAGTGGGGGGTGGGGTGCAGGTATTGCTTCTTCATAAGAAAATAAGGACCAGTGGAGACAGTGGGAGAGGCAGGGGTAATGGGGAAAGGCGGTGGGAAGAGGTAGGGCCACTCACAGTACTCCAGGGGGTAGAGAACCATCTGTCTTGGCAGCCATCCCCCCTGCAAGGTTGCAGGGTAGGTGGCCTGGGCAGATGGGTGCAGTTTCCAGGAGAAGTAACATTGAATTCAGTTCCCAGTTTGGTCACACAGATCACATCTCTACGCTGTGTCCCAGAGCCACACTCTACAGAACACTAGGACCCCGAAAAGATGAGAGAGCACGTCCTTATTTCAAGTCCAGGATCACCACTGGGGATCTCTGTTCACCACTCCCATCTTGCTGCTCAATTTCTCAGACTCCCCTACTCACCTCACCCCAAGGCCCCGTGTACCACTGCCAGGTTGGCTCGCAGGGCCCCAAGCTGCAGGCCCGCATATCAGGGGGGCGGCTCCCTGAAGGGCAGCTTCTTCCTTTGCCCCCTAGCCCTTCCTCCTCTTCACCGATCCCTTGGTCCTCTCCACTCCCCAAGCAGATCACAGAGCGCCGCTGTATTCCCGTCCCACACTCAGCTGAGCACTGTTGGGATACAAAGCAAGGTTCTGTGAGAAGGGACTGGATGACAGAATGACAGAGAGTAAGGAAGTCAGGTAAGGAAGGGCCTGATTTTGGACAGATTAAGGAATCTCCGATGGCATTGGGTTTAAAGGGGCCACACGGAAAAAGCTGCCAAAGAATCTTGGAGTTGGGGTTCTTCTGGGGGACCCGGGTTTGGAAAGGTTTTAAAAAATCTTGGATTTAGAGTAATTTGGACTGTCTTGGATTCTGTTGGGCTCCCGGAATTAGCGTCTCTACCTTGGAGCTCCAGTCACTATGGAACCAGGCGATGGTACAGGGCCCCATGTTACAAGCCTCTCTGCTGGGGGGTCTTGGAGGCCCCGAAGTGCATTCCCGCTCACTCACTTCATCGCCATGGTTACCCACACATCTCACTTGCCGGCTCCGCTGGCCACGCCCACATCGAACAGAGCACTGGGAAAGACGGAGAAGATCATCAATGAAGAGATCCACGATTCTCAAGGCTAGATGTTCCCACCAGTCTCCAATTCATCTGTCTTCCCACTGCCATCCATCTGCTCCCATTCGCTCACCCATCTATCTCTGTTGCTCACCTGGCTCCAGGCAGAGCGTACTTCCCAGTGGCCACAGAGCCTCAGCTGGCATGTCTGGGTGACATTGGGCCTGGGGAGATGACTGCAGCGCTCCAGGGGCACCGAGGAGCCGCCCCCCCCAAACTCTTGTCGACATCGGAGCTGGCGGTGCTGGGTGCCTGGGCCACAGGAGCGGCTACAAGAGGTCCATTCACCCGCCTCCCAGCTATGGACATGGGCATGGGAAGATAGAGGTAGGACAGGAATGGCAAACACATGGAGGAGGGGGAAGGGTGGAGTCAGACACCGGTGGAGCAAGAGATGCCCGGGGATGAGGGAGTTCTAACTAACTCTGAGACATGGTAGGAATTTGTAGTCTTGATATCATTTTGCTCTTTGTGGAAGTGAAGATGGATGTGGGACTCAGGAAAGGACTCAGCTCATGTTTCCTCTTCCCCCTCTATGTAGTACCAAGAGTCCTGCTCTCTTCTCTTCCTGCCTTGGGGACCCCTGACTCACAAAGAGTCCAGGTGAGGTCAGAAGATACTGTAGTAGGTACCCCAGAGACAGTGTGGGCCATCCATACTCACTAAGGGGGGCATGGAGGGCCGTGACATGGCTCTGGTGGGGCAGGTGGCCGGGCACCTAGGACACAGCTTTCTTCATCCATTTCTTCTCCAGAATCACGAGACACACAGTGGAAAACTGGGCGCCAGACACCTGAAGAAGGAACAAGGGCCTTCTAGCCTGACACACTGAGGCAAGAATAGTTTTGCTAGGATCCTGTGGATTGGGTTTCAGGAGCATAAAAAGGTCTGGCTCAGTGAGTTTAAGAAAGCGCATCACAGGGGGCCGGGGTGAAGACCCAGAGTAGGTTTTGGGGTTGGTAAAGCCAGGGAGGGGGTACTGAGGCTGAGGAATCAGGAGCAGAGGTTTGGACAGCTCACCTTTTCCACAAGATGCTGAGCACTCCGAATATCCCATTCGTTTCCAATATCCCGCTGAGGACGCCAGGGGAGGCCTGGGGTGGGGTGGGGCAGGCAGAGGAGGAATCCGTACTTGACGCTGAAGAGTTCCTGGGGTCCGAGCTGATCGGGGAGGTGCTGGGGGCTCCAGTTTTAGGCCCTCTGGGGGAAACTGAGTAGGCACATTATGATCTGGTCGTTCTATTGGCTGCCCTAAAAGCTCTCCTCTCTGCCTCCTCCCCCATCTATTTCTTTCTTCTCCCCAGGGCTTCACACCCTCACCAAACAGGTGCTGGGGAATAGGAGGTAGGGCTGGGGTAGGGTCTCCAAGGTTCGGAGAAGGTGAAGAGATGAGGTATTGGTAGGAGACACCAGGGTTTTCCTCTTGAAAGATCATCTGGGGGAGTAAAAGAGAAGGTCACTGTTTCTAGGGGAGAGAGGGAGTCTGCAGTTCCTCCGCAGACACAAAAAGACCCTTAATCCCATCCCATCGCTTCTCTCTTGTGATTGTTGGCTTTCTTTACCACCTACTTACATAGACATCCACAGGCTGTGTTGTGGGCCCTTTGGCCGTCAGACTCTCTCCTGTCCCTTCCTCCCGGGGGGGCCGATTGTACTGGAAGACGGTGCCCCCAGCAGTATAGGTCCCAGGGGGGTCAACAGCCCAGTTCCCATTAATGATGGACTTGCCTCCAGGACCTCGAAGTGCTGTTGGAGGGGTGAAAAGAAGGGAGATCATTTTATTCCTACCAGAGTTCACTTCCCTCACTCATTTAAAGGTCAATTTCCCCAAAATTTTTTCCACTCTGAGGTCAAACCATACTTCTCTCTTCACCCCCCCATCCCCCACTGCTTCTTCAGTGATGTAGAAATGGATGTGTATGGAGAAACAACGCAGAAATTTAGAGAAGTATGGGCAATGAAGATGAGGTGGAGAGGTGTGTGAAGAGTTCTTACCAAGGTAGTTGGAGCTGGGTCGAAACTGAGCAATTTGTAACTGAGAGGCCCCAGCTGGGATTAGCAGGATCTTATGATAGCCCAGAAGACCCCCTCGGTCTGTGAAGTTCCCCGAAACAAAGTGGCAAGTGGAATTATCTCCCCCACAGATACCACAACCATCTGGGCGTCTGCCAGAGCCAAGGATGCCATCACAGCCAGGGCTCTGAGGAGGGAAGGAGGTATATAGGTGAGTTGCTTGGGGAGACCCCCACACATACGCACAAATAACCCCAGCCTCATCCTGCTGAGAACCTGAACGCTCTCTGCATTCCAGCCTTCACCAGAGTAGATACGGGAATCTTATCTTCTGTAGTTCCTTCTGTCTCCCAGGAAAATGAAACCCTTCTCTTTGGGATCCTCATCTCTCCAGCTCTACCCACAGCCTTTCTGCAGCCTCAGACTTAGCTGCCTCAATGAATGGGTAAGTAAGTATGGCCTTAGTTAGGACGTCTGGCTGGCCTCAAAACCCACCCCAGACCCTGGCTAACAGCTTCTCACCAGGCACCGTCCAGCCACACAGATGTCTGGGGCTCCAGGCTGGCAGGGAGTGCCATCTTGGACCTTCTCTGTGTGCCGGACATAGAATCGGAAGCCACGAGGTCGGCAGTTCAGCTCACAGCGTTGGGAACCCTGGACTGAGGGAGTAGGGATGAAGGGAAACATCATTTGGGGAGATACGTCCAATGGACTCGTCATGGGGGTCAAAAGGGGTTTGCCTAAGTTAGCTAAGAATCTATGAAGGCTATACCTACGTCAGTACGGATCAAAGAAACTAGCTAAAAAGAAAGCAAATCTGAATTCTGGAGAATCAGTTAAAGTCTGTCAAGGAGTGAGGTCAGAGGGACCAATAAGGGGCTTTGGAGAGGGGTGGTCACCTGAGATTAATCACGGTCATTTGAGGTCATATCTTGAGCACTTGGCTTTACTTACGGTCAAATAAGCCTAGAAATGAATTTGGACTTTTTAGAAACACTCAAATGAAATGCTCAGGGCAGCTGAGGTCATCTGAGGACATCTGGGGTCTACAAAGCAAGCCCTGACCTGCTGAGATTCCCCTTGCCATGCCCATTCTCTCAGGTTACATCTGCTCCACCTCTGGACACGGCTGACTTAGTCAGAGGGGACAGTGAAAACCATTCAATTGTAGGGGGCTACGTCCCCTCAGCATGATTCTATCATTTTCTAGTTGCTTTGGCTTCTTCGAGAAGATTAGGCATCATACAGACCTAGTTTCCCCTAAAACACACAAGGCACACACACATGCACAGACACACACATACCCCTCCCTCCTTCCTTCCCTCCTAGGTCCTGGCAGGGCCCTCTGAAGCACAAAGAGCCATCTATATATACCCCACCTCCCCTCCTGCCCCCACACTCCCCCAGCCACTCAGGCTAAGTAAACAGCACAGACTGCCTGAAGGGGAGAGAAAGGCGGAAATTGAGGAATTATTCTGTAGGGAAGAGGATTCTCCCACATGGGCATATAATGCCTCAAAGAGGGAAATCAAAGAAAAGGCATAACTGAGGCAGGAGATACAGTTAGGAAAATATGCATAAACGGAAGATTCCCAGGGGTAGAAAGAGGCCAGTCTTGGGGTCCTGGGTTTCAGTGCTCACCCTCTGTGAAGGGCTCCCACTGGTAGAGTCGGCCCATAAATTCCTGAGGATCAAAGGCGGCACACTGCAGGGCCCGTGGATCTGGCTGTTCAGGGGGGCATGGCTGAGGTGGGGGAAACAGAATGGTAAAGGCTAAAAAAAACCAATAGGAGGGTAGCCATTGGGGTTTGGGATGGAGGGGGTGATGTGAGAGGGGAAAGAAGGAATCGGACACTAGGAGAGCATGCCCTTTGGTCTCCCGACAAAGATCCGGGATATAACAACCCAGGGAGAGGACTGAGAAAAGGAGGCCTCAGACAGTGCCCCCAGTGCTAGGTAAGATAAATCGGGACCTTGGAGCCCCGTCACATCCCTCACTCGTTTCCAGGACAGTTTCCCCCAGATTACTGGAGCACAGCTTTGGTTTCTATGCAAACAAATCAGGAAGGTATCTAGAGGCCTAGATCTTGAGATTAAGGCAGGCTAACCTTCTGGATACAGGCTCTCAGTTGCTCCTTCTCTCCAGGACAGTTCAAGGCTGAGGCGCTAGGGGCAAAAAGGCTCCAGAGGGGCCCTGAGTTAGAGCCAGAGCTGAGCAAAGGCAGCCAATTCTCTGAATGGTGAGGGGGAGTTTCCACAACCTGTTGATGGGCATTTCTGGGTGCCCACTGCTCTCTCCTTCGCTGATG
Source organism: Trichosurus vulpecula (assembly GCF_011100635.1). Classification (NCBI taxonomy): domain Eukaryota; kingdom Metazoa; phylum Chordata; class Mammalia; order Diprotodontia; family Phalangeridae; genus Trichosurus; species Trichosurus vulpecula. The sequence continues at coordinate 45,830,139 of NC_050579.1, forward strand.
ACCTTGGCCTCGGCCCTGGCCCCGGGGGGCAGAGGAGGAGGGATGGGGGGATCTTCTCCATTCCTGTCCCACTTGTTGGGAATGCTGTGATCTCCGTGGGTGGACCTGATTAAGGGAACTGTCTATTCTGGAGGATGGGGTGGGGGTGAACTTTGCTTTGGAGTTGGTTGTCTTTGGGGGTGTCTGCATCCCCAGAGACTTGGTATTAGAAGGCGCTTCTGTCCCAGGACTCTGGAGGCTGTAGAGATCCTCCTGGGAGGGCAGTCCTGTAGAAGAGACCTGGGTCTGGGGGAGCTGAGTGCTAACAGGTGGCTCTGTCTTGACAGTCAGAGCTTGGAAATCTTCTGTTTTTGAGTCTTGGAGAAGCGATGCCTCTGGAAATCGAGTCTGAGGAGCCTCATCACTGGGGAATTCCATTTTGGGCCATCCATGTGGGTGCCTCCGGTTCCGATGTAGGGGCAGAGCAAAGGGAACTCTCCCATAGCCAAACATTCCTGGCTTGATGGGATCTCGAACCCGAGACCTAGGAAGTTGGTATGGTTATGGAGTTACGGTTCTGCCTACTTCTCCCATGTAACTAACATCTTAAATCACCCTCTTCTGTTCCTCACCCTTGTAATCAACTTCATTTCCTACTCCTGTTTCTAGTTTCCTCTTGCTGTAAGGCTCACCTATACCACTCCAAATCTTATCTGCCTGCTGAGGTATACTCCCTCCAATTCCCACCTCATTTCCTTACCTCCTTGAGGCTGAGGTCTCTCGAGCCTCTTCTTGTTCCAGAGGCCCACTCCTCCCCCTTGGTTCTGGCTTGTAGAGGGGGAGGGTCTCCCTAGCGGTTTGGGGTCTGGCATTCCGGGGTCGAGCAGGCAAGGGTTCTGGATGTCGAGGCGGCCTGGGTGGTAGATGCAACCCGGTTTGGAGTAAAGATTCAGATGACTGGCAGATTCGGCTCCGGCGTTGTATCCCAAGCCCACAGGCCTGGGAGCAAAGGGACCATGGACCCCAGGAACCCCAGACACCCTCAGGGATTTTACTTTCCTCAGGATGTGTTTGTCGTGAGTGGCGAAGGGACACCTATTTGGGAAAAAAAGAGACAGATCAAGGAGGGACTGAAATAACCTACATGGGAATGGGGAAAAAGTCTGGGGCATCAAACAGGGAAGGGCCTGGGGGATTAGATGAGGAAGGAAAGAGATATGGGGTGAGCAAAGGGCTCTAGGAAATTCTTTGGGAGACAGGGTTCTAGAAGGCTGGAGAGCAGGCAAAACCTTCCACCCCCTTCACTGACCTTCTGGTCTAGGCTGAGTTGAGGAAGGAGCAGGAGCAGCATAAGAGACGGTCTTAGTCTGAGGAGCCAGAGGCAGAGTCGGGTAACCAAAGTTAATAGCTAGAATCGAGGTCACAATCGTTCTTATACAGACTGTCCCAGAAATCTTAGGGCAGTTTTAAGCTTTCATAAAGCTTAAGTTGCAATAGATATGAAAGCTTAAAACTACACTAAAACTTCTGGGACAGCCAGTACAAAGCCTGGCCCCCTACAACTGGTCTTACAGCTTGCCAGAAAACAGAAGGGGCTACTCACCCATTCTTCTGCCCTTTCCATCTTCTTGCTTTCTTCTCCTGTACCTCCCAGGGACAGATCCCACTACCCCTTCCCATTTTCACCTCTTACCTGCTTCCCCATTTCTCCATTGTTCTCCCTAATCTCCCCAGTCCTGTGAGTCTGGAGATAACACACTACTCAGAAATCTGGAGGGCTTAGGTAGTGAAGAAAGACCTGAAAGGAAGGCGGTAATAAAGGTTACCCCCGACTCTTCCTTGGACAACAGGAGGGGTTATGTCCCTCAGTGAAAACGGTCAAGATTGAGGCCAGAAGTTAGGACATAACCCTACCTCATGCCACCTCTTCTTCTCTGTCCCTATTTTGAGAGATCAGCACTGCTGTCTTCTTTTTTCCCCTCAGAGCAGCTGAGGGTCCCAATGCCCTGGTTTTCCCAGTCATCCCTTTTACCTTCTCCCCACTGCCCCCTACCAAATCCGTCCATACCCTGATTAATCTCCCTTTCCTAATCCCTGGTTTCTGGTATTTCTATCCCAGCTCAAGTACCAAGCTCTGTCCATCAGGATTCCTCTTGCTTCCAGTGCACATTCTACATACCCACCTCAGTAGGTACCAAGAGAGGGTACACGTCTCTTCTCAGGGGGTCTCCCACTTTTCATATCCTTTGGTTCAGTTTTCCCTTTGGCCTACAAGTCCAGAGATAAGAAATCTCTTGTCTTTTTCTTGCCTCTAGTTCAAACTCTAAATCAGCTAAACCGGCTGAAGGTTTAAGTAGCAGTAGGAGATTTCTGCAGCTGGATGTGAACCACTGGCACAAGCCATCCAGAAAGAGCCCCTGTCTAGGCTCAGTCACTCATCAGTTTGTCCAATTGTGCTAATATGCTAGGTGCTGCAATGAGGAATCCTGAGCAGCAAAGAGCCTTTGGCTCCCTCTTTTTTTGGAAATTAAGGAAGTCCTACCTAAAATCTAGTCCTGATCCTGTTTAGACCAACAAGCGCTTTAAACTGCGAGCCCTGGAGAAGCCTAAGATCTGCCACTCCTCTGTCTTGCTCCCTACCTCCCTCCTTTGCCTAGGCTCTGAGCCCTGGGCCCCCACCCCTGTTCTCTGTTCTGCTTTCCAGGAAAAAAAAAAAGCTGTTTCTGTTGGAGCTAAGAAGCACCCGGGAGAGGAGTCCAAGGGACCAAAACAGAGATGGGCCAACCATGGGGTTAGGGAAAGAATGAAAGAGAATGATTTTGGATGGAGGTGCATAAAAAGGGTCTGTGCTCATCCTTACTGTTCCTCCCTTCAATTACCCATTGACTTGAAAATGTGGGGGAGGGACATGACTGGTCAGACCAGAACTGGCTGGGGTCATCTCTGCCTGGGGCCTGGCAGCCCCTTCCTCCTTTCCCCAGGGGTTGGGTTGGCCCTGCTGAGGTCAGCAGCAACGCCTGTGGGGCAGGGGGCCATGGTGGGGTTCCAGGCAGGGTGGATGAGAGAGGGCTTCATATTTTCACAGAAATGTCCACTTCTCTGCTCCCTTAGGGAAAAGATAAAAGCCTTTACCTTGAGGCAGAAAAGAGATGAGAATCCAACTGTGTTCCAGTTGGAGGAGGAATGGTCTGCTTGTGATTTTTCTCTCTCTCCCCCAAATTTCTTTGTGTCTATTTCCCTGCCACCCCAGGTCTATGCTTATGACTCCCCAGGTCTCTATTTAGCACACATAATCCCATTCCTAGCTCGATTTGGCTCTGGCTGTTCCCAAGAGAAGTGGGGGCCAGGGGGGTGGGGGTGACGTGAGCTCCTGGGGCTTGGGCCAGGCCTGGCTCCCTCTCTGGAAAAGTCCCCGGCCCCACCCTCCCCAACACAGCTGGGCAGGGGGCCGATACCTTCCCCCCCCTTACTGGGAGAGACAGAGACAGATATAGAGGCAGACTGTACTCCTGTCAAACATGCTTTATTCCTCTCAGTCCTGGCTACTCCAGTCACTTGGTACCTATCTGCCCAGCCTGGGGGTTAGCAGAGGTCAGAAGAAGTTTCCCCGATTACAGCATGGACGCTGCTATCTGACCATCCCAAACTGACCTGAGCTGTTTATGGCCACACCCCCTCCCCAGTCCAGTGGAGATCAAAGAGCAAACCAGAAACTTGAAGAGGAATAACTCTTTCACCCTTGTACTTCCTCCTAGGGTTTTTTGGAGATGTTGGGATGGAAAATGTGTTGATGGGGGTGGGGGGGTGGGGTGCATTTAATGTCCAATTTTCTTTAATACGCTTCCTCTTTAGCTCCCTTTTCCCCTCACTTTGGAATCTGAGCTGTTATCCAGGATGCCACCAGTATCTCCCAGCCACAGGGGTCTGAGGCCAAATCAAAGGTTGCCAGCCACCTGCATTCCTTCACACCAATCCCCCCACCCCCATCAATTCCTCAGAGCCAGAGTTCCAGGTCGGATTTGGTAAGCCAGGATTGAGGGGAACAGAGGATGGAGAAAAGGGGCGCTGTGCGTGTATTACGGTGGGGACGCTGAATCTGACCGCGGATGGGAAGGGCTGGGCTCCCTTTGCCCGGAGGAGGTGGGGGGTCTCCCGAAAGAGTTCGATGAGGAGCGAAGATACTCCAGAGCCGGGCTCGGGGGCGGGGCGGCTGCGGGGCGCGCTAGGAAAGAGATCTAACGGGATTCCCGGGGGAGCGGGGGTCGTACCTGCGCGCGGCTCCGTGGCCCCTCCGCTCTCCGGCTCCCCGTCCGAACTCCGCTCCACTCCTCTCCGGTCGCCCGGTCGCCCCGGCTCGGCCCCTGAACCGGGCTCCCGGTCTCTGGCGCCTCCAGCCTGGGCTCCGCCTCCGTCCGAAGCCCCGCCCTCGCTCCTCCCTCCGTCTGTCCGCCCGTCCCTCCCGCGTGGGGTCCCGCCCCACCAGATCCCGGCTCGGCTGCTCCAGCCAGCCGGCCCCAGCTGGGGCGCCCCGGCTGAGAAAGAGCCCGGGTGACTGGGCAGGACTCAGGCCCTCACACCCGAACCCCCAACCCGGGGTCCTCAGGACTGGAGAGAGCGTGGGCGGGGAGCCCAGCCAGGTGGTCGGGCCCCTTCGGACGGCTCTGAAGAGGGCGATGCTGTGAGGCGCCTCACCAGTGTCTGGAATGGTGGGACCCGCCCCAACTTCCTTTTTAAGGATAGACGGGACGGACCTCAGGTCTCCGCCTCCCCCTTAGGTGCTGCAGTTGCCGCCACAGCCCCCGGCACCGGCTGCCCATCCCACCCTTTTTCTGCTGCCTGGGGCTGTCCAGGCGAAAGCTCCAGGAGGGCAGCCGGCCCTGCCGGGGGAGGCGCCGTGGTGGGGACCTAGGGAGTGATAGCTTTGGACTGCTGCCGCTCCTGGACTGGAGCCTGGGGCCCTCGTGGCTCCCATCCGCGTGTGCGTGGTTGAATGGGGTAGGGGGTCCACGGTAGGCTCGTGGAGGGACGCCGTGTTGGGTGGCTAATTTGTTTCCCTTCTGTGAGGCCCGGGACCCTCCTCTCCTCCCCACTCGTCTTCCTCCTCTATGCTTTGTCTCTCTTCACTCTCACTAGCACTGCACTTAAAACAGTCCTTCCCTCCCCTTTGCCCTCTCCCTCCTACTTCTCTCCCCTCTCTTCTTCTCTCTTCCCGCCCCCCTTTCTCTCTCTATCCCTTCCCCTGCACCCTCCATTCCTCCCTGATGCCTCTTCTATACTTGTATCTCCCCATTCCCACCGTCGCCTCAGCACTTTTCTTCTTTCTTCCTGTGGCCTCTCAGGTCCTTCCAACTTCTAAGTCTGTGATCCCATAATCCTTAAAACCCAATGCTTTGAAACCTGTAAAGATACATCAGAATATATTTGTTACTACTTTTAAATGTTTCACTGGCTGTATATTTTGTATCTGTAGCAGGAGGTCACTGGTCCACTACCCAGTTTGTGTTACAGCCTTGCCAAATTGAACTCCTTTTAAAATTTACTGTCTCGGTTATGCCCTGCTTTGCAACGCCATTCACATGAAATGTTTTCTTCCACTGATATCCATTAAAATTTAATTTGGGGGTGGGCGGCTAAGTGGCACAGTGAGTAGAGCACCGGCTCTGGAGTCAGGAGGACCTGAGTTCAGATGCAGCCTCAGGCACTTGAAACACTTACTAGCTGTGTGACCTTGGGCAAGTCACTTAGCCCCAGTTGCCCTGCCTTCCCTCCTCCAAAAAAAAATTAATTTTTTGGGAGGGGAGAGGAGGGGAGACTAGTTCTCCCCATCCCTGGTCCTATTTCATTGCTGCTATTTGTTCTTCATTCTAGAAGAGGACGGTGACTTAAGGAAGGCGATATCCTGACTTGCAAGTGAATTGGATATAAGTGAGGGAGGGCTCTGCTGATGGGTATGGAAGCCTTGACCTGTTCTGCTTCCAGCCTAGACTGTTTCACCCTCCTTAGGCGGCATGATGATACCCTGCAACCAGGGGCCCACCCCTCATGCAGACATGCGATCAACTTGAGCCCTTTTGCAGCTCAGAATTCCAGAGCTCAAGCAATCTATCAGCCTCAGCCTCCCCAGTAGGGAACTAGGTAATTCAGTGTATAAAACGCTGAGTCTAAAGTCAGGAAGACCTGAGTTCAAATTTGACCCTCAGATACTAGCAGTGTGACCCTGAGTAAGTCATTTAACTTTCGTCTACCTCAGTTTCTTCAGTTGTAAAATGGGGACAATAAATAGCACCTCCCTCCCAGGATTGTCGTGGAGATTAAATGAGATACTATTGTAAAGTGCTTAGCTCAGTGTCTAGCACATATATGCTTAATCAGTGCTTGTTTCCTTTCTTCCTTTCCTTAGCTTAGCACAGTGCTCTGCCTAGAGGGATAGCAACTGAATCTATGATTGATATAGAGACTTATTGGCACATAGTAGGCCTTAGTAAATGTTAAATTTCATTACTTTCTTAAGAAGATGGTAAACTTTTTAAGGGCAGGAACAGTGTCGTTTACTTTTAAAATATTCCTTCTGTCACTTATGACAGTGCACTTAGAGACAGTTAATGAATATTTGTTAAGTTGAAATGGGTAATAGGATTGACAAAGCTTACTTTTTCTGTTCAGTTTTCTCCCTTGCTCAGTTGCCTCCTCCAAGTACCCAGTGCCAGAATGCCCCTGATACAACATGGAAGTGCCACATCTAGACCTGCTCTACCCAGGGATCCCATACCTTGGCCTCCTACCTCTAACAAACCTTTTGTCCTCTGTCCATTGAATTTTGAGCTGAAAGGGGCTAGGGAACATCTAGTCCAACCCTCCCATTTTACGGATTAGGAACAGATTAGGCCCTCAGGCCAAAGAATTAAAAAATAACTTGTCCAAGATCATATAGTCATCCTATTTCCTTTGGACCTTGAAAACTCTTTTCCAAGGTAAGTTAATTACCTGTTAGAGTTTTCTGATAAATTAACCATCTTAAAGGTGTTCAGATAGCTGGTAGATTAATATTCTCTAAGGATTATTACTGTTTTAACAAGGAATATTAGTCTTGTCTCAAAGAACTATTTAAAAATCATAACATTTTAGAGCTAGAAGGGATAAGCTAATTCAGTTTTAATAGTGAAATGTCAAGCTTCTTGGTAGGCCAATGGGGAGATCTCTATGAGCCAGGGAGCCTTTCAGGGCCCCTCAAGTTAACTCATAGGGACTGATGGGTAAGAAGGGAGGCTAGGAAGAAGGGAAATAAATTGTTTGACCAAATTATTTTAAATTGTTTGGAACTGAGGGAGAGGAATAATACTTTAAACTTTAAAATGTTCAAATATTAGGGGGCCTGTAAATTTCAGTATAGATGACAAGGGAAGGACAGCCTTCAGAGTGCTGCTCTGCACCAAGGTTTGATTTGTGGATCTTATCTCAGGGGAAGATAGAGCTAAGAAATAATGGATTAGGTGTATCTTCATCTACAATGAGGATTTTTGGCCTCTTGTGTGTTATGGATCTCTCTGACATTCTGGTGAAGTCCATGGATCTCTTCTGAGGATCATGTTTTTAAATGCATAAAATAAACTACATAGGATTACAAAGGAGACCAATTATTTGGAAGGTTTCAAAATATTTAAAAAAAAAAAACTTTACAGATCCATAGGTAAGAACTACTGAAGTAGAACCTCTTCTAGTGTGAATGAAGGAGAAAAGGAACAGGGTATCTTAAGTTGACTTTATGTTAATCCAAATAAATGGTGATAGAACCGTTTAATATGTCTATATGCAAATGGGACTTCCTGTGATTTTCAGAAAGTTCATTAATCAAAAGGCATTTAAGTACCAACTGTGTGCTAGGCTCTGAGGATTGTTGTTGAGTTGTGTCTGACTCTGACCCCATTTGGGGATTTTCTTGGTAAAAATACTGTATTGGTTTGCCATTTCCTTCTCCCACTCATTTTACAGATGAGGAAACTGAGGCAAATAGGGAAGTGACTTGCCCAGGGTCATACAGCTCGTAAGTGTCTGGGGACATATTTGGATTCTTCCTGACTCCAGATTCAGCACTTGACCCATTGCGCCACCTAGCTGCCCAGTTCTGAGGGTACAAAGACAAAAATTAGTTCCTGCCCTTATGGAACTTACCTTCTGTCAAGGGAATGATATGTACACACACACACACACACACACAGACAATCAATAAAATACCTACTATGTTCCAGGCAGTGTGCTAAGCACTGGGGATACAAAAAGAGGCAAAAGACAGCCCCTGCCCTCCAGACACTAGTAACTGAGGACATGAGGAAAAGCCTCATATAGAAGGTGGTATTTGAGCTGAGCTTTAAAGGAAACTAGAGATTCTGAGGGAAGGAGGGAGCATTTCAAACATGAGGGAACAATATGTGAAAAACATGGAGACAGGAGATGGAATGTCCAGTGTGAGGAGCAGCAGGACCAGTTCAGTGGGGGAATGCCAAGGCAAGAGGTGTGTCTTAGGAATGTCACTTTAGAAGACAGGTGGGAGATTGATTAGAAAAGAGAGAGACTGGAGACATGGAGACCCATTGGGAGGAGGCTGTTAGAGTAGTTGCAGGAGCCATAATAAAGGGCCTGAATTAGGATGGTGGCTCTGGCAGAGGAGAAAAGGAGACGGAGATGAGAAATGTGGTCGAAGTACAATTGATAAGACTTGACAACTAATTGGATGTTCAAGGTGAAGGAAGGCAAAGGATGACTCAACTCTGAAGTTATAAAGCAGGGTGACCAGGACAGCAGTCCCATCGACAGACATAGGTGGATTGGAAGATGAATTCGGTTGAGTTTGAGATGTTTACAGGACATCCAGTCTGAAATGTAGTTGGCAGTGTGGGATGGGAGGACAGACTAGGGCTAATCTGATAGATGACAGAAATGGAGAATTTTAAAGGACCTCAGCACCTACCCAGTCCAGTCCGTACACAAAAAAATCCCCATTATAAATAGCCAACAAGTGGCCACCTAGCCTCTGCTTGAAAACTTTCAACGAGGGGAAATCTACCACCTCTCAAGGCCTAGCACTTTCAGATAGCTCTAGTTGTTAGTCGGTAATAGCCAATAGAAAGTAATTCTTGAAATCGGCCTAAATTGACTCTTTGCCAAATCTAATCACCGGTTCTTATTCTGCCCTCTAGGGACAAACAGAATAAATCTAGTTCCTCCAGGGGCAGCTAGGTGGCACAGTGATTAGAACTCTGGCCCTCAAGTGTGGAGGGCCTGAGTTCAAATTCAGCTTCAGACACTTACTGGTGTATGATCCTGGACAAGTCATTAACCCTGATTGCCTCCTGCCCCTCCCCCCCCCACAATCTAGTTCTTCCTTCACATGCTTGGAAACAGCTAACATGACTGTTCTAGTCTTCTAACAAGTCTTCTTTTCTCTAGCCTAATCCCCAGGTCTTTCACGTAGTCCTCATATGTCTTAGATTCAAGGCCCTCCACCATCCTGTTGCCCTCTGGATACACTCCAGCTCGTCAGTGTCCTAGTAGCATAATTCTTCAGATGATGTCTGATGAGGGCAAAATACAGTGGCAGAATATCACCTCCCTATTCCTGGACTATTCCTTAATAAATATTTTTTTTTGTATTTTTAAAAAATTTTTTTGGAGGGGGGAAGCCAAGGCAATTGAGGTTAATCCTAAGGTCACACAAGCTAGTAATCAGGTCTGAGGCCAGATTTGAACTCACGTCCTCCTGACTCCAGGGCCGATGCTGTACGCGCTGCATCACCTAGCTGCCCCAATAAGTATTGCTCTTAATATATCCCAAGATCACATTAGCTTTATGGGCTGTCCCATCGCTGACCCACTAAAACACCCAGATATTTTTCAGAATTGCTGTCTATCCATACTCCCACCATCTTATACTTGTGAAATTGATTTTTGTGCCCAAGTATATAACCTGACAAAGATCACTGTTGAATTTCAACTTGTTAGACTCAATCCAATTCACTTTTGGATCCCAACTGTCATCTTAAGTCTTAGGTATTCCCAGCTGGTATCATTAGCAAATTTAATTACACGCCATATATCCCTTTATCCGAGGCATTGATAAATATGTTAAACAGTGTAGGCCCAAGTCCGGATGACTAGGATTCTCCACCGGAAGACGCCTGTGTTGACACTGAGCCATTAACAACTGCTCTTTGAGTCTAGCCATCTAACTAGTTCTGAATCATCTGATTGTATTATTGTCTACTCTGGTCATTCTTCATCACAAGAACCACACTGCTGTTGTTACCGACATTGTCATACCTTTTGAGAACAGACACTTGACTTTTCAATTAGCGAGAGATGCCAGATTTGAACAATCCTCAATCCTCAGCCAGCATCTGGCTCAGGAAAGTTGGTTGTTGTTGTTTAGGTGTTTTTTTCAGTTGTGTCTGACTCTTTGTGACCCCATTTGGGGTTTTCTTGGCAAAGATACTGGAGTAGTTTGCCATTTCCTTCTCCAGCTCACTTGATAGATGAGGAAACTGAGGCAAACAGGGTAGAGTGACTTGTCCAAGATCACACAACTAGTGTGTGAGGGCAGATTTGAATTCAGGAAGGTGAGCCTTCCTGACTCTAGGCCCAGGGCTCTATGCACTATGATGCCACCTAGCTGCCTATAGATGGCAAGAAGGTTATATAATTACAAAATTATTTATATATTACATATATAATATTATATGATAATGCATTGATAGTGGGGGCTCTAGGTTGGGATCTGGTTATTGACTGTAATATTGAAACTGAAAATCAGTCAGAGATATGCAAATCTTATGAGGAAATTAATAGTGCATGGCTTAATCACGTGGAGTAGAGATCTATACATCAAACATATTACTGGGATAAGACAATATACAGAGTAAATATAAATTAAAGACAATGAGTATCTTATTTTTGTTGTTCAGTCATGTCCTATTCTTCATGATGCCGTTTGGGTTTGGGGTTTTGGTTTTTTTAGCAAAGATACTGGAGTGGTTTGCCATTTCCTTCTCCAACTCATTTTACAGATGAGAAAACTGAGGCAAACAGGGTCAAGTGACTTGCCTGGGGTCACACAGCTAGGGAGTGTCTGAGACCGGATTTGAACTCAGGGAGATGAGTCTTTCTGACTCCAGGCCCAGCACTCTATCCACTGTGCCACCTAGTTGCCCATTACTTTTAGCTATCTTATTTTTAGCAGCGCATAAATAATTTTATCTTCTTTAAATATGAGAAGCGTGCAATAGATTTCCTTTTATGGCGTCAAATATAAATTGTCTTGTTTGTCTAATCTATATTTCTCCATAAGAATAGTATGAGATAAACTTTGCTAGAATCTCTATATACTCTACATATCTTTTCCTTTATCCACTAGTTTAGCACTCATGTCAAAAAAGGAAATGGGATTAGTCTGGCATGACTTTGATGGCTCTCACCAATCACTGCCCCCCCTTCTAGATATTTGCCAACCATCTCTTTAATGTTTTGTTCTGCAATTTTCTTAGGAAACAAAGTTGCATACTTTGTTCTCTTCCCTTCTTTGAAAATTGGGACAAGATTTACTTTCCTCTAATTTTGTGGCACCTCTCCCATTTTCCGTGATATTACTAGCACTGACTCAGCAGATCCATCTGCCAGTCCTTTCAGGATGTAGTACATCTGGACCAGGTGACTGGAATTCATTGAGGGCGGTTAGGCACTTTCTTAAAATCAATCTCCTTACTTATGATGGCTAGCAACTCCCTGTTAGCCATTTTTGTCCTGTCATTTTCAGTTTAAAGGTCAAACTTCTTTATAGAGAAATAAAAATCAATTAAACAGCTCCTCTTTCTTTCTGTGGTCAGTTATCCTTGTTCCATGCTCCCCAAGCAAAGATCCTATCCCTTCTTTGAGCTTCCTTTTTCTCCCAATAAAACTTTTAAAAAACAAAAACAAAACCCCCTTTTGTTAGCCTCATGAGAACAGCCTGACCTCATTTTGAGCTTTAACATTCCTGACTTTGATATTTTGGGGGGGGAGGGGAGGCAATCAGGGTTAAGTGACTTGCGCAGAGTCACACAACTAGCAAGTGCCTGAGGTCAGATTTGAACTCTATCCACTGCGCTACCTAGTTGCCCCTCCTGACATTATTTTTACAGGAACATGCTATCCTCTCACTTTCATCTTCTGTTAGCTTGCCTTGCTTCCATCTTCTGTACATTTAAAGCTAAATTGGTTGGTGGGTTCCTTTTGCATCCATATTGTTCTTTCAGACAAATCCCAGTTTTCCTTCTTCATTGGAATTGTTTCTCTTTGTGTCTTCAAAATCTAATTCTTGAGCATCTCCTATCCCTCCTGGATTGGCCTTTCCTGAAGCATTTTAGTCCATGAAATTCTGTCTATTTTTCCTCTGAATCCTTTGAAAATTAGCTTTCCCCAAATCTAGGGTGCATCTAAGACTATGCCTGTATTTCTTTTGCTCTCTCACAAATGCCTAACATGATGTGGTCATTTCCCTCCAAGGTTCCCATCATTTCCCATCTAGGAGTCATCTACATTGAGATGACTATTGAACCCATGGAATAACTGAACTCATTAATTACTAAGAAGTATATTTTCTGTCATCAGACTAGGGAAGTTGGTTGTTATTTGTGTGCTAGGTAAAAGAACGCTTTAACAAATAATTTGTATGCTAGATATTGAATGTCAGTGCTTGTGATCATACACCTGTGTGTACAGGTGTGGCTCTAGGAACAAACGTGCAGCTATTTTCAGAGAGCTTGACGTTTACCTTTCTGGCTCTCAGAGAAGCATGGTTTGCTCAAATCTTTTATGCCAGAAGAACCACCCCGTTCTTGATTGATCCGTAGCCAGACTGGTCTCCGACACTGTTGTCTTCCTGTAGTCCGCGGCTGAGCAGCATTATTTCGCATTGTTTCCTTGAAGCATTTATTTAGCCACCCTGCCCGTGGTTACCCTACCCTTGTGGTTCTCCGAATGTATCCTTTAGGTCAGGGGCCATGTCTTACTCATCTTTGAATCTCCCACAGAACTCAACACAGTGCCTGGCTCAGTAAATATTTGTCAAATGAACGAACGAATGACTGTCATTGCTATAGTACCAGCAGACTGGCTACATTCCAGAATCTTGTCGTTGATCCTTCCTGCCATTATCTTGTCTCACAGGTGAGGTATGATTGGCCAGGCTGACTGTGATGTCTGTCAAAGGTTTAGGGCTCCCAATCACCACTTTGTAGACTTTTAATTTGATTGACAACCCCACCCCCCATGCACGTAGAGCTTCTTGATTTGTTTTTCCACGTTTTAATCTACCATTACCTGGCAGCTGATCCATCGATGGCATTCGGCTCTGTATTGCTTTATGTTGGGTTTTTTTGGTATTAGTCAGTGTAGATTTTAGCCTTTGGGTTTATGGCTAGTCCACAATACTTCAACAACCATGTTAGGTGGTTCTTAATCTTCTCGTATGTGTGCTTTGAAAACACTCATCAGCATAGTATGTCCCTTCGTGAGTGTCTTCCAATGATGGTCCTATGTGATTGAGTTAGAAGAGTTTCCAGATAACTGGAAGTAATTTATTCTTCCAGGTCCCTAGTGTTTTTAAGCATAGCTGTATGATACAGGCTGAATGAAATTGTACGTGCTCTACTGCACTACTTAACCCCGTTGGTGATGGACGATGAATAAGAAAGGTACCACCATTTATTCTGTTGTACCCCATACCACTGTAACTTTAGGATCTTGGTTAACACCTCAAGGTAGCCATATTCTTAGGGGTAGCTATGTAGTACAGTGGATAGAGAGTTGAACCGGAGGTCAGAAAAACCTGAGTTCACATCTGGCCTCAGATAAATCTGATCTTACTAGCTGTGTAACTCTGGACGAGTCACTTAACGTTGTTTGTCTCAGTTTCCTCACCTGTAAAATGGGGATGATAATAGCAGTTACCTCAGAGGGTTCAAATGAGATAAAAATTGTAAAGCAATTAGCCCAGTTCCTGGCACGTAGTAAGCATGATACAAATGTTAACTATTACTAGTGTTAGTGGCTACTGGACCCCAGATCTAATAGTAGAGAAATACAGTATAGAGGTACTGCTTGGATTCTGCTGGAAAGAGTCTATACAAGTAGAGAATCAGAGTGATAAAGGGTTTTATAAAAAGGGGATAAACACATTTCTAATAGCTGCAGCATCTGGGGAAGCTGACTCCATCTCCTCAGCTTCAAGCTCTTCATTCCCTTCATCTTTTCCTAATGGGGTCTCTTAATCTTGAGTCCAGGGAGAGATGGCAATCAGGGAGAACTTTTGTGATGGTGAGACAGTGCCTTCTTTATCTTTCGTGGTCTTGCCCCATGAACTCTGGCTAACTTCTACCACTTGTCTCTGCCAATTCTACAACCACAGAAATGCAGGATATGCCACTGCTGTAGTTCAACTTCTATGTAATCAAGATTCCCCTCTATTTCATGTACGATCCTTTTTTCTATTCTACTATGTAATGGGAATGTTCATTTTATTTGGTATGGGTTAAGTTTCTTTTTGTTGTTGTTGAGTCATTTCAGTCATGTCCAACTCTTTGTGACCCCATTTGGGGTTTTCTTGGCAAAGATGCTGGAGTGGTTTGCCATTTCTTTCTCTAGCTTATTTGACAGATGAAGAAACTGAGGCAAACAGGGTTAAGTGACTTACCCAAGGTCACACAACTAGTAAGTGTCTGAGGCCGGACTTGAACTCACAAAGAAAAGTCTTCCTTACTCCAGGCCCTGGCACTCTACCCACTATGGCACCACCCAGCTGCCCATAGGTTTAATTTAGAATAAAAAAAATAAGCAAAGAAAGAATGCCCCCTAGAGCACTTCCAATTAAGGGTCATCTTTACTGGAATACCTCTAGTGAGAACTCACTTCACTTTTACGTAGATCTAATTGTTGGGAAGCTTTCCCTTACAACGAGCCTACATTTCCTCTCTGTGTCTTCTACCCATTGCTCCCAGCTGTCCTCTCTGGGCAGAAGCATGATACAGTGGAAAGAACAGCCTCTTCAAAGACCAAACCTGGGTTCAAATCTCTCTTCTGATGCTTACTACCTGTGTGACCTTGGGCCAGTCACTTCATCTACATGGGCCTGTTTCCTCAATTGTCCACATGACAATCCTTCAAATACTTGAAGGCAGCAGTCATGCCTCCCCAACTCTAGTCTTCATCCTTCAAATGATAAGTGTATGACAGGATGTCAAAAAACCTTTGACCATGCCCTGTATGCTATCTAGTTAAAATGTGGTACCTAAACTTGAATGCAGTGCTACAGATCGGATCTGATTGGGGCAGAGAACATTCAGACTGCCCTGCCCCCCGCCAGTTCTAGACACTATCCTTCTCTGAATGCGTCTTAAGAAGGAAGGGAAGAGAATAAACACTTCTATAGTACCTACTGTGCGCCAGGTATTACCTTATTTGATCATCACAGCAACCCTAGGAGGAAGGTGCTATTACCATTCCCATTTCGTGGTTGAAGGAAGTGAGCCAAACAGAGGTTAAGCGACTTGTGCCCAGGGTCATACAGGTAGCAATTTGAATTCAAATTTGAACTTCAGTCTTCCTGGCTTGAGGCCCAGTCCTTGATCCATTGTGTCACTGAGCTGCATTTGAAGATGGGTTGAGGTTTTTTTGGCTGCCATACTACATGGTTGATCTCCAGTCCACCAAAACCCTAAGATCTTTTTCAGATAAACTGACCAGGTATCCTCTTTAAATCTCATCTGATTAGATTTCTTCCAGCATTCACCCACTTTCAGCATGTTGGCTTTGCTTCCCAATTTTGTGCCATTTTCAAATTATATAACCATGCAATCTATGCCTTTGTGTGGCAGGAGCTGTGCAGGCATGGGTGGTGAATGGAGGATGCTGGGGGCTTGTGGAAGGGTTGTTTCTGATCACTGGAGACTCTTCTTTCTCCTTACCTTCTTGTCTGGTGCCCTCGCTCTTCCTGCTCCTTTTTGATGGCATGCAGCATTCTACATAATGGGCAGTAGCTCTAGAAACAGGTAAACTATATTGGTTCTTAAAGGAGGTGCAGTGGGTGGCTTTTTTTTCCTGATTGAACTATAGAGACTTAAACTGGGGGGAAACTGTATTAGAGGTGATTTGACCTCCAACTACCTGAAGGTTGTCTTCCTGGCAACTCTGAAGGGAGTAGTATTTTACATCTCTCTTATTTAGAAGTTGTTTTTTTTTTAATCTAAAAGATAAAGTTGTTTTTAATTCCATTTTATTTGTCCAAGAGTTTAACCTTCAGGTGTGAATCATCAGACTGGCCTTTCTTAGGCCTGGCCCAGAATAGCTTTTATTCAAAGTCTTGAAAATAAAATTCTAATCAGCATAGATCTCTGGAACACTCCACTAGAGACCTCCTTCCAAGTTAATATTGAGCCATTAATAAACATTCTTTGGGTCCAGAGGCATTCAGATAATTCAGAATCCATATAACTATACCAGGGTGGGGAACCTGTAGCTGTGAGGCCACATGTGGCCCTCTAGGTCCTCCAGTGTGGCCCTTTAACTGAATCCAAACTTCACAGAACAAATCCAAAAGGATTTCAAGGCTACAGGTTCCCTGCCCCTGAACTATACTATTGTCTAGCCTACATCTCTCCAGTTTGTCTATAAAGAAAATTTGAGACACTTTATCAAATGTTTTTCTAAGTCTAGGTAAAGTATATTCATAGCATTCCCTTGATCTACCAGTCTGGTAACTCTGTCAAAAAGAGAAATGAGATTATCTGGCTTGACCTGTTCTTGAGGAAGGTGCTGGCACTTTTCAATCACTGCTTCCTTTTTGAAAAAAAAAATGTTATTGACTAACTTCCCTCTGATAATATGACACATAATTTTGCTAGAAATCTAAGTCAGTCTCATTGGCCTATAGTTTGCATACTCCACTCTCTTCCCTTTTTGGGAACATTTGCCCTTCACTCTTATGGATCCTTTCATTTTCCACAGTTTTTCTATAGGAAACCTTCTCTAGCTTCTCTTAATTCCAGTGTCTTCCCTCTGTTAATCATCTCTTATTTATCCTATATGTAGCTCGCTTTGTATATATTTGTTTGCATGCTATTTCCCTTGTTAGATTGTAAGCTCTTTGAGGGCAGGGACTGTCTTTTGCTTCTTTTTATATCCCCAATGCTTAGAACAGTACCCAGCACATAGTAGGTGCTTAATAAATTTTGATTGATTAATGTCCAGCTTTTGGATCCCTGCTGAAAGAGCTTAGAATGGAGGAAGGGGAGATAGGTGGGGCCTTCTGTCTTCCCAGGTCCTCTCTAAGTGCTGAGGAAATTTCAGACTTTACCTCAGGGCAGACCACCTCAAAAGCTTCCATTTTTGACCTTGGATGGCACTCTGACCTTGAAGAAGTCTTTTGGGAAGGAGGTCTGACAGAAACCAAGCCAAGCTAACAGCAAGATTGGTGGTATCCTGTGAGAATTTTGTACAATGGTGTCCATTTGTTAAAATTGTATGACCATATATTTCAGGGTGAGTGTAATCCCAGGCTCACCAGCTATAAGTCTGGACCATCATAAAAGCATGTTAATTTCCCTGTTGTTTGAGAACTCTGCCATATGGACTTTACTGAGACTTTTTAGAACAAGACACTGGGGGAAGGCACTTGAAAGGACTTGAATTCGTGAGCTTTCCCAAAGCCATTAGAGAACCATTCAGAATTGAGAGTACAGACTCATGTGCCCAAAGTACTAAAGTTGATTTGCATAGGACTGATAATGTTTAACTTGGGGGAGAACAGTGGAAAAGATGAGTTGGGGTACTTTCTGATCAATTTATTTTACATACAACATCCCTCAGTTGATGTAATTATAGGAAATGGGGCAGGGGGGGGGGCGGAGGAAATAACAGAAGTGATGAGGTGGTATGATGTTAAACTAAGGGCAAAAAACCTTGTTTTGTTGCTATTCCTTAATAAAGTGTGAAAAGGTTTCCCTAATTTAAGGAAAGGGAAACAACCCAGCTCCTGATGAGACTCTAGTAGTGGAAGTCTAGGAATCTGAAGAAGGGAGGCCGAGGGAAGCCACATGAAATGGAAGAGTGGAAATATAGATGGAGGCAACTGCCAGGAGAACAGAGCATCAGGATGCTGGGAGCATGGGAGGTCATCAATGGGCCCATAGGCATGAGGCCTGTTAAGATAGGTGCTGTGTCACCGAGCCCCACCTTCTCCTACTATAGATCACAAGGGGTGAGATTCTTTATTCCTTTTCCCTCCTTGGATTCCCTCAAGGGGGTCTAAAGCCTATTTCTTTTCAGTACCGGAAAGTCTGTTTTTCAAATGTTTGATTGCCTTTTTTTTTCATCTTTTAAGCCAGCAGTTTTAATAAAGTGTTAAAATATAGGTATTTGCTGGATCTAAGACAACTCCAAAAGACTCATGATGATTGGAAAATGCTATCTATATCAGAGAAAGAATTTTGGCATTTGAACGCAGATAGAAGCATACTATTTACTCTCTTTTTTTGTTGTTTTGTTTTGCTTCTTCTTTCTCACAGTTCCTCCCATTGGTTCTAATTCTTCTTTACATCATGACTAATGTGAAAATGTTTAATATGAATGTATATGTAGAGCCTATATCAGATTGCACGCTGTCTTTGGGGAGGGGGTAGGGAAGGGAGGGAGAGAAAATTTAAAACTCAAAATCTTCTGGAAGTGAATATTGCAAACTAAAAATAAATTGATTTTTAAAAAAAATATAGACATTTGTTAATCAAGAGGTGTTTATTGGGAATGCAGTTAGGAAGAGGTGATTGAGGGAAGGATCTTAGGAGAGAGAGAGAGAGAAAAAGGACTTAAAACTATAGTATTTTGCCTGAGTACTATCTCTGGGTAGGGACTGGGAAGAACTTAAAAAGAGAGAGAGAGAGAGAGAGAGAGAGAGAGAGAGAGAATTAGATTCACTTGTTTCAACTTTCCAGAGGAGAGAGAGAATGGTTTATCCTGGGAAACATATATAGGTAATGAGTTAGTAATGGGGAAGTAAGCTCTCAATGGCCTCTTTCCCTCCCCCTTACCATCATATCCCACTACTTTTAGGTTAGAATTAGAATACTGAATGGCAGAGACTTTCACTTTTGTCTTTATATCCCTAGCACATTACCTGGCACATAGTAGGTGCTTAATAAGTGTTTATTGATTGACCAACTGATATAAACTTTACCGTTGGTATTCTAAATCACTGTAAAGCAAACCAGAAGAAAGAAGGAAATTGCAGCTAGATGGAAGGATGGATCACAATTATTCCCCAGAGGAACCAAAGAGTTACTGGAGTTGGTGTTAGCACAAGCCAAAAGAAAACAGAAACACTATTTCATTGGATATTTGTTCATCTTGCATTGCATTGCTCTTGTGGTAAATATTTGAGAAAAGACTGCCATAAAAAAATAATTACAGCTTATAACGATATAGGTTACAGAGGATGAAGAGGTAGAGAGATTCCATAAAGAGTTCAATACACTAATGATTAGTGACGCATACATTCTAAGGCTCAATGACTGACGCAAAGGTGGGAATAGGTGATGATGGTGAAAAATATATTGGAAGGAATGAGTCAGAAAGAAGGAATAAAAGAGGCCAAAGACTGCTACAGGACACCGAGGCCTCACACGTTTATGTCACAAGTGTTTTCTTAGAAAAAAAGAATTTGTAGGCTCTGCATGTGCTGAGCACCAAATAACAGAAATGACCATATTTCAACAGACGGGAAAAGACTCACTCCTAAACCGTCTGTCAAATCATCAACTTGTTAGAGTAAAAATAAGAACAGTAAACAGCTGGAAAAAAGAATTGTGAATTGGGAAGGACATGGCAATGCAATTGAGGCAACTCAGCTCTAAATTATTTAAATGAATAGTTTGTAATAACATAAGTAGTGGATTGGAGAAACAACATCAACGCAGATTGGAATAATTTTATATAGAAGTTTAACTCATGTAAATCAGTTGTCTCAACAAGGAAACTAAAAAACATGGCCAATGTAGGAATTGGCTTTGCTTGACTATGCAATTTTGTTACAAGAGCTTCTCTCCTCTCCCCTCCCCTCTCCTCTCTTCTCCTCTCTTCTCCTCTCCTCTCCCCTTCTTTCTCTCTTTTCAATATCACAAGAAAGGAAGGTAGGAGAGAAAGAAGGGTTAGGATAGGGTTTCCCTCCCGAAGAGAAGAGAACATAAGAACGCTAGAAAGAATCATACAGAAGTAGGGCAGCTTTGAAAACTAGATGTTGAATTTATTCTATATTTAAAAGAAAAGCAAATTCTATATAATAGAGTCTCACAGTTTCAGGTATAATTCTTTCCTCTTGTTCTACTATGGCTAGAAAAATTCTCAATTTGGTTTTTATTAAGTTCAGAATTTTTTTTTATTAAATGAAAATTTAAAAAAAAAACAAGGAAATAAAAAAGGCTTAAAAAGCTCCTTAGTCAGCAAATACTAACCTCACTTGCCAAGTGGAGAGACATGGTGGCAAAAGGCGACATGATTCTGCTTAGTTTAGAATAGAATAGTTTAGAATAAAACTTGTTTGTAAAAATCTTCTGCGGAAAAATGATGGATGATTCTAAACAGATATTGCCTCTTAACTAACAGAGAAACAATGTAGGATAAAATCATTTTAAAGAAAGTCTCACAAGAGACCCAACTGAGCAAAGTCGTCTCGATGGCACGTCAAGGTGAAAATAGAAGGACAACAAATAGAAGAAAAATGAAAAACATTTGCAAAGATTTTTATTAAAAATTGTTTTCTCCATCAAAGAGAACAGAGCAACCACACTAGGTTACTAACATCACCATCCCAGATGTAGTTATAAAAGAGGTAGAAACAGCCCTAAAGAGAAGAAATAAGGAGAAAACAGCTGGCTGATGTATGTAGAAGAAATCCTGCTAGATATGATGATGTTGAAGGATCAATTGATAGAACATGCAATGAGGGGAAAAAATTTCAGACCTTAAGAATGAAAATTAACAACTACCAACATCTATGCCTGCATTTCCATCTATATACAATCTATTTGAGAACCATCTATGCACGCATCGAGGACGTCCTCAATTAGTGGATTAATAGGAAGCAGTCAGGATGTCAAAAGTGATAGTCTATAATAGACCATATTTTTTACCATCATATTGTTGACTGAAAGATGTAGAGAATATAGGCTCCTGCTTTGTTTATCATTTGTGGTGAGCCTATCTTTCCACAATCCCTCCAACAATGACTATTCTCATCTTTTGTCACCTTCGTCAGTTTGTTGAGTATGAGGTGAAATCTTGAACCAGTTCCTAAGATTTGTGTTTTTCTTATTAGAGATTTGGAGCATTCTTTCTTTCATATAGTGGATAATCATCTGCAATTCTTTTGAGAACTATTTGTTCATATTCTTTGACCATTTATCTATTAGGAAATATATGAATTTTTATATATAGCTTATTTAGATTTGGAGCTTATTGAAGCATGTGGTGAGGCAGTGTATTAGATAGAGCACTGGACTTGGAGTCAGCAAGACCTGAGTTCAAATTCTGCCTCAGCTACTTAGTAGGGGTGAGATCCTTGGCTAGTCGCTTTTCCTTTCTCACCCTCAGTTTCTTCATCTGTAAAATGGAGATGATGATAACACCCACCTCCTGGGTTATTGGAAAAATCAAATGAGTTTATGCAAATTGCTTTATAAACCTTACAATGCTATGTAAATGGTAGCTATATGGTTTGAGATATTGGTCTAAACAAAACCACTTTGAAGTTTTCCTGGCAAGTTTTGACCAAGATGGAGTCTTTACCCTAGTTGTTGGTGTCTTCAAATCTATTGAACACTATGCTATGTTTGATTGCTTCTGGATCTAATATTACCTAGTATATTTTACTGAGCAGCATTTTTATTTTTCATCTAATTCCAAATAATTTAATTACTGTTGTATATTATAGTTTAAGATATGGTACTGCCAGGTTCCCTTCCTTACCTCCCCTTCCCCCCCCCCCCCATTATTTCCCTTGAGATTCTTGACCTTTTGTAACTCCAAATGGGTTTTGTTATTATTCTTTATAGTTTTACAAAGTAAACTTTTGGTAGTTTTATTGGTATAGCAGCAAATCTGTAAATTTCTTTAGATAATATTGCAGTTTTGTTATATTAGCATAACCCAATCATGAGAAATTCATATTACTCTATTAAGTCTTTGCTTCTGTAAAGAATGTTTTGTAGTTAATTGTATTCCTCTAATGGCTATATAAGTGTAGGTAGGTTATTTTTAGTTGAATTGAATTGAATTAAATTAAATGAATTAATTTAATTTAATTTAAAAATTCTCTTGCTGAACTTTGCTGACTATATGCTGAAAGACTGATGATTTTTTAGCCTGAAAGACCTTGGTTCAATGTGACCCTGAGCAAATCATATAACTTCTCAGCCCTCTAGTCCATTCTCCAAGGTTTTGAGTTGTATAGATAGTCCCAATCTACATTAATAGCAGGAAGTTTCTCACCCAGGAGTTCCCTATGCCAATGAAATCACATATCCAGGCTCCATCCCTATCCTTGTTTTATGTCCTATTGTTTTTCTGTAGTTATCAATTATTTCAATCATTTAGTTCAATCTCTAGAATTCTCTAAGTAAACCATCATATCATCTGCAAAAGAGATAATTTTGTTTGTTATTTGCCTATGCTTATTCACTTCAATTTGTTGGGGTTTTTTTTTTTGTCTTATTGCAAGACCACAGTGGACAATAATTGTCCATAGCAATAAGATGACATTTGTATTTTAGTGACAATGAAACGAGTGAATTAAGAAGCATATATTAAATGCTTACTTTGTGTCAGGCATGGGGCTAAGCACTAGAGTTGCAAATATAAAAAAATGAGATAGTTCTTACCCTCATGGAACTTATATTCTGAAGACAGGATATATAAGGGAGTAGTATGCCTAGAGGGAGTTTTGGTCAGTGGAATCACAGAAATGGTGAATGGCTCCCTACAGAAGTTGTGATGTGATCTTTGCTCAGAGAAAGTTCATAACCTTTGACAACTTCTTTATTGGGGAAAAGATTTTGGTCATATATTTCTGTTAGCTGCCTATATATCTTGGATACCAAATTCTTATAAAAAATATTTGATACAAAGATTTTTTTTCCGAAGTCTTTTCCCTTCTTATCCTAGATACGTTAATTTTGTTAGTTCACAAACTTTTCAATTTCATGTAGTCAAAATGATCAGTTTTGTTTGATTAATAATTGATCTCCTTCCCATAGCTGTGGGATGTATATGATTTGCTTTTCTTCTAAAGTTTTTGTGGTGTGAACTTTAATATTCAGTTTACATATCCATTTTTAATTTCTTGTGGAATGTAGTATAAGATATTGCTCTAAGCCTAATTTCTGCCTGACTGTTTTCTAGTTTTTCCAGCAGGTCTTATCAAATAGGGAGTGACCCATGTATTTTTTAGGACTATGTTATTTAGCTTCCTTTTAAGTTTCAATTCTTTCTTCAAATGCCTTTGTTATAATTTTTATTACATTTTGGTCAATAAAGGATGTATTTACTGTTTGTGTTTTTCTTAAATTGTTATTTTTTTATATGCTGTAGCATAAAATCTGTGTGATCAGTCTTTGTAAAGTAACATGCAAAGCTGAATAATAAGTGTTTTCCTTTTGATTCCCATTCAGAAATTCCCAGTGATTTATAGCTAACTTTTCTAAAATTCTACTCAGGTCCTTAACTTTTCTTTTTTCTTAAATTTGTTTAGGTCTGAAAGGGGCTTATTGAGATCTCTAGGTTAATACTTTTACAAATGTCTATTTTCCCCTGTAATTGGATTATTAAGTGTTTAGATGCTGGGCCATTTGATGCATATATATTAAATATTGAATTATCTATGTATTTAATATCAAAATACTTAATTTTCTATGGTGCCCTTAAGGATACTGTAGTTTCCCTGCTTATCCCTTTTAATTATGTTTAGTTTTACTGTTTCCTGACATCATGACTGCCACTCCTATTTTAAAAATAAATTCACCTAAGGCATAATCAGTTTTCCTTCAACTTCTTATCTCAACTCCATGTAAATCTTTGTTTCAAGTATGTGTCTCGTGTAATGGGAGACTAGCTAATGAACACAGTCCCAACAAGCATGCCCAGAGTGTTGCTGATGTAATTCTCCACATGGAAGAGGTGGTTATAGGAAGTTCCTTGGAAAGACTCTGGGACATTTGTAGACATTTTGTAACCATTTCTGGGTGTGTTAACCACATGTGGAGTAAGACCCTCCAGACCAGTTGTCACTGAGAAGCTGCAGCTTTAGTGGGTGGGTGGTGGGGAGGACATTCAGAATGTTTCAACTGGCCTTGAGTCCTCTTACTCATGGTTTGAATTTTCTTTGACTTCTTCCTTTTTGTTGATGTGAGGGAAGGACTGCCATATGGGGAGAGGCCTTTGTCACTCTTCCTCATTTGAAGCCAACATGTGAGCCTAAGCCTTGGTTCATTTTTTAAGCATCTACTTCTGTGTTATAGGCGAAGAAAGCTGGAGGCTGTGACCTTGTGAATTTTGAAAGGTCAGGAGAGTAAGCTGGCTAGAAGTCTGGTAGTCTAGGAATCTGGGAATTATGTTCATGTTTTGTAGAATTGATGACCTGAGGATCAAGGAGTGACCTTGGCCTGACCCAGTAATAGCTAAGGAAGGACTCATCCTGTAGCAATGCCACATTTGGACATGAACTTGGTGGGACCAATGCTATGTAGAAACTGTGTTAAATCTAAATCTACTCTCCCTAGAGACCAAGGTGGTATAGGGAAGAATATTCCTCCCAAGGTGTTGGGGAGGGGGCTTGAACTTCTGTTCTGGCTATATCTTCTAAGTAAATATCCCTTTGTAAAAGCTAATTGCTATTCATTGTTTAAAAGGAACTAGGTCACTGATGGCCATCAGTGAGGATCCCCCACCAAAATTAAGGCTTGAGCCAATGGGATTAGAGAATGATACCCCAACCCTAATCCCTCAGCAATACTCTGAGAACCCTGAGGGGAAAATGTAGTTAGCTTCACTTACTGTACTTGTAAATAACATATTATTGGGTTTTGCTTTCAAATCCATTATGTTGGCCCTCTTCCATTTTATGGGTGACTTTATCCTATTCATATTCATGGGTAACTATTAATTGTTTTTTTTCAACCATTATGTCCCCTTAAAATTTTTATTCTCTTTGGCCCCAACTCCTTTTTACAGAGAAGGTAGGGAAAGGAATGTGATGAACACTAGTAATCCATAATTGAAGAGATGTGATTCTGCCCCTCTCTTTACACAGCCCAGACAGTGATCACTAGTTCTTATACTTTTCTTCCTTTTAATCAATCTACCCTCCAAAGCTGAAGTCTGTTTTGCTTTAGGTTCAAGTTCAGGTCTGAGGTTATTAAGAATGTAAAATATCTGTTCAGTCGTACCACAAAGTTGTCTTTACCTTCCAAAGATAGTTTAACAACTATAATATTTTCTCTTAATAACTTATGTCTTAAGCACTTTCTGTTGTAGGAAACAAAACAGTTGTCTTATACCCAATAATACAAATTATAAATTGTATATGTTCTAGAAGGGACCCTATTACTCACATTTTGGGGAGATAGTAGATAAGCCAAACTTTAGTTTTATTTTAAAGCTACAGATTTGACTCCTGGGTGCGGGTAGAGTCAAAGAAAGAAACCTGATTCCCCTCTACTCTCCCCTCATTCCCCAGAAGTGACAGACTGCCCAGTGATGAACTTGGCTCCATAGAAGCCTGGAGCTAGGCCCCTTTGGGGGCTACTTGGGCCACGAGGTACACTCACATCAGCTAGCTGGCAGGGAAAGAAGAAGCTCTCTCAAAGAGAGGCCTCCCATGGTAATTAGACTCAACTCATAACAGGAGATCAAAGAATAACATATCAAAAAAAGATTTGAGAGTAACAAGGATCCCATCCATGAGATAAGGAATGCTTGCTTATTGCGGTTAGGGAGCAAAACAATTTAGTTTGCACACTTGGCTACAGAAATACTGTAGAAGTAGGCAGTGGGCCTCCTCCCATGGTGGGGAATGGGAAGGGAGTTTGCTGCAGCAGGCCTGGGACCTGCCTTCCAAGAGTGGCTACTGCTTATGATTGTATATCACCAAGAGCAAATCCTTGTAAACACAGGGATCTATGTTTAGATAAACATGCAAATCCCCTGTAAACTGATTTAACAGTACTGGCTGGACAGGATTTTTCCTAAACTGCACTTACTTGCTCCTGTGACCAGAAGTTTTGCTGTTTATTTAAAGAAATCCAATTTAGTTTCAAGGTAAATAGAATTCTAGCATGTTCTTATGGTCCCGAAGAACCCAGAAAGGCAGGCAGGCAGGCATAAAGGCTATATACTACAAGGATAAATAATAGGCATTGGAACTGTAACTACAGCCAGAGAGGGCTGGGTAATAGAAGGAGAAGCAAAAATGTCACGCATACCAAGGACCTGAAGTCAGAAGTAGAGGAGTTAGGGCATGCTGTTGGAGAATCACAAATTTAGGCAGTAGAGAACACAAGTTTGCCCCTTCAACCAGACAGGAGAGGAAGCCCCTGTTCACAATCCCTAGTTTTATGATGCCTGTTATTTTCTAAACCAAAAACTTAGAACCTACAGTCGGGCAAAGGATAATCCTTTTGTAAAGTCTCATAAAAAGGATATATTCAAAAGAATAAGGATAGCTCTGAAGAAGAGGCATGAAGAGACGCCCCACCCTACCCCTTTGCAGAAGTAGGAGGTTCACAGGTGTAGAACATGGCATATATTTTCATACTTTTGGGATGTTTTGATTGGTTTGGCTGATTTTTAAAAATCTTTTTCCTTCTCCTCCCACCCCCTTTAAAAATATTTGTTTTATGTGATAGTTATCTGGGGGTGGAGGGAAGAGAGAGACTGGAAAAAATTCTACTGACATAAAAAACAAAAGATGATGATAAATTGTAGTTTAAAAAGCATGTGTATAGTAAGGGTAAAAGTAGTCTCGTTTGTAGGATTATTCCCATACTGAAAACGTAGGAGATTGGTCAGGCATTTCCACATGTGAGGGCTTGATGCAGATAATTCAAAAGTTTTCCCAAAGGCAGAAGCACTTGGCCCACAAGTCTCTTAGCTCAGTCTAAGGTTGAAAGTGTAATATAATTCATATATAATATTTCATCAATTTATTACAAATTGGCTTGTTATGTCTCTTCCAGTATTCTGGGAAAACTTTCAAATTTAGCTTGTATCTCATTTCCCATTAAGATTTTATCTCCTTTGCCATTTGATGTGATCCCAAAGGAAAACACACTCACAATTTAGCTTGTATCTCATTTCCCATTAAGATTCTTATCTCCTTTGCAATTTCATATGATCCCAAAGGAAAACATACTTACATTAGAGTTTAGAATACATTTGATGCATGAACTGGATAATAAAAGATAGTATTCAAACTCAAGCAGTTGACTCATTGACGTTTCTAAAAAGGTCTGAATTCTCAATTCACAATTTTGTTTTTCTCAAGAGAACATATAACCCAGAGGCCTTTGGCTAAGGAGAGCTATTTTGTTCATTCCCCCCTTCTCCCCCAATGTTACCGTTATGGAGTTGAAGTATACATTGTCTCGTCCTCAACCTGAGTGGCTTGTTATGTGTTTCATCAGAGAGTTTTTCATCAGAAACCCTTTCTGCCTTCTTCCCTGGCTGGGCTACAGCATGTCTCAATTTGTGTCTCCAGAGTGTTCAATGCCACAGACACTAATTTGCCCAAACGTCTGAGAAAGAGACAGACAGACAGAGACAGAGAGAGAGACAAAGAGTACTCCATTGTTTTTCTGAAGTTGCAGGTATTTCTATTTTTTTTCAATTTTTTAACATTTTTATTTAAAGGTATTTCTATTTTTTAATTTTATTTTTTATTCGAAATTAAACACCAAAAAAAGATCATTTTCATGCCTACAGCAGAAACACAAAGAGAATTTTATATGAAACTATGAATCTCCATTTCACACTGCTTAAAAAAAGTATATAATAAATTCTATACTTTCAAAGCTTCTGCTTATTGGTGCTTCCTGAGTTTATCTTCTCTTCTGCACACTTTAAAATGTGTTTCAATGGCCTTTTTTGTGGGGGGGAGGAGCAGGGTTATCACTGTTGCTGACCCTACCTGCCCTGCCATGAGCCCCACAACTAAACAAGAGAAAGAAAAAGGGAAAAAAAAACCCCTTTTGTAACAAATAAACATAGCTAAGCAAAAGGTATCCACATAATGGCCATGCACAAAATGTATAGCTTGGTAACTTCTATCTATCTCCTTTCTGTCAGAAACTGGGTAATGTCCTTCAGTTCATCATGGGTCCTATGGAGACATTGGTTGTTGCTTTGATTGGCATTCTTAATGTCTTCGAAATTATTTTTCTTCACTATGTTGTTGTCCTTTTATAATGGGGGCTTCCTAACCTGGGATTTTTGGGTTCCTTGTCAGGGAATAGATTTCAGAGAGTCCGTGACCTTGGATGGGGAAAAAAAATACATCTTTATTTTCATTAACTCTAACTGAAATTTAGAATTTCCTTTGGTTATTTTAAAAACATTATTCTGAGATTGAATCCACAGGCTTCACCACTCTAAAAGGGGAGCCATGGTAAGAACCTCTGTTGTATAAGATGTTCTCCTGTTTTGTTCACTCTACTAGCCAAGACTTTCTGAATCATCTCTTTTGTCATTTCTTATAGCGTAATAATATTCCATGACATTCGCATACCACAATTTGTTTGTCCATCCCTCAGCTGAGACAATCTAAGGTACCCCCACCCTTAGGTTCTAGTTCTTTATTTTTCTTTCCCTTCCTCGCCTCTCACACCCCATTTAGAATCAGGAAGTTTGCTTAGTTTGTGTCTATACCTTCCTAGGTATTATTCTCCCTCTTAATATCTTCCCCTATTCCCTAGTTTCCCTGTTAAGTTTGATGTATTTTTATACAAACTTGTGTGTCCAACCTTCTTTTGTCCATTATGAGTGAGGTTCATCTGATGTCCACTCTCTCACCCCTTTCTCTTTGTTTTTATATTATTTCTCTTAAACACCCTAATTATGAGAAAAAGCAAGTTCCATCTCCCTTCTTCCTTTCTACACTAGTATATTCCCCTTTTACCATCCTTCATATTTTTCCCTCTTAAAATCCTCAGAAGATAACCATTTTGCCCCCCAGGACCACTGTTTTTCTTAATATCCTCAATTTCCTTTGAGGGACATTGAGGTTATGAAGAGATATTTGTGGTTTCTCCGATTAGAATGTCAGCACCACATCATGATAGATCTCCTTTGAATTGCTCAAACAAATTAACCTTTCTAGATTTCTCTTGTCTCCTAGGTTTGCTTGGTTCTGGTCCTTTTATAAGAAATGCTTGAAAAATCTTCTATTCCACAAAAAGTCAAGGCTATCAAGGGAATTAATGAACAAAATGTAAAGGAAGGGGGCATACCAGTGCCAGGTATCAAACTATACTACGAAACAGTAATCATCAAAGCATATTGGTACTGGATAAGAAATAGAGTGGTCGTATACAATATGTAAATACAAATGAGAACAGTAACCTAGTGTTTGATAAACCCACAGATCTTAGCTCTTGGGGCAAGAACTCGCTATTTGACAAAAATTGCTGAGAAAAATTGAAAGTAGTCTGATAGGAACTAGGCATGGACCAACATCTGACACTATATACTAAGATAATTGCCAAATGGGCACATGATTTAGACATAAAGTATAATAAGCAAATTAGGGAAACATGGAAAAATTTACCTGTCGGAGCTATGGACAAGGGGAGAGTTCACAACCAAATAAGAGATAGAGAGGTTTATGAGAGGTAAAATGGATAATTTTGATTATATGAAATTAAAAAGGTTTTGCACAAAAAAACCTAATGCAGAGAAAGTTAGAATAAAAGTAGGAATCTGGGAAAAAAATTTACAACTAGTTTCTCTGATAAAAATCTCATTTCTCAAATATATGAGCCAAATTTATAAAAATAAGAGCTATTCCCCAGTTGATAAATGGTCAAAGGATATAAACAGCTTTCAGCTATCAATAGACCATATGAAAAAATGCTCCAAATCACTAATAATTAAAGAAATGCACATTAAAACAACTCTGAGGTGCCACTCTACACCCATAAGATTGGCTGACAGAAAAGGAATATGACAAATTCTGGAGGGGATGGGGGAAAATAAGTACAATCATGCACTGTTAGTAGAGTTGTGAATTAGTCCAACTATTCTGGAGAACAATGTGGAACTATTCCCAAAGGGTTATAATATTGTGCATAGACTTTGATGCAGCTATAGTTAAGGCAGCTGCACGTATCTCATTAACGATAGATACACAACGCTGCATAACTGGGAAGATGGTGGTACCCTCAACAGTAATAGGGAAATTTGGAAGAGTAGAAGGTCTAGGGGGAAAGATAATGAGTTAGTTTTGGACACGATGAGTATAAGATGTCTACAAGACATCTGGTTCAAGATGTCTAATAGGCAGTTGGAGCTATGAGATAGGAGGTCAGGGGTCTATACCCCCCGAAGAGTTCAAATAAAAAGGAAAAAGACCCCCATGCACAAAAATATTTATGGCAGCTCTTTTTGTGGTGGCAAAGAAATGTAAAATGAGAGGACTCCCATTAATTAGGGAATGGCTGAACAAGTCAAGGTGTATGAATGTGTGGAATAAGTTGTACTGTAAGAAATGATAGAGATAATTAAAAAAAAAAAACTTGGGAAGACTTATATGAACCCATGCAAAGTGAAGTGAGCAGAACTAGGAAAACAACCTTCACGGTGACAGCAATATTGTAAAGATAATCAACTATAATTCTGACTTTGTAATTCTGAATGATACAATGACTTGTTACAATTCCAAAGGATTCATAATGAAACATGTTATCTACCTCTAGACAGAGAAGTGATGAACTCAGACTGTACATTGAAGCATACCTTTTTCCATTGATCTTTCTAGATTTTGGGCAGGGGGAGGAGGGAGACATGGACAATGTGGAAATATGTTTTGCATGTTTTCATATGTATAATGAGTATTGCACTTCTTGCTTTCTCAGTGAGTAGGGGGTAGGAGTGAAAGGAAGGAGGAAATTTGGAACTGAAAATAAAAAATTTCAAATAAAAAAATGCAACTTGAGACATGTAGTACGTGGATACTATATAGGAGGCAAAAAGCATCAGAAAAAGATTTGGGCATGTGGAGTCAATTTACAGGTCAATAATATACATTCTGCTCCCCATATAATGGTAAACCAATTCATCTCTGCTCATTTAAAAATCATACATTAAACATTTAGAAAAATTTTTGAAGTTTTCTATTCCAGTTAAGTTCCACTTTTTCGCCTATAGTATTATACTCATCTCTTCATGATAATGGTAGGTTATTCTTGATTGTAAGTGTATACATTTTGCCTTTTGTAATATTGTATACCAAGACCTCCTTTCATTACTAGTAGAAGTTTTCAGATCTTGTGTTAATGTTGTCTGTAGTTTCATAATACTTAAACTGCTTCTTTCTGGATCCCTGCAATATTTTATCTTTGACATGAGGGCTCTGGGTTTTGGCTATGACATTCCTGGGATTTTTCCTTTTGGGATTCCCTTCAGGAGGTGATCAGTGGATTGTTCCTCTCTTTACTTTGCTTTGGTTCTGATAGATCTGGGCAGTTTTCACTTATGATTTCTTGAAATGTAGTGTCTAGACTTTTTTTTTAAACCATGGTTTAATACAATTATTTAAAATATTAAATATAATATTAAGTTATCAACTCTTATGGTTGTTGTGAGATTAAATGAGATAAAGTTTATAATGTACTTCGCAGACCTTAAAGCACTATATAAATGTTAATTTATTCTCTTTCCTTGACCTGCTTATCAGATCAGTTGTTTTTGATATCAAGTATCTTACATTTTCTCCTATTTTTTCAGTCTTTTGATTTTGTTCTAATATTTGTTGTTATTTCATGAAGTTATTGATTTCTGTGTGACTCATTCCATTTTGCAGCAATTCCATTTCTTGGGTAAGGTTTATTACTTTCTCTTCTGAGTTAATTATTATCCTTACAATTCTTTCCTCAAGAACTTTTGTTTCTTTTTTTTTTATCTTTCACCTTATTTTTCCTAGATATTCATGTAGTCCTTGTGAAAAATCCTTTTTTTCCCCTTTGAGTCTCTGCTTGCACTTGTTAAGGAATTAGATTTGCAATAGTTCTTGATACTGATTTTCTTCAATTTATTAATCTATCCAGCTTTAGTTCTATATTGGGGCTTTGTGCCAGGGCCCGGTTTGGCTCCAAACCTTACTTTTTGGTGGGAGGTGGGCTGCCCTGCTTGGTCCCACCCAGGATTGCCTGGCCTTTCACTGACCTTGCACTGACCTCTTCCTCCCAGGTTAGACCCTCCTAGATCTTAGAGGCTCAAAGAACTGATCTATAGGGTCTTCTCTGAGAGTCCAAATCAGGGGGGATCTTCGAAAAGGCCCTGACCTCCTATCTCATAGCTCCAACTGCCTATTAGACATCTTGAACCAGATGTCCTGTAGACATCTTATACTCATCGTGTCCAAAACTAACTCATTATCTTTCCCCCTAGACCCTCTACTCTTCCAAATTTCCCTGTTACTGTTGAGGGTACCACCATCTTCCCAGTTATGCAGCCTTGTGTATCTATCGTTAATGAGATATGTGCAGCTGCCTTAACTATTTTCAGGATCAGATTGCACAGTATAATGAATGCGCTCACACCAGATTAGAATCAGTGTAACATTTATTCTGTACACAAGGACAATATAAAGCAGGATTAAAGAAATATAGGAATACATATATAAAGATAAAGCCTAGCAGAATAATAGATATATTTACATACATCATCAAATCAGGGGAACACCTACATCTGGGTCATGCAGCTGGGGAGTCCGGGTTTAGCCTCCAGAGTCCTGACTGGGAAAAGGTGCCAGGCAATGCATCTACTCCATAGGTGAACTCCAAAGAGTAGGGGGATGTCTCCAGGTTGTATCCAGTTTTAGACAAAAAAGGCATTGGGCCAATTAATCAGCTTGTCTACATGACTTAGAGTAATTAACTACACTGGATGTGTTGCAGCTGTGGACCAGGCCAGAAGTCCAAAGAAGCAAAATATCCGTGATTGATATGGCAAAATGTCTGTGTTCAAAAGGACACAGAATGGATTCTGTTTGTTCCTAGAAGGGCGGCCAACACTTCCAAGAAGAGGAATTGGCCAAGGGCAGGTGGAACTTTTAGTCCTGGAAACCAGGGCAAAGTGACATTTTTATTCCTGGGAACTCAGCCCCTGTTCCAAGGAGAAAGCCCGACATATATATTCATGTAGGTCTATAAATGTACAGGGAAGATCTTTAGTATTTCATTAACCCTTCACCTTACCACCGGGGTGTTATCTTTGGCCATTCTCTTTAAATTCCATATTCAATTTGTTGCCAAGTCCTAATCCAAATCCTGCCTTTGTAACATTTCTCACATACACTCTCTTCTCTCTTCTGATACTGCTTCAGCCCTGGTGCAAGCCCTCATCACTACCCTAGACTATTACAACAGCCTTCAGGTAAATTTCCCTACCAGAAGTCTCTTTCCACTCAAGGCCATCTTCCACTCAGCTATCAAAGCAGCTAAGTTTGGAGAGGTGGTTGGTATTTTGGACCTGGAGTCAGGTTCATCTGAATTCAGATCTGGCCTTAGACACTTGCTGACTCAAGTCAAGGCAAGTCATTTAAACTGCCTCCATTTCGTCAACTAAAATGGGGATTAAAAAATATCACCTTGGCAGGTGCCAAGGTGGTTGTGAGGATAAAATGAGATAATATTTGAGGTGTATTATGCAAATTTTAAAGTACTGTATAAATGCTAGCTGAATTATAAAAAAATAAAAAGGAATTTTCTAGAGTTCAGATCTGACCATGTCATCTCCCTATTCAATAAACCGTAATGGTTCATCTGTTTGACTTTTAAAGCCTTGCATAATCAGGCTTCTTCCTAGTCTTTCTTTCTAGTCTTCTTAGACCTTGTTTTCCTCCAGCTACTTTACAATGCAGTGACACTGGCCTCCTTGATGTTTCTCCTGTAAGACACTCTGCATTTTCATTGGCTGTCTCCCATGCCTAGAATCCCCCCCTTCCTTGTCTCTCCCTCCTGGATTCCTTCAAGTCTCAGCTAAAATCACGCCTTCTGCAAGAAGCATTTCCTAGACCCCGTCAATGTTAAAGCCTCCCCTCTGACGCTATCTCTAGCTTGTCCTCTGTACATCTTATTTGTGCATAGTTGTTTACACATCGTTTTCCCCATTAGACTGTGAGCACCTTAAAGGCAAGGGCTATTTTTTGTCTTTCTGTCCTCAAGACTTAGCACAATATCTGACACATAGTAGAAGCTTAATAAACGCTTGTTGACTTGGACTTGAAATGGCCAATCTCTATTTTGCAGAGCTTGCTTTTCTTTTTAAGTATGTGATAAATTCAACATCTTCATATTCTTCAAGCACTACCGATATCTCAGAAATATATTAACAATTGTTATTTGATAATTAAGACAACAGAAAATTAAAGATTGTTGATAGCACCTCCAGCAGGTAGGTATCCAACTCTGATACCTAATTGTGACCTAGAGGTGACTCTGGGTTAACCAAAGATTATGCCAATAGAGGGAAAGCATGAACCAGTCCTTTAGGATGGGCCTGGAAGCAGTTTGTGTGTCTGCTCCTCAAGGATAAACTGAGAGAATTTGGACTACCTCAATAAAAACTGATAAAATTGTAGCTCTATTGCTGCTGTTTGTCCTTCATTCTCGAAAAGGACCATGCCATCAAGGAGATGATGCCATGACACTCAAGTGAATTGGATTTAAGTGAGGCAGGGCTATACAAAGTCACCAGCTGCACTTTTTTTCTGGAGCCATCTGGGTCCAGTGGCCAGATATATATGGGTCAGGAAAAATGGAGATGGTCCAGGACGCAGTGGGGGACCTTGGCCTTTTCAAGCTAAGGTCTTGATGTATTGGAGTAAGGAGGACGTTGTGATAATGGAATGCAAGGGAAGGGCCATGATAATAAAGATCTCTTGCATCTGTCCAGCACTTGATGGTTTTTAACCTACTTTCCATTATCTTGTTTTGTCCTCAGAGTGCCATGGAAGTTGTGATTCACTCAAGGTCTGAAAATCAATCAATGAAAGCAAATTGGCCACAGATCTCCAACTGCCCATTCAGAATTCTGTATTACATCCCATTGCAGTCTCCACCTCCAACACATTAGATTTTGATTTTTCTGGCTTCCGTTGTTAGACTTTAAAGAATTAATCTCAATACATATGTTACCTGTATAGGCAATTGATGTAGTCCTCCTACATTAGAAATTCACTAAAGTGCCTTGAAGAAGTCTATATAATTTTACAACAGGCAGCAACTGGTTTTTATGGTTGTTTTTCTTAACAACCCAGGCAGGTACCTGCAGCAATCAGGAGGGGTCTGTGCACTGTTATTCATTGTGGTATGTTGATTTGGAAATATAGTACATAACTAAGTTGTCATCCCTGAATGGCAGCCTTACAAAAATTGTTGGGGACTTAAACATGCAGAGGGAAGGCTGCTGTCTTGTCAAGTTAATTGTATGGGCTTGCAAGATATCCAGGCCAAGATTTACGGAATTGTAGAAAACAGAACAACACCCATGACCTTACACTCTTTACCCTTTAATTTGTGGCCTTCCCATACTGGGGTGTACCTCAGTGGTAACTGTGTCAAAGAGGCTACAAAACAAGTTAGATGCAGTGAGAAAGAACACTGGGAGGATGGGGAGCCAGGACACTTGGGGTTCTAGTCTCAGCTCTGCTGAGTTGTTGTTCAGTCATATCCAACTCTGTGACCCTATTTGGAGTTTTCTTGGCAAAGATATTGGAGTGGTTTGCCATTTTTTTCTTCAGCTTATTATACAGATGAGGAAACTGAGGCCAGCAGGGTTAAGTGTCTTACGCAGGGTTATGTAGCTAGTAAGTGTCTGAGGCTGGATTTGAAGTCATGAGGACGAGTCTTCCTGACTCCAGGCCTGGCACTCTATCCACTGCACCACCTAGCTGCCCATTTTATATAGACCATATCTTAAATCATTTTGCCAGATGAACTTGCTGTATCTAGTTCCAAAACAATTTTGATTTGTTAAAGTGAAACATTTGGCCTTTGGAGCATTTGAATGACAAATACTTCATTGTCTTTACATCAAAAGGCAATGTAAATTATTGAAATGTTGAGTGTGAATGTTCCATGTGGCATACCTACACTTAGTGTTTCCTTTTAATAGCAAGTTATATTTGGCTTTTTCCTTGGATAAAAGTTATTAGAACTTTAGGGTATGTTCATTAATTCAAATGACTGGAAGAAGCTACTTTAAACTAACTTTAAAACAGATCCCAAAATTGACCTCTAATTTTAAAATAAAAGTCCATTTTTTCTGTGAAACTTGACAGCAAAGAAAATTAAGATTGCAAGTGCTGAATGTTAAAAAAAGAAAAAGAAGATCGAATGTTTTGCAAACCTAATCAAAAGGTCTTTAAAAGTGATGGGAGATACCCATCAAGTGGGGAATGGCTGAATAAGTTGCAGTATATGATTATGATGGAACACTATTGTGCTATAAGAAATGATGAGCAGAATGCTTTCAGAAACACCTGGAAAGACATGAACTGATGCAAAGTGAAATAAGCAGAACCAGGAGAACATTGTACACAGTAACAGCAATATTGTACAATGATCAACTGTGAACGACTTAGCTATTCTTAGTAATACAGTGATCCAAGACAATTCTGAAGGATTTAGGATGAAAAATGCTGTCTACCTTCAGGGAAAAAACTGATAGAGTTTGAGTGCATATTGAAATTGTAAAACTTTCTTTATTTTTCTTGTTTTGGGGGAGGGAGAGGAGTCCTGTGTTGTCTTTTGCAACATGGCTAGCATAGAAATATGTTTTTCAGGACTTCACATGTATAATCTATATCAAATTGCTTGCCTTCTCAATGAGGGGAGAAGGGAGAAAGGAAGGGAGAGAATTTGGAACTCAAAATGCTAAAAAAAAATGAATGTTAAAATTTGTTTTTACGTGTAATTGGGGAAAAATTAAATAAATTAAATATTAAATAAAAATTTTTAAGAAGTGATAGGTGAAAGAGGGCAAAGACTACCTGTGTTTATTCGACAAATCAGATACTACACAGAGGAAGAAAAACAGTGGCTGAGAGGCCCAGAAATTCCCAGGAGACAAAATCCAAGAGAGGAGCCAGTAGTGAAATTCATTAGTCAACAAGCAAAAAGTAGAGGTCTTAAAGCAAGGAGGCCAATGTGACCCCTTGGGTATCAGTAAGACTTAGCTGGATGAAACCAATCAGTAGACTATGGCTCTGGACGGCTATACTTTCTTCAAAAAATCCCAGACAGTTAAAAGGTGGAGTGTGTCGTAGAGTGGGATAGTATTACATATTAAGAAGATATATTCATATGAGACAATCTTAAGAACCAGTGGAGGGGAAGCATGAGAGACCATTGGGGAAAATAGAGGGAGAAATACAAGTGATTTTGTTATTTGCGTGTACTACAGACCACCTGAAATAGAGGAAATAGATGAGGAGCCTGGGAAACATCACAAGCTTGGCAGAGAGGCACGACATACCATAGTTGTGGTTACCTAGGAATCCACTGGAGCTCTTTTTCTGCCAAAAGCAGAGTAGCTAGTAACCTCTTGACTTGGCTTAATCATAATTTCATCCTTCAAAAGATGAAAAACCAACAAGGGGAAATATTATTCTGGATCTGATTCTCTGGGGTGGAAGTGATAGGAATGTTGGGGGCTGGGGGGAGTAGCCACTCTCTCTTAGAGTTTGTCATAGAGGAGAGGAAATTTGCCCATATCCTGACATACACCCTGGATTTTGGGAGAGCAAATTTCAAAGTATTCAGAAGAAAGTTAGGTAGGATCCCAGGGATTAAAGTGCTACAGAAAAAGTCAGTCCAAGAGGTTCAGGAGCTGCTAAAGAATGAAATTCTGAAGACAATTCAAATTAGAAGAAAAAATTGGGAATTATCTGAAGAGACCAACGTAGAAGCACAGGAAACTCAACAACTGTTTTCTTAATACAAGATAGGCTTTATGTCGCCTATCAAAAAGTATAGAACACATAGGATCATGCTTAAATTATCAACAACCAGAATAATTCTCCTTGTCACTGTGAGTCCTACCTACTTCTCCCAGAGACCAATCCTTCAGACTTATAGAGGACAGTAGTACTTAGTTGCTGCTGTTTGTCCTTTCTTGAAGAGGACCATGACATCAGGGAGGTGATGCTATGACATGCAAACGAATTGGATTTAAGTGAGGCAGGGCTGTGCAAAGACACCAATCTCACTCTCTCCTCTGGAGCCATCTGGGTCCAGTGGCCAGATGTGGATCAGGACAACTGGAGATGGCCCGGGATGCAGTGGGAGACCTTGGCCTTTTCAAGCTAGGGTCTTTAACAGGCCTCAGTTTGACTGAGGCAGTGCCCATTCAGTGATTAAAGCTTAATAAGAAATGAGTTAAAGAACAGTCTCTTTAAAAAAAAAAATAGACCTGGGAGGGGAAGAACCTCAGGGTTTCTAGCCAAAACAGAAACAATTGTTATTTACATTCATTCTGAGCCAATCAGAGGCCAAACAATGACCAAGCAGGGCTAGGCCTGGGACCTATTATTGGCCAATCAATGACAGCCAGAGTGATTGGGGGTTAAGGTTTGGGTTTTTTTCTTTTTCTCTTAGGGAAATATAGAAGGACTACATTTGCTGCCTTGCAGCAGTGGAAGCTCAGTTGTAATATCAATTTGTCCTGGACCCAGTCAGAGCGGTTGACTGATTTTCTCCACCTTCATTCAGTAGCATGGGAACCTACCACTTTAGTAGGAATGAAGGCAGCAGATGATGGGAGTGAGCCAATTGTTTTCCGTTGTTGAGTCATTTCAATCATGTCTGACTCTTTTGTGACCCCATTTGAGATTTTCTTGGCAAAAATACCAGAGTGGTTTGCCATTTCCTTCTCCAGCTCATCTGACAGATGAGGAAACAGAGTTAAGTGACTTATCCAAGTTGACACAGCTAGTAGACAGACTAGAGAGCACTGGACTAAATCTAAAGATGACATTTAATAGGGATAGACTTCATAAGTACAAGATAGGGGTGGGGTGGGAGTGGGGAGGGAGATGGTTAGAGAACAGATGTTCTTACAAAGATCTGGGGGGGTTTAGTAGGCTACAAACTCAATTATGAGTCAGCAGGGTAATGCTAATGTGATTTTGGGCAGCATGAAGGAAGGTGAAACTTCCAAGAAAAGGGAGGTGATAGTCTCATTGTTCTCTGTCCTTCTCAGGCATAGAATCATCTCCAGTGTTGTGTTCAGCTCTGGGTGGTTCCATTTAAGAAGAATTAATAAGCTGGAGAATAGAAGACAACCAAGGTTTAGGGCAGAGGTTCCCAAACTTATTTGGCCTACCACCCCCTCTTCAAACCCTTTAAGAATATTTTTGAAATTTGTTTCATTTCAAAAAATATATAAAATATATTTTTAAAAAATGATACATCTTAAATTTAGTAAGTTATTGTAAATTTGTGGTTTTTTTCCTGTATTGAAATTTTGGTGACACAATACTGTCAGATCACCATATAGTATCATATTATAAAAAAGTTATTACTTGCATATATTCTTGCTAATATATACTGGACTTCCCAACAATGCCCAACGTGCTTGCTTGCCAACACTTGTTTGTTAAGACCCGTCAGCGGACTTGACCTCTGATGGGTTATAACTTGCATTTTGTGTGTTTATTTGGAAAGTAATGTAATCACTACAACTTTAACTCTGCTATGCAACAGATGAAACATATATGAAGGGTTTTTCTAAATTTTCTTATCTTCTCTTCTTTTCTTATGCTTCCACAGCCCCCTTATTTTTATTCAATGCCCCCCAATTGCACCAAAGGCTACCACCGCCCCCCTGGATTGGTCCAGTGCCCGCCAGGGAGCAGTATCGCCCACTTTGGAAACCTTGTGGAAACCAGCCCGTGTCAAGGAAATTGTCAGAAATAACTGAAGATATCTGGCCCAGAAAGGGGAAGACTCAGGGCAGACAGAATAGCTGTCTTTGAAGTTTCTGAAGAGCTCCCTGGGAAAGACAGATTATACTTGTCTTCTCTGGCCCCAGGCTGCAGAACCTGTAGTAATGGGTAGAAGTTGGGAAAAGGCCAATTTAGGTTTAAGGCCAGGAAAAAGTTGCTAACAATTAGAGCTGCCTGATTATGGAATGAGCTGCCTGGGGAGGGAGTGGGCGCCCCTTCCTCAAGAAGAGGCTGAAGAACCACTTGTGGGGCATGGTATGTTATAATGAATATTCCTTTCTCATATGAGTTGGACTCAATGGCTGCCGAGGTCCCCTCGGACTCTAATTTTGTGATTGATTTGAGCCTCACCACAACCCTGTGAAGTAGATGCTAGTATCATTATCCCCATTTAACAGAGGAGGAAACTGCATCTTAGGGAGTTTGTTGCCTAGGGTCATATAGCTAAAATATCAAAGACGGGATATGAATCCCAGGTTTTTGTAACTATCTAGCATAGTATCCACTAAGCTAGACTCGTTCTAGAACAACCCAAGTTCTAAGGAACAAAAGACCCAGCTCCGACATTCTATGAATCTATGAGATCCCTTACTTGCAAGAAACAAAACAGCCCCAAAGGCAGATTTTCCCAAAGTATTCATTACAAACCTAGATATTTTGAGGAAGTTTCCACATACAAGCAACCCCATATCACGTCTTAGAGATTAGTAATAGGTTTGGCTGATGAAAGCCTGTAAAGGAGTGTCAAGGGTGAGGTTCTTAAAAATGAAGCATGAATGAGTAAGATGTTGATTGGGAAGATTTATCTCAAAAACACAAAACATTGCTGAAGGTAGAGGGAACCCAATGAAAAAAGCAAGAGCCCTGGGTGCAGAGGTGCAATGTCTAATTGGAGTGGTGGGAATAGGACAGTTTCTGTGCTGATATATAGCAGGAAAGGAAAGGAATCAGCAAGCAGAGTTTGGAATTAAGAATAGGGCAAGAAGTATTTATAGAAGTAGGACTGAGGCCAAGTGATTTTTCCTTTGTCTCTAGGCCTGGGAAGGTTGAGTTAAGCTTGTAGCGAATGGATCATGTCTCTACAAGCGTAACTATAATTTTAGCACTTCTACCTGGATGTATTTCTCTATAACCAATGACCTTACTTGGCCTTTTCTAGAGGATGTTACAATCACTTTCTATAAGGTAGCAGTATAGAGTGAAGAACTAGGGACTGGAAGAGGTTAATTATTCAAGGACCTGCAGCTAATTTAATAACAGAACAGGATTTAGACTTCCGCACTCCAGGACTGCCATAGATCTCCATTCTTTTGCCCATACTCTATATGACTCTGATTCTGGGTCAGCCCAGGGACCCTGTGCCCAGTCTTGCTTCTCCAGAAGGATCCTGCCTTTTCCTGCTCTCCACGGTCACTATCTGTGCCATTCTTTTTGCCCATAGGCCTCTACTTCCTTTCCCAGAACAGAGCAGCTTCCTTTCCAATCAAAATATAACAAATACCCTTCTGTGATTCAATGCCTGCAGGCCTAATCAGACTCAATCCTTTCCTTCACCAATAACTCAATTCATTCAGTGGGGGCTGATCAGTTTTTTCCAGTTTGATGATCCAGGAATCTTCTGTTATTTGAGACTCCAAGAACTCAATCCTCCTCCTCTCCCTTTTACTCCCTCCCCCCATTTCCCCCCTTCCTCAGACAACTGCAACAACCTTCCTCTGTATCCTAAAGCCACCCTCTGGACTCTAGCTCTGTAGGAAAGGATGGTAGTCTCATCCTGTTACAAATTTGTGTCTTCTCCAATATAAATATGCAAAAACAAATTGAAATAGTGTAGTCTCTCAGTTATTTCATTTACTCGTTTGAGAAATAGAGAGCCTACTCCGTGCGTAGTCACTGTGTGCAGGATGGAGTGACCCAATTCCCACCCTCCAAGAGTTTGCATTTTAGCTGGTTGGATTGAGAAGACGGATGGAGAGATAAAACCACAAAGAAGTCGTGAAAGAATACGTTAAATGTAGTTGTTAAGAAGGTATGTCCTGTGGAAGAGGGATTAAATTTGTTTTGCTTGGCCCTGGAGTACATAACTTAATATGAAGAAAAAACTTCCTAACAATCAGGGCAGTCCAAAAATGGATGGGCTGTTTGACAGATAATGAGTTCCCTGATACCAGAGGTCTTCAAGTAGAACCTGGATGATAATTTGTGTTAAGTATGTTAGGGAAGGAATTGATGATTTGAGTAAGGGTTGGGTTAAAGAGCACTGAGTATGTAGTTACAAGACCTGGATTTGAATACTAGATGTTCTCGTTACTACCTATGGGACCTAAAGAAAATTTTTTTTTCAATTAGCAAGCATTTTTTTTTCCTCTCTCCCACTTATCCTTCCCTTGCAGACTGAAAAAAAATGAAAAACAAAATTCTTTTAAAAGTCAATAAACATTTATTATGTACTTATTATGTGTCAGGCACTGTGCTAAGTACTAGGGACACAAAGAAAGGCAAAAGACAATCCCTGATCACGGTCTCTTGGGGGAAGCAACATGTAAACAGCTATGTACAAACAAGCTGGTTGGTTGGTCGTTGTCCTCAGCTCTTGAAGAGGACCAAAATGGCATCACTATGTTGGCAAAGGCACAGTGTGTCCGGCTGTGGCTGATCAGACCAATACGAGCTACGTAGTCTCTACCACAGGCTGGGCACAAATAGTCTATGGGAATGTCTGGGTGGGGATGTCTCTAAATTTGTGCAGCTCACATTTCTTTTGAGCTAATGCAATTCTGCTTTGCCTATAGAGCATAACACCTTCTTTGATGCGGGCATGCTATACTGGGTGGTCCTCTGCCAGTGTCTACCGTGTCATGCGACTGATTCCAAAGTTCTTCAGAGAGACGATGTGAAGTGAATGTCCTTGTATCACTTCTTCTAACCATGTGAGCACCTGCCTCTCCACAAAATAAATGTACATTTGGCATTTGAACAACATGGCCAGGAAGTTGGAATTGTGCTTTCTGTAGTAGAGTTTGAATGCCTGGCAGTTTAGTTCGAGGACGGACCTCAGTATCTGGTATCTTATCCTGCCAGGTGATCTTCAGAATCTTCCTAAGACAATTCAAATGGAAGCAATTCAGTTTCCTGGCATAGTGCCAGTATACTGCCCAGGTTTCACAGGCATACAAGAAGAGGTCAGCACAAGGGCTCTATAGACCTTCAGTTTGGTAGGCAATCTAATACCTCCTCTCTCCCATACTTTCCTTCAGAGACTTCCTAACACCGAGCTAGCTCTGGCAGTGTGTGTGTCAACCTTACCATCTATGTGTACATCCCTGGAAAGTATACTGCCAAGGTAAGTGAACTTATCCACAGCATTCAAAATTTCTCCATTTACTATAACCAATGGTTCCATGTATGGTATAGTGCTGTCTGGTGGAGAACCTCTGTTTTCTTGGTATTAATTATTAGGCCAAAATTAGCACAAGCAGCAGAGAATTGTTCCATACTTTGTCGCATCTCAGTCTCAGAGGCTGCATTGAGTGCACAATCATCTGCAAACAAAAAAAAAATCACATACCAATACTTCCTTCACTTTGGTCTTGGCTTGTAGCCTTTTTAAGTTAAGTAATTTACCGTCAGAGCAGTAGCTGATCTCGATGCCGTGTTAGTACTTGTTGGAGGGATATGACGACAATGCTGAAAACATGCTAAAAAGCAAACAAGCTATAGACAGGGTAAACAGGAAGTTATCAGTTGAGGAAAGGTACTAGGATTAAGTAGGGATCCAGAAAGGCTTACTGTTTTAGGTGGGATTTTAGGTGGGACTAGCTGGGACAAGGAAGCTAGAAGCTTAGAGGGGACAGGGGTAGGGAGTAAAGTATAAGATGGGAAAAATGTGTTGGGGGGGACGGTGAGGAAAGGTTATGAAATGGTATAATTAAGCTAAACAAATTCCCACATTGGTCATATCCAAAAATGTGTCTCACACTGTCTTTTTAGTTCCTCCGCTCTCTGTCAGAAGGTGAGTAGCATTCTTCATCATCAGTGCTCTGAACAGTGGTTAGTCATTGCATTGGTCTGAGTTCTTAAGTCTTTCAAAGTTGTTTGTTATAGTACGAAGTGTTTTCCAGGTTCTGTTCACTTTACCCTACAGTAGTTCATACGTTAGTTCATACAAGTCTTCCCAGGTTTCTCTGAAACCATCCCTTTCATCATTTCTTATGACATAACCACATTCCTTTACATTCACGTACCATACTTTGTTCAGTCAATCCCTCATCAGATGAGGAACCCTTTAGTTTCTAGTTCTTTGCCACTACAAAAGAGCAGCTATAAATATTGTTTTGTCTATGTAGATCCTTTTTCCTTTTGAACGCTCTGAGAGTATAAGTCTAGTAGTAGTATTGCTGGGTCAATAGTACTTTGGGGGGGACATAGTTCCAAATTGCTTTCTAGAATGGCTGGGCCAATTCACAGCATAGGTTATTTAATATTTCTGGACCTTGATTTCCTCATCTATAAAATGAGTAGGTTGGAATAAATGATCTTCCAAGGTCTAAAACTCTATGATCCTAATGACTTCTAAGGTCCCTTTTCAAATTTGCAGCACTATGATTTCAATCAGCTATATCTAGTTGCTATTACATAGCATTTTACCTTTCTTATCTCTCATTTGATCTTTATGTAAGGGAGAAGGTTCCTCTCCACTTCAGTTGAGATAGTCACAGAAGGCCCAG
This sequence comes from Trichosurus vulpecula, assembly GCF_011100635.1. NCBI lineage: Eukaryota > Metazoa > Chordata > Mammalia > Diprotodontia > Phalangeridae > Trichosurus > Trichosurus vulpecula. Next base: position 45,875,130 of record NC_050579.1, read on the forward strand.
AATATGATCATAACTAAACAGGGTTAAGCCTCAGTCGTTTTATGAGCTACAAATACCTCTCTAAACTAAGAAGGAAACAACACTGTTAAGTAAACAGATTAGCCAAACTTCAGACAAATGTCAGGGTTCCAAAGGTTTTGGAAGAGTTAGATGCACTGTAAACCAGAAACTGCCTGTGGAGGAGCAGGGGAGAGAATCTCTCTCTTTTTTCCCACAAGGGGAGCTACTAGTCCAGAAGCAGAAACCGCATCCAGCTAAGAGCCTCAAAACAAACACTTTGGACAGACACGGATAGTCACCTGAGGAAGAAAACAGCCAATGTGAAATTACAAAGTGAAGAACGCCATCCAGGCTTTGCAGTGTCAGAAGTTAGAAGTTGCCTTTGTCATATGTGTATTGTACCCATGTACCTCTGTGATTCTAAGTTTGAGCCCATTCTTCCCATGGATACCGTGTGTACTTGTGGGAGAGCATGCCCCAGATTTATGGGAGAAATGTTTTGTGATTACTGTTCTTCCTCTGCTAAGAGTGGCTATTATCTAACTATCTCTCTACCTCTCTGTCTCTCTGTTGGCTGATTGCTAATGGGAAGCACATCAATGGGGGCTATAGTCAGTCAACTAGCATTTATAAAGCAATAGTGTTACTAAAGCAGATTCACAGGGTTATAACCCCTTGATCTAAACTTGCACTCAGATGCAAAAGTCCCTAGAAAATGGCTCCTTCTTTGGTTCAAGGGGTAAAACTATGGGTCTTCATAGCATTCTTGCTCACAAGCTTCTATCAGTGTGCTCCCTAATAACAACCAGTCAGTAGACTCAATGAACTCCTAGTAAAGGCATTTACTCAAGACCATTAAATTCTTTTTTTTTAAGGGAGAAGGCAGGGCAGTTGGGGTTAAGTGACTTGCCCAAGGTCACACAGCTAGTGAGTATATTAAGTGTCTGAGGTCGCATTTGAACTCAGGTCCTCCTGGCTCCAGGGCAGTGCTCTACTCACTGTGCCACCTAGCTGCCCCTACTCAAGACCATTAACCATGAAACTTTTCCACTATAAACTGAGGATACACTCTCTCACAAATACATGCAACACCTATGGGAAGAATAGGCTCAAACTTTGCATACAACGGTAGAGAAACACACAGGTAGAATGTACTTGTAGCAAAGGCAACTCATAACTGGTACCCTAGGCCTAGAATTCCATTCTCTCCTTGTAGAGTCCTTTAAAAGCATTCCCCCAGAAAAGGACCCACATGTACAAAAAATATTCATAGCAGCTCTTTTTGTGGTGGCAAAGAATTGGAAACTGAGGGGATGTCCATCAGTTGGGGAATGGCTGAATGAGCTGTGGTATATGAATGTAATGGAATACTATTGTGCTATAAGAAATGATGAACAGATAGACTTCAGAAAAACCTGGAAAGACGTGTATGAACTGATGCAGAGTGAAATGAGCAGAACCAGGAGAACCGTGTACACAGTAACAGCCACACTGTGTGATGACTGACTTTGATAGACTTGGCTCTTCTCAGCAATGCAAGGATCTAAGACAACTCCAAAAGAGTCATGATGGAAAATGCTATCCACATCCAGAGAAAGAAATTTGGAGTCTGAATATAGAGGGAAGAAGACTTTTTGCTCTCCTTTTCTTTTGTTGTTTTGTTTTGTTTCTTCTTTCTTGTGGTTCTTCCCATTAGTTCTAATTCTTCTTTACATCATGACTAATGTGAAAATATGTTTAATGTGATTGTGTAAGTAGAGCCGATATCAGATTGCATGCCATCTTGGGGAGCAGGAGGAGAGGAAGGAGGAGAGAATTTACAACTCAAAATCTTATGGAAGTGAATGTTGAAAACTAAAAATAAATTAATTAATTATATATTTTAAAAAAGTGTTCCCCCTGCTTTCTGGTATTGCTTAGCTGGGTGAACCTAAGAACCATAGCTATTACTTATCCCCATTTTACAGATGAAGAAACAAGACATAGAGGTTAAGTAAGATGTTCACGTTCAGACAGCTAGAGTGACAGGTTGGATTCAAAACTAGGTGTCTCCTGACTCCAAGTCCAACACTTTTCCTACTATCCTATTCCCCCTTTTCTCATATAAATGATTTAAAAAGCCAAAATCAATAAATACTATGGGAGTTTATAATGGCTGAGGTATCACTCCAGACTGGGATGATTCCTTTACGGGGTAGAATCAGAGTTGGGTCTTAAAGATGAGCAGAACTCCAATAGAAGGGTCTAGAAAATTCCTGGAAAGGGGTGAGAACATAAAGGTAGAGATGGAAAAATGAAAGGTGCTTTTGCCATCTGGTGAGTAGGTCAGTGGTGCAGATAGATGGTGCAATGGATAGAGCTCTTGACCTGGAGTCAGGAAGACCAGAGTTCACAACCAGCCTCAGACACTTACTAGCTGTGTGACCACGAGCAAGTCACTTCACCTTGTTTGTCTCAGGTTCCTCATCTGTCAAATAAGCTGGAGAAAGAAATGGCAAACGATTCTGCTATCTGTGCCAAGGAAACCCCGAATGGGGTCACAAAGAATTGGACCAAAACGAAACGACTGAATAACAAGGAGTAGATCTCTGTGGTTGGAATGGAATGTCAGTCAGTCAATACAAAAGTATTAGGGGCCTACCATGTACCAGGAACTGTGTTAAGCGCTGGAGATACAAGCATGGAAAAAGAGAGACCGTATCTGCGGGAACGTCAGCATGGGGCAGTGTGGAGAAATAAGCTTGGTTGTGAAGAGCCTTGAATGTCAGACTAGTTTAGATCTTATCCTGCGTAGGCAGCAATGTTAAAGGACTGCAGGGTTTTGAGCATTTTGGCTGCGATTGCTTTGCTCTTCATGAGTGGCCTCACTGCAGTCTATTCGTGCACGGACGTACTTCTTTGCTAGCCATTAGAGGGAAAACACAATGCGGTGGACTCGGCATGGCCGGTTTAGACAAGCAGCACTGCCTTTACAAGGCGACCTTGTGCTGTCGCTATCTCAGAGGCGGGGAGGACGAGGACGAAGCTTTCTTTCCCGGGGCATGGAAGCCGAGACGCCTTCCCACCAGGCAGCAAGCAGCCGGAGCTGGCCAAGCCCAGTCCAGCTCACGAGACTGCAGACGCCAGAAAGCCGCGCAGCCGCAGTCTAAGCCGCAGAAAGCGAGCCAGCCCGAGCGGCCCGGCCCGGGGCCAGGGTCCCTCTACGAGCCAGGGCTGCGGGGCTCCCCTTCTCGTTCACCACGTCCGGCTTCCTGATTGGCTCTCCTTGAGAAAGATGGGCTCTCTCGGCCAATCACGAAACAGCCGGGCAGCGTGCGTCTATTCTAGCACGCCTGTGGTTTTCCCCAAGAGTGTGGGCAGTGGGGCGCGGTCAGGAATCTGTGAACACTTAAGGGCGAACCGCAAGCTCTGCTGAATTCATGCCGCACCCTCGCCTCGGCGCCGCCACCTCCGGCTGAGGCCGAACCATTCAGGAGCAAACCTGAGCAACCCCAGGCCACTTCCACCTCTAAAGCCTGTGCTGTGTCCGGGGACCCTGCAGGAGGCTCTCCAAGCTTCTTTGCCCTTGGGGCCCTGGGTACCCTGTGGTGGGGAGGAAGGCGGGCACCAGGAGTCCTGCCTGGCCCGGAGCCTCTCCAGAGGAGGGAAAATGTCTAGGGTCTGAACTTCTCCCCATTCACAACTAGCAGTGTGACCACGGGCAAGTCACTTAACTTTTGTTCTGCTTCAGGGTTCTCAGCTGTGAAATACGGCTAATAACAGCCCCAACCTCCCAGGGTTGTTAAGATCAAGTGAGACAATTTTGTAAATCCTCTTAGCACATTTGTCCTTATTCAGGTGCATCTGACTCTCCCGTGACCCCATTTGGGGTTTTCTTGGCAAAGATACTGTAGTGGTTTGCCATTTCCTTCTCTAGCTCATTTGACAGATGAGGAAAATGAGGCAAACAGGGTTAAGTGATTTGCCTGTGGCCACAACTGGGAAGTGTCTGAGGCCAGATTTGAACTGGGGTCTTCCTGACTCCAGACATAGTAGGTGCTTAATACAGCCTTCCTTCCCTCTATCTGTCACTCTCTCCTTCCTTTCCTTCCTTCCCCAACCCCCTTCAAGGCAAGCCATGATTTGGAGTCAGGGTCAATTTGGAGCTGGGTCAATTTGTCTAATAATTCCCTTCTCTCTAAGCTTCAGTTTGGAATTTGGCCTAGGTATCTAGGGTCCCTTTCTGCTCCAAATCCCAATGTCTACAAATGAAGAACAGCATTGAAATGTTTGGAAAAGATAAAAGCACCAGACACAGGCAAAATAGGATTTTCTGGTATCATTATAGTACTTTCTCACGAATAAAGTTTATAGTCCTTTCTCTATAGTCAGGGAAGAGGAGGGCTTGTCTCAGAAGGAAACAGGCACGGAGAGCAGTGCAACATGGGATGGGGAAGAGACAACGAGAGGGACCGAATCCAAGACCAGTGTATTTATTAGAAAGACAGTTTGTAGGGGAGTAGGGGTTTCTTTCCCCTTTTGGGTTCTGGCTAAAGTTTAGCCAGGTGTGGTTCATTCTCCTTTGTGCTCTGGGGTGGGGCTGGCAGGAAGTAATTCAGTTGCCCCTGTTCCTTGCTGGTCCTTGGGTTTCTGGGCCACTCCAGCCACCAAAGCCACATTCCTCAGGTAGTGGGCATTGAAGCAGCTGGTCTGTCCATCCCCAGGGGTCTCATCACAACAGTATTCAATATCCCTCCATGAGTCTCGTCGGGAGCCGCAAAGATCTTCAATGAAGGCTAATTTCTATGAGAGGGAGTTGCAGAGAAAGGTGTGAATTCAGATCGTTGGAAAGCAAAGACACCTTGGTGCCAATGGTTGGTTAAAGAAGATACATTTAGCCAAGGAAAGATGTTGAAAATCCAGTTTTCCTAGAATTGTTCCTATTTTTCCCCCCATGTCCCCAGCCCACCCCCCAGATCCTTGTCAGTCTTTCCTCTATCTTCTCCCAGTGGTCCTTTTCAACCCCAGACCCTCTTCCTCTTCCATTGGAACTCGTCCTAGGGCCTTTTTTGTGAGAAGATGCAAAGCCCGCCTCTTTACTCCAAAGCTGGAGTCCGGATGACAGACAGATGTGCAAATCTGGAAATGCTAGACAGGCTTCTGGGAGCTGGAGATAGGAGAAGGGGGCCCAGCTTGAGGCCCAGAAGAGGCATGGTGGTGAGGAGAATAAAGTTAAAACTTGTGAAGATGAGAAAATAAATTCTTCGTCTTCCCCCTCTTTCCCCTTTCCCCTAAAAAGGCCTCGTCACTTCAGTTGTATATTCAAAGTACTGAAGAAGAGAACAACCCAGCATCCTCTCTGTCTCTCTCCCACTCCTAGACTTACCTCCTCCTCTGCGCAGAACCCTTGTTCTAGTGCTGGCAGCTCGCAGCATCGGGCTGTCAGGTTCCGGATAAGCCCAGGAATCTGTTTACTGAATGGGGGAGAAAATGGTGTGCCTTGTGGCAACTTTCTTTTCTTGCACAGAAAATTCTCAGCTCAAATGATAACAAACGGGGACCAAGCACGGACTCGTGGCCTTTGTGGGATCATAGGTGTTTGGGGGAATTTAGGTGCCTAAGTACAAGGCTTTGCTTCTATTTCTCAGTGAGCACTGTGGAAAGGGAAGGGTGGACTTACTACTTGGTGAGCACTTTTCGGTGTCCACAGAGCTGGTTCATGGTATTGGGAGTAATCCGGCCAAGGTCAATGGTCAAGACGTCACGGTCATAGTTGGGGTAGGGAGCATGGCGAGCGAAGCAGGTATCACGGGCTGACATGGGGGACTGGTGGCAGCACACGTGATGATGGGTCTTAACTGCCATCTCCTCATCACAGTAATCATCCAGAACATCCTCCCACTGTGGGAGAAGGCAGAGAGAGGTCAGGGTGGTGGTGGGACAGGGAAGGAGATAGGGACAACCCACCCTCAGTCTCTCAGCTCGGTATGTCATGGGAAGCTGTGAGGTTTGGATGGTTAGCCTCATTTGAAGAAGGGATGGACCCAGGGCTTGTGAAGCCTACATGGGTGTGGGCAGAGAGGAAGGAGGTTGGAACAGTTTATGGGGTATTCTCAGATAGCTGTGGAAGGAGATAAAATGAGTCAATGGATGGACAGGGTACGTTAGAGATTGGTGGAACATATCGGGATCACAGGTGGATGAAGGCCAGAAGTATTTGGGACCAGATGTTGGTGATGTTTGCAGGTTGGAGGCAGATGGATGCATGTAGGAGATGGACTGATGGGCAGGATCAGAAGTCAGAGGTGGACGGACTGATGGGCAGGTTCAGAGGTCAGAGGTGGACGGACTGATGAATGACAGGATCAGGCCGGAGGTGGATGGACTGATGGGCAGGATCAGAGGTCAGAGGTACACGGACTGATGGTCAGATAGGGTCAGAGGCCGGAGTCAGACGGTGGGATCAGAGATTGCAGGGACCTTCACTTACTGCCTGCCGGGCACAGGTGTGGTTGTCTCCTTGGTGGCAGCAGTGCCTGAATTTGCCCTCCAACTGCGTCAGGGCCCGGAGCTGCCGCTGGATGTCATCCATTGCTGGGAGTCCTCGGGGAATAGATCGGAATCGCCGTAGACGGCAGATGTTCCTAACATTGCCCCGTGTGGGGAGTCCCGGGGGGAAGGACAACTCCAGGCCAGAGGAAGGCCTGGGGGTGGGAGTGGGGCAGGGCCCATGGAGAGGCTGGTATTCTGGCAGGGGGGCACCCTCTTGGAAGCAGGAGAGGCGGGCCTCTCCCTGAAGCCAACAGCATGAGTAGGCCCTGGTCTTGACTGAGAATTCAGCCTCACAGAACCGAAACAGGGTATCTGCCCACTAGAGCAAAAAGAGTCGGTCATTCCAGGACTTTGATGCCCACGTCCCCTTCTCTTTTCAGATTCAGACACAGACAGATAACCAGGAAATAAACAGATCCTACTCTCTCTGTCTCCTTACTTGGGAGACCCAGAGCAGAGATATTGAGAAAGAGAACTTTCTCTTCGCACCTCAGGCTTCCTGCCCAGGTGCTAGCTAGGTTTATTGGGGAGCAGCCTCTCTTCCCTCCCAACTTGGCTGGTGAGAATGCAGTCTTACCCCCCGATACTCACCACGGCAGTCGCACAATCCAGTCGGTTTGTTTTGAGGCGACAGCATCGGGTATATCCTGTCTCCAGAAAGTTGAGGGCATGACCCTGGCGGCTGAGGTGGGAATAACCAGTCTGAGGCAGGTTCCAAGGACCATATACCACATGCTTGCGGTCAGGGGAGCAGATCTGGTTTATGTTGTGTGGGGAAGGGCGCCCGGGGGGGAAGCCATCTAGTCGATGGCTCCATCCTCCGTTGCGGGGATCTTGCTGGCAGTGACGGGGCTGGTTGGGATGTGAGGACTCTGGCCCAGGATGTTCATTGATCATCTGGGGAGTTGGCATTTCTGGGTCAAGGAAAGGCAGAGTGAGACAGGGGAATGGGAGAACCAGGAACAAGGCTATACTTTGAGGCGGCAGGGGTTGGGAGGAAGGAAGGGGAGAAGGTGGGAGCTCAGGGAGAGGGTGCATTTAGTGGAGGCAGGTTATTGGAGGGAGGGGTTGGATTAGCACAGACTGAAGGATTCATTCTTCGGTCTTACCTTCCCTTTGGGCACTGGGGTGCCCTTCAGGCCGAAAAGGATCCACTGGGAGATAGAGAAAAGTGATCAGAAATGGGAACCCCTGACTTGTAAAGTCCCAGGGACCAACTCTTCTCCTTTTCCCAGTCTCTTTGGATTGAAACAGGAGACTAAATAGGAAGGGGAATTTGATGAGGTAGCTAGCTTTGTGTCGTGGAAGGAAGTCAGGAGATCTGGGTTTTATTTCTACTTCCAGCACTGACTAGCTGGGTCACTCTAAGCATGTTATTGACATCTCTGGTCCTCAGCTTCCTCCCTCATCTGTGAAAGGATTACAGTGGACTAGATGACAGCTCAGATTCCTTCCAGGTCAAAAATGGTCATGACTTACTTTCTTTCTGCTCCTGTTTGGAAAACCGATCATCCTTTGGAGGGTGGAAAGGAGACTCCACTGTGGTGGGGAGAGAATGGAGTGAGTGTGAATAACTTCCTGAGGCTGGGACAGAGTCACCTCCAGAGGAGAGGACGTGTTATTCCCATTCCTTGTGGGGGACAGTAAGAAGGGAATCTCTTTGAGGTCGGGAAGGCCCACTGATGAGTAGTAGAGGCAGATAGATAGATAGATAAATAGATAGACAGTTACCTTCTTTCTGCTCTACAGGTAAAGGCTGGGCGGGCTGTACCTCCTCTTGAAGAGGTATGGCTTCCTTAGGAATGGGCTCTGTTAGGAGAGGAAGAAGATAAACAAAATCCTTCCCCCTTCACTAGACAGGACTCTAGGCTCAGAGGAGGAGGGAGTTCACATGGAAAGTTTCTGTCATTCTCCATCCCCAGTGAGAGCAAAGCTGGATGATACAAGACTGGAGCTGGACTGATGGGGGGTGGGGCAGAAATCTTCCAAAGGGTCAGACAGTCCAGGCAATACAAGATGGCGCCTAATGGCAATTGGGATATGACTGCTGTTCTATGGAAGGGGAATAAGAGTTGATTTGCTTGACCACAGAGGGGCCAAACTAGAATTAATGGGTAGTTATTATATGGAGGCAATTTCAGTTCAAAGTGAGAAAAAACTTTTTAATAACTAGAGTTGTTTAAACTCTAATAATTTAGGATACTAGAGTGAATTCACCCTCATTGGAGGTCTTCAAGTGGAAATGGTTTGCCCACTTTTGGAGGGTAGGAGGTGAATTGCTAGGGGACCTCTGCTTGTGGTTCTTGAGATTCCAGCACTCTGTGGGACTCTTTGTGCCTGGTGAGAATTGGAGATTCTGCCATCTTGGGAAGCAGGAAGAGGGACAGGCTAGGGCGTCACTCACCTTTCTTTTCCAGAGGGAGTTTCTGAGGGCTCTGTGCCTGCTGCAGGGGAAAGTCTTCAAAGAGGTAATCTACTGTGGGGAAAGGAGACAGGAAGAGACTGAGGGGAGCTGGAAGGCTCTAGCGGGAGAGAGATTTCCCTCCCTGTTTTTAGGTATCAGATCTGCTGTCCAGCTCCCACCCAGTCCTTGAAGAAGAGAAGGTAGAGCCAGACCTGAAAAGAGAAGAAGATTTGGCAGATAGGCTGTAAGGGAGACAGTTGGGACTTACCTGCTTCCTGTCCCTCAAAGAAATCCTGGGATGTGAGGGGGTCTTTAAGGATGGATTTTTGGGACCTGGAAGGGGCAGGGGGTGCTGCATAGCCAACTAGAAGAAAATGATTCAGTGAGCCGTGATTTCCAGAACCCTTCACTTCCCCCCGCCCCGCCCCCTCCCCCCCCTCCCCTGCCATCTTCCTCCACACCTCCAAACCCTCCTTACCTTCTTGGCTAAAAAGGAAATGCTCTGGAATGCCCTCTCTCTGTTCAGGCTTGGGTCCTGAGGGCAAGAACAGGCAGAACACTGGTCAAGAGGGTCTGATATATTCCCAGTTCTTTGCCAGCAAGTGCGTCTTGTTTTCTAACTAGAGGAACAGTGTTTGGGCAAGAGGGAAGGGCACTTACTTCCCTGCTTTGCCTAAACCTGAGATGAAGAGATAGGGAGGCTGGGAATGAGAGAACAGGCACCAGGATCCAATTCAAGGCAACCCAACTCGCTGTTTTGCTCTACTGTGCATTCTATAAGGACAAGGCCCACCTCTAATTCACCTCTGTGGCCCCAAAGGGCCTACCACACAGCCTTGAATGTCCTGGGCACTCAGACAGTGAAAAAAAAAATCAGACTGAATTTATTGAAAGCTACCCACACGCATGGACAAACCCTGGGCCTGACAAAGGAACTTCTTCCATGTTACCCTTGTCCTATTACTTGTCTCCTTCCTCTTCTATATGCTTTACTGAGATTGTCATCTGACAGGGTGCCAGTGAGTGACCCCTCCATCCTGGCTCAGCCTCACCCCAGCCTGGCCCGAAGGGAATGTGGCCAAGAGGTCGGGAGGGGTTGCTGAGTCATGAGGCTTTTTGGTAGTGGATGGAAGAGGCCTGAGCCTTCCTTTGGGCCTGGATCCCTGCCACTGTCTTTCCTTCAGGCCCCTGGGCTTTCCTAGGTCATCTTGTTCCTCTGTGCCCGTGCCTATAGGAGTATCTGTCATATTTTTGGTGAAAGATGCTCTGGCTACTTTCAGATCCCATCCCACTGGGAGCAGTGGTGCCTCCCGAGACCCCTTTTCTTCTTTCTCTTCCATAATTCCTCAGTCCCTTCGAAGGTCCCTCCCTGATATTCAGCCCCACCTACCTAGTCTGTCTCCACTAAGTAACCCATCTGGTGACTTGGATTAATTCCCCCCCCTCCACTTTTCCCCCTTATTCAGGAAATGAGAGAACACAGAAGGCGCCTGGAGGAAGAGACAATGACCTAAGGGAGGACAAGGAGAGATATTTTGGGGGGTTTCTTTATCCCCAGCCTCAGAGCTAGCTAAAGCATATGCATGTGAGATAATTCATCTATCCAGTAAGATAATAAACATAAAACACCTTGCAAACCTCAAACCCTCTATGTGTTAGCTGTTGTTATTATCCAGTCCTAACTTTCTTAATAGATGAGAAACTGAGACCCAGAGAGGTTGATATGCCCAAAGTCACACGTGTAGGAAGTTGTGTTGCTAGGATTTGAACCCAGGTCCTTTGACTTTAAATTCAGCTCACTTCCCAATTGTAACATGCTGTTTGACCCCTTTTGGCGGTTCTCCCTCCCCTAACTCCTCTCCTTTGGCAGGGATGTTGAGGGTGTCTGTGGGAGCAAAGAAACTGGTTCTGAGAGCAGCCCCTCCCCTCTGTCACTAGGCACCACTTGGACGTCCGGTGGTGTGAGCAGATGGCTGGGCTCAGTGGTGGCCTCGTCCTCTGCTCGGCAGGGAAGGAAGCAGCCTCAATCCTTCTTCACCCCTTTCGGCCAGCCCCACCTCACTCATTGGTCAAGGAGGATGTTTGTACACATTGCCAGCATGCCTCCCCGCCCCTACCCGCAGTGCTACCCCTTCCTTCTGCAGCACCTAACACATGGTCTTTTCTTCTGTCTCCAGCCTTTCCCTGGAGAGCAGATGGGAGAGGAGGGAAGCCGCTGCTGGCCATCCATCAATTGCCAAACTAGTTAGCTGGTAAAACACAGAACCTTAGTTTATAACCTAACTTTTCAGTGTACAGAGCACCTTCCTCATAAAACTTCCAAAATTTATGCGAGTAAAAACGTTGGTAATCCCATTTAACAAATGAGCAACTGAGGCTCTGAGTAGTTTATTCAGGGTCACAAAGTTATTGTTGGAGCAGAGTTTGAAGCTAGATCTCAATATGGGAAGACCCATAGACAATACTGTCTTTAGTCAGTAACTCAGTTCCAGAAATCTGTTTATCACCTACTACATACACAAGCACCGTGCTAAGGGGTGGAGAGGGTGGACCCGGGACAGCTCCCGATGGCATCAATGGAGGCCTCCGAGGAACTGGAATTCCACCCCCACCTCATCCTGATCTTTGTCTCTACCTCCCACCCTGGGGCCCCTGGTCCCTTCCCCAGCCCTCACTCACCTCCCTGAGAGGCTGAAGCCCCAAAAGCCAAAACCATGAGAACCAAAGCTGTTGTGGATGCGAACCCCATGGTGGGGCAGGTGTTGGGCATCAGTGCCCAGACGTACTCGTGGAGGAGTTCTCAGGGACCAAGTCCTGTTTCTGTGGTTGCAGTTACTGCTGTTGTGATTTCTAAGTGGTTCCTCCTCCTTTTATAGGGCCAGGCCTTGGAGTTCCCGCCCTTCCCCGGGGCTTCCTGATGTGACTCACTGTAATCCCTGGCAACTTCCATTCCCCTCCCCCAGCAGAGGCAGAGGTCACAAAGATGCCTGTTCAAAGTAGGTGACTCCTAACTAGCAGAATTCCAGGGGCCCCCTGGAATCAGCTATTTGGGATTTCTCTTCTCTGACCTGGTGGGAAGTTGTGGCTTGGGCTGATGCTGGATAGCCCTGGACAAAGCTGTTCGGTTAACCCTGGTGAAGGGAATCGGGAGGTTGGGGCTGGGGAATAGAGAGTCTGGACACTTGGTGCCTGAGGATGAGTTAATTCACTTGGTATTTTCATTTCTCTCTGAGAGAGAACTTTAGATTTGGAACTCCTTCCCCCTTCTTGTACCTCTACTCCTGATGTGGGGGTTCTGGGAGTCCACCAGGCTGGAGGAGCCCTAGGGGCTGAGGGGTTAAGTTAGGGAGCAGGACACATTTCTCCATTCCCCATGCCCTGCTGCCCTCATTCACAGGAAGCCAGGGATCCTGTCCTCCCCTCCGGGGCCACCAGGAGACATTAACCTTTTCCCCATTTCCTTTACCCAGATAGTCGATTGGGACCCAGACAGACAACTGGAGGTTCAAGTTTTTATTGCTGTTCGTATTCTCTTCCACACTCTTCCCTCAGTAGACCACACGTTCCTCCTCTGGGAACATCAAGCCCAAGGCTGTCGGTCTTTTCAGGGGAGAGAAGGGATGCTCTCAGTACTTCTTCCCACCAGCTCTAGTAGAAACTCCCCAAGGAAAACCCCCCAGAGTTTTCCACTGGGAGGGAAAACCCTGTTCCATTCTTTGTCCCATCATTTCTAAGGGAGGGCAGCGGCTCAGTCCCAAAGCCCCTCTACTCATACTCATGATGTGGCTCAAAATATTTCTTCAGCATTTTGGACCCTGGCATCCTGCAGCTCTCGAAGCCGACCGACTGCTTCCGTGAAATCTCGCTCTCCAAGCTGGCGACCGTCTCTAGTTCGAATGCTTACTGTCCTCTGACTCTGCTCTCTGGGACCCACAACTATGGGGGAAGGAAAAGGCAAGTTAGGAGCAGGGCAGGATGAAGCAGCGTTGGTCCATTTGGGGTTCTCAAGAGAGACCAGGCTCCCTGAAAATGCTTGTGGCAGAGGAGGAAGAGTTATATTTAGCTGTGCCCCTGGCTCCCGAGCCTTCAGCCGGGGAGGAGGGGAGGCTGAGATAAGAAATAACAGTTCCTTCCCTTTCCTTCCCAGCTTCTCCACCCCATTATCATTTCCAGTCAGGAATCCAGGGCTAGTCTGCAAGAGACTGACAAAGAGGGGTGAGAGAATGTCACACACAACCTAGGACACAGATCCAGGCAGAGCAGAAACAGGTACTGCTCCCCCGCCCCGCCACGCATGCACGCACACAGAGAATGGGGGAAACTAGACGTTGGTGGGGAGAGTCAAAAGAAACCAAGGGAGAGGAATGTTTTTTTTTTCTGCTTCTAAAGGAGAGGTCTAAGTCCTGGACAAATGGGGAAACCAAGGCACTAACAAGTTCAATCCCACATATACATAGCAGATACTTGATATCATCTCATTTGAGCTTCACCACAGTTCTATGAGGGAGCTTAATGTCCCCATTTTGCAGAGATGGAGACTCTCAGAGACTTGGTGACTTGCCGATGGTTACACAATCCTCAGGTTTCTGAGGCAGGATTCAAACCCAGGTCCTCCTGAGATGACCTATCCACTACAGGTGTTCACTGACCCAGAATGTGTCATCTGTGCCTCCATTTCCCAGGGCTGTCACAGTCCAGGATAAACAAGCAAAGACAATTACTTAATAGACTCATTAATCTTTCCTGTCCCTTTTTTCCTAAAGCTGATAAAAACAATTAATCCCAGAGGTAAAGAAGCTGGGTAGGAGAGTAAGATGGAAACAGGCAGGGAAGCCTGGGCATTGATATGGAAGAAGCTGTGTTCCAGTGGGATGATGAGCCTCGGAGAGTCTGAGGGAGCTGACACGTAAGTTAAACGGATGCCCGAGAACAGCTCTGCTCCCCATCTGGAACCACTCACCAAACTGGAAGTTATACTGGGAAAGCTGGGCACGCCGTACTCTCCGGCCAAGGGTCAGGCTAGGGTCCTTATCTAAGTCACCCACCAGTCCTGCAACTTGCAGGGCTCTCTGCACCTGGGTGGAGGTTTGGGAAAAGATGGGGAAAATCACTGGAAAGCCAAGGGCCTGCCAAGGCCACCCAGGGACCTTGCGCCATTCCTCTTCATCAATCTGACTGGACGACTAGCTCTTCATTCAGCTTGGCCTCCCACCCATCTCCAAGCATTCACAAAGTCTATTCCCAGTGCCTACAGTCCACTCCCTCATCTCTGATTCCTAAGATTCAGGAGTCTCTAGTTCAGGTAGCCTTCCCTATTCCCCAAGGTAATGCTCTTCCCCTTTTTGGATCCCCTTTAATTGCACTGGTCTGGGTGGATGCTGTATTCCCCCAACAGAACAGAAGCTCTCTGAGGGTGGGGCCCATTCATTTTTGTCTCTGTAGCTCCACCTTGCACACAGTTGGTGCTCACCCCTCCCTAGCTCCCTTTAGTCAGGTTCTCAGTCCTGACCCCTTCCAAATCCTAACACCAAACTCCCTCCAGGTCCCCCTCTCACCTCCCGTGCATAACCCTCTTGCTCAACTCCCACGGGGATGACCATAGCCTGGAGTGGAGATAGCCACAGCGGCCTGGGGTTGAGAGGAGAGACAGTACAAAGAGTTACCCTTCTATGACAATGGAATGGGGACAATAAAGCCTGTGGAAGAGAGAGGTAATGGGAAAAGGTGGTGAAAGAGTTCAGAGACTGTGGGGCTCCGTGTAGCTGAGAGTTTCAAAGGATCACAGATCTGGAGGTGGAAGGGAGCTTGGAGGCCCCCATCCCCTCACCCCATTCTACAGATGAAGACCCTGAGACAAGGTTAAGTAACTCGCCTCGGGTCCCATGGCCAGGAAATATCAGAAGTGGATCTGAACTCAGGTCTTCTATCTACCACATCATGGTGCCTCTGTCAGGGTAGGGCAATAGAGGTCAGAAATTAGGAATAGCAGTCTTACCATTTGCCTCCACAGTTCTCAGCCAGCACCCCCAACATTCTTTCCACTGAGCCCAGCACTGCTCGGTGAATGAGGACTGGGTGCTCCAGGACCCCTGCCTGCCTTGATGGGTGGGAAAGGAGAAGGTCAGAAACTGCAACACTCAAGAGCTTCTTTCCCTTTTCCAGGCCCAAAAATGCCAGAGAAAGCTCCCTATGAAGCAGAGGGGGAGGGAGGAGGAGCAGGCCTCTCTTTCTAATAGAACACATGGGATCTGAAGATAGAGGCTGCTTTGTTCTCTTTGTATTCCCAGCACCTTAAACAGTGGGTGCTTAATGAATGGGTGTGCAGCTGACCTGAACTGTTTCTCACACCAAAAAGGACCAAGCGGGAGAGGAGACAGACGCTGTATCCCACAGGTGAGGTGCCCAGGAGTACCAAGAAGAGATGAGTGAGGAAGCCTCCATACCCCACATACTGGAGGCCAAATCTCAAAGGCAGCTGGAAGTCAAGCTGTATTGTCCCACACTGATGGGGCCTTCCCAGGGCATCCTGGATATGAACATCAATCTGGAAGAAGATAGTCCAGTACATGGTGTTAGTGAGAACCAGGGTCCTCAATGACCCCAACCCTTGGATCACGGATCTGACCTGGAAGAGACCTCAGAGGACATGTAGTCCAACCTCTCCATTTTAGAGAGAGGGAGACCACAGACGAGGGAGATTGTGACTTGTCCAAAGTCACAAAGATTTCGGGGGGGTGGGGTTAAATCCAGGTCCTCTGATTCTAGAGCCAGTGGTCTGACCCCATGATCCTGCCTGTCCCAACTCCCTGGCACATCCCTCCATGCACATGTGCAGCTCACCTTGGGTCCATAAAAGGCACCATCTCCAGGGTTTAGCTCCCAGGGCTCCCCAAATTCATCTAGGGCTTGTTGAAGGATCTATAGGGTGGCAGAATGAAGTCTTTCTGGAATTCTAGGGGAATCCCCCTTTCCACCTTCAAAGAGTCTCACTCATTTTTCTCCCACCTGGGGACCAATGCTGTCTCCTCCGAGACAAATGGGGAAGGTGCCAAGACTATGAGTTCTTCCCCACCAACCCCAGGAGGTTTGTGGCTCCTGCTCCACTTTCTCCTCTACTACGAACCTGTTCAGCCTGGTCCCAAAGGTAGGGCTCCCCTAGGAAAGAAGAAGGCTTAGTCGACAGCACCAGATGAAAGGAGAAGCCAAGGACCATGTAGACAGAGCGAAGGAAATCAAGGCATCCTTGAATCTCAGACTCTAGCTGGGGGATAAGGAGACATGGGGAGGTGAAAGTTTGGTTGAGGGATGGATGAAGCGTAATGTCCAAGGGCCATGCTGAGGAGGGGGTACTGGAGGAGAAATCAAAGAATGAAAGTGTGACCTTCTGGGTCATAGGGAATTGACAGATATGTACATGTACATAGGTAACTACAAAACTGGGTAACACGCTGCTTGCACATGTGACAGGGGAAATGAGTTAACGGGAGGGGTGCTGTAAGCTTGTGGAGGCACAGGGAGTCATGAAAAGGAGGTGCAGAGATCACCTGATCTGGAGCACAGAAGATATGAGCATCATCCTGTTGGAACCTTCTCAGCCGGGTCAGGCCCCCCAGACTCCCTGAGGCCTCAGTTCGGTGCAGGGCCCCAAAATCCGCCAGCCGCAGAGGAAGCTCCCGCCAGGACCGGGGGCGGTGTGCAAATATCAGACTGGGTACGGGGGAGAAGAGGAGAATGAGTCAAGAGTCCCCTACGGAGACTCACTCCTCTGACTTCCAGCACCAAAGGAATGCTGGAGTCTTCCTTCCCTGCTCTTGAAATGTGCTTTTGGCTCCTCTGTACCCATCACACATCCTTTAAGACTGGGTTCAACATGGAGTTCCCCAAGGAAGTCTTACCTAACCCCTCCTGGCCAATGGCTTGCTCTCCACTCCATGGACCATCAGCGTTCATTTTGTATTCTAATAGTTTCTACCTGCTAATGGTTCTGTAACTGTCATGTCATTTAACCAACCAGAGCGTAGACAACTTGAAGGCAAGAATCCAGTATCCTCCATGCACTGGCTACTTTGTGGCCACCAGTGAGGTAGAGGAGCTCTGCAAATGTTTGTCATTTTGCTAGTCACGCAAAGCAAGGGCTGGAAGGGACGTCAGAGAACATCTAGTCTACCTTCTTCCTTTTCCCAAGGTTGCACGGCTAGTTAGTGGCAGAGGCAGGACCCTACAACCCAGGCCTCCTGACTCTCAGGGCAGTTCTCTTTCTCATATCCCATTTGTAGCTATGCCAGCTCACCAGTGTGCAGGGCAGTTCATGGGCTTGAGAGCCAGCATGCCTCTCAGCTGGTCAGTGGAATGGTCATTCTGGCAATCAGTAGGCCCATCAGGCTCTGGAGGCCGAAGAACAAACATGTCTTCACTATAATGCTTCCAGTGTCCTGACTGCTCCCATAGCCTCGTAGAGAAGAGTGTTGGGGTCCTCACTTCTGAGAACCCTCGATGAGCATACTCATCCTAGAGGAAACGGCAGAGGAGATCTGGAGGAAGTGACAGCTCCCAGTCCCCTAATCCACCCCTTATACGAGCAAAGCCCTCAGAGCATCTCACACCTACGTTCTCTTTTCCGTTTTCTCTCTACCCCTTGATCCCTGATCCACAATACATATACACATTGATGCATTGTCCCTATGTTCTGTTCTACCTCCCTCAAGGGTAACCACTCTCCTAAGTGATCCCCCCTTCCCCTTGGTCTTCTTCCCTCAAGGTTCTGGTCTCACATACCCTAATGAAAGTCATCAGCGCGTTATATACTCTTGTCCCCCGTGGCAGGAAAAAGCAGCTTCCAGGGCTCATTTCATGGAAGAAGAAAAGCTCCTGGTCCTGGAGATCCATAAGCTAGGTCAGGGGTTGCTGGGGATATCAGCTCCTCCTCCCTAGTTCTTGTTCAGTCCTGAGGCAGGCATTCCCTTCCTTCCACGTCAGTTCTTCCCAGTGTCTACCCAAGCCCCCCTTCACACTCTATCCCCGGTGACCAACGCTGCCATACTTTCCCAATGCGTCTGTGGTCCTTCGCTGCTGCCTCTTCCCTCTGCTTCTCCCAGGCTCTCAGCCCCTCAATGCTGGGGAAGGAAATACCGTACACTCTCTGCAACGGCTCTTCAGCCCCTGAAGACCCCACCCACGATGAAGATGAGTTCTGAAGGAGACACAGGAAAGGGAAGGTGAAAAGGGCCCCAGAGCAACCTCATTGTATTCCTGTGGGGGACATGGGGAGCCAGAAGGTTGCCTCCAATTGCCCATGAAAGTCTGTCTTAACTCTCTATTTTTCCCTGTTACCATCAGCAGTGGGATGCTGCCATTCTGCCAGCTCCCGATGATCAGATCCTCAAGGTTCATGTTTAATTCCTTTCTTTCTTGTGTCATCCAAATTTTGGTCTGAATTCCACTTTCCTGGTCTATTTTCACTGTCATTGACATAAGACCAAGCCTTCCTCTTCCATCATTTTGATTATCTCCTGGGTGATCTCCCCTTGTGCCCTTCATCCATCCTCCATCTAGGTCTCCTCATTTATTTCATCATATCTATACTATCTCTAAGAAGTGGTGACATACAGCAGAAAAGAGAAATTTAAGTCACTAAGACTCAAGGGAAGGGTCCCAAGGTCAGAGTGAGCTAGTTGGGCCTAGAATCCAGATATTGCTTCTGACTCTCAGTCCTGGATTCTTTCTCTATCTGAGGATATTTGGACATGGGCTCTGTTCTAATGAGTAGAGTTAAAGCTCCAAGTTTTCCTTTTCCAACCTGCTGAGTCTTCATCTAGTACAATCTTCTAGAGCCAGAAGCCCTTTCCCTCCTCTTTGCCAGCTGTGTCTACCAGGGGTGGGGAACCTGTGGCCCCAAGGTCACACGTAGCCCTCTATGTCCTCAAGCGTGGCCCTCTGACTGAATCCAAACTTCACAGAGCAAATCTTTTTATTAAGGGGCAGGTTCCCCACCCTTGGACCCTTCCCATCCT
The DNA here is from genome assembly GCF_011100635.1 of Trichosurus vulpecula. Taxonomy (NCBI): domain Eukaryota; kingdom Metazoa; phylum Chordata; class Mammalia; order Diprotodontia; family Phalangeridae; genus Trichosurus; species Trichosurus vulpecula. Next base: position 45,894,075 of record NC_050579.1, read on the forward strand.
ACCCCCTTATTCTGTCCCTGGCTCAGAAAAGCTTTTCTACAACTCCCCCTCCAGCTTCCACTCATTTACACTCTAGCCTATCCCTCTACCACATACAGCAAAGAGTCTGGTCTTACTTCTTTTTCTGTTTTGAAATATTTGCATCAATGAATTTCAACACACAGAATGTCATAACTTTCCAGTTTTTCCTTCTTAAATCTCCATTAGAATTGTCTATTCCTATTTACTTTTCTTATGTGGTCATAGTGTGTACTCTATTCTCATTCTTTTTTTTTCTCTCCCAATCTGCATTACCGCACGCAGGTCTTTCCCTACTTCTCTTATTTCTTCAGACGTTGATATTAACTGCATTATAGAATTCCATTACATCAACATATCACAATCTATTTCAGCCCTCTCCCACTGCTCAACATTCAGGTTGCTTCCATTTTTTGCAATAGCAAATAATGAAGCCATGAAAATCTTTGAACAGGCTTAAAAAAAAATCTCAACCCTCAGCAGGCATATTGCTATCAATGGAATTATTATTCAATCAAAAGGGTAATTATTTTTGTAACTTTTATTATGTACTGCCAAATTACTTTCTAAAACAATTCTGCAAGTTTGGAATTTACTAACAATGGATGAATGTACTTTTGCTCCACTCCCAAGAGCACTGATTTTGTCACTTTTAATTACTTTAACTAATTTGATTTAAAAAGAACTTCCAAAATTGGTTTAATTTGCATCTTTCTGATTACTAGAAAATGTGAACAACATTTCAAGTTTTCTTAAAGGTTTCTTGTACTGATGCCTTTTGTTTTTACATCACCCTTATTCTCTCCCTTCTATCCCATCCAGTGAGCTGCCCTATGAAACATTTTTAAAAAAGGGATAAATAGCAATTTGGCAAAAATAACCAGGATACACACTCAAATCTGATGGGTTATGCAATGTTCCACACCTGTGATCTCCCACTTTGGCAGATTAGGAATGAAGGTACATTTTCCCTCCTCTCCCATGGCGCCAAACTTTTACACTATTATTTTGTAGCATTTGGTTTTGAATTTTTGTTTCCTTTGAAACTGCAGTCAGTGTGTATTTTTTTCCCCTCTGGTTTTCCTTACTTTACTCTGTGGTTCTCTAAATTCTTCATATTTATCATTTCTTATAGCAAAAAAAGTGCTACAAAGGAATATGATGATACACGGTTTCTTATTAGAGTTCTTATTAGTTTTTTATTTCATTTTATTTTTGTATTATCAGTTTTTCTTCTTTTGAAAACAGTCTGTTCATCTTCCTTAAACATATATCCACTATGGTCTGGGAGTTAAAAAACCCCACAAAACCCACCAACTAGTTTATTACCAAAATATTTACAGTAGTCTTTGTCGTGGCAGCAAAGGGCTGGAACCAAAGCATATGTTCATTGATTGGGGAATGGTTAAACAAAATGTGTTAAACAAATGGTTAAACAAACATGAATGAAATAGTTATTACTGTAAGAAACAATGAACGCAATGACTACAGAGAAGCATGGAAAGACTTCAATGAACTGATGTAAACTGAGGGAAGCAGAACCAGGAAAACAATATACATAATAACCACAACAATTTCAAGGTAAACGACAGCAACGAAACAATGGAAAATGTATGCCACAAAGTTATAATACATGAGAAGACTCTCTCTTCCTCCCCCCAACTCCTTGCAGAGGTAGGGGGTCATAGGTGTGGAACAATGAACATAATTTCAGACTTTATGATATGTTGGTTAGTTTTGAAGCTTTTTCCTTTAAAAATTTCTTTATTATGAGAGGAAGTGAGTTGTAGTGGTTGAGAGAAGGCCTTGAAGTGAGGAAAACCTGGATTGAGTCCTGATTCTGACACATACTATGTGTACAGCTCAGGGTAAGTCACCTAACCTCTCAGTCCCCAAGGCAATTCTCTTTCACTGATCCTGGTGGGGTTTCCTCATATGAAAGCTCTCTATGTCAATGAAATCACAGGCCTAATCTCTATCCTTTCCCCGTCCCTGTTATAAAAAAGGATAACTCTGGAAGGGCATAGGGATGAAGGTTACAGTTGGTATACAAGTGGGTGACAAAAAACCAAAAGACATCAATAAAAATTTATCTTAAGTTTATCTGATTTTAACGTAGGTTACATCTATCATATGTATCATATTTCCCCGATTCATTATTTTTCTTTAAGTTACAAACTTTTAATTTTTATATAATAAGCACATCCACATTATCCCTAGGATAGTGGTTCACTAATCCCTTCTTCCCTCACCAACAGAATGAACAGAAATAACCCGTTTTATCCTCCCCCTTTCACTGACCGTTAGGAGCTTTAATACACCAATCTGTCCTGTGTGTCGGAGGTGGGGGCCCTTGCAAAGGTCAACTGATGTGCCGCACCTGGGAGAAGGAAGGGGGTAAAAGGATCAGCATCCCACATTTCTGAGCTTCCAATTTTCACAGCTTCCAGGCACTGAGGATAGGTTGCCTGGTGACTGAGGATGATATGGGAGACAAAACCAGCCTCTGGACCGACTGCTATGTTTTTTATTGTGGCATATTATCCTAATTTCCTAATTCTAATTAATCTAATTTTATTGTGGCATATTCTTCTAATAAAAAGAATAAACTTCTAACTATCCCTGGCCTCCATCTCTTGTGTTCTTCTTACCCATATACTGTAGCAGTTGGCTCCTTTACTTTATCTTCAATCAGCTGAAGCTTAAAAGGGTTATCCTAGGTTAGAGGAAGTCAGAGGTGATATGTTATTGAGAGGAAGACAACATTTCCCTTGGCCCAAACTGATGTGAGAAGAGTGCCATTGTCCCTTCCACTTGTGCTCGGCTCCCAGTGTCCCTGACCCTCTCTGACCTTAAAGAGCTGACAAAGCTGTTCCCGAGAGGCCTCCAGCCGCCGGAAAGGGTGAGCAGCAGCCACGATCTTCTGACATGTCTGCTCTAGGACAGGCAGCTCTGAGCCCCGCACGGTCCTAGAAAAAGAATTGGTTAATCTACATATGAGAGGGACCTCTCCCAGCGTGCAGGACCTGCAATGGGCAGTGGGAGGTGGATCCCAGAGGAAAGAAGAGATATAGGTTTTGTCTCTAACTGATCTCTTAGAACCACTGAGGGAGACAAGACCCATTCGGAGAGGACAGAGGGATAAATACAGAGGCTATCGTGGGAGAGTAAGAAACTGAAAGACATAGTATAGACAATCCAGTTGAGTAAAGTTAAGGACAATTAGCACTGAGGAGAACAGTCAGGAGAGGTTAAGCAGGGAAGGCCTAAAAAAACTTTAGATCAGATAAATTGAAAGGAGACGAGGATCATGAATTCTAAGTGAAGGGAAATCTTAGACCTGGGGACTGGGGCCAAGAGTACCATTCATTGCCCTCATTCTACGCTTGGCAAATAAAAAACACTTTTCACTCAAATGACACTCTCAATGAAAAACAGAAAGCCCGGCTTAGCACAGAGGGCAGAGGAACACAGGGCCCATTCTAAAGAATCTTAGCCTAGTCACTCTGCATTCTCCAAACTGAACACTATTCTACCTCCAAAAAGTACTTACTGGGAAAAAAAAAAACAACTCCTTTTGCTCTCATCTTCCCTTAACTCTTCTCTACTCACCGATTCCCTCCGAGGGATATGTCATGGTAGAATCCACCAAGGGTGCTGGGGCCACGGCAGAGGAGGGCACCCAGAAGATATTCGGCAGCTGCTCCTAGAACGTGGGCACTGGAATGCCAGAACAACTGGATTCAAAAGAAAGGAATAATCAGTATATTCCCTCCAAACCTCCCAACCTTTATCATTCTATATTTGATTGGCTCTTCACCCTCTTCACCTCAGGAATAAGGCATATATGTAAAAGGTTAGAGCTGGAAGGGACCTCAGAAATTTTCCCATTCAACCCTTTAATTTTATAGGTGAGGACAATGAGGCCCAAAGTCAAATAGCTACTTAGTGGAAGAGTCTGGACTAGAACACACATGTCCTGGCTCTCGCTAGTCCTATTTCTACGACCTACTCTGCTTCCTTAAGTAGTCATAGATAAATGAAAGGAGGTGTAAGGAAAGGAAAGAATTGCATGTTTCCTTCTTTGTTACACAGCATGAGATATTCCCATCTATGTGAAACGTTAATTAGGGGGACAACTCCATTTTGGTAATCCCATGTTAAACTTGCTTTTTATACTTAGGAAGGTCTTTAGGCAGGACTCTTAATCTTTTTCAGCACCTAAAATACAGAATTCTCTCTCAGTCTTCCTTGCCAAATATCCCAGGGATAGAGGGTTATATTTAAGTTAGATTATCAAGTCAACCTGCATTAGCTGAGCAAACTAGGATGGGGGAAAGTGGAAGGCAGTCTGGCTATGGGATAGACATGGTACAGAAGAAAACACAGAGAACTGGAGTTGGAGCTGAGCTCAGATGCCTGCTATGCCACTCCCTACCTGTATGACCTCGAGCAAATCACATGAATGCCGAGCCTTAGTTTCCTCATTTGTAAGAGGCCTAGATTACATAACCTCTAAGCTGCTTCCCAGATCTAAGACTTTGATGGATGGCAGAGAAGGCCAGTACACATTTAAGAATGTATTTCAGATACTCCTTAAAGTAGTTATATTGGTTTAATGTCTTTTCAATGTTGTGTGCTGTCTCTCTGTCCTTTCTATCAGTACATGTAGACGCTGTATGCCAGGGAAAAGAGAGAGAGAGAGAGAGAGAGGGAGAGACAGACAGACAGACAGACAGACAGACATACATGGGAAGAATACTAGTAGAAGACCTGGATTTTGGGCAAGACACTTAAGCAGTCTGAGTCTTACTTTTCCCATCTGTAAAAGGGACATTGTCATACCTAGCTTTATTCAACATGATGATTACAGAAATCAAGTGAAGCAGGGAACTCTATTTAATGCCCAACATAAACAGGTAAATAATACTAAAGAAAAAGGAAAAAGTACTGGGTTTAAGGTAAGGAGAAGATTCTGTTGTGAGGATTAAATGAATATATGTAAATCACATTGCAAACTTTTAAGTGCTATGTAGAAATGTCAGCTATTGCAATTAAAAAGCTTGAAAGGCTTTGATTATGAATTTGGTGATGGACAAAGCTCAACATGGAGAGAGCGGGTTAGCTGAATAGTGAAGAATGTTTTTGAGCATAACAATTCACAAAGTCTGTCTAAAAGGTGTAGAAGAACTTCCATCTGCTTAGTATTAATAATAATAGAACCAAACGTTGGGGGTGGGGGTAGGGTAGTCATGGCCATTCCCTTACCCAAGTGCTAGGATTAGACTTGGGAATCCCACTGGAATGTTTTCCAGCTCAGCTGCCAACCTAACCTGGCTGCTTCTGGGGGGTCACTCACCGCTTTTCCTTCAGGGGAATCAAAAGTCAGGAAGTCAAGGTCAGCATCTCCCTCCAAGGGACGATCCATATCATAGGCGACTCCATTGACTCGGGCAGCTACTGCAGTATCTGCCAAGGTAGAACTGGGATGGAGGGGGAGGGGAAGAGCAGAGTTAGGATTCCCACAGCGAGAGAGGGACAGATATTCTGCTCTATTCTAGAGACCAGGGTGTAGGAACACTGAACTCTGGGAGATTGGTACTTGCCATTTCACCTGCAGAGAAGAAAGACATGGAAGAGAGACTGAGATGAAAACAGAGGGATGGAAAACTTAATGGAAAAGGCTTTATTTTATGATGAAAGAACGAGACCCAGAGCCAAGAAGGCACCTAGGTGGATGGTAGAGCACTGGGCCTGGAGGACCTGAGTTTGAATCTGTGTGACCTCGGGCAAGTCACCTCCCCTCTGCCCGCCTCAGTTTCCTCCTCTATAAAATGGGGTAATGATAACAGCCACCTCCCAAGGTTGGGGGGATCGGAGGGTCAGTTATCATCACGGAAGACCCTCTTCTGGGGGTCCTGATTTCGGAGACGCTGGGGGCGATCGGATGTGCATCGGCGAGAGCACGCAGGGAGGCCGCCCACCTACCTGATCTGCAGGGCTACCTGGTAGGGCGTGGTGCTCCAGGCCTCGCCGTCCACCCTCCGGCCTCCGGGAGCCACGACTCGGATCGGCCTCCGCTCCCTCCGGGCCCTCTCCGCCGACCGCTCGGCCTGCGCGGCCCACAGTTCCTCGAAGAGGCCCGACCTCTCCGCAAGCCAGTGGGGAAGGGCCGGCACCGGGGCCTGGGGAGAGAGCAGAGACGCGACGCTTGGGGGGGGTTGAGGGCCATGGGGGGAGGAGTCAGTTCCTAGTGTGGGCACCACCCTCAGCGGTGCGGTGCGGGCCTCCCGGGCTGGGGGTAAGGGTCCAGCCAGGGGCCTGCACGCACCGTGTGTAACCGGCAGCCGGGAGCCCTCCGGATCCCAAGGGTCCGCCACGGCCCACGCATGCTTACGCCCCTCAAGCCGAGGCTCACACAGCCCTGTCCCGGAAACAGCTCTTGCCAGTCCCCTTCATCCCCACCAGGCTTCCGGTCCTAGAGCGTCCTCGCCTATTGGCCAAGGAGGCCGTCACTCAACCGTTCTGGGAACGCTTGAAAAGGCATACCCCAAGCAGCACAAGGACCCGAGGCCAAGGGTTCCGCCTGCCCGGACGGCCCGGGATGCAGCTTGAGTCTGAATCCCTCAGGCATCCAAAGGGCAGTTTCTGGGTGGCCGAATCTCACTGACCTGACAACCTGGTATACTATTTTGGGAAGGCGCCCAGAAATATGCTCAGCTATTTCAGCCCCCTTGAACTTTGAATGAACATGCGAATGAACATGTGACAGACAACCCTTTCAAGACCCTCCTCACCATAAGCATCCTCCTCCTTGGTTGTCTCTGCCCGCTCCCACCAAGGACAGCACATCCTGGCTTTCAGCTCTCATGCTACAAAACCCGTTCCCTCCTCCCCTTCCAACCCTACTGCCGAGCTTCCCTTATCTCCTATTCTTTCCTTCCCACACTAAATCTGGACACCGTGGATTAGGGCTAAATTTGTTTATTGAATTGGTCACAATGAAAATGAGGGTGAAGGGTCGTTTGAGGGAGGAATATGACATGAAAGACAATGACGACGGACCGTGGGTTGTGGAAGTAAGTTTTCTTTCAGAGAAGGTTATTTATTCTGTGCGGCCACAGAGGTCACAGCTTCCTGAGGGTCTGAGTCTTTGGCCCGAGTCACAGATCCAGGACCCCAGATCTTGACTCTGTCTTCCGACCTGCTGAACAGTCTGAAATGGAGAAAGAAAAAGAAACATTGTGGGAAAGGTTACACAAGATCAAATACAATAGGGCTAAAATAATTCATACCAGGCAGAAGTCCTCATCTCTGTTTCCACCAGTGGGGGAAATGGGAAAGGGTGTGTGGGTATGCATGACGACCCAGACAACATATACCAATCACACTGGAAGATAACAATGGAGACCCAAGATGTCTACCTTGACCATTTCTATTGGCTCACCGTTACCAAATCTTGTTGATTCTACTTTCACAGCAACTTTCTTCTGTACCTTATTTTTTAAGACCAATTTTTATTAATCACTTGTTTTCACATAACTTATGGTTTCCAATGTATTCCCGCCACTCACCCTTTCCCAGAGAGCAATACTTTATAACCAAGAACAAGGAGGGGGGAGGAAGTTTTATTCTTGCTATCCATTCTATTCCTTTCCAATCTGTCCTCTACTTAACTACCAAATTGATAGTCCTACAAACACATCAGCTCCTCTCAAAAACTGTCACCCTATTGTCTCTAGGGTAAAATGCAAAATCTCCAGCCTGTCATTTTAAGTTCTCTGCAATCTGGCTCCCTTGTATTTTTTCGCAATATCACTTCACATTACTTTCCTTTATGCAAGCTATTCCAAACTGGTGGGCTAGCTGCTCCCCCCACCCCCAACATTTCACCTACTCTGCCTGTCATTATATAAGTGGTTTTCCATGTCTAGCATGTTTCTCCTACCTTTATGCCAAAGTTATAGAATTCCTAGCTTCCTTCGGAGCAGAAGTGCTTCCCTCCAGCACTTGGCCTTTCCTGATATTATTAGCACCATCTTCCTCTTGTAATTACTTTGCATTTATTTGCATACAAGTTGTATCGATTATACAGTAAACTCCTTGAGGGTAAGTTGTTTTGTATTGCTTGTGATTGGTACAGAGCCCTGCATATAGTAAACAGTAAAATTAGTTGAATCATTACAATTGCTTTTCACAGAGCTTTGAGCCACAAGCAGCTGGGGGAAGGAGCGGGGAGAAGGGGGAGAAGGTTCTCTCAGGTCAACTCCACCTCTACCAAACTGACTAAGCTCTGAATCATCTAATTCCCAAACCCCTGACTAGTGATTGGAACCAGCATCAGTCCCAGGAAATTTAACCCCGTTAGTCTGGCGGGGAAATATCTACCCTCAGAGCTGAGGTTTCTTCATTCCTCTGGTCATTCAATATCTCTGTTCTTCAGTGTCATTTGTTGACACTGGAGAAAAAAAAGGTCAAATGGGGTTCCTTTTCCTTCCCGAGAGCCTTTCCTGAAAGCCAGAGGCCCCAAATCCAGAGTAGACACTAGACAGAAAATCCAAGAGATGTTTCACAAATGCTCCTCCATTAGATAGGTGAAAAGAGAAGCATGGTGAATTGAGGTCACGGACAGAAAATCCCTGGTAGTTTTATTTTGGGGAGGTCACCAGTTCCTTCCCATATTCAAGAGTGAAGAGGCCTTATTCCATTGCCAAAACCACCATCTCGAAGTGGAATACACTCCTCATTTTCCAGGTACATGAGAAAAGGACAGGGCATAGTAGAATCTTTTACCAAGAAAAATTATCTGAATCCAGTTTCCACCAGCACATGTGCTCAAATTGAGCATAGCTCTTAATGAAGCAAGCAATTCATCAAAGCATACAACTGTTACACTACTGAGGTCAACTTCTTCCTAAGACGAAGGGGAAAATGTGGCTCAAAGTACAATAGAAGTAATGGAGATCACACCCCCCAAAGAACTTGGTTAATAGGAATTGAAGGCAAAAGGGGTCAACAAAGGGGATGCTAAGTCAGTTTTCCTACAGACCCCTCAGTAGGAAAGAAACTCACTCATTTTCCTAGAGACTTCAGGAATTTTTTTTCTTTCAGAGAGGGCAAATGAGCAGATAGATTTGACCACTGGCCATCAGGAAATACTAATTTCCTTTTTCAGGGTATCCCCTTCAGTGTCCTAAGATTTTAAAAGGAATAAGGATACAAAGTGTAATGAACCAAAGATAAAGGTGAAGGAAATGACATGACTGTCAAGAGATGGTGGGAAGGGCACCCACGAAAACTTTCTAAGCAGAGGTGGGCAAAAGGGGTCAGGGGAATGTACTTAACCTGAATTCACAGACTTTGAATCTAGAAGGGTCCCTAGCCACCTTGCCCCTCTAAACTGCTTTCTGGTTCCTTAAGAACTTGGACCTTAAAAGCACATTATTTGCCTCATAGGCATGCTGATTCTAGTCCCAGAATGACAAAAGAGGGCCAACAGCCCTGAGACATTAGAATCACAGCAAAGGGAGAGCTGGAGGTTTTCTACGTTTCTGTTCTTAAAGGATGAAAAGAGGTGAACCTAGCCTATGCTCCATTCCACAAGGAAAAACTACATTTGCCAGAAGAGGAAGAATTTTTTTTTTTAAATAACGCAGCAGGCCCCAGGAGAGGCCTTTTATTTAATATGAAGTAGTATAGTTCTGGGGCAGACTGGTTTGGCCACTATTCTTTCGAGTAAAACGGAAAAAAAAAAAACCAAAAAACTTTTTTGTTTTGTTTACCTTGCTCCCACCACTAGGAACTGCTAGTTACTCCACCCATTCTATCAACTTTTTACATCTAACTGGTAAGAGATGGCAGGAAAATGGACAAGAGGGGATTACACTGTTGTGTGGCAATAATTAGAAATGCCTGTTTGTAGGCAAGATTACATTCTCTAGCCCAAATAACTACATCCCAAATGATTCTTCCAATCCCCTTGGGGGAGTGGGGTGGGGTGAGGGTGGCAAAGGAGGTAGGTAGAGTATTTATTTTATCTTTACCCCATTTGAGTTCTACTCAGGGGTGAGGTGAAAAAAAAAACCAGGCTGTTTGTTTGACTGCCCATAACTTAGTAATGAGTGTCGCTCTCAGTCCTGTCTATGCAGCCCCAATGAGTTATTACTCAGCTATTGTGAACAATAGCATCTGACTGGGCTTGTCTATGCAGTTACTCATTAGAAAGTATGAGAAACGCCCCAATACCAAAAGTTTGTTTAAGCCCTTCTAGAATGTGTGATTGTAGCAATTTACAAGTTACTGAGCTTAAGCAAAAAGTAACCTGGGCAATCTTTCTTCTTTAGTGCTGAGGTTAAGGGGAAGTGTTGCTATAACAGAAAAACTTAGAGAGGGCAGTGAACAGAATAAATTCCCTTTTCTGGAGGCGGGAAAGATGAACAGAACCTAAAAGAAAAAAACTTGAGGGGATATTTGGGGTGATTTGGGGACATTACTATTTTTGAAGTGTCTAGTGACACATTAAGAACTTCAGATAACCAAGGGGTTTGTAACCTTCCCCAGCCAGTGCCCTAATTGAGATGACTGGAAGTTACCTTAACAACAAAGATTCACTTAATTGGCCACGAGAGTTGGGGAGAGGGAAAGAGTTGAGGATTCTAAATGACAAAGACCACTTGGCAAGGAAGCAGTAAGAAATGTGTGGGGTGTGCTGACCAAAAGGCTTCCACAGCCTCCTTTCACTGTTACTGTTCGCATGTCCAAATAGCTCTCTGGTTGCAAATTGTGGTTTTTCAGAGTTTAGGTGACCACCTAGACAGCCCATGTGAGCCCCTCATTAAGAAGCCTCCTCTATGAACTACCTTTAACCTTCTACATCTACTACCCCTTCCTCTAAGTCAACTGTAAAAATAAGAAGTAGAACATGTCCCTATCTGCTTTTCCACCACCAAACTATTACTCTTCTATCAAGGCAAAGCTAAGTCCCAGGAGGGAACGGAAAGGCAAAGAGAGATGATGAGCAAAAAAAATGTACAAAGGCCCCCTTTGATAAGTAAACAACACTACAGATGAGAGCAGTCTTTATTAAACTGGAAAACAAAAATGATACTCTGAAGGAACTGAAAAACGGGAAAGGCCTAGAGGAAAGGGATGTGTGTGGTGGATAAAGGGAAGAAAGAGACAGTGTAGTTTACAACAGATGTGTCAAACTCAGACCACAAAACTACAGAGTACAGCCTAAACCAGATGAAAATGTAAATGGGAAATGTTTAACAAAATAAATAAAAACACAACATAGATAAAGCTAATTTTTGTTTTTTAAAGTATATATGTGGTCAGGATCTGTTTCTATTTGAGTCTGACACCACTGGTCTACAACATCTCTTGTGCAGGCCCACAAGTGTGCACAATAAACACATCTCTAAAGCAAAAGGAAATGCAACCCTGTCTTCAGAGACATGTCCAGGCTTCCTTCTTCTCATTTCCTGCTGTTGATTTCACCATTGGTCCGGGGAGTCATATGATGTCTGCTGGAAAAAAAGTAAGATTTTGACCACAGGCCAGCTCTCGGATAAGGTCAGCTGCTCTCCAGTGTCCTGCTTGCACTGACCAGGGGAAACCTGAGGGCTTGCTCAGGGCCCAGAATCTCAAAGAAAAATGTCAAACCTTTAGAACTAGTTATTTTATTAAATGTTATCAATACACATTTCAAAGGATCTGCAGTTTCATTGTTGTTACCCTTAAATGCAGGTACTTTTGTTTTCCACACTGAACACGTGAGACTACCAATCCAATATATCTATTTTTAAGCTTAACAGGCACCCCACTCCCACCACTACCCACCCCCCCAAAAGAAGAAAAAAAAGTAAAGCAGTCATTTACAGCGGTTTCAAAACAATAACAGCTGCAGCTTAATTCTGCATAAACCAGCAACTTCAGACTAGGACCAAGTCTTTTGTAATTAGGAAGTAAAACGTATTCACATTATCTAGAAGCCTTTTTGCCTCCCCATACATTCGCCTCCACACTGCAGTCCTCACTTGGAGGGCAGTCTATGAGGCAAAAGATAGGACATGGAGAAATGGGCCACGAATAAGCAGGTTTTGCCGTGACAAAAACACCAAACTCTTCCCAACGTTTAGGACTTCTACATCGGATTCTATTCATAAAGCTTAAAGTGAGGCCTGTGTAATCTTACTCCCTGCCCCCCACCCCAAATTCTCTGTCTGTGATTTCACAGTGAGCAGTAAGGATTTCAGCAATGACTTAATGTCTTTTTCTTTTCTTGTTATAACACACATATATACACTGGTATCTTCTGTTACTGTCATAGAGAATTTTCCTTGAAGGTAACAGCTCAGGGTTAAGTACTAAACTCCCACCTCCATCCCCAAACACAAACATGGAATATTTTCTGGCTTAAAAAAAAAAAGCCAGCAAAAGTCTGTCTTTTAAACTGTACAACAAATTCTTCCTTTCAGGCATTAATCATCATGCTTTAATGACAATCCACCCCCCTCCCCCCAAACATTCAGGAGTCTACTTTCTGGGCACCTTCCAGGCCATCTTCTGATGAAATCAAACGGTGAGAGAGAGCTTTTTCAAGTAAACATTACTTATAGTTTAAGCAAAGAGCAGCAGGAATAATTCACATTCTTATATTCCAAAGGGAAACGCATCCCTTCTTTCCACCCATTCCCCCCACAAAGGAACTCTATTGCAGTATCAAAAATGGAACAAAACCCCAACTTCCTTCCTATGCCTCCCCCCCACATCGTGGGGCTCAATGTTACTGAACTGCTTCTTTGCTTACTAATCCAGCCATTCCCACAAGACGGTGCATGAGTGTGGGGAGCTCTAGGGGACCTTGGAGAATCAGAAAGAGGGAGAAGAGTTGAAGACTAGACACACGTTAGGAAGATGGATTTTTTTTTAGCACCCTAACTACACAAGACATGAACCTCTAAGCTCAAATAAATAATGTGGAATAAGTTACATCAAACACTCCAAAAGGCTTAAACATGGTTTCCTTTCTTTAATACTAAAGTAAGCTTCTTCTAACCAGACAGAACCATACCTGCTGTAAATCTCTCCATTGCTTACCACCCTCGGAAATCCTGCCACCCAAATTATTCAGGACTCATACTTTTCTTATCCTTTTGTCCTGGCCTGGAAATAAAGTATAAGAAACCTGATGGATCTAATGAAAACCTTCTACTTTAGATACTACTGCAATTACCCCGCCGGACATTCTCACAAGGATATTTCCATACTGGGTATATATTTCAGAGGCAGAGTAAGGAAAAGAAGGGCAGGGAGAGACACTAAATCACAAAGACAAAGGAAACAGCAGCAAAGCAAGGGCTGCTTCCCTATGATACGAAATGTGACAGTGGAAACAAACAATAATTTCACTCCCCCTTCCCAGGCTCTTAAAGGACAGGGATAAAAGACGTTTTCTTCCTGCCTAGAGATTGAGGCTTCAGTCTTCTTAGTGATAGCTAGCTGTACACGAACCCTAGAAATTCCGATCCATCAGGTTCTCTTGTATTCACATTCTTCTTAAGGGGTAAGAAACAGTACATCTCAAGCAGATATATACATTCAAAAAAATGCTATAGAAATTTATTTAGAAACTCATGGGATGCAAAAAAAATTTTTCCCTCTCCTAATCATTGCCATAAATTGCTGACATAACCCAGAGGAAAAATTCTTTTTCTAGAAACAGTAACTACAGGAGACACTAAATTCTGAGTACAGAAATGTCTAGGGAGGCAGCCCTAAGAACAAAAAAACAAAAAACCTCAGGACTATTTGTTTACATTACAACTAGATATCAGCTGTAGTGATTTTCATTTTGGTCAAACCCAGAGCAGAGACAAAGGAAAATGCTAAAGACAAAGATAAAGAAGCAGAGGCAAAGATCTAAGTGCAAATGTGTGAATCAGTCACCTGTGATCCTGATTCTGTCCTTAAATGTGTATGAAGAACAGAAACATCACACCAAACTGCTCTACCTCCCACTTCATATATAATCTATCACCAATCTCTATTTTTACCGAGCTAGAAATCACCTTTCTCTAGCATTCCCAGAAATGAGAATTTTAGATTGCAAAAAAATGGTGCTCATTCTGTCCCAAAGGTTACCTCTAAAACTACTGAGAAAGGATGTTGGAATTTTTAAATCTGACTATAGGAGAGAAGAGGTGAAGAGCAATGATATATATGTGCTCAGAAACTTTAATATGTCTTTTTTTAAAAAAGCTACCAAAACCAAATCTTCCTACTTCTTCCCAAGCTGTTCCCCTCCACTTTCAGCAGGACACAGACAGCTGGTGAAGACAGCTAAGCTGATTCTAGATAGCAGTGACATTTATGGAGTGAGGGAAGGAGGAAAGGGTAGAATCCATCAGTTGGCCACATGATGAGTCAAGACCCAAATAACACCCCAACATCGCACATGTGTCATTATCTGTACTACTGGAAGTTTTATTTAAATGGCAATAGTCTTCAGAAAATGGGGTTAGAACAGATTTTGTTTTCCTTTTCTTCTGCTGCCCCATGACCCACAACCAAACTGAATGTTGTGTGTATGTGAGTATATGTATGTCTATCTCTACACACACACACACACACACACATACACACCACAAAAATAAATGAGGGTGGGAGGTAGGTAAGAAAAGATAGAAAGTCTAGTAGAGTTGGGAGGTGCAAGCAGAGATCTCTTTTAATTTAGGAAGGTGACATGGGGGGGGGCCCTTTATCACAACAATAAAAAAAGGGGAAAAAAACAAGACGTTAAGGAAAAGGAAAAAAAACAAAACAAAAAAAAAATAAAAGCACAAACCAAAAAAAAAAAACCTACTTCCAATGCTCTCTAGAGTGTTCAAAATGCTTTCCCTTGGTCTCCATCAGTACCTGGGAGGGAAGAATGGGCGTTTTGGTGCAAAGAACGGAGGGCCCCTAGCAAAAGGTGGCCTGGGCCTCTTTAAGCTGTGAAATGGGTCTCTGTTGAGAAAAGATTCCCTAGGCCGAAAGTCTGGCCGGGGGTTCCGTAAGATCATTCCGCTCCGGCTGATGGTGTCTCTGTGTGGGGGACCCAAGGCCGGGCCACTGCTGCTGCTGCCCCCCCCACCTCCTCCGTGGGTTGGGCCTAGGTGCTCTCGAGAATGTGTAGGCAGGCTTAGGCCCTCACGGACACGGCTCAGGCCAGGGCCATTGAGGTCCCTCTGTGTGGGGTCCCGGGGTCCTGGGAGCACTCCAAAATGCTCAGCCAGATTCCCTTGGAGAAGGGAGCTATGCTCCTTGGAGAACACCGCGACAGGCCCCGGCACTCCACTGTGCTCTGCCAGGGGTGGGGCTTGGAAGGAGACCACCCCTGAGTGGTCAACAGGGGGAGGAGGAGGGGGAGGGTTAGAAAAAGGGACGCCACTGCCACCACTGCTGCTGTGCTCCCCAGGGGGCGGAGGAGGAGGTGGAGTGGAGAAGGGAACCCCACTATGATCTCCAGGAGGAGGGGGTGGGGCACCATGGGCTAGGGCTGCTTCCTTTGTGAAGGGGTTTGAAAGATCCACAGAGGCCAGGTGGCTGGGAGTATCCCGAGAGAAGAGCCCACCATGCTCCTTAGAGGGAACAGGTGGGGCAGATGATGGCCCCATAGGCTCTCTCTGGAAGGGTGCCCCATGCTCCAAGGGGGGTGGGGGGAGATGGTGTTCAAAAGTAGAGTTGAAGTTGCTGGCACGAAAGCTGACACTTTCCTGAAATGAGGGTGCCCGCTCCTTGTATGCCGCTGCTTTGAAGCCAGAAAGCCCCCCTCCACTCCCACCCCCAAGGGAGGTCAGCTCTGAGGCACTCGAGGGGCCATTGTCAAAGGAGCTGCCTGAGGGGCTCAGCTCAAACCAACCCACCCTCGAAGGCTCACGCCCATGTCCTCTATTCCCTTTCCCCAGCACCCGGATGGACTCTACTGTCTGGATGGGCTCCCCTGACATCCTCCTGTTGGAGGCATTATGGTAACCCAAGGTTTCTATGGGGGCCCCTTTCTCCTCGGTACTATCAGGTAAGTCTAGGCAAGAAGAGGAGACTCGGGTTTCTATGCGGTAGTGCTCCTCTGGCTGCTGCTGCTGCTGCTGCTGATCACTGGAACTCAAGCTGGGTTGGACGAGGCTGGCAAGGCTGACTCCATCGCTCGTGCTACCCTTGCTGGGGGCCTGGCCAAAGTGCTTATCGTCGGAGGGCTTTCGTGACGCATTTTTGAGCATATTCTTAAACTCAATTGTTGAAGTGGTAGAAATGGTGGAGGCCAGGACTTTTTCCACACCTGAAGTGGGTGGCCGGCCTGTGGGAGTGGCAAGGGTGCTCTGTGGAGAGAAAAGGGAGCGATGTGGGATCGAGTGAGGAGAGTCTGGGTACTGCTTCTGGGGTAAGCCGAGGTGTACACTGGCAGACTGAGAAAGGCTACTGTGGTTGGAGTCAGGAGAGAAAAAGGAATCATTCTTACTCGGTGATGGTGACCGGTCTGACCCAGACTCATTCCCTCTTAGGTTATAGGCACCATACAGGCCAGGAGAAGAGGAGAGATGGTCACAACTCTCACTTGGGTCCAGGAGAGCCCTCATTGCTGGAGGGAAGGTAGACTTCACACCAAATTCCTGTGTCCTGTGGCTGTAGCTGGACATGATGGGTTGGTAGTCGGTGTCAGAAAGCTTGCTTGCTTTTAGGATAGACTTAGCTGGCTTCTTCTCTAGATTCATCATGGCTGATGGAGGGGGGCCTGAGTATTCAAAATCTCTGTAATCCTCATCCTCCTGGAAAGAGGTATCTGGGTAGAACTTTTCCTGTGGTGAATCCATGAGGGAGGATGGCCTCTCCATTCCATCAGAAGTTTGCTTGTAGGGGGATTCACTGCCTAGGCCAAAAGGCCGATAGGAAGATACAGAGTTAGATAGCTCTTGGGAATAGCTATCATCCCTCCCTGGTGGTGGTGACCTTGTACTGCTGGGTGTGGAAGAGCCAGGGCTAATGATTTTGGACAGCAAGGACATAGTATCCACATTACTGGATGTAGGCTTGTCCATCATCTCATCCTGGGTAGGAGTCCCACTCCGTTCATCCCGGACAGGAGTTCCATCAATGTTGTCCATGGAAGTGCTTGTTGGGCCTCGCTGAAAGTCAGATGGATGGCTCTCAGCTGGAATACTGGCCCCCAAGCTGCTGAGGATTGGGATGTTCAGGTTTAATCCACTGAAGCCAGGGTTACCTTTCAAAAAATTATGGATCTTCATCTCTAGGCTTGGGGAAGTGGGCTCTGACTCTAGCTTTGGCTTAGAGATCTCAGAAGACTGCCCCATAGCAGGTTCAGTGGCTGGAATGGCAGGACTTGCACTGTGGGAAGCAGAAAATCCCAGTGAGTTGGATGGTGGCTTAAAACTTGAGGTTGGGAGCCCTGGATTGTGCCCTATAGGGACCTTGCTAACTGAAGTTGAAGAAACCTCAGAAGTTGAAGAGTTAGGAGAATAGCTAAAGCTTTTGGGCATAAAGGATTGTGTATTAGAGGGCAGACTCCTCCCTTTCATGCTGGAGATGCTGGTGTTGGCTGGGGAAGATGAAGTGCTCTGGGATGCAGCTTCACTTGAAGCAACTGGGTTCCCAGTAACACTCTGAAGTAAGGATGACAGGCCTAGGGGAAAAAAAAAAGATTGGACATCTGAGAAACAACAAAGACAAAGAATCTCTCCCAAACACAACAAAAATCATGGAGATTAATCAGTCATTCCCATCCAGTCTAACGGCACACTAGTAACGTATCTAAGGGAAAAAACAAAACAAAACACAGAGCTCTACAAGGAGTAAAGCAAATTTGGTCAAAGAACGTTCAACGGTTCAATGTAACTCAAAATACTAAAGCTGTTTATAAAATATGAAAGAACAGTAATTTAATTCATCGGCTGTTTCTAGCACAGTTGGCAACGTCAGTAGTCAGAAAGTGCTTCCTATTGCAGAGTTTCAGATTATTATGCCTGTTTATGTCTAAAAACTGGGGGAAAAAAAGAACACGCCCCCCACCAAACTAACACAGGCACTGATTCCTACAAAGGAAAAAAAAGGTTTTTTGTGACCCTGGGCAAGTGGCACAGCTGAAAGTCCACCCCACTTGCTGAGAAATCAAGTTTTCCAGAGGGGAAAGGGGAGTCCAGGGAGTTGTTGTTTCCCAATTGAACTGTGCCTGGAAACATTTTGAAGAAAAACCCTCAATTAGTGACAGCAAAAAAATCCTGAAGAAACCCGAGTTTTTAACGTAGCTTTAGTGTTCTAATCACTTTTTAACTGAACTTTAAATATCTTTATGGAATTAAAAAAAATGACTAGCATCTTTTGGCATAAAATACATTAATTTAGGAAACAATTCCTTAATAACATATGTTGAAGAGGAAATAATACTTCAATGAACTCATATTTATTTGATGACCTTTCTGAAAATTTATAACCAATTTATAAACCTAAAGTTCAATGAAGGATGAATGTATGGAGACTGTCCCAGTTACACTAACCTTAAAACATTTCTAGTAACCATAATCCACTTCTGAACAATTTTTCTATAGTAATAAAAGCATTATCCTTCTGAAAAAAAATTCAAGAGATGCAAACATGAGTCTGAAAAAAGTACTTCCACAATTTAACTTTGATAAGCTAATTTTCGACGATGGTATTAAGGCAGGATGAGATGAATTTCTCATGAGCCATATTTCATTTCCAGAAAAATAAAATTAACTTTCATCATTACTAACGTAACCTCCGTCTTATACTTCTGTCAACGCCAGAAGAGAATGCGGTAGATAACTGTCAGTAAAAGTTTAAGATGAACTTTGTATCCTTGTATCTTGAGATCTAAGTATTCTTAGATACATGTACTTCTGTACAGAACCAACTCTACAAAAGTTGACAAAATTAATTTTCTTGTTAGAAAGTGAAGGAAGATTTTATTTTTACTTTTATTCCTTGAAAAGTTACCCACTGCTTATTCTATTAGCAAAAGAAGCATTTCAGAATGTCTTTTCTGTATTTGCATCACAGTGTAAAACCCATGTGATACTTCTGTAATATTACTGTAAACTTTTGTTGTTGCTGAGTCTGGCTCTTTGTGACCCTATTTAGGATTTTCTCAGCTAAGATATTGGGGCGGTTTGCCATTTCCTTCTCCAGCTCATTTGACAGATGAGGAACTAAGACAAACAATTAAGTGATTTGTCCAGAGTCACACAGTGTCTGAGGCTGGATTTGAACTCAGGGCTTCCTGACTCCAGGCCTGGGGATCTATCCATTGTGCCACCTCCTGCCTGCTCTAAGTGATAATCTCCTTCCAGTGTGCTATTTTGTAACACTTAGAATCAGGAAAAAATAAAAGACACCATTATTATCAGTGTGCAACATACAAAAAATATAGGTATAGTCAGGACTTTGTAGATGGAAATAAGAAAAGGAATAAAGAGGAATTCATATCTATGTTAAAATGTTTGAATCACTGAATTTAGTACTATGAAATGAGCTAATACTATCCTTAATTTTATATGTTCTATGTCAGTGGAAAGAATAGTGACGTGATCTTAACTATTTGGGAATGACCTACACACCCTGCTACTTCTATATTTGGGCAGGTGGTCCATGTCAAAGTGCTGACTAAGCTGATCTGGTTATAAAGAATTCTGTTCAAAGTCAACTCTTACATAATCAATACCCCACCAGTCCTTGACCACGCAGCAGTCAGGATAATGAAGACAATACTTTGGTACTTAGCAATGTCCTATAAACATATCATAATGCAATATAAAATATTCTAATGTGAAAGGCTATGCTGTACATTCTTTTGAGGAGTGGTTATTAGCAAAGAACTGAAGACCCTTCCCTAAAAGTTCTTCTCTCAAAAGCTATGCAAGGAAAACTCAAGCTCTGGTAAATTCAACCAAGTTGGTAAAAGCCTATAAGTCAGGTCTGGGCAACAGAATGAACCTGCTGTCTGAAGACCAGCCTAGCTAAGGAAAGGCAAGCAACAGTAGGCTGGAACTCTTTGGCTGGAGTAAGCCACAAAATAAAGAAAAATACAAAATGGCCTTCAGTTCAGTATCATTTCTCTCTATTTCTGCAATGATGGTAGTGATAGTGGTAGAGTGGTAGGAAGGGAAGCAACGATGATAAGAATCATACGTTTTAATTAAACTATCTATAACCCTTAATTTAACTGTTTCTACACAAAATGTGAAAGCTTTGTCCAATTACCAAATTAATATAATTTTAGAGAAACAGAGCCACACTAATATTGATGTTTTTGATATAAATAAAACTGGAAGCAAATAAACACAAAGGAGTCATGCCAATCATATAGTGAAAGAAAGACCAAATGTTGCACCGATATCTGCAAAATGTTAAAATACCCAGAGGAGATCCTTTAGCAAGCTGTTCTGTGGAGATGTCCAACAGACTTAAGAGGGCTTGGGGAAAAGAAAACCCCTCATCAATGATGTTCTGGAACCACTGCAGTACTGAAACAAGACAGAGAACTCACAAAGCTAGAGAGGCACAAAGAGGACGATAGAACCCAATAAGTGTTCCGCCTCCTCCGATCAACGGCAGGTGTCCTTGTACCAAGGGATAATGTTTCCATTTACACAAAATTAGGATACAATGAAGAAGTTTTCATGTTCAAATTTGTTACAACGGGGTATATGATCTGTTACTAGAAGATTAATCTTTTGAGTTATGTTTCACTTCATCTACCAGGAAGATCCACGGTGATGTGGTAGAGAGACAGCATGCCTCAATCAGGAAGAGCTAGGTTCAAGTTCTGCATGTGACACTGGGCTGTGTGACCCTGGGCAAGTCACTTAACTTTTCATTGACCCCTATGTCACTCTCTAAGATGATAAACTGCAGAACAGATGCAAATTTGCACCCATGGATGGAATTTCTTCATTGGGAATTCCTTACATGGGGGTGGAGGGGAAGGAAGGGAAGAGGAAGGGAATAAACATTTATATGCTTAATAAGAACCTACTATGTAGCAGGTACTGTGCCAAGTATCTTTTACAAATATTATCTCATTTAAGCCTCACATTAACCCTGTTGGTAGGTAATATTACAATCCCCAGTTTGCAGTTTAGGAAATTGAGGCAAACAAGTTAAATGACTTGCCCTGGGTCACAAAGCTAATAATTATTTGAACTTGGGTCTTCCTGATTCTAGGCCCAGAGTGTGTCACCAATCATTGTGTCCCCAGATGCCATGGATTTACATGGATAAAATTACAGATTCTGTAGGGAAAAAAAATTATTAGACTTAATTTGTATTCTTTGAATCCACACTGACCAGAAACGTACATATGCAAATCTAAGTCCTTTTGAGGCCAGCTGTGTTACCTTGCAGTGCAGGGGCTGCCTGCGTCTGGGTTTTAGAAAGGGCAGAGAGAATGCTCTCTGGGGTGATTTCCACCTTTGAGAGGATGTTGGCCAGAGGATTGTGAGAGGTTGTTGTGGCAGGAACAGGTGCTTTCAGGTTGCCTGGGAGGTGTGTGGGACTTGTAGGAGTGCCTGGAGATGGTCTTGATGCAGGACTGACCCCTGGTGGAGAAAGATCAAAGTGCAACTAACTAGACATTACTTGAATAACAATATCTGGATTCATGAAATGCCAAAACTGAAAGGGTCCTGAGAGGTAATTGAATCCAATCCCAATACAGCATTTAAAACATCTGCTATCTAGGCTCTAAGAGAACCCACTACCTCTAAGAACAGCCTATTCCACTTTTGGACAGCTCTAATTGGACATTTAACTTCAAGTCTAAAACAGCCTCATTGAAATTTCCACATCACACTAATTCTGCCTTCTGGGCCAATTAAAAGAAGTTTGATAACTTTTCCCTTGACAGCCTTTTAAATACTTAAGAAACAGTCATTATGTCTCCCTAGTTCCTTCAACTAATTCTCATATATTCTCCTCTGCTGTTTAAATCAAGCATTTTAGAGGCTATCCACAAATGAAGTCATCTCACTTTAAGCAAGTGACTGCTTAGAAAACAAGCTTTATGGTATTTCTCGCTTACTTGGTATCTACACAGCCCTCTATCCTTAGTTCATGATGTATTATTTCTATTTGGTATGTTGCCTTAGAAGTATCTGTCTATTCATGTGTATGTATTTCATTTCCCCCCCCATTAAATTTTGAGTGGGGACAAGAGTACAGTCACTGGACCTTTCCCAGTGGATATGCTGGGCCCACACTACAGGGATCCATACATAGTGTGTGCTCAATAAATGCTGCCATTTAGCTCTATCAACTAAACAGAAGGAGAAAGGCTGCTCACAAGATGGAAAGTTCTTTGCTACTAGGAAGCTTATTATTGAAAAATATTTTTCCCTTTTAAAAAGACTAGGTAAGCATTCTCTTTTTCAATTATAATTACATTTTTAAAATGTTAGCCTAATTAAATCCTTGAGAGTGATTTTTTTCCCACCCTCTCCAATGGCACTTACCCGTATTCTTCATGACGGATGTTAGACTGCTAAGGATGGAACTGATCTTCGCCAGATCCACATTGGCTAGATTCGGTAAAGCCAGGGCAGGGGACGGGGGCAGAACTGATGTGCTCATGGGTTTTGGTGGTGGCGGAGTTGATGTCACAGCCACAGAAGCTGTGGTGCACGGTGCTGCCTTTGGGACACTTTCTGTTAGTTTAGTAGGTGCAGACGTGGATATAGCGGGCTTCTCAACAGGTTTTTCTTTCCTGTCCTCCACTGTTTAAAAAGAAAAGGGCAATGAAGCATCCTGTTGATGGCCTTTGTTTTGCTTTTGATAAAGGGGTACTATGTTTCTTCACTCATTTATAATTGAATCTGTGACTGAAATTTACAAGTGCTACAGAGAAAAATTATCATATGAGTTTTTTTCCCCTTAATTCCTTAAATTCTTGTTCTACCATTTCACAAGCTAGATCAAAATTTCATAGAATTTCACCTTTCACACTTTCTCTAATTAAACTATATCCTCCTCTGATTAACAAGAGTTTATTAAGCACTTTCCAGTACCAAGTGTTCTTTGAGGTGCTAGGGTTAAAGACCAAGGGTCTGGGCCTCAAGATTATATTCTAACGAGGGAGATAGTCTGCATGTAGATAAAAGCTAAACAACAAATATAAAACAGATATAAAGTAACCTTGGGCAGAAAGGCACTAGAGCTGGGAGGTCCAGGAAAGGGGCCATGGAAAAGGTGGTGCTTGAAATAAGTCTGGAAGAAAACCAGGGATTCCAAAAGTAGAGGCAGAAAGGAAAAACAGGGGAAAGCTAATGCAAAGGCAATGATTTAGGAAATAGTGCTACATGTGAGGAACAGCAGGAAACTCAGTATGGCTGAGCTGTGGCAATCGTAGGGCATTATGGTTTAATATTAAAACAAAGCAGGAAAAATTAGGATGGGACTGGTTTATGAAAAGCACTAAATGACAGAGAGTGGGGCTTATAGTTGGTCCTGGACTTAATGGGGAAAGCTACTAGAAGATTTTGAGGCTGGTTTCCTGAGGCTTCAGAAAAATCGCTTTGACAACTGTGATGACAGCTATGTGGGTGGAGAGGGGATGTGTATGAGGGGAGAGAAATGACAACACCTGGCAATTGACTGGATACATGAGTTAAGAGTGAGGAGTCAAGGAGAGCAATGAGATTGCAAATGAGGGTGACTGGAAGAATGTTAATGCTCCTGGTAGTAATAAGGAAGTCTGAGAATGCCAGGGTTTTGGGGGAAAAGATACAAGTTTTGTTTTAGGTATGCTGAGTCTCTGGGACACTCAATTTAAGACGTGTGAGAGACAGTTGATGATGGGAGACTAGAACCTGGGAAAGATAATAGGGTTGGATATATAGATCAAGGAGTCATCTGCATAAAGATGATACCTGAGCCTATGGAAAGTCATCAAGTGAGACACAAGAGTAAAAAGGGCTCAAGAAAGAACCTTGTGGTATACCCACAGCAAGGGGGAAATGCCATGGATGAATGCGTGAAAAAGACTGAGAAGGAACACTCATATAGGTAGGAGGAATACCAAAAGAAAGCAGTGTCCTAAAAACCCAGAAAAGAGAGTATCCAAGAGAGAAAAGCTATGGTCATTAGGATGAGGAATGAGAAAATTTCGTAAGATTTGGCAAATACCAAATTGTTGGTAGCCTGGGGTAGAGTAAGTTTCAGTTGAACAATGAGACTGGAAGGCAGATTGCTGGTGGTCTAAGAAACAAACAAAAAGGTAGGAAGAGAAGGCAGGGAGGAATGAATAAAGTCCTTTCTGATTTCTCTACATCCATTTCCTCAAGTGCTTTTTCTTTTTAAAACCTTCCTAATTAAATTTAGATTTTAAAATAACTATACTCAGACTTAATTGGGAATATAATGTGATATAATAAAATATGACCTACTCCAAGAATGTGTCTGGGACTAGTACAGCATACTAATGGCCCTGCAGCATCACCTCAGCAGCTAAGGCCAACCTAGAAGGAGCACTCAGGAAACAGCAGGAAGATAGTTCCAGTTAGTATCCTTCCTTTCCCAATTGTAAAGGACTAAAGTACTTGTGGAGGCTCTCTGTGGGTATTCTACCACAGAACACCAAACTATTTTCCCTTTTTCTAAGTTCAACTCGGGTAGTAAAGAAGAACCAGCATTTCTCCCTTTGGAATATTAAAAGCAAAATGATACGCAGATGTCTGCTTATCCCATATGCACATACCGATGATTTTTGATGTATCATCCTCCACATCTGAGAGTTCCATGTCTTCCACATCCCGGTTATCTGTAGCAGGCTCAGGTGTGGCTGATTTCTCACTCTCCACAGCTGGTGATTGGGACTCCTCTCCTCCCATTCCCTGGAAAGGGGACTCAGAACCAGTTGGTGAGGGAGCATCCATGCTTGGTGAAGGGACTGGAGATTCTTCAGGATCAGGCAGGGTGGACTTAAGCTGATCCAGTTTCTTCTTTAAATTATTCACTCTGTTAGCAAAGGTTTTATATGCCTGATGGAGAGGGAGAGAACCATTCATTTTTCTAAGGAAAGGACTAACAGTTATTATTCTGATTCAGTTCAAAGTAACCAAGCATGTCTATGGTACATAGCACTGTGTACTATGAGGTAGTTTCTGTGAGAATGGCTAACAGGCAGAGTATCTAGTAGTCACAGGTCATCAGTGCTCTCTCCAAAGTGCAGGTTATCCCACAAGACAAACACCCAATTATGTTCAAAAGCATTACCATTGGGAGGTTTAATCACTTACGTTGGCCACCACTTTGACTTCCTTGTACTGAGCTTCATAAAAAATTCCAGCATTCTCCAGTGCCTCCGTCAGTGAGGGCCCATTCTTCACCTGCTTGTCTAAGCCATTCACAAATTCTTCCAGCTTGGAGCTTGCCTCTTCAAATTCTTTGGAAAACTTTTTCCCACCAGTTTTATCTTAAATGACAGAGGCATTCAGATCAGGCATCTGAAAGCTAAATCTAGAATAAAATGTAAATTCCCAAAGGGCAAAAACTAGATCTTCTCCATCTTTGCATCTTTCTCTGTACCCACCACAATGTACTGCATGGTGTAGGCATGCAGTAACCTTTGCTGAATAAATGAAAACACTGTTAAGTAAGTTCTCTCTCAAAAATCCAGGGAACCACTTTTGTTGCTCCAGAGTATGACTTACTGTGTGGTCCTACAAGCTAACACCTCAAAGTACTCCCCTAATTCCTAAAACTGCCAAATATGATTCAAATGACCTTGCTGGGGGAAGGTGGACCAGTGGCTCCTTGGAAATAGCTGTAATTGTAACTAAAATGTGGCAACTGTTTTTTTGCCTTACTGAATTCAATGTCAATGTGACCTAACAAAACAAATTCCAAACCAATTTTTTATACTCCTATCACAGTTTTCCTATGATGGTCAATTCATCTGGGATATATGTAGATGATTTTCAAAGATGAAACCCTAAATTCTATCACAATAAAACGGAGTCCAGCATCAAAAACGAGATAATACCTGACATAACAGTAGGTGTATAATAAATGTTTGTTTAATGCTGGGTAGTTAGATCAATACTCCTTTATCCCCAAGTCAGAAAGAACTTGCATGATTAACGAGCTGTAGAGAGAAGTTCTCTTTGGGTCTAGATTGGACAAGGCGGCAATTGAGGTCCTTTTTATGCTTCCAAGTATAGAAGAGTACAAGCCCTAAGGAGAGTTACTCAGTTTTCTCAGTTCTGGGAGACACCCATTTTCTGGGATCGTTGTGGGCACTGTTTCATCTCAGAACCAGAACCAAAAATGAGACATAAATGGCAATGATGCAACCTAGGTACAGCCTTCTCAGCAATCCTGTGAAGTTTGTAGGACAAACATTATTCTCTTTAAAGGTGAGGAGACCAAGGCCCAAAAGCGTTAAGTAAGAGAAAGTGACCCCTCTCCATTACACTAAAAACATTATATCCTTCATATCTGGAAAAAAAAAAGCCCTCTACTAACTTAATCCAGGTAAGGCAAGTACCTTGAATTATTTATTCTGTATGTGGATTTACATAATCCTCTTGTCCACTATCTTTCTGTGATCAATGATGTACATTTGGGATAAAGGCACATCTTGTAGTCATGGAACAGGGATAACATAACTGGCTGATGTGGCCGTCACTATGCTCTATCACTAGATCCTCATAGGAGGTAATCTCTCTAACCCACATTTTATAGAAGTGGAAACTAAGATCCAGAGACTACGTGACTTACTCCAAGGTCAAAGGGAGCAGGAAGTAACTGAGCTTGGACTTAGAGACCCCTCACCTTCTCCACTTCCCTTGTCTGCCTTCACGCTGTCCACATAAGCACATACCCTAACCATCTGAACAAAGTCTAACAGACAAAACTAAATAAGTTTAAGAAACACTATAGGAGAGGAATTGGAAGACAGGTAAGGTTTTATTTGCCATTTATATTTATTAAATCACAACTCAGAAAATTAGTTTTCTAGGACCACAGGAGGAAATGAGTTTGTCTATCTCCTTAAAAATGCTACCTTTGTTAAGAAAATGGATCACTCCACTTAAAACAAGGAAATTTTAAACAAAAATAAATAAAAATGATAAAAAACCCAACAGTGGAAAAGCTATGGAGAAACAGACGCTTTCACCATGTAATTTGCATTGTCAAAATAGTTTGGTGGAGCATACCGGTAATGTTTAGTTATAAAACTGATAGGCATCACCTTGGCTCAAAACTCCCACCACTGAGATAAACTCTAGGAAAGAAAAGGAAAAAGCACAAACCTACTATACAAACATATTTAAATTCTGCCACTTAGACTAACATATATGAATTTTGTGCATAAATATGGAAAAATCTATGTGAAATATGAAGAAAAAAATAACCCCAAAGAAAGAATGATGTATATACACTGAAAATACCTTTCTATTGGTATTTCCCTATTACCTATAAACATACCCACGTCTACTCCATCCTTAAAAAACTCTCACTCGATTCATCCATCCCTGCTAGCTATTGTCCCATATTTCTCTTCCCGTTGGTGGCTAAACTCCTTGAGAAGGCCATCTGTGATAGATGCATCTGCTTCCCTTCCTGTCACTCTCTTCTAAACTTCCCACAGTCTGGCTTCTGACCTCATCATTCAACTGAAACTGCTCTCTTCAAAGCTACCAATGATATCTTGATTGCCAAATTCTGTTCTCAATGTTCACCTTTCTTAACCTCTCTGCTGCCTCTGACACTGTTATCACTCTCTTGGTCTGCATGACAGTGCACTCTATGGGTTCTCCTCCTTCCTATGTGGCCACTTCTCTGTCTCTTAAGGTGGATCATCATCCACATCACATCTGCTAATAGTGGGGGTCTCACAGGCTTTGTCCTGCGCCCTCTTCTCCTCTCCCTCTATACTATTTCCCTTTGTGATCATTTCAGTTCCCATGGATTAAATTATTAGCAGATGACTCAAAGATCTACCTGTCCAGCTCTAACCTCTCTCCCTCCAGACTCAAATTTCCAATTGCCTTTTAAACATCTCAAACTGGATGTCCAATAGACATCTTAAATTCAACACGAATTCATTATCTTTCCCCTCAAAACTCTCCCCTCTTCCTGTTGAGGGTACCACCATCCTCCCTGTTACTCAGGTTCACATTCCCTTTTCTTCTCTGACTCCTCACATTCTCATCCCAAATATCCAATTATTGGTCAAGTCCTATAAATTTTACCTTTGTAATATCTCTCATATAGACTCCATTCTCTCCCGACACTGCCAGCACCCTGGTATAGGCCAACACCCCATGCCCTGATTATTTCAATAGACTGCTGGTTGGTCTCCCTGTCTCTTCTCCCCAGTCCATCCTCACACTTCAGCTATCAAATTAACCTTCTTAAAACACAGATCTGACCAAATCAACCTACTCCCCCCAGTTCAAAACTTCAGTGGCTGGTCCCCTATTAGCTCCAGTATCAAATATAAAATACTTGCGCCACCTCCCCCCAATATATCTATGTACACACACAGAGTTGGGTCAATGCACAATAAAAAAGACTTTTTTAAAAAGCAATTTTACCTTTTAAGCACTTGAGGGTCTCTGTACTGCACACATCTACTCGCATAGTGGCCAGCTGCTTCTCCTTCAGTTCAATCTGGTCCTCAGAACGCTTATAGAGCAGTAGTTCATCAATGAGAGCCTGGGACTGAACATAGGCACCACAGGATTTAGCACATTACACACACTATACAAGTGCACACTTGCCTGATTATTCTGTACCACACTTGTTTTCAATCTAATATGATCAAAGTTTAACAAAACTTTGAAGGAAATAGCTCCAACATTCCTTATCAAAAAATCCAGGGACTTCTATGCAGAATATTAAATCACAACGACAATTCTCAAGAGAACATTTTCCTTTTATAAAACACTAATCAGTGGGTGTAGGGTTAAATACAGGAGGGTATGGAAGTCTGTTTTGGATTCTTAGTAAGTAAAACGTTGTTCTTAACAACACTCTATACTTTAACTCCCAGACGTGCAAATTCTATTTTAACAGATTTTCATAAAGGAAGGGAACTCCTTAGGATTTTTGTGGGGGTGGGGGTGGAGGGAGGTGGGAAGGGTTGAAGGGAAAGAGTTAGACAAGACCTATGATTTCATCTCTGTAGAGAATTCCCAGTAAGGAAACTTCTTCCACCAATGCTAAATGGCCTGCTCTCTGTTCATTTTCCCATGCTGCCTTACTCCTTTAGTTATCAAAAATTTAACATATCCCTCTTGTAGTACCTTGAAAGCAGGTTCTCACTCAAACAAAATAATATATTAATAAAAATCAAACAGTCTAGTCCAGGGGTGGAGAACCTGCAGCCTCAAAGCCACACCTTTTGACTGAATCCAAACTTCACGGCACAAATCCCCTTAACAAAAGGATTGGTTCTGCAAAATGGACTCAGTCAAAGGGCTGCACTTGAGGACCTAGAGGGCTTCATGTAGCCTTGAGGCCACAGCTTCCCTACCCCCGGACCTAATCCCACTGATTTACCTCCTCCCATCTCTCAAAAGATATAGATATAAAGATAGCCATGCATCTACATCTATCTATGGAAAATGTAAATAAAATATAAGCATGGAAAATGTTTGTTAAAAGTGACTAGTATATAATATGCTGCTTTGGCAAGTTTTACTATTTTGGAACTTACTCGAAATTCGGCGACTATCTTAGACTTGAGAGCAGCTTTAGGGTTGGTAGAGGCTGTTGGAATCAAGCAAACAAATGAATTTAGAAATCGAGGAAATTTAGAGAGCTGCATCTGAAATTCAGAAAAAAACCCCTCTTCTCTAAGTTCCACAAGACACACAATCTAAAAGTTTATTCTTTGAATATTTATGTCAAACATGCATTTGCATATCATTTGTGTTGTGTCATTATTTTAAACATCAGGGATTTTCTGAAGGCAATGAGGGAAATATTCTTCAGAGCAAATATTTTGGTACTTTTAATGTACCAAAAGAGAAAAACACATAATCAGTTGACCCACTTACCTCCAAATAGTCCCTGGAAACCCTACAAATTCTGAAATACTAAGTGGCAGGACATAGCTGTCCTATTCTGCTGTGCAGGAGCAGCATTTTAACACCACCTAACAAAGAATCTGTCTCTCAAGTCAATTAATTGTGAATAGCGGCTGAAGAACATCTCTTACGGATATCCCTTTTTCTATCCTTAAATCCTAAGCCCAGGGCACCTTTACTAATTTAATAGCAGAAGTAGGCAGAGAAAGTTCTAAAGATAACTGTGGTCGACACTTTGCTGAAATGTTGGCTCACTGTTACCAAATATGCAAATTATGGACAAAATGATGGCAGTGGTCGCCCTAATTCACATTGAATATTATATGGCTGCTGGAGCAAAACCATCTCTAGTTACCTTGCTTTAGCTATGGATTTCTACTGTCTATTCCCTTGATTCCCTCCACACTTTCAAGTCTATCTCAATATTTCTCAGTTCTGGCCCACACCGGCTACTCCATGCAGTATAATCCATTCCCCTGTTCTCTTGTTGGGAAGCTTTCATAAAGGATGGTAAACATAAGTAGAGCTCCAGTTAGAGAATAAGCTTCTGGCCAGGAGGGAGGCCCAAGTGTACCCTGGCAGAGGGTGTCCCCAAATCTGATGGATTTCGTGGCTCCCCAGAAATACTTCTTATGCCTATTCTCTTCTTCAGCTCTGTTGTTTAATGCCTCTAACTTCATATATCTTTGAACCTGAAAATCAGCCTCAGAACTACCATAACAAGATTATTTTCTTCTTTTCTTTTTAAGTATCCCCCAACTACTCTTGAGTCTTGGCATACTTAAACCTTTTTGATGTGTTTTCATTGCTTAAAAGTGGTTTTCTAGCAGCAACTCCTTGGTGCCTTCTAAGAGTATGCCAGTGGGAGCTTCCCAGGACTGGACAACAGGCTTGCCCATGGTTTATGCCAGGTGCGTTGCCAAATGGTTTACATTTTCTTCTGCTCCACAAAAAAGGAGGTAATTTTACATTAGTTGAGATAGGTCACTTTTGTTTCCTTACTTTGTGATTTCTTCCACAGCTTATTCGGTTGTTTGTTCAGATTTTCTTTCAGCTGCTTCTGAGTTTTGAAAGTGGTACCTGGAAAACATTTCAGTTGCTGCAGCCTGGCATTACGGGAAGCTGCTCTGACTCTCCACTTCAGTTTTGCCAAAGTTGCAGCATGATAAAAGGAAATCCAAGATTGTGTGTGGTTTCTTTCTTTTTGTCCTCTCTCTTGCTCTCTCTCTCAAAAATACCCACCCAAATCTAAGAAGCTGCCAAATAAAATTTTTCTAAAGTCAATGAAATTAACGACCAAGAAGAATGGAAGAAGATGTGAAAAATTCCCTCTTAATGAATTGCAATTAGAAATTCAACAGCTTCTTAGAAAATATTTCTATTTTTAAAATAAACTTTTGTACAATTGCTGGTCAGTGTCAGAAATTACTGGCTTCTTCAGTTTTGATAAGTTATTCATAATCAACTAATCCACAGGAAAAAAGTAAATGGAGATTTCTCTGCTTCTTGTCAAGACAGTTTTAATGTAAATATTCATTACTTACTTTAGTATCTAAACAAACCAAAGGTATGCGAAGAATGACAAGGTGTATTTGCTAACACTGAGAACTAGTACCCTTGTTCTTGAATTCAATAAGAGGTGACAGAGGAAGTAACACAAGCACTGAGCAGCAAAAATTCTCTATTTCTGTAGTACTAAAAATGCAGAGGACACATTTGTCATTTCCATATGTATGTATATCATATATTTTTTCAGCTTATTATTACTCGATGTACTCCACTTTAGTTGTATTTTTCCTAGAGGCCCTAGGTTAACTTATTTAGTAACCAAAACCAGCATTTTTTGTAGGAAGTCCATGGAGGGGGGGAATACTACCCCACCCCTTAAAAAGCAAAGAAAAAAGGTAAAGAAACAGAGATTCAGAAATTTAAAAAAAAAACTAGATACTTACTCAAAGCTTCTTTTAGTACTACAATTGTTTCTTCAGGGTATACATTTCTCTCTTCCCAGATTTTAAAAATCCGTTCTACAGACTTAGAGACAGATGGATCCCTAATTGAGGAGAAGAAAAATATTATAGTTTAATATTCCAAATTGGTACTTCAAAAATAGAACTCATGCTAGTAATGAAACAGCTAAGTTTCGTGATTTAAAAAAATAAAATTATCTAGGAACACTTCCCTACAGTATCTAGTGCAGAACCTGAAAGCTTAAAAAAACAACAAAAAAAAAGTTCTTTAAAAAATCTTCTTGATGTGCATGCACACTTTTCTGATTGATTCGTTAAACCACTCTTCTCAGATTCTGTTCTAAACCTTCTCTTGTCAAGCCACCTCTTCTGATCTTCTCTCTCTCTAAGCGGACAATCTTGCCAAGGATTTCACTGAGAAAACTGATACCATCCATCCTGAGCTTCACCCCAACTCCTATACTTCAAATCATCTCCGTATTATCTCAAACTCTCCTCCTATGCTCCTGGCTCTGAGGAGGAAGTGGCTCTTCTTATAAATATGAGCCTTTCTATCTATGCCCTTAATATGGTCACTTCTTAGCTCCTTGGCAGGTCACCCCTTTCTCTCCTCCATTTTCAATCTCCCCTGATTCCTACTGCTTACAAACATACCAAGATCTCTTCCATCCTTAAAAAACCTGAAGTTAACTGTATAATCCCCTTAAGCTACACATCCCTTCTCCCACTCATCTCACAGCGAAACTAGAAGGTGCCTACATTTACTGCCTTCACTCTCTCTCCCACTCAGAACTCTATGCTTTGCAATCTGTATTCTTATCTCAGGCAGTAAGCATTTATTAAGTGCCTACTATGTGCTAGGCAATGTATTAAGAACTGCAAACACCAAAAAAAAACCCCCAAAACCAAACACCAGCCCCCGTTCTTAAAGAACTCACAGTCTAAGGGGGGAGAGAAGGAGACAACATGTGAACAATATATAAACAAGATATATACAAGATAAATTGGAGATTTTTATCAAGAGGAAGGCACTAGCATTAAAGGAGATCAGAAAAGGCTTCTTGTAGAAGGTGTGATTAAAGGACTTAAAGGAACCTCATTGCTCCAAACTTCCTAAAGATCTCTTAACTGTCCAATCTGATGGCTGACCTCAATGAAGCATTAAATATCGGTGAATATACCTTCCTTCTTGGGTCTTTGTGCTTTCTTCTGTTTGTTTGGCTGGTCCATTCTCTATCTTCTTTGCTGGATCATTATCCAGTCCTTATATACCTCATGACTCTGCTCTGGGCTTTAGTCTCTTTTCTCTCTATATCTTCTCTCTTAGGATCTTTGTCAGCAAAAGTGTTTTCAACTCCCATCTCTATGTCCTCAAGTTTCACAACTACATATCAAGCCTTAGTTTTTTTCGTGATACTGCCTCACATCTCCAACTGGCAAGCTATCTCTAAATATCCCTTAGTCACCTCAAACTCAGCAAGTTCAAAACAGAATTCATGACCTTTTCCCTCCTTCCACTGCAGGTCCACAATTTCAAAATCTCTTATCCTTCACCTTTCGTATCTAATCAACTGCTAAGTCTTATTGATTCTATTTCTATAAAGCCTCTCAAACCCATCACCTTTTGCTGCCCCTAATTTCCCTCTCTCTAATCCATTCTCCACAAATAAATGTTAGCTATTGTTATTGCAGCTGCTAAATTGATATTCCCAAGGCATAGATCTGACCATGTCATCCACTCCCTCACTGCCCAGATAGATCTTAAAAGTTCACTCAAAATTCAACCGACACTTACTAAACATCTATTAGGTACAAGGCTTCTTCAGAGACTTCAATCAATCCCTGGCCTCAAAAACCGTACATGTTACTATCTATCACAATAATAGTAGATAAGAAAAGGTATGCTGGGCATAGTTTATTGTCTATCTTTGATTGTGAAACAGCGGATTTCAAGGAAAAAGAAGGGATAGGTTGGATCCATAGCCTAATATAAGACTCAGGTAAAAAGGGCTTGGTTGCTGTAAAGAATGAAATCTGGTGACACAAACACATACGATTCCAATGAACAAGGAAAGTAGTAATGATCTAAAGAGACAGATGTGGCTACATGATTTTACTAATTCAGATTTCTAAAAGACATGCATAGATGAAGGAAGACTTCTGTGAAGGAAGCAAAAGTAAGTAACCAGATGAGGAACGAATAAGTCCAGAACTTGTGGAGGGTTTTGGAGAATGCCAAGGACAACAAGAAGAACTTTAAGTGACTGTAAAACAGAGAAATTCATCAATGAAGGGATTGGACTGTTGGTTAGGATGGATATAACAGGTTAACAAAGGTCCAACTACTCAACTCTTATTTTGCTCATTTTTGTTCTTTAAACTGGGACAGAGAGACCTAAAAGTGCTGAACAAAGATGTAAAATCCAAGATAAGTGAGGAGATGGCTAGAACTGACCTAGCTCTCCTGAATGTGGTCAGTAAGTCACCCACCTGGAGTTGATGTTGTGGTATTAGAGTTGCAGAAGTTGATGAGATTGTAGACTACATTTAATAGAAGTATAACAGAGTAACAATAGAGGTTATACTCCTGCTATATTCTCAAACAGGCTAGTGTTGAGGTCAGGTTACCACATTTTAAGAAGAGTACTGACAGACTTAATTGTGACCAGAGGACTGTGAGGAGAATCATGCCATCCTAAGGATTTATTCAAGAAAGAGTAAAGACTTGGGAGACAGGAGTAGGGGGAACAAGATACCTGTCTTCAAATATCTGAAAGGCTGTCATGGGGAAAATAAATCACACTTATTCTGCTTAATTCCAGAAGGCAGAGCTAATATATGTCTGTTTAAATTAATTTTAAGTGGTAGAGACAGGTTTGTTTGACATGAGGGCGCCTTCCAACTTTGTCACACTCAAAACGGGTTGAATTCCCCATTAAAGGAGAGGAGGCTATGTATATTCACTGGTCACATATGGAGAGGTCCAGATTTATGCTTTAGGTGAAGGGTTGAGCTAGTGACTTCATGAGACATCAAGAAACAATAAAACAAAGTCAAAAGAATGAAAAAATAGAAGAAAATGTGAACTATCTCACTGGAAAAACAAATCACCTGGAAAATAGATTGAGGAGAGACAAATTAAGAAATATTGGATTATCTGAAAGCCATGATAAAAAAAAAAGAGCCTAAACATCAAATTTGAAGAAATCGTTGAGGAAAACCCTCCTGATATCCTAGAACCAGAAGATAAAACAGAAACTGAAAGAATTCACCTATTACCTCCTGAAAAAGATCCCCAAATGAAAACTTCCAGGAATATCATAGCCAAATTCTGGAACTTCCAGGTCAAGGAGAAAATACTTCAAGCAGCCAGGAAAAAAAAAGAACCACGCCCCCCCCCCCAAAAAAAACCAAAAACCCCAATTCAAATATTGTGGAGCCAAAGTCAGGATAATGCAAGATTTAGCAGTTGCCACATTAAAGGATCGGAGGGCTTGAAACATGATATTCCAGAAGGCAAAGGTGCTGGGATTAAGCCAAGAAAAACCTACCTAGTAAAACTGAGTATAATCCTTAAGGGGGGGGATAATGAAAATTTAATGAAAGAGGACTTTCAAGTATTCCTGATGAAAAGACTAGAGTCAAATAGAACATCTGACTTTCAAATATAAGACTCAAGAGAAGCATTCAACGGTAAACATGAAAGAGAAATCATAAGAGATTCAATAAGGTTAAATTTTTTACATTCCTATATGTGAGATAATACTTGTTAACTCCTAAGAATTTTATCATTATTACAGCAGTTAAAAGGAGTGTATATAGGCAGAGGGCACAGGTGTGAGTTGACTATGCTGGGATGATTAAAAAAAATAAGAGGGATGCATTGGGAAGGGAGAGGAAGAATAGGAAAAATTATCTCACATAAAAGAAAGAACTTTTACAGTGGAGGGAAAAATAGGAGGGGTGGCAAGCAACACTTGAATTTTACTGGAATTAACTCAATGAAGGAATAACATAGAAATCTATCTTATCCCATGGAGAAGGTGGAGGGGAAGAGAAGTGGGCTGACAGAAGGGAAGGTGGATAAAGGAAGGCAGTGGTCAGAAGCAAAACAGACTTTTGAGGAGGGATAAGATGGGGGAGAGGGAGAGAGGGAAGGAGAGAGAGGGAGAGAGGGAAGGAGAGAGAGAGAGAGAGAGAGAGAGAGAGAGAGAGAGAGAAAAGGATAAACGAGAAAGAATAGAATGGAGGAAAATAGTAATTATGAATGTGAATGTAAACTCACCCATAAAATGAAAGCAGAGAGCAGAAC
This sequence comes from Trichosurus vulpecula, assembly GCF_011100635.1. Taxonomy (NCBI): domain Eukaryota; kingdom Metazoa; phylum Chordata; class Mammalia; order Diprotodontia; family Phalangeridae; genus Trichosurus; species Trichosurus vulpecula. Next base: position 45,930,482 of record NC_050579.1, read on the forward strand.
GAACTAAAGAACCAGAATCCAACCATATGTCATTCACAAGAAACACACTTAAAACAGAGACACACAGAATAAAAATATGGGGCTACAGCAGACTCTCTTAAGCTTTAAAAGCTAAGGTTAAAAAAAGAAAGCAGGGGTAGCAATCATGATCTTAGACAAAGAAAAAGCAAAAATAGACTTAATTAAAAGAGATAAGCAGGTAAATTACATCCTGCTGAAAGGTACCCTAGACAATGAAGTAATATCAATACTAAACATCTATTTGCTAAATGGCATATCATCCAAATTCTTAAAGGAAAAATCAAATGAGCAACAGAAGGAAAAAGACAATACAATTATACTAGTGGAGGATCTCTACTTTCCCCTGTGAGAACTATATAAGTCTAACCATAAAATAAATAAGATGTTAAAGAGAATAAAAGAATTTTAGAGATATGACAGTATCTGGAAAAAACTGAATGGGAAGAGAAACGCATATGCCTTTTTCTCAGCTGTACATGGCAGCCACACAAAAAGTGACCCCTTATTAAGGCATAAAAAACTCACAGCCAAATGCAGAAAAGCAGAAATATTAAATTCACGCTTTTTAGACCATAATGCAACAAGTTACATTCCATGAGGGGCTGTGAGAAGAGATCAAAAATTAATCAAAGAACAAATCACAGAAACAATAATTTCGCTAAAGAGAATGACAATGAGACTACGTTCCAATATCTGTGGGAGATAGCCATAGCAATACTTAGGAGAAATTTTATGTCTCTGAACAGTTACAGCAATAAAGTAAAAAGCAGATCAATGAACTGGGCATGCAATTAAAAAACCTAGAAAAAGAAGAAATTAAAACCCCTGATTAAATACCAAAGTAGAAATCCTGAAAATTAAAGAGATTAAGAAAGCTGAAAGAAAAATACTGAGCCAATTAATAAATAAAACTAGGAGCTGGTTTTATGAAAAACTAATAAAATACATAAACCATAGGTTAATTTGATTTTAAAAAAGAACACCAAATTATCAGTATCAAAAATGAATACAGTGAATTCACTACCAATGAAGATGAAATTAAAGCAATTATCAGGAACTACTTTGCCCAATTATATGCCAATAAATCTGACAATCTAAATGAAATGGATAAATATTTATTTACAAAAATATAAATTGCTCAGATTAAGAGAAGAAGAAATGGATTATTTAAATAACTTTATCTTAGAAAAAGAAACTGAATAAGCCATAAATGAGATCCCTAAGAAAAAATTCCCCAGGACCAGATGGATTCACAAGTGAATTCTACCAAACATTTAAAGAACAATCAATTCTATACTATATAAACTACTTGGAAAAAGGGGCAAAGAAGTCATCCTACCAAATTTCCTTTATGATACAAATATGGTGCTGATACCTAAATCAGGAAGAATGAAATCAAAGGGAAAAAAAAAACTACAGACCAATTTCCCTAATGAATACTGACGCAAAAAAGAAAATGAAATAAAATCCTAGCAAGAAAATTACAGCAATATATATCACAAAAATCATACATTACAACCAGGTAGGATTTATACCAGGAATACAAGGTTGGTTCAACATTATGAAAACAATCAGTAAAATTGGTCATTAAAAAACCCCCCAACAAAAATCATATGATTATTTCAATAGATGCATAAAAAGCTTTTGACAAAATAAAACACTCATTCCTACTAAAAATACTAGAAAATATAAGAAATAAAGCTTTCCTTAAAATGATAAGTAGATCTATCTAAAACATCAGCAAATATTATCTGTAATGAGGATAAGCTACAAGACCTCCTAATAAGATCAGGGGTGAAGCAAGTATGCCCCCTATCACTATTACTATTCAATTTTATACTAGAAATACTAACAATAGAAATAAAGAGAAAAAGAAATTGAAGTAGAAAAGGCAATCAGGAAATAAAACTATCACTCTCTGCAGCTGATATGATGGTATACTTAGAGAATCCTAGAGAATGAACTAAAAAAATAGTTGAAATAATTAACAATTTCAGCAAAGTTGCAGGATGTAAAACAAACCCACATATATCATCAGCATTTCTATATATTATTAACAAAGTCTAGCAGGAAGAGATAGAAAGAGATATTCCATTCAAAATAACTGAAGACAACATAAAATACTTGGGAGTCAGGAACTGTATGAACACAATTACAAAACACTTGTCACACAAATAAAGTCATATCTAAACAAATGGGGAAATTTTTGTCTGTCTGGTTTTTTGCAAGGCAATTGGGGTTAAGTGACTTGCCCAGGGACATACAGCTAGTAAGTGTCAGGTGTCTAAAGCTGGATTTTAACTCAGGTCCTCCTGACTCCAGGGCCGTGCTCTATCCACTGCGTCACCTGGCTGCTCCTTAAATGGAGAAATGTTAATTGCTCATGGGCAGGGTGAGCCAAAATAAAAAAAAGGAAAGAAAATTCTATTATAATTAATTTACTTATTCAGTGCCATACCAAACTACCAAAAATTATTTTACAGAGCTAGGAAAAAATATCAAAATTCATCTGGAAGAACAAAAGGTCAAGAAAATCAAGTAAATTAATGAAATAAAATGTAAAGGAAGATGGCCACACCATACCCTATCTCAAACTATTACAAAGCAGTAATCATCAATACAATTTAATACCAGCTAAGAAACAGAGTGATACATCAGTGGAACAGGTTAGGTACACAATATATAGTAATAAATGACCATAGTGATCTAGTGCTTGATAAACAGAAAGATCCAAACTTTTGGGACAAGAGCTCACTATTTCACAAAAATTGCTGGAAAAACTGGAAAGGAGTTTAGCAGAGACCAACATCTCACACTGTATGCCAAGATAAGGTCAAAATGACTATGTGATTTAGACATAAAGAGTGATATCATAAGCAATTAGGAGAGCATGGAAAATTTGACCTGTTGGATCTATGGATAAGAGAAAAATTTATGACTAAACAAGAGACAGAGAACATCATAGGAAGTAAAACTGATAATTTTGATTATATTTAATTAAAAAGTTTTTGTGGATAGGGTAGCGGGACCCGACTCTGAAGGATTTTTTGGTGGAAAGAAAGGGATGTCCGGGTAGAAAGGAAACTGAATAAAATTGCCAAATGCCCTTGGACCGTAGCAGACTAAAGGAGCTTAACAGGACTGGACCTTAAGAGATCCTCTTGAAAAATGCTATCTACCTCCAGACAGAACTGATTAACTCAGTGCAAACTGAAATAAGGAAAATGAGGTGCAAAAAGAAAATTAATTGGTTCAGTGCAACTTATCTAGCAAAGAGGAAAATTGGTAGGATACTTAAGGATGCCTGTTTGCTGGGCAGGCAAAATCCTATATGCCCTTCGCCTATGATTTTCAGCATGGGATGCTCTAAAAAGGTTCAAAGGCCTTCGTGAAGGCCCCCTTCTTGGAAAAGCTGACCCTCTAGGACCGCCAAGAATACCTAGAATAATTTTAAAAGTCACTACTTTTTGCACATAGGAAAACAGGTACACTAATATACTACATCAGTTGTGAACCATCCCAACTGTTCTAGAAAATAATTTGGAATTATGGAAGAAAAGCTTCAAAATTGTTCAACACTTCAGACCCAGAGATCTGATTGTGAGGTTTATGTTTATGCACCGCAGAGGCTACTGACGAGAAAAGATCTATCATCAAAAAAATATTAATAAAGGCACGATTTGTTACAGCCAAAAAAAAAAAAAAAAGAGAGAGAGAGAGAAAGAAACAAATTCTATGACTAATGACTGGAGAATAGCCAAACAAACGGTATTATATGGATATAATGGAATTTTATTAGGGCACAAAAATAAATGCAAGAAGAATTCAAAGAAACATAAGGAAAATTCACGAAGTGATACAGAGTGAACAAAGGACAGCTAAAAGTACAATGTGCACACTACAACCCTAAAAATAAGAACTTTCAATAATAACAAAGCTGAGATCAAAAACAATGGGAAACATTGTTACTAGCTCAAAAGCACACAACTTTTCTTTTAACAAACGGAAAACTGTTGAAGGTGAAGTTTGCACGTACTCATCAAAACCAGCTATATATTGTTTGATTGAACAGTTTAAGGATTTTACATTGTGGAGGATTTCACTAAGAGCAAGATGACGGGATTGCCGTGTGTTGAAATAAAATTTACCACTAAAAAATGAAGATCTCTTAGGAGAACTACTCAAACATCTCAGCTTCCTGATATTCAGTCCTTCTAGACAATTAAGACCAAATAATTGCATGTAATTTACAGCTGGAGACCACCAAGGTCTCCAACAAAGCTTATTCGAGTACGGAGAAAAAAGTGGACGAGAAACCACATACTCAGCAAGGAATATAAAATACAATCCCTTGGCTAGTCTAACTACCTTTAAGATAATCTTCCCTCCTTTATTTACAGGGGTGTGGGAACCATGTATGTTCGACACTGAATACATTGTCAGACTCAGCTGAAGTTGTTGATTAGCTCACTTGCTCCCCCCACCCTTATTCTGGCTCAATGAGTAAAGGAAAGGGGAGAGATACAGTTAAAACTGACATCAAAACAAAAGTTCTAAAATGAAAATTAGGTTTTAAGAAATTAAAATTAAGATTAAGTGATCCTCAATCTTTCTAAAATCCTAAGGGGAAAATACAATAAGCGATTATTATTTAAGTGATTAAAATTGTGTAGTATAAGAACTTAGATTGTAGTATAAAGACTTGGATTTAAGAGAAACCAGGGTTCAAACCCTGCTTTAACACTTCCTCCTTGTGTGGCCCACGAGGAAGTCAACGAACCTTTATGAACCCAGTTCGGTCATTTATAAAATGGGAATAGTAACAGCCATAGAGTTTACCTCATAGGTATCAAATGATGTCATATTCACAAAGTGCTTTATTAACCTTAAAGCACTCTGAAAATTTCAGCTATTGATATTACTTTCACTTAATAACTCTCTCATCAATGAAATAATCAACCATGATTCTAGAGGAGTAATGATTCATACTACCCATGTCCTAACAGAGAGGTCATGGACTCAAGATGCAGAATAAAACATATATTTTCGGGGGGGGGGGGGGAGTCTTTGTACAAACAAAACCAATGCAGCTAAGACTAGAAGGAAAACAGAAAACAAAATTGGAAGTTTCTCTGATAAAGGCCTCATTTCTGAAATATATAGAATTGAGTCAAATTTATAAGAATATTAGTTACTCCCCAATTGAGAAATGGTCAAAGGAATATGAACAGGTAGTTTTCAGAAGAAACCAAAGCTTTCTATAGTCCTATAAAAAATGCTCTAAATCACTATTGACTAGGGAAAAATGACTCAGAGGTCCTACCTTATACCTATCAAATTGGCTAATATGACAGAAAAGGAAAATGACAAATATCGTAAGGGAGGTGGAAAAAATAACAACAATATTTCACATTCAAACGGCACCTAAGCTTTACCAAAGTATTTCACACATCCCCCACACCTCCCAATCAGTAAGTAAGAAAGATGAGGATTTGGAGCCAGGTTTCCTGAATCTAAGTCTTGTACTTTCCCCACTATGCTCTGCAAAAATCTCAACAGGTTAGAATGATGCCAAAACTTCAAAAGATACAATTTGAAAGTGATAAATGTAAAGTCCTATACCTGAATATTAAAAAATTAACTGTATAAGTACAGGATGGTAGACATGGCTAGGTGAAGGTTCAGATTAACTACTCTACCCCCTAACAAACCCTGAGTGTTCTACTGAACTGCAAAGCCAACATGCTGACTTTACATTATTAGAGCTGAAGAAGTTAATGAGATTATTGTATTTGATAGAAGCATAACAGAATAACAGAGGTTATGCTCCTGCTATGTTCTAGAACATGCTAGTGTGTTCAGATCTATATTTTAAGAAGAGTATAAAGAGGCTTAATTGTGACCAGAGGATTGCAAGAAGAATCATGACATCCAAGGATATATTCAAGAAAGTTTGAAGACTTGGGGGATGGAAGCAGGGGGAACAAGACATCTACCTTCAAATATCTGAAGAGCTGTTATGCAGAAAAATGACTTAGACTTATTATGCTTAATTCCAGAAGGCAGAGTTGATATATGCCTGTTTAAATGAATTTTAAGTGGTAGAGACAAGTTTCTGTTTGACATGAGAGAACCTTCCAATTTTGTCACTCAAGGAGCGTGAATTCCCCATTTAAGTCTTCAAGTGTAGAACAGGTGATCATTTGTCATATATGAAGAAATTGGGATTAATGCTTTAGGTGAAGAGTTAATGTAAAGGTAAACAACCTGTGAGGTCCCCATGAAGACTAAAATGAACAGACACTAATTACTGCTTCGCATATTTGAAGTATTTTGTCATTGAAAGACATATATGTCCCTATTTTAATAAAAAGATGACTTCCCTCTACAAAATCCCCAACAAATAATTATCCAGCTTCTGTCTAAACACCTCTAGTGACAAGGAATTTACTACCTACTAGGGTAGCCCACTTCATTTTTTTCCTTCCCTTCAATTATTAAGAAGTTCTTCCTTATTGATATGAAATCTGCTCTCATGTAAATCCTACCCACTGTTCTCTGGCATCAAGCAGAGTAACTAATTCCTCTTCCATGAGTAAACTTTCAAATATTTAAAGATATCCATCACTTGCCATATGTAACTGCCCTAAATTTTAAAATTCCCCAGGCTAAACATTCTTAGTTCTTCAAGGGACATGATTGTCTAGTCCCCTCACCATCCTCGTCATTCCTCTCTTATTTATTGAAGTCTTTCATAAAAGTGGGGACTAGAACTGAATATAATACTCCAGAGAAGGGCCATATTTATAGGCAGAGTATGGTGCTCTATCCACTGTGCCACATAGTTGCCCCAGCTATTATTATAGTAATTAACTTAATGCATTTAAAAATATTACTCCGAGAAAGGGTTGATAGGCATCACCACACTGACAAAAGGGTCCATGACATAAAAAAGGCTAGGCACCTCTGGCTACTCCATCACACTCCTGATCGACATTTAACGTGTACTAAAAACTCTCAGGTATTTTCCCTGACGTGAACTAGTGTCTAATCACTTCTCCTCCATTTTATTTTTTATGAGATTGATAATTTGCCATAGAGTATTAAGAAAATATTATTTATTGATGACTGGCAATGTATCTGTAATATAAAATATTTAATAGTTTTGCTATAATTAATCAATTTTAATATGAAGGATCTTTTGGGGGGGAGGGGTGGTGAAGGAAAGCAATATAGGGAAGAAAATGTGTGAGAGAAGCCAAGAGAGGTAGGTAGCTGAGTAAATTTCCTTCGTGCATTCTACAAATTGTCCATCAAGTGCAACTAAGAGCCAAGATCAGGGCCTGCTGATAATCATATCAATAATTCATTTCATTATAACAGAGCCAATTTCCCTTGAAATGAGCACAAGCCAAGGGTTTCTTAAGTTTTTCTCCCATTTAGCTAAATAAGTTAGCAGAGGCTGTAGAAGCCCCCAGACTTAGAGATATCAACAGCACATACTTATAGGACATGGTCTCTAAGACTCTAGCTCCATTCTTCTACCCCAGATCTTAATCCATCCCCTAACACTCAGGTGAAAGAAACAGCAATAGGGGAATACAGAGAGATTGTGCCAGACCCATCCTATGAAGCAATAGGAACTTACTTGTAAAGAGCTGAAGCCTTAATTACAGGAGATGGTCAGAACCAAATGCTCTCTACTAAGTCCTTGTGAGCTGTTAAATAGCTTATGGCTTAGTATTTGTTGATTGACTGATTGTTGACTGAATGTCCTTTTGATGAAAAAAAAATTGTAATTACACATTCAGAAATGGGAATAGCACTTGAGATTGAGTTGTAACAGATTTTTCTTCTTATAAAAAACTCAAATTAGGAGCAGCTATGTGGCACAGCCCTGGAGTCAGGAGGCCCTGAGTTCAAACGTGACCTCAGATGCTTACTAGGTTAGGTGACCTTGGGGAAGTCACTTAATCCCAACTACCTCAAAAAACAAACAAAGAAAGAAACAACAAAAAAAAAAACCCTCAAATTGAGAACCTCCAAAGAACTTGATTCTTACGAAGATCCCTAGAGTTGGGAAGAAGACATGTTAACCATGCTCTAAGGACCAGAATAAATGCCCTAGTTTGGTTCATGAATTTTCAGTTAACTATTCCCATTATCAGAGTTGATGATCAGAGTTAATATCTCTGGAAAAAGTCCATAAAGAAATCCATCACGTTACTGTGAAAGAAAGTGTGAGAGACGTGACCGAATGTGCTTATAGTAACAGCGCTGTGAAAGCAAATTAGCAACAAAGTCATGATGAAAATTTAAGTCTCAAAGGTTTGATAAGTATATGTTGATACCTGTTTTAAAAGGCACGAGACTCCCCTAACATTCTTTGGTATTTCTTGTAAGTGAATCTGGCTATTTAATTTACATTTGATGTTGAAATTTCATTTTATCTTACAGGTTACTGGGGTCATCAAGAGTTCAGGAGTGACTCACTGCTTTAGTACAGCTAACTGATTTGTAAAGTTACAATTACTGGGGACACAATGTGGTATCCCAGAAAGAGCCCTGGACTAGTGTCAGAAATCTGGTCTCTTGGTCTTACTAACTGTCACTAGCCATTTGATTCTAGGCAAGTCACAATCTCTCTGTGTCTTAAGTTTTTTCATCAAGAAAATGAATGGATCAGGCTAGATGATTTCTGTCCTTTTAGACTCCAAAACTGTGACTCAAAATTTGTATTTTAACACTTTCAGGTCCATAAAGTTCACTTAAAAAATTCTAATAAGAGAGAAGCCAACAACAATTTAATCAACACTGAGTTGTCCTAGCGCTCTGACTACTCAAGTCCTCAATGGCCTTGAAATATTGTTTTTTATTATGTCCTGTGTTAGTCTTCTCTAACTTGACTAATGGCAGAACACCACAAATTTAAAGGTGGAAGGGATCTTGATGGTCACCTACCTAGTCTCACTTTACAAATGAGAAAACTGAAACAAAGCAAGTGCATGACTTACCTAAAACCATAAAGCCAGGAAGAAGAGCTCCCCATTTACTGCTCTTCTTTGCTCTTCTCCAGGAATCACACTCTGTCTTACACTTCTTTTTTTTTTTGGCTTACACTTTTAATGCACTCGTTTCTCTGCTTTGTCCCTACCCTTTAAAACATTTTTATTTTTTTCAATCAGGAAAAATCTGCCTTTTCCCCCCTCCTACTCCTACTCCTTCAATTGAAAACAAAAGAAAAAATGTTACAAATACACAGAGTCAAGCAAAACAAATTTCCCCACTGGCCACATCCAAAAATATATGCCCTATTCTGCATCGAGTTCTTCCCTTCATCAATCAGGAAGTGGGCAGCATGTTTTATCATCAGTCCTCTGGAATCATGGCTGGTCATTCCTGATCAGAGCCCCAAATTCTTTCAAAGCTGTATCTCACTTCAGCCTGTATCATTTAATGCAAATCTTCCCATGTTGAGAAACCCAAAGAGGCCAGCTTCTGGGCTAATAATTCACTATTTCACAAAAATTGTTGGGAAAATTGGAAAATGGTAGGGCAGAAACTGGGCATAGACCAATATCTTACACCATATACCAAAATAAAGTCAAAATGGGTTCATGATTTAGGAGTAAAAGCTGATACTATAAGTAATTTGGGAAAGCAAGGAATAGTTTACTTATCAGATTTATGGAAAAGTAAAGAATTCATGACCCAACAAGAGATAGAGAGCATTACAAAATGCAAAATGGATAATTTTGATTATGTCAAATTGAAATGTTTTTGTACAAAAAAAGCCAATGCAACAAGAATTAGGAGGGAAGCAGAAAATTGGGAGAAAATCTTTGCAACTAGTATCTCTGATAAAGGCCTCATTTCTAAAATATACAGGGAACTGAGCCAAATATATAGGAATACAAGCCATTCCCCAATTGAGAAATGGTCAAAGGATATGAACAGGCAGTTTTCAGAGGAAGAAATTAAAGCTATCTATAGGCATATGAAAAAATGCTCTGGATCACTACTGATTAGAGAAATGCAAATCAAAACAACTCTTAGATACCACATCTCTCCTGTCAGATTGGCTAAAATAACAAAACAGGAAAATGATAAATGCTGAAAAGGATGTGGGGAAATTGGAACATTGTTACATTGCTGGTGGAGTTGTGAGCTGATCCAGCCATTTTGGAGAGCAGTTTGGAACTATGCCCAAAGGGCTATAAAAATGTTCATACCCTTTGACCCAGCAATACCACTTCTAGGGTTGTATCCCAAAGAAATCACACAAGCGGGAAAAGGATCCATATGTACAAGGATATTTATAGTGGCTCTTTTTGTGGTAGCCAAGAATTGGAAATCAAAGGGATGCCCATCAACTGGGGAATGGCTGAACAAGCTGTGGTATATGAAGGTAATGGAATACTATTGTGCCATAAGAAATGGGGATGATACGGACTTCATAACAACCTGGAAAAACCTACACGACTTATCAGATTTATGGAAAAGTAAAGAATTCATGACCCAACAAGAGATAGAGAGCGGAGCAGAGCCAGGAGAACATTGTACACAACCACAGATATATGGATTCCGTGAGGACCAACCCTGACATACTTCGCTCTTCTCAGCAATGAAAGGTGCAAGGACAACTCCAGGGGACTCACGATGGAGAATGCTATCTTCATCCAGAGAAAGAACTGTGAAGTTTGAACACAGATTGAGGTGCACTACATGCTCACCTTTTTTCTTCTCTTTTGTTTTTGGGGTTTTTTTTTTTTTGGTTCTGTCTCTTCTTTCTCATGATTCATTCCATTGGTCATAATTCTTCTCCACAACTTGACTAGTATATAAATTAATTCAATGTGAAGTTATACATGGTAGTTATATGAGATTCCATGCCGTCTTGGGGGGGGAGGGAGGAGGGAGGGGAGAAAATCTGGAACTCAAAATTATGTAGAACCATGTGTGGTAAACTAAAAATAAATTTAAATAAAAAAAAATCTTCCCATGTTTCTTACAGCACAATAGCATTTTGTTAAATTATATATCATAACTTGTTCAGCCATTCCTCAACTGATGGGACTCCTCAGATTCTCATTTTTTGCTACCTGAAAAAGAGCTATGAATATTTTTGTGTATCCTTATAGAGTTTGTTTTGCTTCGAACCAAACTCCACTCTACCCTTTCCCTCCTATTTCCCTGTTGAGTGAAATGTAGTTCTCTACCCAACTGTGCATATATTTTTCTTTCCCTTGACCACTCCCTTGTTTGTACAGACTTCTACTTGTATTTTCTTTTAGTTTATAGGAAACTGGGGCTTATGTGAAAATATTTTCTCTACCTTTCTTTCTCTTCTCCCGTAACTACATTGCTCTTCTCCTTTTTTTCCACTGTTTCTCTTAAGACCATCAAAATATAAAAGAACCATTCCCAGGTCTTTTGCCTAATTAAGACTCCCTCTATAACCCCTAATGATAATTTTGTGTGTGTGTGTGTGTGTGTGTGTGTACCATCTCCCCAATTCATCCTTTATTCCCCTATCACTGTTCATTTGTGTTTCTATACAGTTCTATTTTCAACAGGAATGTCTGGAAGTTATTTCATTAGAGGTCCCTGTAGCATTATACTTAGTTTTGTTGGGTAAGCTATTCTTTGCTGTAAATTTATAACCTTTGCTTTTAGACTATCATAGTCCAAGCTCTCTATGACTCTATCGTTGTGACTGCTAAATTATGCGTAACCTGCATTGGCTCCTTGGTACTTGAAGGCTTGCTGTCTGCTTACAATATTTTTTCTTTGGCATGGAAACCATGGATTTTAAAAGGCTGTGATGTTCCTGGGAGTTTTCGTTGGGGATTTTCTTTCAGGAGGTGATCAGTGGATTCCTTCTATTTCTACTTTACCTACTGGTTATAAGAGATCTGGGCAGTTTTCTTTTGAAGATTTCTTGAAATATGATGCTTAAGTTCTTTTTTGGTGGAGGAGAGATATCTTGGTTTTCTTGTAATCCACTCAGTAGTTTTTTTCTTTATTTTCTAGGTCAATTGCTTTTGCTATGAGATACTTTATATTTTCTTTTTTTCCAGTCTTTTGACTGTTTTAATATTTCTTGTTGTCTCAGAGTCATTGGTTTCTATTTGGTCCATTCTGATTTTCAGAGAGTTTGTAGCTTGGGTCAGGTTTTATACCTCTTGAAACCAAGCTAGTAATTCCTTTTCCAATTTTTTATTCCACAGCTTTTATTTTGTTTCTCTCCCTACACCCACCCCAAATGCTCTCATTTGATTTATAAAAAACTTTTACTCTTAAAAAAAAAAACTTTAGCTTTATCTCTTCCAGGAATTCTATTTGAGTTTGTGCCCCAGCTGTGTTTTTCTCGGAGGCTTTTGCTTGTAAATGTTTTGGGGTAATTAGCTTCTTTTGGGTCTGTGCCTTGAGCTTTCCCACCACTGTAATAGCTCTTTATGGGATTCTTTTTTATTTGCTCCTTTTTCTAGACTACTTATAGTACTTCTAACTTGATGTTAGGACTAGATTCTGCAGCGCTTCTGGAAGGAAGGTATGGGATGGTTCTATTGCTATTTTCTTGAGGATGCTGAATATTGTGTTATTCCAGGATCTCAGGGACAGGCTGGAGATCTGAAAACTTTCAGTTCTCCTAAAGAGGTCTGACCCAGGGCAAAATGTGACAACTCTCCTCCTGGTCTGAGCTCTTTAAGTTCCTCACCTGGGTTTGGGTTTGAGCAAAAGTGGATTTCTGCTGGACTCCACCCCTTTCAATAAGTTGGAATGCAAAGCTCCCCTTTGGTCTGGGATCCCTACCTTGGTTATTCTTCTGCAGGTTTGAGATTGGCCTGGAAGCTCGAACGGAATCCCTTTCCACTGTTTGATTCTGAACTTCCTCCTTCCCTGGCATACAAGCTAGAGCTTGTAACTGCTCCTCACCCCTAGATGGCAATTCCTTCTTCAGTCCAACCTGGATGTGTGATCCAAAACTGGGTAACAAGTGACAAAGCTGTCAGGTGGCAACTATTCCTGCCCCCTGAAGTAGCCCCTACCCAGTATGGGTCTGAGATCTCAACTTGCTCTGTTATACACAGCCTCTCTCTGCACTGGAATGCTCCCCAGGGGAGTGCTCCTGGACAGATCTCATGTCCACAAACCTCTTTATCTGTCTTGCCGTGCCAACGTGGGTTGAAAATGACTCACTGAATTGTGTGTGTGTGTGTGTGTGTGTGTGTGTGTGTGTGTGTGTGTGTGTTGCATTTTCTAGATCTATTTGGATGAATTTGGGTGGAGGGAGAGGGGACACACCTTGCAGTATTTCTTCCTGCTACTCTGTCATGTTGGCTCTGCACTGAGCACACATTTTTCACTGGCTATCCTCTATTCCTGGACCTCTCTCCCTTATCTCTGCTTCCGGGCTTCCCTAGTTACCTTCACTGGCAGCAACTTCCCTTTGAGATAATCTCTAAATTGGCCTGTACATATCTGTTTGCAGGTTGTTTCCTTATTACATTGTGATCTCCTTGCCTTTCTTTGTAACCTCATAATTTAGCATGATACGGTTAGTAAGAAAGGCAAAAAATAATCCTTGCTCTCATGGTGTTCACAGTCTAATGGAGGAGACAACATACAAACAACTACAGTCCTTAATAAATGATCATGATTCTAATTCAAATAAATTGATTTTCCAGGAGGATCTTATAGATGATTTAACTTTTCCTATTTCTTTTCCAGCAATATCCACCTTCTATTTGGCTCCATCTATCTTTTCCAGGTTGGATTCTATAAAAACCATTTCTCCTCCTGCTCTGCTCAGAAGCTAAGTAAGGGCTCTGGGGCCTGGGGAACCAATCATTCTAGACCTACAGTTCTGGTTAGCTACTAGGATCTTTGTGCAGCTCAGTATGCTCCATCCTGTAAAGAAAGCAGGGGACCAATATAGATATTCTATATAGCATTGAAAATTATTCACTTTTTGCAGCTGATCTGATTGTCCTGTTTTTTTGTTCTCTCCCTCTTTTTCATAGGTATAGGGGATAGTACCAGAACATTAAACCCCTGAAATGGTTATTTTGCATACCACCCTTGAGAAATTCACTAGAAAAAAAACAGAACTGTAGCTTCAATGAGGACACTTAACATACCAACATAACTATACAAATTAATTAGATAGAAACACAATGTTATACATATTTCTGATACATTGATACAATTTGTGTGGCCAGAACAAAGATTTTTTTTAAAGACTTGCTCAGGATCACACAGCTAAGAAATGATGGAGCTTGGACTCAAACCTGGGCCTTCTGTCAAAGCAGCAGGAATTTTTCCTTGGGGGTGGGTGGGATAACTGACAACAAAGAAATGGCAGACTTGCTCAATTCTTGTTTGCTTTTGTTTAAGGAGGATGAACTTTGGAATGGAACGAATGAAAATGGCCAATAGGGAGTCATAACCAAGATAAGTAAGAAGACAGTGAGAAAGAACCTAGATGCCTTTTATGAAATCAAGTCCAGGCTGGACAAACTACATTTGTGGGTACTAAAAGATTGGCAGATATCATTCCGAACCCCAGCTAACTGGCTGAGTCAGTGATCTCTGAACAACTGGGGAGTGGTAGGGAGAAGAAGAAGAGAAAAAATATTCTGATTTCAATTTTTTTTAAAGGAAGGGAACGAAATCTAAAAACTAAAAACTAGAAGTCAATGAACTTCTTAGATTCCAAGGGAAAATCTAGAATGCATTTAATAATTAAAGGGATCATTACTGAACATCTAGAAAAGCAAGTGGTGATCACAAAGAGATAGCATTCTTCCATCAAGGTTGCCAGATTGGTAGATCAGAAAAATCTGATAGATATAGTTTGTATAATCTTTAACAAAGCCTTTGATGAAATCTCTCAAGCTTTTCTAGGCCATATAAAAATACAATTAGATGGATTCAGAAGTGGTTGAATGGCCATGCTCAAAAAGTGGTCATTTACTACTTAAGGTCAACTTGGAAGTAGATATCCCAGGGACTATCCCAGGGAACATGCTTGGCCCTGTGCTGTTTAACCTTTTTGGCAAAGAATTAAATAAGGAGATAGATGTCATGCTGGTCAACTATGCACATGACACAAAGCAAGGAGGGATAGCTAGCAAGGTAGATAAAACTAAGAATTTAAAAAGATCTTGACAGCATAGGACACTGTGCCAAAAATACCAAGATGAAATTTAATAGAAACAAAAGTTCAAAAAAATTAAGTTCACAAGTATAAGCTAGGGGAAGTATTCTTAGACATCAATTAAAAAACAAAACAAAATAAAACCTAGGCATTTTAGTGGATTGTAGACTCAATATGAATTAACAATGGATATGGTAGCTGAGAAAACTAATGCAAATCTTAGGTTGCATTAAAAGCATAGTATCCACAACATTCAGAATGACTTGCTAAAGATCACACAGCTAAGCAATGGTGTCACTGTAAAAAAAGGAGTTAAAGGGGGATGGAGCCAAGATGGCAGCTGGAAAGCAGGGACAAGCTTAAGGTCTCCCCCAAGTCCCTCCAAACACCTGTATAAAATGGCTCTAAACAAATTCTAGAGTTGTGGAAGCCTCGAAATAGCAGAGGGAAGCAGGTCTCCAGCCCAGGACAGCCTGGATGATTGCTGGGAAGAGTCTATTGCACCCTGCTGGGAGCAGAGCCCAGCCTATCATGGGCTGAGCCAGGACAGACCAGACCCAGAGTCAGGTGGGTGAAGCAGGCCTTAGGGCCATGAATCACTGAACTGTAGCAGTTACCAGACTTCTCAACCCACAAACGCCAAAGATTACTGAGCAGGTTAGTGGAAAAACTGCTGGATCGGGGTGAGAGCAGTTCGGCTGGATTGGGGCAGTGGAGGTGGGCAGCAGGAAGCTCCTGTGGCTGCTTCCAGAGCTCCAGCTGCGGTTGCTACAGGCCCCAGGCCCACCGAATCAAGCGGCTAATCAGAGCAGGAGTGCAGGGAAGCCTTTGCTGGCTCAGATGCAGGGTTCTCTTGTTTTGCCCTGCTTGGATTTGGGTCGAGGACCTGGCTAGCAGTTCTTGAAGGAGAAGTGCTGTGGTGTGCTGGTGGCAGAGACTGTGGTGATGGTGGAGCAGAAGTAGCTCTGAAGACAGCAGCGCTTGGACCCTAAAGCTTGGGACAAAGTACTCTCTACTCTACAAGCAGTCATACCCTGACAAAAAAACTCAAGGGTGAAGTAGTTGGCTGGGAACATGCCCAGGCAGTGAAAAAGGACACAGACTCAGACTATAGAATCTTTTTTTGTTGACAAAGAAGATCAAAAGATACAGCCAGAAGAAGTCAACAAAGTCAAAGAGCCTATATTAAAAACCTCCAAGAAAAATATGAATTGGTTTCAGGCCATGGACAAGCTCAAAAAGGATTTGGAAAAGCAAGTTAGAGAAGTAGAGGAAAAATTGGGAAGAGAAATGAGAATGATGCAAGAAAACCATAAAAAGCAAGTCAACTTGCTAAAGGAGACCCAAAAAAATACTGAAGAAAATAACACCTTAAAAAATAGACTAACCCAAATGGCAAAAGAGCTCCAAAAAGCCAACAAGGAAAAGAATGCCTTGAAAGGCAGAATTAGCCAAATGGAAAAGGAGGCCCAAAAGACCACTGAAGAAAATACCACCTCAAAAATTAGATTGGAGCAAGTGGAAGCTGACTTTATGAGAAATGCAGAAATTAAAAATGGAACCAAAGGAGTGAAAAAATGGAAGATAATGTGAAGTATCTCAATGGAAAAACCACTGACCTGGAGAATAGATCCAGGAGAGATAATTTTAAAATTATTGGACTACCTGAAAGCCATGATCAAAAAAAGAGCCTAGACATCATCTTTCAATTAATTATCAAGGAAAACTGCCTTGATATTCTAGATCCAGAGGGTAAAACAGAAATTGAAAGAATCCACCAATCATCTCTTGAAAAAGATCCCAAAAAGAAAACTCCTAGAAATATTGTTGCCAAATTCTAGAGTTCCCAGATCAAGGAGAAAATACTGCAAGCAGTCAGAAAGAAACAATTTGAGTATTGTGGAAACACAATCAGGATAACACAAGATCTAGTGGCTTTTACATTAAGGGATCGAAGGGCTTGGAAGACCATATTCCAGAGGTCAAAGGAGCTAGGATTAAAACCAAGAATCACCTACCCAGGAAAACTGAGTATAATGCTCCAAGGCAAAATGTGGATTTGCAATAAAATAGAGAACTTTCAAGCATTCTCAATGAAAAGGCCAGAGCTGAATAGAAAATCTGACTTTCAAATACAAGAATCAAGAGAAGCATGAAAAGATAAACAAGAAAGAGAAATCATAAGGGACTAACTAAAGTTGAACTGTTTTATTTACATTCCTTCATGGAAAGATGATGTTTGTAATTCATGAGACCTTTCTCAGTATTAGGGTAGTTGAAGGGAATATACATACATACATACATACGGCACATGATGAGTTGAATATGAAGGGATGATATCTAAAAATAAAAATTAAGGGGTGAGAGAGGAATATACTGAGAGGGAGAAAGGGAGAGATAGAATGGGGTAAATTGTGGCAAGAAAAAGCAGTTCTGTTGGAAGGGAAGAGGGGGTAGATGAGGGGGAATGAGTGAATCTTGCTCTCATCAGATTTGAATTGAGGAGGAAATAACATACACACTCAATTGGGTATCTTACCCCACAGGAAAGTAGAAGGAAGGTGATAAGAAGGGGGGGATGACAGAAGGAAGGGCAGACTGGGGAGGAGGTAATGAAAAGCAAACACTTTTGAAAAGGGACAGGGTCAAGGGAGAAAATTGAATAAAGGGGGACAGGACAGGATGGAGGCAAATATAGTTAGTATTGTGGAAGTGTTTTACATAATGATACATGTGTGGCCTATGTTGAATTGCTTGCCTTCTTAGGGAGGGTGGGTGGGAAGGGAAGAGGGGAGAGAATTTGGAACTCAAAGTTCTAAAAGCAGATGCTCAAAAAAAGTTGTTTTTGCATGCAACTGAGAAAGAAGATATATAGGGGAATGGGGCATAGAAATCTATCCT
Organism: Trichosurus vulpecula; assembly: GCF_011100635.1. Classification (NCBI taxonomy): domain Eukaryota; kingdom Metazoa; phylum Chordata; class Mammalia; order Diprotodontia; family Phalangeridae; genus Trichosurus; species Trichosurus vulpecula. Next base: position 45,948,567 of record NC_050579.1, read on the forward strand.
GCCCTACAAGAAAGAAAGGGGATTGGGAGGGGGGTGACAGAAGGGAGGGCTGACTGGGGAATGGGGCAATCAGAATATATGCCATCTTGGAGTGGGGGAGGGGGGAGGGTAGAAATGGAGAGAAAATTTGTAACTCAAAATCTTGTGGAAATCCATGTTGAAAACTAGAAATATTAAATAATAAAATAAGAATTTTTTAAAAAAGAAAAAAAAAGAAAAAGAAAAAATTAGTTAAGAGGACAGATTAAAATTTAATTGAATGAAACCAAAAGTACCTTATCTCAGAATAAAGCCCATGGAACTAATAAGATCCAAGAGTGGAATCAAAGCCCCTTATAATAAATCTATGTGAACTTGCCTAAAAATCACCAGCACAAAGAAGTGCTGAACAAATGATGAGACATCTTCCTAATCTCGCTGGACACTAAACACTCAGCCCCCATACACTGATTGAGCCAAACTGCCCTGCTCACCTTTCCTTACACACAACATTCCAACTCCCATGGCCCCACCTTTGCACTGGCCATCCCACCTACCTGAAAAGCACCTCTTCCTCATTTCTGCCTCAAAAGCCTCTTTCTTGAGGTGTTTGCTTAAGCACCACCCTCTATGAAGTCTTTCCTTATTCTGACCAACAGCTAGTACTCTCTCCTAACCAGTACTTACACTCTTTTATTTGTATGCTGTATATGTGTACTTTTTGCCTCCCCATTAAAATGTATGCTCCTTGAGATTAGGGATCATTTTATTCTTAGTATATGTATATCCAGCACCCAAAACATAGTAGGCACATAATGTTTGTTAAATGATTGGTGATGGCAATTCAGGACCAGGTCTTAGTCACCAGAAATTACAGAAGGGTTAAAGACAAGCCTCCGGGATCAAAGTAGACACAAGGGAACTATGGAGATACTGCAACACTTTGCAGCAGCTTTAAACATTTAGTACCTATTAAATACCTAGCAAGACATGACTGGATGGCAAGAATTGACCAACAGACAAACCTTTCCATATCATAAGTACAGACATAAAATACCTTGGACAACTAGACCAATAAACTGTACTAAAATTAGAGTATCAACACGTACTGAAATATAGCCACAATACATATATTGATATAACACCAATTCACAAAAAATTAAGAACAACATTTTAAATAAATGCCACCATCCCAAGTGCTTGCTCTCTAAGCCGTACAGAATAAAAAGCTTTCAAGGCATAGACACTTGAACAAGGAAATAAAATTCACAACAGAATGAGGTACAGATCACCTCTGGTGTCTTGTCTGCTACTGGAATTGTACCAAGGATGCTTTTAGTAAGCCTACAGAGAATGAGCTTACATCCAAATCCTTCTGTTCAACTATAAACCAGAGTTTTTTTAATCCACTAGTGCTGTTGGACACTGAATAAAAAGGGAATACTAGCAGGATATTGATGTGTCCCATTTCTACATGAATGCCATCAAAGATAAGAATTAGATGAAAATAATAATTCCCCTAAATTTCAACCCATCTTTCATGCTGTGCAGGAAGGAGGTGGGGTTAACAGCAAAGTAGGAGAATTCTAGACAAGGTGGTAAACAGTAGGTACTTCATAGGCCCTGAGACTGTTACTGTAGCTGTATGTACCAAGATATTTTGTTTGTTTGTTTGTTTGTTTTTGGCAGGGCAATTGGGGTTAAGTGACTTGCCCAAGGTCACACAGCTAGTACATGGGTCAAGTGTCTGAGGCCGATTTGAACTCAGGTCCTCCTGACTCCAGGGTCAGTGCTCTACTCACTGAGCCACCTAGCTGCCCCTATGCACCAAGATATTAAGTGATTTGTTTGCCCAGGATAACACAGCCACTATGTATCAGAAGTAAAACTTGAACCCAGATCTTCATGGCTCCAAGGTCAACTCTCTATCTATACAATACCTCTCATCAAATAAATATAAATGATATTGAGGAGATACTACAATTCAAAAAGGGAAAAGCTGAAGACCTTCAGGTTCTTTAATTTCCTAGTTACCCAGGCCCATAACCTTGGTATCATCCTCAATTCCTCCCTCTCACTCACCTCACATATCCAAACTGTTGCCAAATCTTGTGGTTTCTACATTCACATCTGGGTTTCCTTACTCCCAAACTCCCTGCTCTGATTCAGCCTCTCCTCACTTGCCAAGGTGGTTTTTTCTAAAGTGTATGTTTAATTATGTCATTTCCTGTTCAATGAGCTTCAGTGGCTCCCTATGATCTTCAGGATCAAATACCTACTCCTTTGGCACTGAAAGCTCTTCAGAGCCTGTCATCTTCTGACCTTTTCATTCTGCTTACACTTTTCTTTCCTTCCATGCATGTGTTCAGCAACACTGGTCTACTTGTAGCTCCTTGAAAAGATATTCCATTTCTGGTCCCCACACCTTTGCATGCCCCTTCCCCAGGAATGTTCTGCCCCTTCACCTGCTTTGTCGATTCTCTGACTTCCTTTAGAACTTAGCTCAAAGTTCTGTTTCCCAAGGTGACAGCGGTGGAGGGGGGGGGAGGGGGAGAAGGAATTTCTATATTTTTAGAATATTTATAGCAGCTTTCTTTGGGGTGGCAAAGAACTGGAAATGGAGGAGATGCCTGAACAAGTTGTGGTATATGACTCGTGTGGAATACGAAAGTGCTGTAATAAATGATGAGAAGGTAGATTGTAGAAAAACATGGAGAGACTTGCATGAAATAATGAAGAGTGAAATGAGCAGAACCAAAAGAACATTCACAGTTAACAGCAATATTGTTCTAGGGAAAACTTTGAACAACTAAGTAATTTTGATTATAAATACTTAAATCAACTAAAAAAGGACCTATGAGGGAAGATGCTATCTGCATCCAGAGAAAGAACTGATAAACAGATGTACAGTATGGCCACACACACACACACACACACACACTCTTGTGTCTAATGGTAGTCTTCTCTAGGGCAGGGTAGGGAGAGAGGGAGGAAAAAAAGTACACATCAGAGAACAAAAGAAGACAAGAGGAAACACAGAAAAGCAGGGTAGTTTTGAAAATGATGTGTAGTATTTATCACATAGGTAAAAAAAGGAAACAGTGTGAAATGGAAATTCATGGTTTTATACTAAAAAACGAACTTAGCTCAAAGTACTCCCCTCCTCCATTCTGCAATAAGCCTTTTCCTGGGCCCCCAAGCTGCTAATGCCCTCCATTCTCAGAATGCCTACCAGATATATATCTCACATCTAGCCTGTTGTTTCCCCCATTAGAATATAAGTTCTAGGAGGGCAGGGATTGTGTTCTTGCCTTACTTTGCATCCTTTGCTTAGCAAAGTACCTGAGACACAGTGAGTATTTAATAGGCGGTTGCTGACACTGAAGTCACTGAAAATCTCAATGGAAAATCTAAAAATTATAACTAATAATAAAACTGATGACAAAAACAGTACCAATGTCTCAAATGGTTTTGAATAGTAGTTGGGTATACTTCAGACTGGAATTATGAAAAGCCCCTTTTGGGTTTTTTGAGGGCATGAATCCAACTTGCAGACCAATTATACCAAAACAATAATTTTTAAAAGCTGGCATCTGTTATGACCACCAAGAGTAAATATGTTCTCCTGTAGCATTTGACAAAAAGAGTATAAAGGAATTACAAAGTATAAAATGCCTGAACACAGCAAAAATATATCAGAAATTCTGGATCCCTTTACTCAGCAATTGAAAGTAAAGTCAAAAGGTTAAGATGATACAAATAGGTAAAGTAGCACTGTATGCTCACGTCTCGAGCATACACACACAAACACACACACACACACACACACACACACACACACACACACACAAACAGTTCAAAGAGTAATCAAAAATTCCACTACAGAGACTTGAGAAATAAAGAAAAAAGAAGTGAGAGACACTGAAGAAAGATGTAAAAAATTTCTGGTCTATATGGTCACAAGAAGGTCAATATAATGAAAATGTAAGTTAAATAAAGTGAGAAACAGAAAGCTTGTGAATTGCTGGAAGTGAGAGAAACTAGTTTCTTCGAAAGAACTGGAAATTAGCAAGGTCAGCCTCACTGGGTGGGGGAGGGCAAGGGAGGGAAATTTTGGAAATCAAAATTTGAAAAGAAAAGAATGCCAAAAATAAATAAGTGAATAATAAACATTTTAAGGAGCAAAAAAAAGTAGCAGGGTTATATAATATTATTAATTGTTGGCTCAAATACTTCAAGCTGGTATATCAATTACTAGTAAGGCACTTTACTAACATCCTTTTAGATGTAAACCTGATCCTACCTTTCTTAACAGAAGGTAAAGCATATCTGCACAAGATGAAAACACCAGAGAGCCCTACAAATACAAGCCAATTATGATATACGTATGAATATGGCATTCACAGCTTATATCACTAAAAAAATAATCACAAGAAAATAATATATCACTTGAAAGTCCTGGGGGTATAAAACTTATTATCGACTTGGTAATTATTAAACAAGCAGTCCAAAAGCACCATAATATTTATACAGCCTATACTGTCACAAAGCTCTAACTCACTTCTGCATTCATGGCTTATTCATTTACTGCAAATAAATAAAATCGACATATGCTTAGTGAGAATGCTTGAGTACATAATCTGCCTGGAAAACTGTTCTCTACCAAAAACCTACCATCAACATAATAATATGAAAAGCTGACAAAAACTGTAGCATTTTTTGAGAAGTCCACTTACGCTCACTAAAGTTCTGCCTAGCTTTAAGCCAATTACTTTTCTTCCTAAATAGTGAGCAAAGTAGAAATGGCAGGAATCTATCAGTCACCTCCTGAAATAAATTCCCAAATTACAGACTCCTAGAAACAGCCCAAATCCATGGTTTTCGGACCAAAGAAAAATATGGCAAATATCTAGAAAGAAAGAACTCAAGTACCAAGACGCCACAGTCGGGATCAAACTATAATCCACCACTATAAAGGAGCAAAGAACTTGAAATATAAATGATCTAAAAGGCAGAGAATATGTATGGGCTTATAGCCAAAAATAACTTATCTAGGAAAACTTAGTATAATGCTCCAGGGGGAAAAATGGATCCTTAATTAAACAGAGGACTTCTAAGCATTCTTTTATTTTTGTTTTTGGTTTTTTTTGGAGGGGGGAGGGCAGAGCAATTGGGGTTAAGTGACTTGCCCAAGGTCACACAGCTAGTATGTCAAGTGTCTGAGGCAGAATTTGAACTCAGGTGCTCCTGACTCCAGGCCTGGTGCTCTACTCACTGTGCCACCTAGCTGCCCCACTTCTAAGCATTCTGGATGAAAAGACCAGACCCATGAAGAAACTATGAAGTTCAAACACAGGAGTGAAAAGAAACATAAGAAGGTAAATATAAATGAACAATGATAAAGTACTAAACAAGGACAAACTGCTCACATTCACGTATGGGGAGATGATACATATGTCCCATTGAACCCCATCCTCATCAGGGATCATGGAGGGAGCGCAATTAGATAAGTCCTAGGAGTGGTTCTGTTATGTCTTGATGAACTGAATAGAAAGGAAAAGGAAGAGGACTACACTATGGGGAAGCGAGAAAGGGGCAGAGAAAGGGAAGGGAGAAAAGGGAAAGTTGGTGAAAACTGTGGTAGATTAAGAGAGGGATTAAAACAAACTCTAAAAAGGCAGAAAAAAACCCTAACACTCTTTGAGGTAGAAAGAATGGGAATCTGAAGAAATGTCTATAAACTGGGCAACGGATGAACTAGTTATGGTACCTAAATGTGATGGAATACTAATGTGCTGATTTCTTATCAGCATAATGACCAACTATGACTCCAGATGACTAATGATGAAACATGCTCCCCACACCTCCTTACACAGCAGGGAAGGATTCAGAATAAAGAATGAGACCAATTTTTTTCTGGATATGGCCAGAAATGTGGAAATTTGTTTTGCTTGCCTATATATGTTTGTAATGGGTTTTGTTTTTATTGTGTTCTCAAATGGCAGGGAGGGGTGGGGTAAATTGGATGATTAAAACAAAATATTTTTTGAAAAATTTAAAAAAACCCACTTTAATACTAAAACAAAATACAACTGAAAAAAAATTTAGATGATTAAAAAAAATTAAGACAACCCAATTTAAAGGCATTTTGGGAGATGGAGCATTGTGCATGAGGGACAGTTAAGTGGGGCAGTATGGCCACACCAGAAATATCTTTCACTTTCATAATTTAGTTCTAGAACTGAGTGCACTGCATAATACCTCTCTACAGAGAAGAAGGTTGTTTGATCATTGTTCCTCTAAAGCCAAGACTGGCACACACAGTGTTTCTGGGGAACTGTCTAATTATGTTGCAGAGGGGGTGGGGGGGGGGATGAGGAGGAGTGTATGCTTGTATAGCTCTAAGTGTCATATAGGTTAACCAAGGTAACCAAGCAACTGCCCTCCCCAATTAATGTTCTTTATCTTTTCCAAAGCACTGTGTTCATTGATCCCTTGAATCCTTGAAAGGCTCAAATGATTCAATGGAAAAAATCCTGAACTTAGGGATTAGAAGACGTGGGTCAAATCCAATCTCTGGGTCTTAAGAATTGGGCAAGTCACTTCTCTCTGTCCCCCCCCCCCCCGCCCCGTTTTCTTAACTATAAAACAGGAATGACAATACCTGTGGTACCAATCTCACAAAGCTATTAGGAAAAAGGGGCTTTTAGTAAACTGTAACATGCTACAAGAATGGAAGCTACTATACCTGTTGCTACCGTCTCCTTGGCATTAATTTCAAGACTCTCTCAAGCCTTCCCTCCCTGGAACTATGTAACTTTAGAGCAGGAAAGGCTCTTGGGGTTCAGCTAGTCTGAAACCTCTGTTTATAAAGTATCTGTAACATCCCCGTGAAATGACTTCTACTTCTGGACTGAACACCGCCAGAGGAACTCACAAACCTGTGTGATAATTGAGTCCACTGCCCATGTTTATTATTTAATCTCAAACGCTGTATTACAGAAGTAACCACCTTTTTATCGTTCCTTTCATACCTCCTTTACCACGTGGTGCCCAACTTTTTTCTCTCTCAAGCTTCAACCACCACTCTTTCTCCAGCCTTTCTACTTCACTGATCAATCAACATTAACTAACACCAACTCCTTTCTCTACTCCACTCCACACCATAAACCCTCTAATATCATCTCCTGTTCTTTCCTTTTGCTGCAATGAAGGAGGAAGTGGCCCTTTTCTCTATACCCACACAAATTCCTCTTTATGTGTGTTCTTGAACCCTGGTACTCTCTCCCCGCTCATCTCCACCTCCTGGCTTTCTTCAAATGTCAGATAAAGTCTTTTGCAAGAAACCTTTCCAGGTCTCCTTAGTTTTCTAGCTTGTTTGCACACATCCTTTGCATGTTGTCTCCCCATTAGATGGTGAACTTTTTTTTTTTTTGCCTTTTTTGGTATCCCTAGCCCTTAGCATAGTGCCTGAGTCATAACAGGTGTTTAATGAATGCCACTTGATTATCTGTCTCCTTTGGAAGGCTCTTTCTGTATTCAAATCAAGATTCAGACTTATTAGCTTTCTGTCCTCCAGCTAATCTCTTAACTTCTGATTGCCTTAGTTTCCTCAACTATATCATAGCACCTAACTCCCAGGGGTGTTGTGAGGGTCAAATGAGACTGTAATTATAAAGTGCTTAGTATGACACCTGGTACATAATAGGTACTATGTAAATACCAGCTCTTTTATTAAGCTTGATCATGTCCCCTCACCTTCACCATGAAAAATTTCAGGTGAAAGGAACCTACATCTATGGCCATCTGGCCTAACTCATACCTAAAAAAGAATTCCCTCCACAACCTATCTGACAAAAAGTTACTAAGCTCTTGCTTAAAGTCCTTTAATGAGTAGGATAGAACTCACTAATATCCCGAGGGAGCCCAAGCCTTTTTTATAGCCCTATGTTCTAATTATGAGAAAGGTCCTCCTTACAGTAAACCTAAACTTGCCCCTTTTCAACTTTCACTAACTGAACTGTTTTCTAAGATGAGGAAGAAGAAGCCATTCTAGGTGATAACCCTTTAAATACCTAAAGGCAGCCTCATTTCTCTCTTCCCTTCACAAGTCACCTTGTTCTCCAAGCTAAACATTTTTCAATCTTTCCTTAATTGCTGGCTATTTCTCCCTTTCCTATAAAATGCTCAGGTTGCCCCATCCTTAAAAAAAAAAAACTTCACTTGATTTTGATATTTCCTTAAGCCACTTCCTCTATCTCTTTCTTTCCTTTCAGTCAAAAGCCTAGAAAAGGTTCTTCATACAACTTTGCCTTCAATGTCACATCCCACTCATTTCTTTGTAAGGTGAAAACTTGTGTCCTAACTCACGATTCAACTGAAAAGACACTACAGCTTTTGGTACTGATGCCCATTCCCCTTACTCCTCAAAATTCTCTTCTCCCTATGCTTCTGTGACACTATTCTCTGCTGGTTCTCTGGCTGTTTGATCATACCATTGTGCCCCCTAAACATGAGTTTCACCCAAGGTTCTGTGTCGGATTCTTTCTTCTTCTCTTTTACTACTTTGATCTCATCTGTATCCAGAGTTTCAAGTATCACTCCTATGTACTCTAAATCCATGACATGTTTGTGACATCAGAAGCTTTTAGACCACATGGGTTTAAGTCACATTTTTGCAACGATTTTAGGTCATGTGGGTGAGTCTCACGTGTGACTCACCTTTGACCCTGCACAAGATATATAAAACCAGGGGTTGGCTTTCCTTTTTCTGAGCTCTGAGTTACAGCAACAGTGATGCGTGACTCTGGGCCAGGCGTTGTCGAGCTCCCGGCTGAACCCAGATGTTGGTAACTATGAATTACATTTGGTCTGTTTATAAATGTATATTTGTATTTGCTCTGAAGTTCAGGGTGCTGGCTTTTTCCCCTGAACTTAGTGAAAGATATTTGTATGCTAGATTAAATTGAGATTGTTAACCCCTTAACGTTGCTTTCCTTAGTAAAGCAGATCAAAAGAACCTGGGCTTGCAGCATTCTGTGAGCTGGTTGTTGTTGGTTTTACACCCCCACAGCAGCTGCTAGCCGGATTGTTACAACAAATGGTCTCAAACCCATGTAAACTAGGCTTTCCCTTGAGGCAAGGAGGTCACCAAAGACTCTTAATTTAATCAAGGAAATAAAGGCCAAACTCTTCAAGGGCACTTGGTTGAATTAAGTGCTAAGAGCCCATTTTGATTGCCAAAACACCAGTTGACAACCTTTTGCCTTTTAATTGGTCTTCTTGCTTCTATCTAGTTCTTTTACTGTCTAGTCTCAATCTCTCCATAAAGACAAGAAATGCTTTATCAAAGGTTTTGCTAAAATCTAGGTACACTACATCCCCAAATTTTCCTCATCTACCACTCTGGTAATATTATCAATAAAAGATCCATTAAAAAAAGAAAAGTATTATTCTATGCACATGAAAATTATAAAGAAAATTATATACAACTAGACAAGCAACAAATAAGTAGCATAACTTAAATAGGTCATAAAAGCAAATTATAAAATATAAGGGGAAAAATATCTTTTAAGCAGATTCTCCTATTTTCTTGTCAGGTGCAAAAGGAAATTAAAATACAGTTTTAAAAACTCAAAAGAATACTTACTTCACCAGAGAGGCAGCTTCAGGAAGCACTTCAGCAAATGATTCTCGGAATATGATTGCATTTTTCCGTTTGCAGTTCTGTATAACATCATTGGCCAGGTAAAAGAGATTCAGTCGGTGTGGAAAGGCAGCTAGAAATGAATAAAGATTTTTTTTAAAAAATTAGTACCTATATGTGATATTGCCACAGGTAAGTCTTCTCAGTTGTATACTAAGTATGTCTACCTTTCATTTCCTCAGATTGATCTGATGGCAGTAAGACCAAATAGAGAAGTATTTTGATAACCTACTCCCTGAATGAGCTGTTTTCTGGAGATATGAAACTGAATGGTTATTATGGTATTTGACCATTTATCTTCTCAAGTAAATTAAAACTACAATCTACAAAAGAAGTATAATCTATCTGAAAAGTCAACAATTAATACCTGAATATTTTAAGGTAACTTTAAGCTGTGACTAGTGAATATAGCAACTGAAATATCTTATAGCTGACCTATTATGTAGCTGGTAAAACTGCTGAGAAAATCCAAAGAATATGTCCCTTCTCCCCAGGGACTTTTTGCCCGTGATATTCATCATATTAACCTGAGATCTTCCTGAAAGAAATAATCATAATGTCCAAACCAATACTAAAGCTTTAATGACCTAATAGTAAAGCTTTAATACAGAAAAGTAAATAGCTGAACAAAACATATGTAGCTCATAGGGATACTTTGGTCAGCAGCTCATCTTGTCAGCTGCCATGGACATAGTAATCTGGACCTCGCTCCTGAAATGATGGGAGAGATAAGGGGATCCAAAAGTCTAAAACTTAGCTGCTAGTTATGGGACTCTGGGCAAGTCACTTAACCTCAATAATAATTTCCATTGGAGTTTCTTTCACTGATGAAATGACAGATATAAACCCAATCTTCTAACCCCCCTCCAATGATGATAATGACAACTACCATCACCACCACCACTAACCTTGCTGGTGTCCTCAGAAAACTTAAAATCTAGTGGGGAAAATGAGATGTATACATATTAAAAAGATCAACTAAAAATACAAGGCAGGTTATTACCAAAGGAATGGTAGAATGGGGATATGTATGTTAATGGAAAAATGAACAGAATGGGAATGAAGAAACAGAGGTTTTAGTCCATGTCTGGTCCCTGACTAGCTGTCAGACAGCAAATTAACCTCAAATTTATTCACCTGTAAAACAAAAGGACTTAGGACAAGATCCCTTTCAACTTTAGTTTGTAAGTATTAATGATCTAAATATAGGAACTAAGAGGACAGAATAATAACTATTCCTGGAGGGGTCAGGAAAGCTTCAGAGAAGAATTGGGATTTGAACATGGAAGGTAGATAGTAATTAAAAAATACAAAGAAATGAGAACCATATTCCAATTTAAAAATGTGCAACTAAAATGAAGAGGTTCTTTTTGAAGGAAAACAAGGAAGGGAGGATGGAAAATTAATGACCTATTTAGGGCAAAGATTTTGCATAGGGGGATGGAGGGATGTAAGCTTAGAAAATCACCTGTAGTACTGTGGAAGGTTGGTCAATATGGTATGTTGTTTAAAGAGAAATGCCACAGAATTGTGTTTTTAACTATGTTATATTCAGAATTTGTACTAATGACTTGGATGATCACGTTTTGAATTTTGATGACAGAAAGCTGATAAATTATATAAAATTTTAGTTACTCAATTCAATATACATGAAGCACTTTAGATTCTTGGGAAAAAGGCAAAAATAAAAATCTATATAGATAATTATTAGTTCATAAACTCCAAGTAAGCATATGTGGTTCCTTCCTGACCATTTCCACACCATCCCTCCTGAACTCCAACTATCATCTCCACCCCACCCCACCCAAACTTTTGAAACCAGTGGTGAGCCACAGCTTTACCTTGCCTGTCACCAGGCTTACAGACTTCCTCCCTTCACCCTCTTCCCAAGCTCACCTTTTGAATATAAGCTCTTTGAGGATGGGAACTGTCTTGCTTGCTGGTACTTATATGCTTAGCACAGTGCTTGGCACACAGTAAACATGGATCGATCTTCCTTCCTTCCTATCTATCTGTCTATCTATCTATCTATCTGTCATACTTGCGAAGGTTTGCATTTATCTGTTTACTTGTGGTCATTCTGTGAATCTCAAGCAAAGACTTGAATAAGTAGCGTTCGCAAGGGCAAGAAGATCATTCACTAAAAAATGTCAAGACGTTTGCTGCCACCCCCTAAAAGTCTCTCCATTTCATGACTAAGGGATACCACCACAATCTTCCCAGCCACCCAACTTCAAAATAGTCATCTTCTGACTACTTATTCTTAGCTCCTTCAATCAAATAACTATCCCATTCATTTATATTTTTTACATCTCTCATCTCTTTTTCTTTCTTTCTTTTCCTGTCCTTACCACCCTTATAATCTTATGGCCTGTCTTCCATCTATCCTCCCACCTCTTCCTGCCCTTTCCAAGTCATCCAACACAGTGCCGCCAGACTAAATTTTTTACAAAACTATTTGATTACTTAATTTCCCTACTAAAAACTATTTGTAGATTTCTCCACTGCAAATGGGGTAAAATCCAAGCTTCTTATGTGCCAAGTTCAGCACAGAAATACCTTCACCATTTAGTCCCCCACCAACATAATGTGTTCTCTCTCACCTTGGCTGTTTTTTTTTCCTCTAATAAAGATAGGACAGGACTTGTGATTTCATTTGTATAGGAAATTCTTCATAACGAAGCTCTATCAAAGCACCTCCATAAATGTTCTGTAACTTCTTGTCTTAAGAGCTGCTTGGGGCATGAAATCTCCAGGAAGATTCAGCCAGGATGTATCAAAGGTGGTACTTAAACCTAGGTCCTACTGAGTCCAGGGCAGCTCTTTCTAAATACAGACACCTGGCCTCTGGCTTTTCCTAATGCCATCTACCCACAGAATAAAAGTCTCACTTTTGTCCAACTAGTTGTAAATAACATCCATCTTATCATCTCATTTTGCCCTGGTCTCAGATCTGGCAACTTCATCATCTCTATGCCACATCTCCCCAAACATTTTTACAAGGAAAGCAAATTGTAGAACAATTAACTTTTCACTTCAGCACTAAGTCTGGGAAGGTCTTTAAATGTAAATGTAGCTCATTTGTCAATGCTATTTCCTCTTCTCCCCGCAGCAGCCCCAGATTAAGAAAAACATTTACAAAATTATAAACTCAGATAGCTACCAATAAACATAATTATGAAAAGAGAATTACACATGAAACCAGGTCAAGCTTATTTATCTTTTTATAAGTATACAAAATATTTAGAACTGTAACTCCAATACTGCCCTGTTACGATCTCTTTTGGAACTTCCTTCTTCTCTCCTCTGGTATATAATATAAATGTTTCATCAATGCATCTGCCATCTCTTTTTCTTCTGGCATTGCTATTACTACCACTCCCAAACAAAACAAAATTAAATGCCTTCCCTTCTAAAAATAAATAATAAAAAAATAGATCTACAACTTGGTTATGTCAGAAGAAGTATGCCTCATTCTGCACTGCTAGTCCCTCACCAGAGTCATGGTTGTCTAGCAAAATGATGAGTTCTTAAGCCTTTGAAGTTATCTTCTTTCATGACTAAGCAATATCAAAACGTTGATTTAGGGAGAGTGTGGTATAGTGGATAGAGTGCTAGACTTGCAGTCAGAAGGAACTGAATTAAAATCCTGTCAGACTTTTACCACCAATGTGACCCTGGGTAAGTCAGTGTCATTTCAGCCTCAGCTTCCTCACCTGAAAAATGGGGATTATAATATCACCTAACTCACAGGATAATTTGCAAGGATCAAATGAGACAACATATGCATAAATTAAATTGCTATGTAAATGTTATCTGACATTTAACTTGAATGACCTAATCAAATTCTGAACAGAATTTTTCTACTTTATGCTCTACCAACAAATGTTGGTCCATAATCTGTAATTACTTTCATGGTTGTTTTTTTAATTCAACCAAATATTTACCTATAAGCACTGTAACAAGAAATAACCAAATGTTTCATGAAATGATGCTTCTTGGTTTTTTTGGAATGTAAGATAAAACTGCCAACCCTTTCGTTTGTCTCTCCAAGGAGAGCCTATAAGCTATCCTTCCAATTAGCTGAAACATGCTTCTATCTTTCTACTTTTGGCCCCTTTTCTGCCATTATCACTGCAGATACAAGGGCCTCTAATCCAGGAATAGGGGCCATTTTGTATTTTTTTCTTTGTTTTACGAGTTACCATGGCCAAAGAATTCACCACCAAGGGTCTGGTAAAGAGTGTCTACCTACTTAGCTAGGCTGGTTCTTGGGAAGCAGACACAATCTTCTTATGGAGAAGGATGATGAAAGATTATGAACAATATTGACTCAAAACAGTGAGTAGAAAGAAAAAGAAGTTTAAAGTCAGTGTGGCAAGAGACTCAACTAAGCAGGGTCATTCAGAGAGCATAAAAGATGAAATTGGAAGGAAGACAATAAAAGAATGATGGAAAATATTGGAAAAGATTTTTATAACAAAATATTTTCATCATTAAGACCATTGGAGTCACCACATTTGGATTCTATCAATTCAGCCCCAAAAGTGCTTACAAAAATAAGTGGAAATGGTATTAAAGGAAACAAAGATAGGGAAAAATGGGCCTATCAGGCTATTGTTACATGAGGAAGTCTATGCTGGAGGTGACATAATTTTGAAGGTATTGAAGGACTGAATCTCAAATCATCTGAGGGAGGAGGAGAAGATAACAAAAGCATAGAAAAACATCTTAGATTTTGCTATTATAACAAATAAAGGTTCCTGAGATCATCTTCTCATATTGGTAACTACAGACCCATGCCTACCTTTCCATCCATATAAAATTTTTAATAGAACAATTATATATATTAAGTGCTTCCAGGATGAGGATATTAGGAGGGAAGAGGAAGACTTTCCTAACTGATACTATTAAGAAGCCCACATCTTCGCCATAACACTGACAGGGTCATGGGACCTGAACTCCTAAAAAAAGGGAAAGACCTCAGTCCTTGAACTTTCTCACACATTTCAGCCCTGGCATTTTGCTGAGGCATCCGGACCATCCCAGCCTTTCATGGTTTGCACCTGGCCCACCCCAGGCTACTTGCCACTCCTTGATCCCATCCATGTTTTCTCACAGTCTTTTCTACATTACCAATCTTACCCCAATTAAATTGTGCAGATTTGTTTGGAATCTTGCCCACCTAACTGGTGTTATAATAAAACCTCACTACTCTGATTGAAAGAAGGCTTGAGTGGTCAAATCCTTTCCAGGCAGACATGCCCTGTACTGCAACAACACAACTGACCCAAGTCACAGAGAATACAAGATCCCCTGTGATTTTTGATAACAAAATTAATTTGATTGGTAGAGCAAAATGACTCATTAAGGGCTCTCTTCCAATAAGATGTCTCCTGTGTATAGATAAAAATTATATAAGATTTCTTGAAAGGTGTTACAAAAGAGATAACCTTGCTCATAGTGCTTGATCAAAGCTCTATGATCATTAATATCAAACAATGCATAGAGTAGGAAGATACACGTTCGTCAAAGGTATTCAACATTAATACGGGAAAAGATCTGTCAAAGTAAGGGTTGAGAAGGCATTCTCAGGAGATGATGAGTTCATCCTAATGCTCTTACCTGTGCTTTTGTTGTGTCAAGTCCAAGAGTAGCCTTCCTATTCAAATGAACAGACAAATCACAGAGCTCGAAACTCTCTCTCTACAGAGAACAAACCTGCGCTCATCTTAAATCTCTTCCTCTTCCACTCATTTCATCCTTTGGTTCTGAGTCCTGGCTTTCCTTGGCTACTCTTCCCAGTATTAGCTGAACTTTCACTCATTCTCCTAACTCACTAGACAAGATGGGGGAGTTGAAATATTCTTTTTTGTTTGTTTTTAGTTTTTTCTCTTAACAATTATTTTATTATTTAGTTTACAACATGGATTTCCACAAGATTTTGAGTTACAAATTTTCTCTCCATTTCTACCCTCCGCCCCCCCACTCCAAGATGGCATATATTCTGATTGCCCCATTCCCCAGTCAGCCCTCCCTTCTGTCAACCCCTCCCAATCTCCTTTCCTTCTTGTAGGGCAGGATAGATTTCTATGCCCCATTCCCCTATATATCTTCTTTCTCAGTTGCATGCAAAAACAACTTTTTTTGAGCATCTGCTTTTAGAACTTTGAGTTCCAAATTCTCTCCCCTCTTCCCTTCCCACCCACCCTCCCTAAGAAGGCAAGCAATTCAACATAGGCCACACATGTATCATTATGTAAAACACTTCCACAATACTAACTATATTTGCCTCCATCCTGTCCTGTCCCCCTTTATTCAATTTTCTCCCTTGACCCTGTCCCTTTTCAAAAGTGTTTGCTTTTCATTACCTCCTCCCCCTATCTGCCCTCCCTTCTATCATCCCCCCTTTCTTATCACCTTCCTTCTACTTTCCTGTGGGGTAAGATACCCAATTGAGTGTGTATGTTATTCCCTCCTCAATTCAAATCTGATGAGAGCAAGATTCACTCATTCCCCCTCATCTACCCCCTCTTCCCTTCCAACAGAACTGCTTTTTCTTGCCACAATTTACCCCATTCTATCTCTCCCTTTCTCCCTCTCAGTATATTCCTCTCTCACCCCTTAATTTTTATTTTTAGATATCATCCCTTCATATTCAACTCATCATGTGCCGTATGTATGTATGTATGTATATTCCCTTCAACTACCCTAATACTGAGAAAGGTCTCATGAATTACAAACATCATCTTTCCATGAAGGAATGTAAATAAAACAGTTCAACTTTAGTTAGTCCCTTATGATTTCTCTTTCTTGTTTATCTTTTCATGCTTCTCTTGATTCTTGTATTTGAAAGTCAGATTTTCTATTCAGCTCTGGCCTTTTCATTGAGAATGCTTGAAAGTTCTCTATTTTATTGCAAATCCACATTTTGCCTTGGAGCATTATACTCAGTTTTCCTGGGTAGGTGATTCTTGGTTTTAATCCTAGCTCCTTTGACCTCTGGAATATGGTCTTCCAAGCCCTTCGATCCCTTAATGTAAAAGCCACTAGATCTTGTGTTATCCTGATTGTGTTTCCACAATACTCAAATTGTTTCTTTCTGACTGCTTGCAGTATTTTCTCCTTGATCTGGGAACTCTAGAATTTGGCAACAATATTTCTAGGAGTTTTCTTTTTGGGATCTTTTTCAAGAGATGATTGGTGGATTCTTTCAATTTCTATTTTACCCTCTGGCTCTAGAATATCAGGGCAGTTCTCCTTGATAATTTCTTGAAAGATGATATCTAGGCTCTCTTTTTGATCATGGCTTTCAGGTAGTCCAATAATTTTAAAATTATCTCTCCTGGATCTATTCTCCAGGTCAGTGGTTTTTCCATTGAGATACTTCACATTGTCTTCCAGTTTTTCATTCCTTTGGTTCTGTTTTATAATTTCTGGATTTCTCATAAAGTCAGTAACTTCTACTTGCTCCAATCTAATTTTTAAGGTGGTATTTTCTTCAGTGGTCTTTTGGACCTCCTTTTCCACACAGGTAATTCTGCCTTTCAAGGCATTCTTTTCCTTGTTGGCTTTTTGGAGCTCTTTTGCCATTTGGGTTAGTCTATTTTTTAAGGTTTTGTTTTCTTCAGTATTGTTTTGGGTCTCCTTTAGCAAGTCATTGACTTGTTTTTCATGGTTTTCTTGCATCACTCATTTCTCTTCCCAATTTTTCCTCTACTTCTCTAGCTTGCTTTTCCAAATCCTTTTTGAGCTCTTCCAAGGCCTGAGGCCAGTTCATATCTTTCTTGGAGGTTTCTGATATAGGCTCTTTGACTTTGTTGACTTCTTCTGGCTGTATGTTTTGGTCTTCTGTCAACAACAAAAAAAAGGTTCTATAGTCCGAGTCTGTGTCCTTTTTCACTGCCTGGTCGTGTTCCCAGGCAACTACTTGACCTTTGAGCTTTTTGTCAGGGTATGATTGCTTGCAGAGTAGAGTACTTTGTCCCAAGTTTGAGGGGCTGCACTGCTGTTTTCAGAGCTACTTCTGCTGCACTGTCACCGCAAGCTCTGCCACAGCAGCCCTTCTCCCCCCACAAGAACCACCAACCAGGAATGCGACCCAGATCCAAGCCCCTGCCCTCCCGCTCTGGTCTGCCACTTGATTCCTCCCGTTGTGTGAGCCAGGGACTCTGAAAGCAGCTGATGCAGAAGATCCACCACCACACCACCTCTGCTACCCCCAGGGCTGGGGCCGGACCACCCTCTCACCTGATCTAGCAGTTTACCCACTAACCTGCTCCATGGTCTTTGGCATTTGTAGGTTGAGAAGTCTGATAACTGCCAAAGCTCAATGATTCATGGCCCTAAGGCCTGCTCCAGTTGATGCCCGGTCTGGTCTGTCCTGGAGTGGGCCATGCTGGGCTGTGCTCTGCTCTTAGCACCGTGTGATAGGCCCTTTCCAGCGACCATCCAGGCCATCCTGGGCTGGAGACCTGCTTCCCTCTGCTTTTCGTGAGTTCCACGCCTCTAGAATTTGTTTAGAGCCATTTTTTAAAAGTGTATGGAGGGATTTGAGGAAGCAAGTCCCTGCTTTCCAGCTGCCATCTTGGCTCTGCCCCCTATTCTTTGTTTCTTACTACCACTTCCAAGGTCACCCTCTACTACCATCACTCAATAGCTTCTCCTACTTTAAGGTTCACTCCGTCTCTATTTGCCACTCAATCAAAATAATGGTATTTGTCACTGCAATAGCTTTCTGGTGGCTCCTTCAGCATCAGATATAAAATCCTCTGGCATTCAAAGTCCTTTATAGCCTGGCCCATCCTACTTTTCCAGTCTTTTTGCACCTTACTCACCTCCATATATGTAATTATCTAGTGACAATGGCTCCCTTATTGATCTTCACAAATGCTGTCTCCCATGCTTGGAATTCTCTCCCTCCAAATTCCTTGAGCTTACTACAAGTTTCAGTTAAAATCCCAAATTTAAGTTTTCCTGATCCTCTTTAGTACCAGCACCTTCTCTCTATGGATTATCTTCAACATACCCTGCATATAGTTTGCAGATTGCTTCTCCAATTACACTGTGAAGTCCTTGCCAGAAAGAACTGTCTTTTGCCTTTGTTTGTGTCCTCAGTGCTTAGAATAGTGCCTGGCTCAGAGTATGTGCTTAATAAATGTTTACTGATTGGTAGCTGCCAGTAGGTTGCAGCACATGAAATTACCAAGAAGTAGAAAGTATGTCATCAAAGAAATCTGTGAGCAAAAAAGACAGGCTTCTCAGGTAGTCAGTGTGATGAGTGAATTAACAGCTTTCGTGCTTCACTGGAATCCTTGAAACATCAAGGGAAAGTAAAGAATTCTTCTTCCCCTCCCCCCACTGGTGGACCCACTAGGAAATAGCAGAAATGTGTGGGTAGTGATCTGCATCACTGAAAGGCATTCCCACCCTGATGAGATTACAGATCCATCTGAGTATGTCAAAGACATCAACATTCTTCCAGCTATTCAGGCTGGCAACCTCAGTCATCCTCCACTTTTCTCTTAACCCCTGCTCCCCATATCCAATCAGTTGCTGAGTTGTGTCAATAAAAGCTGCTCAAGATCTCTGACATATATCCCTTTCTCTTCATTCACACAGCTACCACCATACCTTTTTCAGACCCTCCTCACCTCTCCCTTGTATGTTCTAATTCATGTCTCCACATCTGTCCTCACCTTTTTCTAATTCATTTTCCACACAGCTGCCAGTAAGACAGTTTCAAAGCACAGGTCTGACCACATCATTTTTCTGCTCAAAAGGTCAATTCTCCTATATGGAATTTGAAGCTCTTTACAATTATCTCCACTCTACCTCTCAAGGCTTACTTCAGAGGAACTCCACTTTCTGGCCAAAGCCTCCTGCTGGCTCTTCCTCCTTAGACAAAACTCCACTCCTTTGCGAAGGCTCTCTCTTTGTCGTCACAGTTTTCTTCAAAGCTGGGCTAAAGTACCATCTTGAACATAAAAGTCTTTCCTGATCCTCCCCACTACTAGCACCCCTCTCCCCAATTACTTTGTATTTCCCTTGTATATACATATATCTAAGACACAGCACGTTGGAGTGAAGAGAAAACGATCCTCAAAGCCAGGAAAAGGTGACATGAATTCTAGCCCTACCTCTGACACACACTGGCTGTGTGACCCTCAGGAAGTCACTTAAACTTCTCTAGGCAATTCCCTAAGGCTAAAAGTTATAGAGAAAGTGGTGACTTGCATTGGTACATGAGGTTTCCTTACAATTAAATCATGGGTCCTTATGCCCAAGTGTACATATTGTTTCCCCTATAGATTACAAGTTCTATGAGGTCAGAGAGGATTTCTTTTTTCGTTATTTGTATCACTAAACACATAGATAGCAATAATTAATCCAGGAGTTGGCAGACTAAAGTCTATGGATCAAATCTGACCTGCCACTGAAGCCGGCTTCTGTCTTCAAAGTGATTACATACTAATGAGAAAGAAAACATGTAAATAAATAGGTACATACAAGATTAGAGAGGAGGTAATGTTAGAGGGAAAGGCAGCTGGGGGGAACTGGAAAGATCTGCACATGGGAGAATTTGAGCTGTCTTGAAGGAACCCAGGGATTCTAAGAAGGAAGAGAACAGGGTGAGTGACTCAGATCTGGGAACAGTCAGTGCAAAGGTATGGAGACAGAAGAAAGGGTAGGGGAAGAGGCCAGGTGAAGAAGAGATTGAAATTGGCGGGGTTTAGAATTGATTCAGGGGTGATAAAGAGCCAGTGGAGTTTACTGAGTAGGGATATGATATGGGAAAGACCTGTGCTTTAGTAAAAATCACTTTGGCACCTGCGTAGAGCAGTGATGTCAAGCTCAAACAGAAACATAGCCTTGCAACTTAGAAAACCACACATTAACACTATGTTATATTTTTGTTTGGTTAAACATTTCCCCATTACATTTTTGGAGAGCCACAAGTTTGACAAATCAGGTACAGAGGATGGGCTAGGGTAGGGAGAGATATGAGTCCCTGAGAGTAAATAGAAGACTACTACACCAGTCTAGGAAAGAAGTGAAAAGGGCTCAAAGTATGGAAGTAGCTGTGTAAGTGGCAAGAGGGGGCTGAGAAAGGCTGTGAAGGTATGGATTTGTATTTGTGGTGAGGATTTGTATTGTGAGGTGAACAGAAGTGAGGAGTGTAGAAGGGCACTGAGGGTGTGATCCAGGAGAATAAGAGAATGGTGATGCCCTCCACAATGACAGGGAAGTTTGGAAGAGGGCAGATTGGGGGCAAGACAGAGTTTTGGAAATGTCTAATTGACAGCTGGAGATATGAGCATGGAGCTCAGAAGAGATAGTAGGGTTGGATATGCACATCTGGGATTCATATGCATAGACATGATAACTGAATTCATGTCTGGCAAGAGAGTAAAAAGTAGAGGGCCCAAGAAAGAGCCTTAAAGGAAACCCTATGGGGTCCAAAATAATCCAACCTGCAAGAAAAACCACTGAGGTAGAGCTCTGGACCAGTAACTATTTATTAAAGGGACTAAACCCTTCAATGAACAGGACCTCAGATCTTCCTCATGATCTGAGATGCTCCCTTTCCCAAGGGCCTCAGTGCTTGGTACCCTGAGATTCAGAAGAGGCTTTTGCTTTTGACCTTACAGAAGGGACAGAAATGATACACTTGGCATAGGTGGTCACCGGATGGGCAAGGCAAGGGTCATCTATGTTGACTAAACGGTCTTAAGAAGGGCCCCTCATGTTGGGTGAGAGGTGGTTTGGAGATAAAAAATAAGTTGGGGGACTTTCCCTATCATGTCAAGACATTATACCATGCAGGGCATGGTCACATACTCATCATCCAAAAGGGTGGAGGTCCTCTAGTCTAATCACTCATGGTTAGGTAACTGAACTGTATAACAACCAGTAAGCTTTAAAACAGGTTAGTGAAGAGTGAACTTACAACTTGTAGTTTAAAGTTTGGGACCTAATATGAGAGAATCTATCTAACTGTGTCTAATTATTTCCATATCTAAGATATGTAAGATATGTATTAATACATGCAATTCTGATACTCATGTTAGTTGACTAGACTGATTAAATGTTTATTAGGAGATAAGTATAATACTAATAATTGCTAACAATCACTACCTCTATGAAATCACACTAAGGATGTGACAAGAATGAAGATCCAGCAAAGGAGAATGAGAAGGAATGGTCAGAAAGGTAGAAAGAGAACTGAGTGAGCAGTGCCGTGAAAATCCAGAGAAGAGAGAGTATATAGGAAGAGAAGGTGAGTAGGGTCAGAAGCTTCAGAGAGATCCACAAGTATGAGGACTAAGAAGGACCATTAGATTTGGTCATTAAGAAGTCATTGCTAACTTTAGGCAGAGCAGTTTCAGTTGAAAATGTGTAGCGCCTGGCACATATAGCAGATGCTCAAGCGATGTCTGTAGGTTGATTTGTCAACCCGGTGGTTGCCTACAGAATGATCAAAGTACCATGATCATCACCACTCTAACCCATCTTCTACTCAGCAGTCAAACTGATTTTCCTGAAATGCAAATCAGACCATATCCTCCCCCTTTCCCCTCATTCATTCACCTCAACCACTTCATCCAGGAAAAGAGGTGGAGTCAACAAACACTTATTAAAGCTCTGTACTGAGTGCTGGGGATACAAAGAAAGATATAAAACAGTTCCTATGCTCAGTGAGCCCACAATCTAATGAAGGAAGATGACACGTAAAAAAGTGAAAATCTGGGCAGCTAAGGGGGAGTGGGGGGGACAGGGCAGGCAGAGAGGATGTCCCTGTAACCGGGATGGAAAATGGTCCTGGGGTGTGAGTTACTGAGTTTAATTTTCTCGCATAATTATTTCTACAGATTATGAAATCTAGGAGATCAGCCAAGTCGGAAATGATTAAATATAAAATTCTGTGCCTGGCTTTCAGGGTCCTTCATGACCCCCATTCCTACCTGTCTAGTCTTCTTGTATCTTACTTTTCTCTTCAAGTAGCTGATAAAGTCTCACCTTTAGTGTGTAGGTCCTTAATCTTAATACCTTCCCTCTGAGACTCCTTTCATTCATCCTGTATATAACATAGTTATTTCCATGTTATCTCCCTTGTTAGACTGTGAGCTCCTTAAGAGCAGGGATGGTGTCTTGCCTTTCTTTGTATCTCTAGTACTTAGCATAGTACCTGGCACATAGTAGGTACTTAATAAATGATAACTGACAGACTGTTTAACCTACAGAAAAGACAACTTGATGGAAGTGGTAGGATGTTAAGATTACACAACATGGTTTTACAAGTTCATATTCTTACCTAAGCCCTAAAAACTGAAAGGTTCACAGAATATCAGGTTTGAAGGGACCATAGAAAAATCTCAAGAAGTGAAAAGGTTTGGACCGCTCTAACTGCAAAGTGGCACAGTGGATAGAGTGCTGGGCCAGGAGTTAAGAAGATTTGTGTTAAAATCCAGCCTCAGACACTTACTAGCTGTGTGACCCTGGGCAAGTCACACCTATTTGCCTCAGTTTCCTCATCTGTCAAATGAGCTAGAGAAGGAAATGGCAAAACGCTCCAGTATCTTTACCAAAAAAAAGGGGTCACAAAGAATGGAACATAACTGAAATAGCTGAACAACAACAAACTGCCAAGTAGTTTTTGCTTTATTACTAAATAATTAACTTATTACTTCTTTGCAAATTATACCTATTAGCTGCTGTTAGACAATCCTTCTATACCCATCTTCTCCACAGTGACTCTTACAAACCTCTTCACCTCTCCTTAAATTTTCCATGGTCCCACCTCCACCCACCCACCCAGCCAAGAACCTTGCCTCATATTTTATTTAAAAAAAAAAGGGGGGGGGGGGCCTGTTTCAACAATTTGGCTACCAGCTGCTGTGGGGGTGTAAAACCAACAACAACCAGCTCACAGAATGCTGCAAGCCCATGTTCTTTTGATCTGCTTTACTAAGGAAAGCAATGTTAAGGGGTTAACAAGTTTACTTTAATCCAGCATAGAAATACCATTCACTTAGTTCAGGGGAAAAAGCCAGCACCCTGAACTTCAGAGCAAATACAAACAAATTACAAGCATCAACAGACAGACCAAATACAATCCATAGTTACCAACATCTGAGCTCAGACAGGGAGCTCATAACAACAGCTGGCCCAAAGTCATGAGGCACTCCTGCTGTGGGTCAGAGCTCTGGAAAAAGAGAAAGCCAACCTCTGGTTTTATATCTTTTTCACGGTCGAGGGTGAGTCACACATGTGACTCACCCACGTGACCTAAAATCGTCACAAAAATGTGACTTAAGCCCACAAAAATGTGACTTAAGCCCACGTGGTCTAAAAGCCTCTGATGTCACAAACATGTCACTCAAACCCATGTAAACTAGGGTTTCCCTTGAGGCAAGGAGGTTGTCAAGGACTCCTAATTCAATCAAGACATAAACACCAAACTCTTCAAGGGCACTTGGTTGAATTAAGCGCTAAGAGCCCATTTTGATTGCCAATACAGGCCCATTTACGAAGCTCCCTCCTCCTCCTCTCATTTCACTCATACATTCTGCTACTGCCTCCTCCTTCATCCTTGCTTCACATAAAGGTGTCTTTACTCTTTATCAAGGCTAACCCCTCTACCTGTTCAAGCAATCCCATTCCTTCTTGTCTCCTCCAAGAGACTGCCCCCTCTGTCATCCCCACTGTAGTAATTATTTTCAGTCTCTTCCGATCTAAAAACACGCTTATATTTTCCCCATCCTGAAAAAACCTTCACTTCATCCTTCTATCTCTGATAACTATGGTCCTCTATCTCTTCTGCCCTTTGTGGCTAAATTTCCAGACAAGGTCATCTACAATCCATGTTTTGAAATTATTCCACTGAAACTGCCCTCCTCAAAGTTATCAATGATCTCTTAGGTACCAAATCCAATGGCCTTTTTTCTAACTTCATTCTCCTTGATCTCCCTGTAACTTCTGACTCTGCTGATCACCCTTTCCTCCTTGATATTCCCACTCGTCTCTCCTGGTTTTCCTCCTACCTATTTGACTGCTCCTTCTCTTTCTCCTTTGCTAGATCTTCCGCCAGTTCACACCCTCTACACATAGGTGTCCCTCAGGATCCAGTCCTGGACCCTCTTCTCTTCTTAATTATCATCTCTATGCTGACGATTCTCAAGTCTACCTATCCTGCTCTTAACCTCTCTGCTGACTTCCAATCTCGCATCTCCAATTGCCTTTCAGACATCTTGAACTAGATGTCTAGCAGACATCTTAAACATGTCCAAAATGGAACTCATTATCTTTCCCCCTAAACTGTTCCCCTCTTTGCAGTCCCTCAGGCTCACAACCTCAGGTTCCCCGCCCCCACCTACCTAGTCCAACCTGTTGCTGAGGCCTGTTTCACCTTTACAACATCTCTCCAATAGGTACCTTTTCCTGTTCTGATTCTGGTCTCATCACTCCATGCCTGGGTTACTGCAATAGCCTGGAGGCAGATCTGCCAGCTCTCTGATGGGGTGCTTGTGCTTGGACCCTAATTCTAACAGCCTCTGCTTGGGTGCCTGTGCCTGAACCCCAATTCCAAAACCATATCCAGTTCTAAAATCACATCTCTCCCTAGCCTCAAAATACTGTCTCTCTAGCTCAAGGGCAGCATGCCCCAGCAACACACTTATCTCTACTCCTTTCACAGTAGGCAGCCCTGTGTACTGATAATTGGCTGCGTACTGGGTCATGACCATATTCACTACTTAATGACCTTACTGATATGTATCCTAGATATAGTCAAATGTATACTCTCTTACATTTATTTTGCCTAACAAGACATTTGATGAAAGCCATCTAGATATACCCAGTCAGCCCTAACTGCTAGTTAACTTAGCATACACACTCAATTGGGTATCTTACCCCACAGGAAAGAAGGAGGAAGAAGATAAAAAAGGGGAGATGATAGAACGGAGAGCAGATAGGGGGAGGCAGTAATCAAAACCAAACACTTTAGAAAAGGGACAGGGTCAAGGGAGAAAATTCAATAAACAGGGATAGGTTAGGAAGGAGCAAAACATAGTTAATCTTTCACAACAGAGTATTGTGGAAGGGTTTTACATAATGATACACATGTGGCCTATGTTGAATAGCTTGCCTTCTTAGGGAGGGTGGGTGGGGAGGAAAGAGGGGAGGGAATTTGGAACTCAAAGTTTTAAAAACAGATGTTCAAAAACAAACAAAAAAAAAGTTTTTGTATGCAACTAGGAAATAAGATACACAGGCAATGGGGCACAGAAATTTATCTTGCCCTACAAGAGAAGAAGGGAAAGGGGGATGGGAGGGGAGTGGGGTGACAGATGGGAGGGCTGACTGGGGAACGGGGCAACCAGAATATCCGCCATCTTGGAGTGGGCAGGAGGGTAGAAATGTGGAGAAAATTTGTTATTCAAACTCTTGTGAAAATCAATGCTGAAAACTAAATACATTAAATAAATTAAATAAAATAGAAAAAAAACTGACCACCCCTTAACCACTCCCTAATCCCAACCCAACATCTATTTGACATATTTCACCCCTAAATCTCTTATAAAAGCTCTCCCCGCACCCCTCTAAGGTTGTAGGTCCCCTAAGAACTCTTGCTTGCTGTAAAGAGTAATAAATCTTTGCCAACTTGACTTAAAGAATGCTTGAGATCGTGAATTCATTCCAGACGGCCCCTACCCTCTCCAGTACTCAGGTCCTTGAGGGGCACTCCCCCTCAACCAGGAACTCCAGTCCTGGGAACTTTAGTTTTGGGATCCCTGAATCCCTGGTTTTTTCACCCTCAACATCTCCTCACTCTAATCTATTCTCTATTCAGCCACTAGTTTTCTTTTTTTTTTTTTTTTAAATATGGAACGCTTCACGAATTTGCGTGTCATCCTTGCGCAGGGGCCATGCTAATCTTCTCTGTATCGTTCCAATTTTAGTATATGTGCTGCCAAAGCAAGCACAGCCACTAGTTTTCTTAAAGCACAAGTTTGACCACATCAGGCTCCCACTCAATAAACTCTAGTGGCTCTCTATGGTCTCCAGGATCAAATACAAAATCTTCTGTCTGAATTTCAAAGATCTTCATAAAGCTCTATGCTCCTCCTATTTTTCAGTCTTCTTACGTCTTACTTCCTGCCAAATATCTTGGATCTAGTGACTCTGGTGCCTTCCTGTTTCATGAACAAGACATTTCTCTGCTCTGGGCGTTTTCCCTGGCTGTCCTCATGCCTGAAATGTTCTTTCTCTTCATTTTCGCCTACTGCCTACCTCCAACTCTTCTTAATTCTAGTGCCTTCCCTTTGTTAATTATTTCCTATTTACCCTGAATGTAGCTTATTTGTATGTATTTGTTTTCTCTCCCATTGGAATGTGACCTCCTTAAGGGCAGGGACTATCTTTTACCTTTTTTAATCCTAGTGCTAAGCACAGTGCCTGGCACATAGTAGGTAATGTTGATTGATCTCTGTCTTCTATCAATACCACAATCACCCAAATTTAGTCTTCCATTCCCTCTTACCTGAACAACTGTAAAAGCCTCCTGACTTGTATCCAGACTCTCCCTGTCTATGATCGATACCCCACAAAGGTGCCAAGATAATATTTCTAAAGCAATGACCATGTATCTCCCCAGGTCAAAAAGCTTAAGTAGTTCCCTACTCTGCCTAGAAGACAAAATCATCTGATTTGGCATTTAAACCCTTTCACAATAAGGCTCCAGTCACCTTTTCAGGTCAACTACACATTACTCCCCTTCATTCACTCCACACTCAAGCCACACAGCATACATGACATTCCATCTTTCAGCTCTACACCTTTGTATAGGCTGTCCCCCATATCTGGAATGCTCTCCCTCTTTAACCTCTCAGAATCCCTATCCCATTCAAGGTTCTGTTCAAGTGGCATCAAGAGACTTGTCCTGATGCCCCAAATTGTTAGTTACCAGCACGGTGTACTTATTTTGTATATATCTTGTAGTTCTTTATCTATGAACATGGTATCATTTCCCTAATAGAATGCAAATTCCCCAAAGGCAGAACTATCAGGTTTTGTCTCCTTAACCTCAGCACCAACAGTGCCTAGCATAAACTAGGTGCTTACTATATGCTTATTGATAATCACATGGGGAAAAAGTTCGGTGGGAAGGAGGAAGAGGAGGTTAAAAGGGATAGGATCAAGGGCAAAAGTACAATGGTTGGCCTGGCAGTGAGAAAGATCTACTTAGGAGCAAAACTGGGAAAAACAGGAGATGTGATATGGCAATTAGAGGTGTGGGAATCAGGGAGGAGGCGTTCATGATGGATGATTTCATGAGGCATAAATTCACGGCTGAGAAGAAGAGATGAGGGAATGGTATATTGGCAGTCTGAGGAGAGAAGAAAAGGTTTGAAATGTATCATACCGTCTATTGTGTTAGAGTAAAAGGTATGGAGTAAAAAGTCCCAGTGAGGGCACAAGTGAGATTAGTTAGCATTAGTATGTAGTAGACACAGGAGGGTTGTGAAAGGTGAGGGAGAACAGGCTAGGTACCAAAGAACTAGAGAAGAGTAAAGGCATTCCTTATTTTCAAATAAGGAAAGAAAAGTAGAGGCTTCCAATGACAGGGTAGGAGTCTGATTTTGATCCCTGGCAAAATTCTAGACCATATCATTAGAGAACTATTTGATGAACATGTGGAAAAGGAAGTGATAATTACAAAAAGCCAGAATAATGTCAAAAACGTCATCACAGACTAATCTAATTTCTTTTTTTGATAGATTTACAAAAGTGGTTTGGTGGACTGACACCAGGAAAAGCAAGGAAAGTTGATTCAAGGATAGCACTTATTAGGTACATACTCCAAAGAAGTCAAAGCCAAAGATAAGAGGATGTATATGTACAAAATATTTAAAGCAGCACTTTTTTGTGGCAGAAAGAACTGTAAACTGTGGGTGTCTATCAGTTAGGGAATAACTGAATAGCTAAATAGCAGAATAACTGAATAGCTGAAGAATCATTGGTATATAAATGTAACATATTATTGTGCTGTAAGAAATGACAACTATTATAAATTCATGGAAACCTGAATGACTAATGCAAGTGAAGTGAACAGAACCAGAACAATTTAAACAATGACCACAATAAGTAAAGAAACGTATCATTTGAAAGACAGCAGAATTCTGATCAATGCAGTGACCAATCATACTTTAACCGACAGTGAAACACGAATTCTATCTCTTGGTTCTCCATCTCGTGGCTCCAGAAATTCTCTTTGGCTGTTCTCCCATGTCTAAAATACTTTCCCCTCCTCCTCTCTGACTACTGACCTCCCTGGCTTCCTTTAAGTTCCAACCAAAAAATCTTAATTCCATTGCATTCCCTCTGCTAACTGTCTGCTATTTATCCTGTATATAGCCTGCTTTACAGACACTTGTTTGCAAACTTCTTGAAGGGAGGGATTATATTTTGCCTCTTTCTGTATCTACAGTACTTAGCACAGTCCCTGGAACACAGCAGGCATTTAATAAGTGTTTATTGATTGATAAAGAATAAGACACTTAAAACTTATAGTTTTAGTGCCATAATAAACCAAGGAATTGCTGTTCAGTCTTTTTCAGTTGTGTCCCAACTCTTCAAGACCCCATTTGGGGTTTTCTGTTTCGTTTTTTGTTTTGGAAAAGATAATGGAGTGGTTTGTCATTTCCTTCTCCAACTCATCAGACAGATGAAGAAGCTGAAGTGAACATGGTTACATAACTTGCCCAGGGTCACACAGCTAGTAAGTGTCTGAAGTCAAATTTGAACTCAGGAAGAGGAGTGTTCCTGATTCCAGGCCCAGTGCTTTATTCACTGAGCCATCTAGCTGCCCTAAGTTAATAATATTAGAAAAAATATTTAAAATTTTATTTTGAAGGGAAAAAAATCAAGACTCTCAAAGGAAATGATTTTTAAAAAGTAGGACTAAAGAGAGATGGATATGCACAGTCTTCAAACTATATTATAAAGCGAAATCATGAAACCAGTTGGTACTAGTTAAGAAGCAGAATCATGTGAAATGCTAGGCTGGATGAATCAAAAGCTGGAATTAAGGATGCTGGGAGAAATACCAACAAGCTCAGATATGCAGAGGATACTACTCTGATGGAAGAAAGTGAAGAGGAATTAAGAAACCTCTTGATGGGAGTGAAAGAGAAGAGTGTAAAAGCTGCTTCAAGCTTAACATCAAAAAACTAAAATCTTGGCAACTGGTCCCATCACTTCTGGCAAACAGAGGGGAGAAGAAATAGAAGCAAGTGTCAGATTTTATATTCTTGGACTCAAAGATCACTGCAGATGGCAACTGCAGCCATGAAACTAAAAGACGCTCCCTCCTTGGAAGGAAAGCTACATATGGCAAGTCTGGACGGTATGGTAAAAGCAGAGACACCACCTTGCTGACAAAGGTCTGCACTGTCAAAGTTATGGCTTTTCTGGTAATGGAAATGTATGGCTGTGAGAGCTGTTGTGGTTTGTCCTTCGTTCTCGAAGAGGACCATGACATCAGGGAGATGATGACGTGACTTGCAGCTGACTTTGATTTGAGTGAGGGAGGGCTGTGCAAATGGATAAGGAAAGCTGAGCACTGCAAAATTGACACTTGAATTGTGGTGCTTGAGAAGACTTTTGAGAATCTCCTGGACAGCAAGGGGATCAAACAGTCAGTACTTACATTAATTCAGGCTATTCACTGAACGGTCAAATACTAAAGCTTAACTATTTTGGTCACATAAGAAGATAGGACTCATTAGAAAACACCCTGATGTTGGGAAAGATTGAAGGCAAAAGGAAAAGGGGATCGCAGAGGATGAAATGGGTGTCATGCAAACAACAAACATGAACTCAGGATAGAAGGACCTGGCTTGATGTAGTCCATGGAGTCACAAAGAGTCAGACATGACTGAATGACCAAGCAACAACAACAAAAGAAGTAGAATGGTAATTCAGTAGAGAAGACTGGATAAGCAGGACTCAGAAGAAAATCAATGTAGTAGCTCAGTCTCGATAAACCCAAGAACACAAACTAATTGAGGAAGGGCTCCCTATTCGACAAGTACCATAGGGAAAACCTGAAAGTAGTTTGGCAAAATTTAGGTTTAAGCTAACAACATTTAACAAATGGGCTTCAGATAGATTTTCCCTTAATGTAAAAAGACATCAATGTGCTTCCAAGTCCTGCTGAGTCTAACTTTGCAACCTCAAACATATGCATCTCTTCTCTACTGACATTGTCACCATCCTAGCACAGGTCTTATCGCCTCCCGGCTAGTCTTCTAATAGCCTTCTGTTTGGTCTCAGTGCCTCTCCTCTAGTGCGTCTTCCACTGGTGACGTTGCTGAAGCACAGGTCTAACCATGTCATCTTCCTACTCAATAAACTCAGTGGCTTCTTATTGCCTACAGAATTAAATATAAAGTCCTCTAGCATGCAAAGCTCTTCATAACTCGGCCCCTTTCTACCTTTCTAGCCTTCTTATACCTTACTCTCCCTTCAGTTACTCTACAATCCAATGACCCTGGCCTCCTTACTAGTCCTTTCACAAGACCCTCTAGCTCCAAGTCCATGCAGCTTTACTGGCTGTCCCAATGTGTGGACTTCTTTCCCTTCTCATTTCTGCCTCCTGCCTTCTTGGGCTTCTTTCAAGTCTCAGGTAAAATGCCCCCTACTGAAGAGCCATTTCCTGGTCCCCCGTAATATTACTGCTTTTCTTCTGAGATAACCTCCAAATGAAGAGTGCATTTATCTTGTTTGTACACAGTTGTTTCCATGTTTTCTCCTTCATTAGATTATAGGCTCTTTGAAGACAGGGACTGCTTTTTGCCTTTCTTTGCATCCCCAGTGCTTAACACAGTGCCTGCCACATAAAAAGTACTTAATAAATGCTTGACTAGCTGACTTAAAAAAAAGTCAATAATCAACAATCACATGACAGAGTTCTCCATATCACTATTTGCCAAAGAATGCAAACTAGCCACACTCAGTAAACTGGTAAGGAAAATAAAACATAAAAAAGTCAGTAGGGACTGTGGAAAACAGGTATGCTAATACAGTATGGTATGGTAGAAAAGAGGAATGCATCTGTAGTCAGAGGACCTCGGTTAAAATCTGGATTCTGACAGTTACTAGCTAGTAGTGACTTAGCGGACAGAACCTTAGATTTGGAAGCCTTGGATTCAGGTCCCATATCTTAGCACTTACTAGCTGTTTGACCATGGACAAATCACTCAACTTCTATGAGCCTCAGTTTCCTCACTGGCAACATGATCTCTGAGGTCCCTTCCAGCTCTAGATCTATTTACAAACTTGTGTGATCTTGGGTCAATCATTTAAATTCTCAAGACCCCAGTTTTCTCATTTATAAAATAATAGAGGTAGACTAGATGACCTCCAAAGTTCCTTTCAGCTCTAAATCTATGTAACTATGAAATGAATAAGTTGTTGATAGAGTTGTGAATTGGTCCAATCATTCTGGAAAACGATTTGGAAGCATACTAGAAATCAATTCAATTGTTTATACCATTTGAATTGGTAATACCACTACTGGGTATATATCATATCCCCAAGCACATCATAGAGGGAAAAGTCCCATATACACCAAAATGTACCCATTGATTGGAGAAAAGTTGGCCAAAGTATAAATATAATATAATTACTGCACTGTAAGAAAAGAACTATAAGGTATTCACAGAAACTTGGGAAGTCACATATGAACTGATGTAGAGGAAGAAGTAAGCAGAAATGAAGTAACGTCATATATGAAGACTGTGGTAATGTAAAGGAAAACACTAAAAAAAATCAGAACATAGATCAATGCAATGACCGATCATGATACCTGCAAGATATTGAGGAAACAACCTGCTTTCTCAGTAGAGAGAAGTGATGGACCACAGGTATAGAAGAAAGCATACATTCTAAGATATGATCTGCTGTGTTTTACTTATGCTTTTTTTTTTTAAACAAAAGGAGGGTTCTATTGTGGAAAGGCAATTAGGAAGTCATATCTGTTTTTCTTAAAAGCATCAATAAAATTACTAAGTTATTAAAAATAGTACACTAAATTGGACTGATTCTAAACAAGTGACAAACTTGCCAAACAACAAAGCAAATTTGGATAATACTTGCAAGTAATAATTTCAGGGCGTCTAAAAATTTTACTCATTTCCTTCTTTTCCTGATTCTTTCCCCATAGACAAAGCTAAGCAATCCTGGTTCTCTTATTTTTGACATTTTCTTTTTTGGTTTCTAGCCTCCAGTGTCCCAAGGCTTAGACCCTTACCTGCACAAATTTTGTCTTTGTACTTTCTTGGAAAATCTACTCCTATAGCTTTATAAATCACCTTTATATAGAAACTTCTAAATATATCCCCTCCCTCCTCCTCTCTCTCTAGTCCTAACGTCTTTCTTTAGGTTCAGCCCCACATTTTCAATTGCCCAACAGGCATTTCCAGCCAGAAATCAACATGCCTAAAACAGTTACTCTATTTCTTCCACTTAGCTCTCTGCTGACGGCACTATCATGCTCTCAGTCAGCTTGAAGTCTCTGACGCACAATCACTCACTGTCCCATATCCAATCAGTTATAATTCTTCCTTCATAACTTACGATATCAGTTTCTATCTTTCTAGTCCCACTGCAAACAACCTATAGGTTACCTTACCTCTGCACTACAGGAGTAGCCACCGAATTAGGTTTTTTGGCTTCCAGGTTCTCCTCCATCTAAATCCATCCAAAGAAACATTCTCAAATCAATTTTTCCTAAAAGTTCTGCCTCATGTTGCTTTGCTTAAAAGATTCCAATGGCTCCCATTACTTGTCAAATGAAGAGTAAACTTCCTAACCTGGCATTAAAGGCCCTCTAAAATCTGGCCTAAATGATCTTCCTCATCTCCTCACTAATTAATCCTTCATTATCAACATCATAAACAATATCTGATATGTCTACTGCACCACACATTATTTACAAAGTACTTTATATCCAGTTATTTCATATAATCCTTGAGACAACTCTGTGAAATAGTTTCTGCAAGTATTACCTAATTTTTCAGATAAAGAAACAGAATCAGAAAAATTAAGTAACTTGTTCAAGTTCATATAGCCAGTAGGTGGCAGGATGCTGGAGAATAAGCATCCGTCTCCTGACCACAGAGCCAGTTCTTTTCAAAACATTACACTGCTGGAAAAACTATATTTGAACCTAAGTCCAGTCAAACTATTTCCCAGAATGTAACACTCAGATCAGAAAGTCAGAGTCAATACATATTTATCAAGTGCCTACTACGTGCCAGGCACTGTGCTAAGCTTAGGGGATGCAAAGACAGGGCACTAAGACAGTTCCTGTCCTCAAGGATCTTACAATCTAATGGGGGGAGAAAACAGATTTTTTTAAAAGCTGAAAAGGAGGGGGAAAGGCAAGGAGGGGATTAGGGATGATGAGATTGCAAGCCAGCCTGGGAAATGCTCTCAAGAGGTGTGAGTTTTCTAGGTGATTTCATCTGATGAATTTCTGGAGATGATAAAGTCCAGGAAAGTAGCTTGGTGGGAAATGATGGGAATTTCCTGGGTGCTATCCTTAAATAGTGGACGATCTGGGAGGAGCTCTCCAAAGCCCATTCTCCAATCACACTCTATATTTTGCTGCTTCCACCTTTGCTCATGCTGTTCCCTCTTTTTAGAATCAACTTCCAACCTCCACTTGTTGAATGCTATCCAACTTTCAATGGCACTGGTCACAAGTAATTTCCTCTATGAAACCTTTTCTTATAATTCAAGCTAGAAGTAATCTCTCACTCAGGTCTGACCATAACACTTCCCTACTCAATAAACTCCAGTGGAACTCATTATCCCTAGAATCAAATATAATTATTTTGGCATTTAAAGTCCAAACCTAGCTCCATTTATTACAAGGGATAGCTCTCTAGAGAAGGAGAGAAAGTTAAATTTGTAAATACAGGTGATATAAAAACAAAACCTACTGATAAAAATTTAAAACAAAACAAAAACAACCTGTTAACTCATCATTCTGTAAAATTAACCAACTTGGAAACACATCTCCTCAGATCATTTCCCACCCTGGCTCATGACCTCATCATTTCTAATCCCCTTTTCACCCCACTGGATAAACCTGTCCCACCTTCAGCTGTTTTTTTAAAACTGTTGTCTCTCCTGTTAGATTGTGAGCTCCTTGGGGGCAGGACTTTGTATTCCAAGTGCTTAGTACAGTGCCTCACACATAGTAGGCACTTAATAAATGTGTAGTCTCACTTTTTGATTCCAGTGGTGTGTTCCTGGAAATAATCTGACTGGACTAAAGTTCAAATATAGCTTTTCTAGTAGCGTGATGTGAAAAAAGACTGGATCTATAGTCAGAAAATGGATTCTTCTCCTCCCGAATCTGTCACTTACTAATCTATATTACTCGTCATACAATCTACAGTCTAGTCAAACAGACCTTCTTGCTTCTCCTCACACACAACATCCTGCTTTCTAAATTTTCATTTATTTATTTCTAAATGCATTTATACTCTGTCCTTCCTAATAGTCTCCTCCTCTACAGGGAAAAAAATAAACACCAAAAAATCAGACCTCGAAACAAATAATAAAACTTGCATCATAAATATGTATAGCCCAGCAAAACAAATTCCCACATCAGCTACGGCCAAAAACGTATGCCTTTCTGCAGTTCTCTGACAGAGAGGATGGGCTGCATATTTCATCTTCAATGTTCTGGTTTTTCACTGCACTGATCAGAGTTCTAAGTTTTCAAAGTTGCTTTTCTCTATAATATTGTTGTCATTACATAAATTGTTCTCTTTTGCTCATTTTGTTTTGCATCAGTTCATAAAAGATTTCTCAGTTTCCTTGGAAAGTGACCACTTAATTATTTCTTATGGTGCAATCATTATGTTCCTATATCATAATTTGTTTAACCCATACCCTAACAGAGTACAGCCCCCTTACTTAGTCACCTGTTTCTGGTTACTACAAAAAGTAACTATAAATATTTCTACACACATATGCTCCTTTTCTCTTTCTCTGATCTTGTCTTGGCCTTTTCACAACTGTTTCCCATACCTGGAATTCACTTGCTCCTTAAATACCCCTCTTTGAATCCCTGGCTTCTGTTAAAGTTCAGCTCAACTCTCACCTTCTTCCAAATGAGGCCTGTCCTGATCCTTCCAGTTGCCAGAACCTCTCCCCTTACCTATATTACCTTATCCCTAATGTGCCATGTTGTTTCCTCCAATATAATTTAGCAAGCTCATTGGGGCAGAAACCATTTCATTTCTATCTTTGCATCTGCAGTGCCTAGCATAGTATCTGCATACTGTAAGTGTTTAATAAATGTCTACTGATTGAAATTCTAAATCACTAAAGTATTTTTGTTATACCAGCATTGGCACTTACATACTGATCTTTACAACATGTCTTTTCTGCTACTAAAGGTATCTATGTATCCTCAGCATGGTGTCTTACACATCTAAGAACTCAAACACATCTTAGAAGCATGAAAGCATGAATTCTTTAAGATATATTTGGCCATATGAATTTTTGACAAAAATTCCTTAAGAAAAAACACCAGGACATTAATATCGACTAACCGTACAGAGAACTACTAGAACACAATACATGTAGCCCTAGGAGGTCAACGATAAGGAGAAAGTTCCCATTTACTGCAGCATTTTTTTTTTTTGTGGAAGCAAAGAACTAGGAACATGGCCAAACTGTGGTACATGAATTTAATGGAATATTTTTGTGCTGTGATAAATAGTGAATATGATATCTACAAGAAGCATGGAGAGATCTGCATGAACTGATGCAGACTGAAGTAAAAAGAGTCAAGAAAATAACGTACACAACGACAACAATGTAAATGGAATGAAGGATCACAAAACAATCAAAAGCTAAATGATGCAAAAATATAAAAAAATTAGCCTGACTCCAAAAAAGAAATATGAGAAAACAATCCCATTCTACTCTTTCATGGTGGTCATCATGGTTTAATTAGTTTTGCTGATTTTCCCCCCTCTTCTTAAAAAAATTCTTTGTTCCATGGGACGGCTCCCTGGAAGGGGGCAGGAAGCAACGCTGGGAGAAATTTTGGTGATGTAAAAACAAAAGCTACTAATAACTAACATTTCTATATAGCACTTACTCTGTGTTGGGCACTGTGCTAGGTGCTTGCTTCAACACTATGGCCTCATTTGATTCTCATAATAACCGATAGATGGTATTATTACCCCAATTTTACAGATGAGGAAACTGAGACAGAGAGCAGTTAAGTGACTGGCCCAGAGTTATCCAACTAGTCAGCGTCTGGGGTTAGACTTGAACTCAGGTCTTCCTCACTCCAGGCCTGGCGCTCTATCCACTATGCCACTGAGCTGCCTTGCGTATATTGATAAAAAACACATTTTAAAAAACCAAGTTTTGGTACATGAATGTAATAGGATATTTCTGTGCTGTATAAACTGACAAATATAAATACAGAGAAGCATGGAAAGGCTTATAAGAACTGATATAACGTGATATCAGCAGAACCAAGAAAACAATATACACACTACAACAATGTAAATGGAAAAAACAAGAAGCAATCCATTTGAATGCTATGAATTATAATGACCAATCTTGGACCAAAATACTAAATAATAGAAAGCATCCCCCTACCTTCACTGTGGAATACTACATCTATTTCAGGTGCGTTCATAGTTTTGCTGAACATCTCTCATTACTAGTATTCTCAGCTGTAAAATGAGGGGGTTGGGCTCAAACACCTCTACGGTCCAGCTCTAAATCTTATGACCCTAAGATAGGTACAACAGAAATAAAAGTACTTGTCCCATCTTCCTTACAGGGTGATCCTTGCTATGAAATGATAATGTATACAAACTTTGTTCCCTAAAATTGAAAGCACTAAATTTACATTTAAGTTGCTATTCAATTACTCTGACTACTTATGAAGCTCCTGCTATGGGCATGAATGAGTATATGAGTAACACATGTCCCTGTCCTCTAAGGAGCTTAGATCGGGGTGGGGGTACAACATGTGAACATGTAAAAATGTATGCAGAATATATACTGTGTAGTTTTGGGAAGAGCAGTAGGAGGAGGGTGGGGGTGGGGGTGGAATAAGGAAGGGCTTTATGCAGAATGTAGTTCTTGAAGGAAACAAGGAATTCCAAGAGATGGAAATGAGGAAGAGAGAATTCTAGTCAGAGGGCAGTCACAGTTAATAGGGTATCATTATAGCAAGTAGACCAGTAAAACTAGAACACATAGCACATGGAGGGGAGTAATGCAGAAAGACAATGAATTTGGGGCCTAGTGATCAAGACCGTCAAGCCAAATAGAGGATTTATATCTGACCCCAGAAATTAAGAGGGAGCTCTGGAGTTTATGGAGTAGAGAAGTGACATGTACTTTAGGAAGGTCACTTTGGCAGTTGTGTAGAAGATGGACTGGAATGGAGAAAGACATAAGCAAAAGATGCTGTGGTGAAAGAAATGACAAGACTTAGCAACTGATGGGATGTGTGGGGTGAAGGGGAATGAGGAGAGGAAGACAACATCAAGACTGAAAACCTGGGTGACTGGAAGGATGGTGATGTCCTTGAGAGAAATAGGGAAGTTTGGGAGAAGAATAGGTTTGGGGAGGAAAGTTAATGAATTCTGTTTTGAACATGTTGAGCTTGAGATGCCTTAGGGATATCTAACTTGAAATGTTTCACAGGCAATTGCTGATATAGGACTGGAGTTCTGGAGAGAGGGTAGAATTGGAGATACGGTTCTGGGAGTTATTTGGATAAAGATGATATTGAACCTGTTACACTGTCTCTGTAAAAATGGAAGGAAAAAAAACCAACCCTGAAATACAAAATTTCTCAAAACAATTTTAATTCTTGCCAGAGTACCTTTCAAAAAATGGAGATTTGGAATAATTATTTCTTACTATAAAAAAGCACAATTTTCCCTATGCCATACAGTACAGTTTTCATGTCTAGTAACAAACACAAATACAACTAAAAACCAACATCATTTGATGTCCTGACAAAGAAATGTGGAACTCTAAGCCAAGGCAGTGTGAAAATGTCTTTGTGGTGAATTTTATTGAGATCTCTGAGTTCTTTACACATACTGAACTACTAAACCTCCAATCACCATTGGAACCAACAACTAGAGGTATTTTTCAGATGGGTGTAAACAGGTAAATTGCATCTCATGAACAACTAATACAGACTTTCCAACAAGCATGGAAGCCATCCTGCCCAGTTCTACCATACCTATTACTTCAGCAAAACCTTGAAGTTAACACCAGACTGAATAATAATAAAGAAATTAATGAGAAGCTATGACATCATCCACCCTAGAATTGTACAAAAAGTTATCAGAAGTCTGTGAGTAACAGGAAAAGGGACAACTCGAGCAAAGTGAGTACCAGTTCTATATCTGGTAGCAGCAAAAGTGGAGACTCTCCTGACAAAGCCCCAGAGTGGCAATCTTGGAAGCCCCAGGGAGACCAGGGACTCTGTAGTCTCTAACATTCTGTCCTAAGATATATACATGTATGTATGTATGTATGTATGTATGTATGTGAGTGAGAGAGTGAGAGACAGACAGACCCTTGAACATCTAGCATGCCGAACCTCAAAGTTTGTGGCGGGAGAGCGGGGATGGGGATGGGCGGCCCTGATCCCAGCAGAACTAAAGCTGGAGAGGGGAGTACATTTTTAAAAAACATCACCCAATATCAAAAATTACTGCAAACCTAGAGCTCTCTAAAAAGGAGGTAGGACAACTAAAAAAGAAAAAAATGGATTTTCCAAAAAGACTACACAAATATCTAAAGGAAATGAAGAAAAATAGAAAAAAATTTTTTTTTGAAGTTTTGAAAGAAGAAATTGAAAGGACAATGAGAGGCTTAAAAAAAAAAAAACACTCAAGAAATGGAGTCCTGAAACCTAGAAGAAAGCCAAATCAATGACTCCATGAGATAGTGAAAAAAAAAAATCACAACAAAATCAAAAGAATGAAAAGATAGATGATACTATAAGCTATTTAATATAAAAAAAAAAACTGACCTGAACTGGTCTCAGGCCATGGAAGAACTCAAAAAAGATTTGGAAAAGCAAGTTAGAGAAGTAGAGGAAAAATTGGAAGAAATGAGATGTGAGAAAACTATGAAAAACAAATCAATGACTTGCTAAAGGAGACCCAAAAAAATACTGAAGAAAATAACACCTTAAAAAATAGACTAACCCAAATGGCAAAAGAGTTCCAAAAAGCCAATGAAAAGAAGAATGCCTTGAAAAGCAGAATTAGTCAAATGGAAAAAGAGGTTCAAAAGACCACTGAAGAAAATACTACCTCAAAAATTAGACTGGAGCAAGTGGAAGCTACTGACTTGATGAGAAGTCAAGATATTATAAAACAGAACCAAAGGAGTGAAAAAGTGGAAGACAATGTGAAATATCTCACTGGAAAAACCACTGACCTGGAAAATAGATCCAGGAGAGATAATTTAAAAATTATTGGACTACCTGAAAGCCATGATCAAAAAAAAAAGAGCCTAGATATCATCTTTCAAGAAATTATCAAGGAGAACTGCCCTGATATGCTAGAGCCAGAGGGTAAAATAGAAATTGAAAGAATCCATAGATTGCCTCCTCAAAAAGATCCTAAAAAGAAAATTCCTAGGAATATTGTTGCCAAATTCCAGAGCTCCCAGATCAAGGAGAAAATACTGCAAGCAGTCAGAAAGAAACAATTTGAGTATTGTGGAAACACAATCAGGATAATCCAAGATCTAGCAGCTTCTACATTAAGGGACTGAAGGGCTTGGAATATGATATTCTGGAGGTCAATGAAGCTAGGATTAAAACCAAGAATCACCTACCCAGCAAAACTGAGTATAATGCCCCAAGGCAAAATATTGACTTTCAATAAAATAGAGGACTTTCAAGCTTTCTCAGTGAAAAGACCAGAGCTGAATAGAAAATTTGACTTTCAAACACAAGAATCAAGAGATGCATGAAAAGGTAAACAAGAGAAATCATAAGGGACTTACTAAAGTTGAACTGTTTTGTTTACATTCCTACATGGAAAGATGATGTGTACAATTCATAAGACCTCAGTATTAGGGCAGCTGAAGGGAATATACATACATACATACATACATATACATACATATACATATATATATATATATATATATATATATATATATATAGACAGAGGGCACAGGGTGAGTTGAATATGAAAGGATGATATCTAAAAAAATAAAATCAAATTAAGGGATGAGAGAGGAATATATTGAGAGAGGGAGAAAGGGAGATAGAATGGGGTAAATTATCTCACATAAAAGTGGCAAGAAAAAGCAGTTCTGTTGGAAGGGAAGAGGAGGCAGGTGAGGGGGAATGAGTGAATCTTGCTCTCATTGGATTTGACCTGAGAAGGGAATACCATACACACTCAATTGGGTATCCTACCCCATAGGAAGGAAGGAGGAAGGAGATAAAAAAGAAGGGATGGCAGATAGAGGGAGGAGGTAATCAAAAGCAAATACTTTTGAAAAGGGGCAGAGTCAAGGGAGAAAACTGAATAAAGGGGGATAGGATAGGAAGGAGCAAAATATAGTTGGTCTTTCACAACATGAGTATTGTGGAAGGGTTTTGCATAATGATACACAAGTGGCCTATGTTGAATTGCTTGCCTTCTTAAGGAGGGAAGAGGGGAGAGAATCTGGAACTCAGAGTTTTAAAAGCAGATGTTCAAAAAGACAAAGTTTTTGCATTTAACTGGGAAATAAGATATACAGGCAATGGGGCACAGAAATCTATCTTGCCCTACAAGAAAGTAAGAGAAAAGGGGATGGGGGAGGGGAGTGGGGTGACAGAAGGAAGGGCTGACTGGGGAATGGGGCAATCAGAATACATGCCATCTTGGAGTGGGAAGGAGGGTAGAAATGGGGAGACAATTTGTAATTCAAACTCTTGTGGAAATCAATGCTGAAAACTAAAAATATTAAATAAATAAATAATAGTTTTTTAAAAGCTGACCTGCAAAACAAATCAGGGAGAGAATTTAAGAATCATTGGGCTCCCTGAAAACAATGTTTTTGTTGTTGTGGTGTTTGGTTTTTTTTTAAAGTCTGGACACTATATTCTCAGAAATCAAATGAAAACTGCCCAAATCTATTAGAACCATAGGGCAAACTAAAGATAGAAAGAATCTACTGATTACTTCCCAAAAGGAAAAGTCTCAGAAATTTCACAGTCAAAATCCAGAACTCCTATGCCAAAGAAAAAAAACTGCAAACATATAGAAAGGAGCAGTTCAAGTACCAAGGAACTACAGTTGGGACCACATAAGACCTGTCAGTTTCTACTAAAAATGAGAGATCATGGGATACAATATTCCAAAAGGCAAGAGATAGAGGCTTACAACAACGAGTAACTTACCCTGCAAAAACTAAGTATAATTCTGAGAGGAAGGAAGGGGGCAAATAGACTTTTCATCAAATAGGGGTTCTTTAAGTATTTGAGATGAAAAGACCAGAGATACATAGGAACTTTCAAATACAGAGTCCAGAGAAACGTAAAAGGTAGTGAACAATGGAAAGATCTATACGATGTGGTGCTGACTTGTAGTAACAGTTCTAAAAGATGGAGGAGGCACAAGTGTCCCTTAAAAACCTTATGTCTTCAAAGGGTACCAGGAGCCAAACAAGAAAAATAGAGGTCCTGAGGGTAGAGAAAAAGAGGTTGATGGTAAAAGGAGGAATATACTAATGAATTGTATGGAAGTTAAAACAGAAGCACAGACAAGTAGGACAGCTCTGAAAGTAACGTGGAATTTATTATGGACATCCTCTTGTGTTCCTTTCGTGCAGCCTAATCAATAATTAATACTTAGTAAAGGATATTTTAATTGATTGGCCAAGGCCAAGAAGCCAAATGAAGTTTTTTTTGTTAACTATTCATGAATGACAGTTAGTTCAGACAAGATAAAATTGTTTGGAAATGAGAGTAAAACCTCAAAATGTTAGCCTGGATCCCTAAATAAATTCAATATTACTTTTTTGTTTATATATAAACCTCCTCACTATCAAAATCAATTTCTTACTAAAATAAAAATAATTTTAGGGAAGTCCAATTTGGTACATTCTATCTGAATTTTTCTAGGTGGTTAAAATTTTCCTTTAAATATAGCTTAGTCACTATACGACACAACTATGCTTCTGATAAATGTCCTGGTGCTGTTTCAGGAAACAGGACTGCCACATAGTTTATTTAGTCCAGAATTTTGGACAGATCTGAAAAACTATTAGGAATAGAAAATAGGAACTAGATGTGTGATTTCAATGGAATAGGACACTCCCTCCTACCACCGTAGGATGGCACCTTCTCTGCCATGTAGTCTTGAAGAGTTGCCTGTAGTCCTGACAGGCTAAGTTTGCCCAAGGTAACACAGACAGGGTGTGAACCCAAGCCTTCCCAGTTCCAAGGCCAATTCTCTATTCACTGCTTCATGCTGCCTCTTATATCACGAACACACATTATCAATGATATCTGACATTCAAAAAGTACTTTAAGATTCTTTAATGTAAATTATTTTCTTTCGATCCTCACAAAACCCTGTATGATAAGTTATTATAGAAATTTTACAGATGAAGTAACTGAGGCTCATAGAGAGAGCTCATAGTTGGTAGTTTGTAATATTAGAGGCAGCATTTCAACCCAGGTCTCACTTGTGTCCAAGGCCAGTGTTCTTCCTCCTATAGTCATTTCTTATAAGGTCCTTCAAGACTGGGTGGATGAGTGGTAGGGTACACAAAGGTCTTTCTACTGGTACTAAAACAACATGCTTTCTTATAAACTACCACAATGTTCCATAATGGTGAATAACATTACAACAAAGTATTAAAGACTTCCAGGTCCTAGCAAGTAGACCATATAAACAGTTAAGCAAGATACATCTCTAGCACTGCCAAGAAACACAGAATATCTTCTGTGAGTCTATAAATTCATGAAATAATAGATGGCAGAACTCAAGTATCTGGATGGAAGGTAAAGGACAGTTAGAAATAGAGAGAAAGTATTTAAACTTTTGGAAGATGGGAATATAATAAGTCAGCTCGAAGTCTGGGAAGCTAGTCCAGTGTAAGCCTGAGAGCAGGAATTAGGGGACCAGATTTTTTCATTCTTTCTGCAGCCACGGGGGGAAAAAAAAACTCATCATGGATCCGGGGTAAAACCATAAAGAGAACAAAATTCTCAGGGGTAGTCAAAAACAAGTTGAACTCAGTGGCTGGATAGAAAAGAGTCAACAAGCATATATGAGGCACCTACACCGTGCCAGAGACTGGACTAAGCTTTGGGGATACACTGCCCCCCGCCCCGAGTCTTTACTCTCAAGGAGTTCATGGTCTAATGAGGGAGACAACAATGCAACAACTATATACAAACAAGATATGTATCAAATAAATTGGGAATAGTTGGGGCGGGGATGTGGAGGCCCATACTGGAGGACTGGAAAAACCTTCTTGCAGACAGTGGGGCTTTAGCTAAGACTTGAAGGAAGCCAGAAGAAAGAGAGGAGGAGGGAAAGAGTTCCAGGTGTGAGGATTAACCAGGAAAAATGCTAAAAGTCAGGAAAGGGAGTATCCTATTGGAGGAATATCAAGAAGGGCATGTCACTGGAACCCAGTGTATATGGAGGGGAGGTACAAAGGGCCTTAAAAGTCAAACAGAAGATGTTATATTTGATCCTGGAGGTAATAAAGAGTCACTGAAGTTTTTTGAAT
The DNA here is from genome assembly GCF_011100635.1 of Trichosurus vulpecula. Taxonomy (NCBI): domain Eukaryota; kingdom Metazoa; phylum Chordata; class Mammalia; order Diprotodontia; family Phalangeridae; genus Trichosurus; species Trichosurus vulpecula. Next base: position 45,993,088 of record NC_050579.1, read on the forward strand.
GGGGAATGCAGGGTGTGATATGGTCAGACATACTTTAGAAGGATCAATTTAACAGCTGAGTGGAAGATGGATTTCAATAGGGAGAGAACTGAGGCAGGGAGAAGCATTTGAAACTGGAGATAGCTAGTAAAAATTCATCTAAGCTGAAGTGTATATACTGCCCATATCTGTATAGTTTATGCCATTATAAACTTTCATTTCTGTAGTGGCCTGATAATGTGTTACTATTAAGGTCTTGCTATGAGGAAGAGGAAAACCGTCTATGTTACCTGGACCAGTCACACCACTCAGGTGGTGACCAGAAAGGTCAGAAGCTTGGCTTGTCAGTCACCATATTTACATATGAACAGTTCTTTCGTTACAATGAATTTATCATAACAAATAATCCTATATAAAGAATACTCATGATCTATGGTTACAATGTGGTCATTCTAAAATTAAAGTGCCTAATTTTATTTATAGGAAGAGATGGAACGAAATAACAAATATATCATTCTACCATTCAAAACAACTGTTTATCAATTCCTCTCTCCCATCCCTACTCCAAACATAATCAAGTTCCAAACTAAAACAAATCAACACAGCACAGAAAAAATACAAGGTTCAGAGGATGTTTAAAGGCAGAGGTGGAATGAGAATGAATGAAAAGCATTTATTTAGCACGTGTAAGCTAGTCAGACTTTCCATTTCCCTCTAGTAAGCTGTTTAGAGCATTTGATAATAAAATCTTAGTGCTAGAAAGAACATGCATCTAATTCAACACCTACCTAAAGCACAAGTCTCCTTTCCCCAAGCAATTACTCAGCCTCAGCCTGGCAGCTCATTCAACTTTTTTGGACACCTCAATCAGGAAGGTCTTCCTTATACAGAGGCAAAATGTCTCCCTACAATGTCTACACATTGTTTCTAGTTCTACCCCCCAGGGCCACACAGAACAAACCTATTCCCTCCCTCTACTTGCAATAGGCAGATAGATTTGAAGTCCGATGAACTTGATTCAAATCTTGGCTTTTCTACCTACTGCCCATGTGACACTGTCTGAATCTCACTTTCCTCATATATAAAAATTGTGTGTGTTGGGGGAGGGGGCTAGGAGGAGTGTAGTTTGGAATAATGTTTAAGAAATTCTGAAGCTGAATATCTTATATACCCTTTCAAATAATGCAATCACATCCCCAAATCTTTTTTTCTCCAAGCTAGACACATATAATTATTTTTGCGGTTTCTTATAACCTGGTTTCGAGCCCCCTCATTTCTAGAACCATGCTCCAACGTGTCTTGAACTCCTGTTGATTATGAATGTAATTTCTAGCAGTGAATGCATAATACAAATTGGCTACAATCTGTGTGAATGTCCAGGACATTCCACAAAAACAATAACTAGTAATGGTAGAGTTCATTTATTTGATTTTTGGAGGAAAGGACTGGGGGATGTGGAAGGCGGAAGAGCTGAAGGATTTAACAAAGTTGTAGGTAATGTCCACCTCAGAGCTAGAGTCTAGGCCCACTAATACCTATATCAGTCATTTTTCTTACTAGCCTAGATAAATTATCTTGAAATTGGAACAATTCAGCGGTTTTTCAAGCTTGGACTAGTTACTTTCCAAAGTGATCATACAATATATGCTTCAGATAGGTTAATTAGTGTGGGTCCTCCTGTAACCCGAAAGAAAGCAGCGATCACCTATGGCATACAATTCAGGGTTCCTCTTTTCCTCAAAACCTCTTTCCCCAACTTGCTTCATGATGAAGAGATGCTGTACTCAGGCTTTTATTCCACAACTGGAGATAAGGTTTAAAAATGTAAATATCCCTGGCAGCTGTAATTGAGTTCATATAGTTTCTGTAAGGGCAGCTAAGTGTCACTGAGTTCAAATCCAGCCTACTAGGTGGGTGACCCTGGGCAAGTCACTTCACCCTGTTTGCCTCAGTCTCTCATCTGTAAAATGAGCTGGAGCAGGAAATGGCAAACCTCTCCAGTATCTTTGCCAAGAAAACCCCACATGGGGTCACAGAGATGTAGGCGACTGAAAGGACTCAACAGCAGTATTAGTAAGGTTAAAATGACTGAAATAGGATAATCGTTGCCAGAAAAAAAGGAACAAGGGAGGTGGGCAGGTTAAAGAGGGAGTAACCAGGCAGAGACAAAGAGGCTAGCCTGCTGGTGCCAAAAGAGAAACTTCACTTGTTCACAGTTTTGTGTATAGTTGGCCCCAGAAACCGGGTTGGGTTTCAAAGACTCATGGTGGAGTTAAATCTTTAGTATCTCTTTCAAAGGGTTTAAAAGCTAGGTTAAAAGTTATTCATTTAATTTAAATGAAATGTCACTATATAAATCGCTCCTGAAAAATCATCATTATCTTCTCAGAACAACTCCATTCTATAGGTGACCCTCAAAAAACCAGATCACAGAATTATAACTGGAAGGAACCTTAATGCTCAATCAATCCAACCACTCATTCTACAGAAGAGGAAACCAAGGAAGGAAAGAAACGAGCATTTATTAAGTGAGTACTGTGTGCCAGACACTGTATTACCTGGCTTTACCAATACCTCATTTGATCCTCACAACAACCCTGGGAGGGGGGCATTACTACTTGCTTTTTACAGCTGAGGAAGTTGAGGCAGAAAGGTTAAATGACTTGCTCAGGGTCCTACCCAGTCCAAATTTAGGAATATTCTAGACATGTTTTAAAATAGAATGGAAGATTATTCATTCAAAAAACACATTTAGTATGCACTTACTCTATGCAATGTACTAAAAACGACTATCTGTAAAATACCATCTACAGATCACCTGAGTGCTAGAAACTAAAGTTCTACTCAACTTTATTAGTTACAGATACCGTATGTATAATTTATTACAGTGACTTTTACTACCCAGCAAAGGAATAACTTTTTAAATCTATCTGAGCACACAAATGACTACCCCAGCAATCCTGTGCTTTACTGCGTGATTACCAAGGTAACCTGGAAACACGGTTCCCAACAACAAACCTGCAAACAAAGAGGCATAAAGTTTTCAGCCCCTAATTCTGTATGTTTCACCTCTCCACTAAAGGACTACTGGAGCAACCAGACTTAAGGATAAAAAAAACTGAAAAATTTAAAAGTGAGTTTCAAGATATCCTGTCATCATTTTATTAGCCAAATTAAAGACTACCCAAGACACTATTCCTTAGTGAACTGTACATCCTTTTATACTTATGCGCCACATTATCCGAAATAAGTATCAAAACCAAACCCCATCACACCTAGCCTGCTTAACTCAACTAAAATCAGGAATGGGGACAAGTCTTAGAAAAAAATGCAACAAGGAGCATGAAATTCCAAAAGGACATTTACAGACGGAGCTGAGATTAAGTCTTCTCTCACAGGGTAGCAACTGGCATCAATCATATTCTCCTTTCCTATAAGATTATGACATTCCTGCAAACACACCACTTATTGACACTTATTGGAAACTCCATTTCAAGCAGTAACATGAATTCCATTGTACAGAAAATTCAAAGAGAAGGTATAAGGATACCACTCTTGGAAAAACGTATCTTTAAAAATGTTTGTTTTCTGTATTTGTTCACCTCAACCTATGGACAGGAAGTGGGTTTAAATACTCTTATAAAAACTAAAAGCTGTAGGAATGAGCCTGAATAAGGCATCTTGGGTGATGCAAACTTTAGATTTCCAAGTTCCATCCAGAGTAAAGTAACTGAGTTGATGGCTAAGGCCAGGGCTTGGGAACCTCTCGCTGTGGCTGGGGGCTTTCCCTCCCTCCCCCCCGCCACGTCCCGAGGGGCCCCCACTCCCCGCCTCCCCCAGCCCCCCAGGTGCGAAGTTGGCAGAGCACAAAGAAGTTGGGACGTTCCCGGGGGCTGCCCGTCTCGTCGGGGCACCAGAGATTATATCGGGCACGCCGAGGCCCAACAAAACAAACGGGCACGAAGCCGTTGGCGTCCCGCACGCAGCCCGGGCTGCGGCCAGCTCCGGAAACGCGTTCCGAGGCGCGGGCACCTGGAATCCGTGTTGATCCGGGCCCCGCGGCCCAAGGTCACCCACGCCGCGGCCGGCCCCACGGGACCCGGACCCCCCAAGCGCCCATCGCTCTGGGCTGGGCAGAACGCCCGACCCGGCCCGGCCCCAGCGGCGCCTCCTCGCACATCCTCCCCTCCCCAGCCCCGGCCGGGCCCTCCCTCCCCTCCCGTCGCCCCGAGCCGGTGCCGGGCCACTTACATCTGCGGAGCCACTTCATCCAGTGGTAGACGATGGTGCTGTGGTGCTTCTTGTTCTCGATGCACCATGACGACAGGCCCTGGATGGATTCCATCGTGTTGGTCACCGACTGGAATTTGCGATCCAGCGAGGATTCCAGGGCCCCCGCCGACGAGGAGGCCTTGCTGCCACCGCCTCCGCCGCCGCCGCCGGCCGCCATCTTTCCCCCTTGCACAAGCGCTGCTGCTCCTCCTGCGGCGGCGGCGGGAGCGGGCAAAACAATCACTGCGGGTGCGTGCGAGCTGGGGGCTGCGAGGGAAAGAGAAAGCGGGTGCACGCGCTCGGCAAGGCTGGCGGAGGGGGCGGGAGGACCGGGAGGGCCGGCGCCGGAGGCGGCCCCGCGGCGCTCAGGGGGGCGGCCGAGAGTCTTGCACTTTGGTCACTTTGGAAGAAGTAGTGTTTAAACCAGTCCCGGGTCGGAGGAGGTTCGCCCAGGGGGCGGGGGCGTACAAGGCCTAGAGCAATACCCTTCTAAACGTCTGGCCCGAGAGGCGAGGGTTTTAGAGCGCAGGACTCCGCTCCCAGCAGGACTCTGACCAGCACCTTGCACTCATAGCCCCTTTCCCAACAAGAAAATAGGGTGTCCCGTGGGACGGGGGATGGGAGTTTGCGTCGGGCACCTAACACTACCCGACTCCTCACCCCCACCCCCTCCCCTCCGCAATACTTTCTCAAAGCCCTTGTAGCCCTCGTACGAGAGCCACAAGACTACCCAGCCAGAAATTTTTTTTTGCAACGCAACAGCAACAGCGACAGCAAGGTTGCCGCGCATGCGCTATGCAGCTCCACCTCCCCTTCCTCTTCAATCTAGACTAGGGAAGGGGAGGAGTGGAGACGATGCACTTTGACCAATCGAGAGAGAAAGACGGAAAGCGCGCGCTGAAGCCCGCACACGCGCGAGAGCAAAGGGCCCCCCTCCGACTCCTTCTGCGCCTGTGCCACAGACTCGCGTGTTGAGCGCTGGGAAAAAAGGGAGGGGGTAGAAAGAGAGAGTTGGCCGATCAGTGGGGAGTTTTGGGGGAGGGGCCCGCTTTGCCCTCTCCCTCCGGATCTCAAGGCCTCAAGGTCTCTCTTGATGTCGTTCTGCTCACGGAAAAGGGCCAGGGAATTCCCACTGCGAAGCAGCTACTGTTATTCCTGGGTGACTGCAGCCCTCGCTTCCACTAACTCCCCGGAGCACCGAATCGGGACGAAGCGGCCTGCCGCCATCTTGCAGCGCCTTAGAACACGCGCATGCGCCAACTACAGTAAGACATGCACTGCGCAGACTCCTGGAGGGAACGGTTTTTCTTGCCTCCCTCTCCCTGTAGCTCCACCTCGGGAGAAACCATTCGCGGCCACATGACCATTCAGACCGCGTAGGGGGAATCCGTGAAGGCTAGTAGCAAACCCGTCCGACTTCACCCGAACTTTGAGATTTGGAGGCGTTGGAAGGTGTAATTGTGCCCTTGTCCTCGCCAAATCCAAGAAGCTAGCGGACACTCTGGGTCGGGTAACCCAGCCACCCCCGAGCGCTCTCGGTGTAAGCGGAGGCTGGTGCTGAGCCTGGGCCAGAGCCTAGACTCGGCCGAGCGTCTGTTTCGCGTGAATTAGCGCCTGCCCGGGCAGGGGTGAATGATTCAGATCGGTGTTTTGTAGGCTTCCGGAACACCACCGTGCTCATTCCTCAGATGCTGCCACGCGAATTAGACAGTTTACAAGCCACACACAGGCCTCACATTTTTCATTCTAGCGGTTCACTCCCATTATAAATTTGTGGTGCTTAACTAGACTCCGTATCATTACATGGGGCTCTTTTTCTAGCTTCAGTGTTCCAATACCACTTCCACATTTGGAACAGATGGCAGCTGAAGGGAGGAGCTGAGGCCATCAGAAGTGAACTTAAGCCCTTCAGAATCTTTCAGCACCGTCCCCCACTCATCTCTGGTCACGTTAGTGATACCTTGTTAAAGCTTATCGCCTTATGTTTTTCCAGTTTCCTCCAATCTTGCCCCTTTCTTATGCATCTTTAATCTTTCTCCATCTCTCCTTCCCATTTGCCTACAAGCACACTCAGCCAAAACCAAAACCAAAACCTTCCCTTCATCTTAACTTATTGCTCTCCCACCTCCCTTATAAAACTTACATGTAGCCGACGACTCCACTAATCTCGGGAGCTTATTTTCAATCTCCTGCAGTCTAGCCACAACACTAATGAAATTGCCCTCCCGAACATCTAATAGCCAAATCCAATGGCCTTTTAAAGGAAATTAATCTCTGAGCTCTGACACCATTCTCGACTCTTTCCTACTCGATACTTACCTTTTGCTGACTCAGACACACCACAGTTATTAACAGAATCCTTAGCTCTATAGCCAGTGGGGATTTCAGAGGGCAGGTAGTTAAAGCTTTTTAGTCTTAAATTGGCAGAGGGAGAAATGAGTTTTCACAATTAGGTCTTGTGTTTGGACTTAACACCCTTCTTTCCCATTATTCCTGTAATTTATATTAGTTGTGGAGAAGTATATAGAGCCTATTTAAAAGCCAGGAAGACATGGTTTCAAATCTGACTTCTGCCGTGTTTGACCCTGGACAAGTCATTTAATCTTTCATTGCCCTAGGCAAGCTTCTGAAAGTTTAAGTTATAGAGGTTTTTTTGCATTGGTAAATTGATTTTTTTCTGTGGCAGGTACCATCCCTTTCCCAATGTCCTGGGTTAGAAAAGGAGTTTTCAAAAGAAGATGTTAAAATTATCAACAAAATATGCTTTCCCTAACCACCCTCCCCTATAGTTGCTAATGCCCCACACCCTTGTACATTGGCCTATCATTCATACTGTCTCCAATACACTTACTATGCATTGTCAATGTTTTTGCCTATGTATGTTGTCTTGCCTCCTTCCTCCCTCCTCCCTTTCTCCCCCATCCCAGGACTTAAAACATCTCATTGATTACTTGTATTATTGTGGAAGGCCTGTTTCTTTCTCCATTTACAATAACAACTCACATTTATATATTTTGCAGTGATTTACAGTTACAAAGTGATCCTCACAACAACCTTGTGAGGTAGGTAGTAGTAATAGCAGCTCACATTTATATAACGTTTAAACGTTTACAAAATGCTTTCCTCACAACAACCCTGTGAAGTGGGTAATACAAGTATTTTCTCCATTTTTACAAATGAGGACTCAGTTTAGTTAAAGAGTTTGCCCAGTATCACAGGTAATAATGTGGTGGAGCCAGGGCCCTGAACCCAGGTCTTCTGACTTCAAGTGCCCGCTGTACCACATTGCTTAAAAAAAAAAAAACCACCTTGGTCCATTTAGAAACTTATAAATATGTCTCATAACAAAAAGGTTGGTAAGCTCTTGCTCCAGGACATAAGGGACAATTGGGTACACAGTGCTTTTTGTACCTGGAAGAACTTGGGGGGTAGGGAAAGAGAGAGGGTATATGTTAGGAAAACTTTATTTTCCCTGATGACTGAGAATCTGTAAATTCAAAATATGCACAAGTTGACTGACACCAAAACTTGGTTAGCATTATTCCTTTTAAGACCCTTTTAGGGGAACACCAAAGGTAAGCATCCTTTCTCTACCTCCACTCCCCAACAGTGTTCCATTAATACCCCTGAGCTAGAAGGAACTTAAGAGATGTTGTTGAATCCCCTATATTATACAAATAAGGAAATGGAGGCCAAGAGATTTAAGTGACTTGCCCAAGATCACACAGCAAGTAAAAAGAGCTAGGATTTATACTCAAGTACCTAAATCTTTCCATTTGCCGGATGCAATTTATGCAGCATAAATGGAGGGTATAGATATAATATGAAGGAGTCTCAGACCTTAGATTATTTCTAGAATAACTTGAGAGGATGTTAGGGTGACTAGACATTAATATCTCCTCAAGCTATCCTAGATAAATCAAGTATCTCAGAACAGGATTCCAGTAGTCTCTGAGGGGAAAGGGAAGAGGATTTTTACTTTATAAAAGAGAGAAATTGCACTAAATCTCTAAATCCTCCTGCTTCATCTACCTACCTACATCCTTCTTGATTTCATCTCTATAGCCCACTGCCAACCTCTCCTCTCCACCAGGAAGGGACTTGGAAGTTTCCTGGATAGGATCATCAAATACCTACTTGCTGTCTAGATGCTATAAGGAAATGAGATCCTTTCAGGAATATTTCTCCTTCCTCCACTCACTACCTCACTCTGCTCCAAAAAATACTAGTCTTTACTGCTTCAATCATAAAAATGTCCCTATTGTATTTGTCAAAAGACTTGAATAAAAAAAGGACCCCTCAAACACCTATGTGTGAAAAATGCCATACCAGGTTTAAAAATAATTCTTTAATCATATGCACAGAAAGGGAAAGGTAGGCAGCACCAGACTGACTGGGAACAGAGCAGCAGTTCTCCCTCAGTCCCACAGCTCTGCCTGGTAGTTTTTGATCTCTCACACATGTGCACACATGTATGCACACATACAGACACACAAAGAGGTTGGGGTGGAGGAATAAAGGAAAGCTGGAGGGACAAAGGCAGTGGAGAGAAATGGGTGGGGACTGTAGTTGTCTCAGTCGGTGGACTCCAACACAGACTCACTCAGTGCAAGGTCCCAGTAATGTTCAGCCCCATGCTTTTTGAAATGCTCCCTGGCCATGTTCTCTGTGGGGCACTGTTTGAACTTCATTTCTCCAAAGCTCCGATCTTTGGCTGTACCCTGGGAAAGGCAGGGAGCAACAGAGCAGTAAGAAAAGATGTCAGAGGCTTCAGTTCTTCATACATATCTGATGGGAGATGCCCAGAAAAGGAAATCACCCAAAATACCTCACTTCCCCTTCTTCTGTCTCATGTCTCTTACCTCTGCTAGGAAAGTACAGGCAACTCTTAATTATCTCATTGAGGACAGAATACAAAGCAATCCAATCCTTCGACTGATTTTCTTACTGAACAAATTTATCCTATCTTCTTGTTCCTACATATCTTAATCTCTGGAGGGATCTATGATCTCACTGATGTGGGTGCAAATTGAAATACCAATCTCTTCCTGGGTTACTTATCTGTGTCCATAAACCCTCCAAAGTGAGTGAGTGAGAGAGTGAGTGTGTTGGGGGCGGCGGGTGGCACTGAGGGTATCCACTCAAGTAGTGTTTTTTTCTTTAAGACTTTTAACTTTAGTCTGAGGTTGCCCAATCAAGATGTTCACCTGTTAGCCCTTACTCTTGTTACATAAACATGCCCACCTCTTTTTCTTGTCCAATGTATTTTCATCAATATCTTTGATGCTGCATTTTATTTGCAGCTGACCATTGGTAACATTTTGTAGCCTATTTATTTCAAGATGCTTCCTTCTATTGACTTTTATGTGACTCACACCTGATTCTTCAGACACTGTTGGTGTTCCATGGGTTGTAGCCATATGACAAATGAGATCACGTAAAGCACTCTAAAATGCCGTATAAACATTAATATTATTATGTTGGCATTTAAAAATGGCTTTTTTTGTTTGAAAATATAGCTTGAGATAGTTGAAAGCACTGGGAATTTCCTAAATATAATTCAGCCTTCTCTCTTCCTCTTATTTAATTCCAGACCCAGCTCACTATCCTTCTATAGAATCTGTCCAACAGCTTAATGGTTTACTGAGTCAAATGCATTTCATGTACTCTAGACACTGAGCATTCTTCATCCACTTGGTTCTTACTGTGTAGATTACTAAGCCAACCCCCTTGAAAATTCTTGAATCTCCTGAATGTTCTGAAGTGTTCTGGGCCTTGATGCAACCAGCAAAATGCCTTGTAAAAACAGAAGTCAATCAAAAAGAAGCGTTTGTCATCTCTAGGAGATCTCTCTTCCCTTCAGTCTTTGTTAGACATTCTCCATGATAGATGCCACTAATTTTGGGGAGCATATTCACCTGTTAAGACTCAAGTGGTAGTAATAAGAAAATCTTTCAACAAAGATCTCTCTCTTGTTGCATACATCAAGGAATCCTGGATGATATTAACATGTATGGGATACATCTTTCTGGGGTATAGGCCTGGTTAGTATATATTCATAGAATTCATTTTAATAGCTTAACATATAACTAAGACAGTACTGACAAAAAAAGCTACTATGCATCTCAAAATAAAATGCAAACTACTCCTGTACCCTTTTGGTCTAACTTTCAACCCTATTAGACTAAAATGAATCTCTTCAAGGTTACCAACAATGCCTTAACCATAAAATCCCAGACTTTGTCTTTATAACTTCGTTGACTACTCTATAAAGGTAACTGTTCCTTCCCTCCTATGTCCTCTCTCCTTGTTGATTTTCCTTGATATTAGTTTTCTTTCTACCTATCTTAATTACTCCTTCAGTTTCCTTTGTTGGTAATCATCTTCCATCCACTAAGTAGGAGTATATGCCAAGATTGTCCAAAGCTCTCATGATCTCATCAGTTTCCATATTAATACAGATGACTCTCATACCTACATATCCAGCTCTCATCTTTTTCCTAAATTCCAACCTGCATATCAACTTATTTGCTTGATATCTCATATTCAGTATCTTTTCCTTCAAAGCTCAACCCTCTTCCTAATTTTCCTATTTCTGTCAAGGACATTTTTCCATGAAACCCAGATTTGTAATCTCAGTCATCTTCAACTCTTCACTCTCCTCTTATCCCCACCCACATCTAATCAGCTACTCAGTTTTGTCAACTTTGTCTCCAAACAAAGTTATCTCTTCAATCCATCCTCTTCTAATAAAAAAGCCATTACCCATGTTCAGGATCTCTACCTCTCAAATGGATTATTGCAATAGCCTGCCAATTCATTTCCCTATCTCCCTTCTACAGTAATGCAACCTCTACACAGCTGTCAAATTGATATTCTTAAAGCACAAATATGACTCCTTTGCTCAAGAAGTTTTAGTGGTTCCCCTAATGCCTCAAAGATAAAATGCGAATTTCTCTGTTTGATAACTTAAATCCTTCACAATCTGGATCCAACCTATCTTTCTAGAATAATTTCACACTACTCCCCTTCAAACACCCTACAAGTTCCAAACTGGCTCATTTGCTGTTCCCCATATACAACATTCCATCTCCCACCACCCTGCTTTTGCATAAGCTGTCCTCCATGCTCTTCCTTACTTCTACCTCATGAAGGCTGGCAAAATGACAAAAAAAAAGACAAGGACAAATGTTGAAGGGACTGTGGGAGAACAGACATATTAGAAAAATCTTGGTGGAGATGTTCGGTCTTTCTGGAAAGCAATTTAGAACTATACCCAAATAGTTACCAAACGATGCATACCTTTTGACCCAGCTACACTAGGCCTGTTCTTACCTGAGGATGCTCTACCCAAAGGAAGGTACATTTTGATAGCCAAAGGTTGCCTCCTTAACTTTGGGTTTACTGGCGAGATTTTTTTCTCAAAAACCAAGCCTTAAACTCAACTCACTCTGGAGCTCACAGATTGGACAATAGATCCCTGCCCCAGCACAGAATGAATGTTAATACTAAATAGCAACTGTTTCTCTTTGGGGCAGGAACACTGAGGGTGGTCTTCTCTTCCCAGTTTGATTTTTTTTTTGAGTTTTTGATTAAAGGGGCCATCCCTTGATTAACTTCTTAAAGAGGCCTATTCACTGAATTGGTATTACCTCACTCAAAGTGAGAACTTGAAAAGACCTGAGACTGAAAGGGCCAGGGTCTCCTAATACATCCTGGGTCATCTCCAGTTGTCCTGGTGACTATCAGGCCACTGGACCCAGATGGCTCTGGAAGAGAAAGTGAGGCTGGTGACCTTGCACAGCCCTCTCTCACTCAAATCAAAGTCAACTGCAAGCCATGTCATCATTTTCCCTGATCTCATTGTCCTCTTCGAGAATGAAGGACAAACACAACAACTAGGCCTAGTATATAGCCTAAAGAAATAAAAGGAGGCGGGCAGCGAGCTAGCACAGTGAATGGAGTACTGTCCCGGGAATTAGGAGGACCTGAGTTCAAATCCAGCCTCAGATACTTGACACACTTACTAGCTTGTGACCTTGGGCAAGTCACTTAACCCCAACTGCCCAGCCTTCCCCCCTAAAAAAATAAAAGGAGGAAAAGGACCTATACAAAATGTATACAAAAATATTTTTAGATCTTTTTGTGGTAGCCCCAAGTTGGAAACTAAGGAACTGTCCTATTAGGGAATGGCTAAATAAGTTGTGATATGTGAATATAATGGAATATTACTGTGTCATAAGAACAATTTTAGAGGAAACTGATTGGACCCTTATGAATCGATGCAAAGTGAACAGAACTAGAAAAACGATTTATAGAATAACAACATAGAGTTCTAAAGTATTTCAAGTTTTTCTCTAACACAATAATAAGCCATGAGTCCAAAAAAATTAAGATAAAACACACCATTCACCTCCCGACAGAGCTGATGAACTTAAATGCACAGAGACACATACATTTCTGTACATGGCTAATTGGTTTTGGTATTGAGGGATTTAGGGAATTTTTCCCCTTGTTTAATTTTCTTAATTGTGCGGTGGGTGAGAAGTGGGAGAAGCAGATAAAGAAAAAAATAAAAATACTGGCTGTTAGAAAAAAAAAAACTACTAACCCATATGCTAAAAAAATTTTTATATAATCTATATTATATATATATATTTATATATATATATATTTTATATAATATATATATATATTTTATATAATCTATACACACATCAAAGGAATATTTGATGACAGTATGAAAGGAACAGGTTTCCTTTCACAATATTTTACAGAAGACCACTTTTAATAGTCACACCTGACTGAAAGGTATAGACCAGTAGTATCAAACTCAAACAGAAACTGATCCCTGTGCCCTACATATCGACTTAGAAAACCACAAATTACATTATCTATGCTCTGCTGCAGTTTTATTTTGTTAAACAGTTCCCAGTTGTTTTTTAATCTGCCAGGCCTACTTAAGAGTTTTTTGTGGGGCAAGTTTGACATCTCTGTTGTCAAGAATATAAGATTCTGCTGTATGCATTGTTTGCTAACTATATATTTGGTAGAGCAAAACACCACTTTAAAAGCTCTTCTTAACCAAAGTGTTTCCCATGCATGTATCAAAATCACACAAAATGAAAGATGAAAGAGAGAACTCGAACAATCTGCCACTTACTAATATCAAACAAGGCAAAGTATGTTTGCCAAAATGTGTTTGCTACTCATGTGGAGGTTGTTCAGCACAGAATCCAGATGAAAGAGGAATTCTCCATACATGGTGACATACTTTCAAATGATCCTCTTTGTAGATGGAATTGTGTGTTACATAAAGCCCTAGAACATTTCATAGCCTCCTAAATGAAACCCATAATTATTTTAAAGAATTTGGCCTTCTCTATATGGAAAAAAAAGTGTTTGAATGATGACTAATTTATACAAGTTATGATAGGTAGATGGATAAGCCACAGACCGAGTACATAATATGTCTTGGTCAAAGGCTGGAGATGGGCAATTAGCTAGCCTCAGAATTAAAAAGAATTTATCCTTGGGAAATTGAACAGTGCTTTTTTAAAGACCCAAATCCAAACTCTGAAACAAAGACCCATCTTTTGACGCCACCATTCTTCTGCCAATGCTATAACTGCAAAACATGGACCACGATATCTGAAGAATAAAAATTTCAGATCCCCTCAATGGAAACAGATAGTAGACCTGAGTAAACTATAATATAATCAATTAAGAACTCCTCAGGAAAAATGCTGTAAAACATAATGTTTAAAAAAAATACATTATGGGAAACGTAGCTGGGCTAGTCCTGCAGTGAGTGCTAGAGATGAGGGGATGGCTGATGTGCTCTACTGATGCCCACAAAGTATAAAGAAATCTAGAGGAACTATGGAATAATGTGGACATTCCATAATTCAGTCCCGACCCTGCCCTGGAAGGGTTTCCAGGAGCATAAGGTATAACATCCCCATCAACAAAACCAGAGATCCACTGAGTTATCAAAAAAGACTGATGACCTCGATGTTCCCTCAATTAGCACAATTTAGAAATGATTGTAATTCTTGATTTCTAATACAAATCTCTTTTGTTTTGGTATTTCAGAAAAAGCTACTGGAAGAACCACCTACCTCCCAGACCAATGCACACTTGTTGGTTTTTTTCACAGCTTCCTCATCAGATTCATCATCATCTAGAAGAGACAACATGGCTAAGCCTGGCTCCAAACAGACTCAGATATACAGTTTTACAAACTGCCATTGAAAACACCTCTATAGCTTCACATCACCTTTTAAAAATATTCAAGACATTCATATTTAAATGCTTCCTCTTCTCTTGTATGTGGCACAGTGTGATGAAGCACTAGACCCCAAGTCATGAAGACATGAAGTTCAAAACCAGCCTAGATACTTACTAGTTATGGGACACTGGACAAGCTGATTAACCTGCCTCTGTGTCAGCTTCCTTATCTGTTAAGATGAGGACAAAAACAGTACCTACCTCATCTCCCAGGTTTGTGAGGATAAAATGAAATACTTGTAAAGTGCTTTGCAAACTTTAAAGTACTATATAAATGCTAGCTATTGTTATTATCCTAAAATGTCACCATGTAAGTTAGATACAGTACTGTTTGTAATTCGAAGCAAAAGCTCCAAACAAGTAGGGGCTTTCAACAAGTTAAATAAAAGGAATCTTGTACTTGGCACAAAAAATAAAAAGTTGAACATATATATAACTTTAACAGTTACAAAGCACTTTAGACCCATTATCTCATTTGATCTTTACATCAACCTTAAGTGTCATTCCCATTTTACAAGGGAGGAAACTGAGGCTCAGGGTGATTAAGTGCCTTGCTCAATAATCAGACAACTGGTGTCTGAGAGGGAATTTGAATCCAGATCCATCTTGCTTCCAAATCTAGCACTCTTTCAACCGTGCTATCCTTCCTCTGAGATATAGAAGATATTTTCTACTTTTAGGGAACTTGTGGTCTAATAGAATACTACCATGTGATAAGGCAGTTAGTTAATCAAGTATATTGCTTTGGGTGGCAAGTTTTTGTTCTGAATGGAAAAAAGATACGATGTTGTGGAGAGGCAAAACATTGCAAGGCACAAGAGGCACATGCACAGGCCCATGGATTGATGACCAGAAAATTGTGTATAACGGTAAATAGTATCCATGTATGGCCAAAGCAGAGTGCCCTGGCAGCTGCAACATAAGAATCAAGTGGTAAAAGATCCTTGAAGACCAGGCAGATAATTGAATTAATTATATATGTGAAGCAAAACAAATGTCATATGAATGATTATGACACTAGCAGTAACTCTTTTCCCAAATTAATATTGTACCTAGTATTAGGAGAATAAAGGTAAAGAAGTGAGATACAATACTTAGCTCCATTGCCTCCCAATTTTCTGAGCATCAAACCCTCTCCCCCCCCACCCATTTATCCCTCTAACCCCAATTCACCATCTCCCTTCGTGTTAGATGTCTGTTCATCCCACTTTATCCGGTGCAGCATTAGACGCTTGAATTTTTTCTGTGCCTTAGGGCCTAGAAAGAGAGAAGACAAAATTTTTTCCCCCTTTTTCCCCTCCAGACTTGGACTAGGAAAGTGGTAAAAGAAAGACCCTCTGTGCCCATGTGATGTCCACAATTTTTAATGTGATGATTGGTACAACCCCTGTAGGTACTGCTCTAAGCTTTGGGTCTTCTCCCAGAATATAAAGAGATAAAGATTAGAGGGGTCTTACTCCCAGATGGACCTCTAAAATACTTCTCCACCCCATCCCCAATCTAGGTTTCAGTATTCTGGGTATACTCCTTTGATCTTTTCCTTAACCCAAACTCACCCCCTTCTACCACCACAACGTTGACATCCTTGTGAAGGACCACCACCCCTGAAAGGTACAGTTGCCCAGCATTGGCCTCAATCTTGAACTTCTTGGCTGGGTTGCTCAAATTTCGTACTCTGGAGACAGGGAAAGTGTAGTTATGTATTTTAACTTAAGGGTTAGTAGCTGATTAAATGGAGTGGAAAAATAAACCTACATGTCCAAATACATACTTTTCCAAATTTGTTTCTCAAAAACAAAAACAAAACAAAAGGCTTTTTTTTTGTTTTTGTAGATGGAAAGCTGCTGACAGTTTAAGTGGCACAATTAATGAACTCTAAAAAAGTATTTCAACTGTTTTATATCTCCATCCCCCCACATCACTTAACAGCCCCAGAAACAGAAGGTAGTCCATAAATATCTCTTGATGAGTCAGAAATAAATTCATTTTGAAGTAGAAGAGTATAACTGCAATAGCTGAATGGTAGGACATGATAAAAATCAATCTGGAGGTGAAGGAAGGAGGGCTACCAGGACTTTCTGTAGAGTTGGGTCTAGATGAAGTGAAACCAGAAACGTTAAGTTCTAAAAAGGATGAGCAACCCCAGTTTATAATTTGGTTTGAAGATGTTAGCTCATTCAGCCTAGCAGATCAGTACTGATTCATTGACCGAAAGTCAAAGGAAAAAGACTGCTACACTGGCAGAAGAATTTAAAATCACAACAGAAATTTTACTTCCTGGGTCAGATCCCACTCCTATTAAAGCTTTTAAACCCCTAACTTTATTTCTTTAAATGCTGGGGTTGGTGTTAGGAAAGCTCTGTGGATTGCACCAACTGCCCCAAGCACTTGTCTGTCATACTAGTTTGGTATTAATGTGGGCAACACTGGCCCAACAAAGACACCTACCTATATACAGATATGTGTACCCCCTGTGAAATGTCTTCTTTTAGCTTTTTAATTTTCTTGACCTTTCTCTGTTCTGCTGTTAGTTTTCGGGCAGCATTGGCCTCTTCATGCGCTCTGTCGTGACAGGAAGGACATCCACAAGTAAGAAAGGCATTGAAGACCAGAGGCAGGGCTGAGGGAAAGAGAGAGCAACAGAGGACTCTCCCCTCCTCTGTATACCAGTCCCCCCCAAGGGAGGCCAAAATCCAACCTGCTATCCCAGTCTGAAAAAGAACCCTGCCCTAAGTCCCCACCTTGTTCCAGGGCACTTACTTCTGTCTTTTTGCCATCTGGGCTCTGACGTGGGCTTCCACTTTTGTGGGGTCTTGAACAGCTTCTGTGCCTAATACTCTCATCAAGTTGGAAATTCTTACTGTATTAGAAACAAAACAGTGTTAACTACAAGTCATTTTCTCAGCTGGGACAGCCTTTCCTACCTCTCTTCCTCTAACCTATGTCCTCAATACCATTTAAAACCCTTAGAAAAGTATTCCCTGATAAATGCATCGAAAGGGCAATTCCTTGTTTTATGTAACAAATGAACACTAAGCTAAATTACACTGCAGCTAACCTTGTTGCCTTGTTTTGACTATGTAATGAAGACTTTTCTCTGTGTGTACCAAATCTTGAGCTAGACTGAAAAATGCTTGATGTCAAAGAAGATGCCTCTCTCTCTACAGAAGGTCCTCCTGTCCTGACAACACACGCAAAGATGTTCTCTTTAATGAGTTTCTAAAGCTTTCTTTCTATAAGCTTGATACAATACATAGCATTCTCATATAACTCATAACAAAAATTTCTAAATATCTGGAAAATAAATAAATTCACCTATAGTATGGAAACTAAGGAGAGAAGGGAAAAAGAACAAAGTGAATACAATCTTGCATAATATGACCTTCTGTACACACACAGTAGTCCTCTAGTAAAAGTCGAGGCAAGGAAGAAGAAATACTGAAAATTACCAAGATAAAGAGTTCATGCTGCCATTCTTCTCCCCCTTACCCCAAGAGTCCTCACCTTTGGGTTCAGGAGGAGGCATCAAACCCAGCCTGACTTTCTCTTGTAGCTCCTTCTGAGCTTCCCTCCGTGTCTGTCTCCTAAGTTTTTTCTGTTCCTTTTTGGTGAGGTACACCCCCAATGTCACTGGCGTGTCACTGTCCACTGTTAGAGAAGCATAAAGGGAAAGGCAGATTAGAGGAGCCAGTATTAATTTGAAGCACAGTAAAAAGGGGTAGGAGGATACTGATGGTAGCTAGACAGTTATAGGGATTGAAAGAAACTCTGAAGCTCCTTTTAGGACAGGAGAAAGAAGGAAGAGAGGAGTGGTGCAAAATTCAGTGTTAGGCACCTGCATGCTTCTTATTCTTCCTTAAAAAAACCCAAAAATTAAAAATCTGCTTTTAAAATCTAGATGACTCATGTTAAAAGTAGCTGAGAAAAATCAGATTAACTTAAGTTACACACCAGACTTCAGTGGACTCAATGAAGGACAAAGGCCAGACCTGCGAAGTCCAGTGTACTAGTTTCTACCACACAATCATACGCTTTCTGGACCTGAGTTTCCTAATCTGTAAAAGGGAGGGCCAGACTCAATGCTCTTTAAGACACCTCAAGCGGTCTATGATTTCTCAGACTGATAATGCAAAACAAAAAAGAGAAGGAAAGAAAAGTACAGAAACCTAATGGAGATCTCCAGGAACTGGAGTCACAATTCTAAGAAAAGTCCAGCTTGCTATTAAGACATAAGGGGTGTTTTAAGTGCAAAGATATGTTCAACAAATGAACTTTTTTACCCAGTCAAAGCCATTAAATATAGACAGTAGAATTCCCACCACAATAAGCCACTATAGCTAACATTCAGAGATCTGGAACCAGCACTAATGATTTCATCTAAAGCAAAGCTAGAAAGATTGAATGCAAAGGAATAGGTTAGGGGAGCAATAACTATCTTTGCAGTCAAATTATGATTAAATCAGGGAGAAGAGAAAAGGAACAACTCTACTGCTGACTGGGTAAATGATCGATACTTTACCTGGAGGGTTTAGCTGGGCTGGATGCTCTACAAGGTTTGTGATCCCAAAATAGTCCTCTTTCTTGGGAGCTTCCCCTGTACTAGAATTAGGGAAAGAAGAAGAACACAAGGATATGTGAGCGGAGATGATTTCAAAGAAATGGGACTCCCAAAAACTTCCCTCGAGCACCTCTTTAGTACTTATGAGCTCATTATATAATATGTGGATGATGCCATCCTCCCTATAGACCACCAATAGCTAATTTTTAATCACAATTTGACTACTACATATCTAGGTGCACTAGGTAATTAATCAATTGTATTTGAGAAATACAAATTGATTTTACGTGTATTAAGAACATAATTAGAAAAGTAAACAGGTTGAAAAACAAATTATTTTTGATTTTCTACAGTTTCAGATTACCTAAACTTATTTTTCCTCTATAGCTAAAATGAAGGTTGACTGCTGTAATACCACTGCATTTACATATATGTTTATCATCCTTAAAAGTATGCTTTGAATTTTTTTCTCATGTCTCAACTCCCCCATTGAGGTTATACCTCACAAGGTGTTAACTAGTAAACTCACGGGTCAAAACCATTGGGGATAATGTAGGAGTCCCACCACTCAATATCAGGAATCTCTCCTTCTTTTAGTTCTTTTTTAGGTGCAATGAGCGCCAGCTTGGTTGAAGTATGGATGCCAGTTTTTCGGGCTGCCTGTGAGATCTCTGCCTGCAGCTTTTCTAGTTGAGCCTAAGAATCACAAAACACAGATGCAAGGGGAAGCTGGAGTCACATCAGTCTGAGAGGTGAAGGAAGCCTGCCTTTAAAAACATTCCACTTCTTGGGTTGTCTTTTTACTACCATCTGACCACTTTAGTACACTCCAAAGATTCAAGGAAAAAGGCTACAACTCACCAGAAGGGGTAGACCAGAAGCCTACCCCCAGGACTTGGTGACTTCAAGGTTCACCTCTAAACCACATGCCCCAGAAGCAGCTGAGTGCCCTAGATACCATTATACTACTGTGCTCCCATGATGCATAGTTATTCTAATGTGCCTGGCATCTAACAAACACTTGATGAAGTAAATGTCTAAAATACTACACATAAAGCTTGGGAGACAGTGGGGAAATGGCATTGACTCTGAAGAAATGCATTTCACTGAAGATGAACAAAATGCAGTCTTCTCAGGAATTCTTATTTTAAAGAAGGGTGCTCCAGGCTTGGGCATGTCAGTGTGAAAAATGGCAGCTGGATCTTTACTTGGCATTGCACAATCTACGTTTGTCCATTGGTTCCAGGGCCTTGAAAAATCCTGACGCTGAAGTTGTTTGGAAATAGACCGTCTAAGACAGCAGGACACACACAGCCTGTTTTTGAGTTCCTTAGGTTCAGGAGAAAACTGATCATATACTCTCTTTCCCTGCCCCAAAGGCAGTGGTGGTGGAATCACAGATTTAGAACTACAATTGAAAGATAATCCAACCTTCTCATTTTACAGATAAGGAAACTGAGGCCCATAGATGAAAATAGTAAATGGCAGAACCAGGCTTTGAACCAGCCTCTATTAACTTTCCAACAGTTTAGGAGGAAGGATTTACGTAATAGGGAGCGTAGCGGACAGCCTGGGTATCCCAGGACTATATATATGTAAAGCTGCTCAATCACCTCCTTCAGGAAGACTTCCCCACTAATTCCACTCAACTTTGATCGTTTCATTCACTTTAGCACACCTTTGGCATTTATGTATATATGACAGAGCCCCAACCTGGGGAACACAATCTTCTCAGCAAAGGAGTAGGTGCAAAGTATGGTCGACCTGGCTGAGATTGAGTACCTCAAGCATGTTTCACTCCTTTTTCCAACCAGTTTGATTCTAGGACCCCAATGACCCCAGCCTTGACTAGTCAGGAAGGCTAGGGAACGGCCATTTCCTCTCCTTGGCCATTGCACACATATACTTCAATTCTCCCCCTTCCCATTTCCCCCCTCCCCCACCAATTCCTCCTCTTTCTCAGAAACTGAAAACCTAATCAATGTTACTTTTGCTACTGTGAAGGGTATGGCAATTTACTGATCTAAGGTTCCGTTCAGAATTAAGAGTTGTAGAATAGCTGAAGCTCCTTTTCCTATCACTCCCTGCTCTCCCTCATAGTCATCTATATCAGCCCCATGCCTCCTCCCATATCTCTAACCCAACTCTTTTTTATCCTGCCAGTGTGCCCTCTGGAGTCTATTATTAACAAACTGCCTTCTATATTAAGTTGAACCAGTGTTGAACCCCTGGAAATTGCTTTTTATATTTATTCATATTTGAATAGCTTGTCTTTCGCCTTCCCCAACTGAATGTAAGCTCTTTGAGGATAAGAAGTTTTATTTTGTATATGTCCTTGGTGCCAAACACCATGCTCAGCTCCTAATGAATTCTTGTTGAATTAGAGCAATCACAGTCAACCAAAAATTCCCATGAAAATTCACTAAGGACAGAAAGGGGGAAATAGAAATTTTGCAACTTATAGTCAGTTCAATTATCCACATCACGCAGATCATCTGAAGCAAATTTTAATCCTAGATTAGCTTCTCCCATTTGAGCTGTAACCTTGCATCTTAACCTCATCAGGTGGTACTCATTAAAGCATGCAAACTCAATTTAATCTCAGCCTAATAGGAATTTAATTAAGCTGAATCCAACATAAAACAATTCTATGAAATATATGGTTGCTGCCCTGCAATATACGAAAAACTTAATAGCAACTATATGATAAATGTTCTAATTTACTTTCTGCTAGTGTCCTGAATTTTTTCAAGCTTTGGTGCCAGTTACCTTTGTCCGCAATCTCTGTGCAATCTTTTCAAATTTGCCCTTGTCATGGAATTTAAAGGTACGTCTTTGGCGCTGGGAAGGGGCAATGGAGACTCGGGGATCAAAGAATGTGTTGGATTCCATGTCTTCTGATGGCTTTTCCTTGAGCTGCTGCTTGAACTGTTCCCGCTTCACAGCCCGAATGTTGGCCTTCAGTGTTGGCATTCGGTGTGTCAACTCAATCTCTTTGCCTGTAGCATCTACCGTTCGGCCTTGTTCA
Organism: Trichosurus vulpecula; assembly: GCF_011100635.1. NCBI lineage: Eukaryota > Metazoa > Chordata > Mammalia > Diprotodontia > Phalangeridae > Trichosurus > Trichosurus vulpecula. The sequence goes on from NC_050579.1 coordinate 46,015,215, forward strand.
TCCAAGATTAGGGGTGTAGGCTTTGTCTGGTCCTTCAGCTCCACCTTCCTGGGGGAGAGATAGGGGGAGGGTGGGAAAAAAAGCCCAATTCACAATTTGATCTTGAACCCTAAGGAAGACCTAGATTAAGAAATTCTAAGATGTTTCATGCTACCTTCAATAAGTAATAAGAAATATCTCAATTATAAAGTACTAATCAAACTGAGTAATCCAATATGGGATAGAACTTATAACAAAAGGATCTATAAATTATAAAACTGGTTATGTGGAATTATAACTGTCTTATAAACTGAACTTCTTAAGGCACATCTCTCCCATTTAATTAGGATCAAACCAGGAGGTGAAAACTGATTCCTAACACTGATCTAGACCCTGGTCTGGTTTAAAACAGATTAGTTTAATAGAATGAGCCTAGGCAAGAAGACCTGATTTCCCATTTGATTCGAAAACACTCTGGGTGACCATAACTTCAGTTACCACATGTGTAAAAATAAGAATAATTCTTACCCCCTTAAGGATTCAAGACATATCCAACGGATATTTGTTCATCGCCCACATAGATCTTTGAACAGTGTTTAAAAACAGCTAAGGTTGTTTTGCAGAAATAATGTCAAGGAATGCCAAAGGCTTTTCTGAACTGTACCTTCAAAAATAGCAAAGGGTCCAAAAGGAAAGTGAGTACTCACGGGGGAGCAATGCCCATAGCATGAAGGTTGGCCAGTCCAACCATGTTGGCATTGCCAATAAGCCCTGGTTTTAGTGCCAGCTGAGCCTGGATCCGAGCTTGTAATTCAGCTGCTTTCCGTGCCTTTTCGATGGCATCATTCATAAAGGTGGCAGCCTGAGAAGGCTGAATAGTATTGCCAATTGGCAGCCGTTCTGGTTGAGAGGAGGAGGGAGTCTTTGGCTGTGAGACGTACAGAGAAAAAGATAAAGTTAAAAGGGGAAGGAACAGAGACCCACTGAATTTCAGATGGATTTATGAGGTTTGGGGTCCAAAAACTGCCACCATCCCTGTATGTGCATCCAAGTGACACTATAGCAGTTACCTAATTCATTTTGCCTCTTGCAACACTCTCTTCCCACCAAGCCATCCTTCATACTACCAAATTAACCTCACTTATCCACATGGGAGGTCAAACCACCTTTAAGGGTGGTTTACTGACAATGAAAGTTACAACTCCTTAGGATGGCATTCAATGTAATGAACAATCTAGCAAGGCTCTGCCTTTTCTAGCTTTCTCATACACCGCCCCATTCATGGCAATATAATCTAGCCAAACAGGGGTAGTCACCATATCCTCCATACATCCCATACCATCCCATCTCCAGGCCTTTGCTCACTGTACTATAAAGAACCTACCTCCTCTCCACAGATGAAGTCCTGCCCATTCTCGAAGTCTGTCCCATAAGCCTTTCCCAATGTTCCTCATCACTAAAGTCCTCCTCTCCAAGGACCTTAAAGAGTACTAAGTGAGTTCCAGCTCTTTTGCACACTATGTATTATTTTTTTGGTTATTTTTGTAACTTCTACTAGACTATAACCTTCATGGGAACAGAAACTAGGTCTCATTTAATACTTATTACTACTACGCAAAGAATAGGCATTTAACAGATGTCTGTGGGAAATTGTTGGAATGTAGGATTCGGCTCTGTCTTTTTGATGCATTGAATACTATACCTGAGGGGTAGGAGGACTAATAAAGCTCAGCTGTTTTTTCCTTTCCTCAATCTGCCTTGTGGCTGCCTCCATCATTTGTTTGATCTGCAGACAAATTATAGTGGTTAATACCATCTTTCTTCTCATCATCCCCAGAAGATTTAGTCATAACGAACTTCAATGGCTAGCTGAGCCCTGATAATCTCAAGCTGTTTTGTGGGAAATTTGGTGAAGACAAAGATGTGGATGGGAATTTTTTGTACATACTGTTAACACTTGCTAAGTGTGCCCAAATTGCCACCTTCTGGGACCAGAGCACAAGAGCACATACTTCCTCCTTATCTTCAAAGATTCCTACCCCTCTCTATGCTCCCATCTTTGAAGTCATCTTCTTGTTCACAAGAAGCTTGGAACACTAAAGTTTCAGGAATCAAAGACAACTCTTGCTTTTATATTAACATTTTTCCATAAAGGTAATTCTGTGGGCAATTTCTTTTAAGCCTTTAAAATGCTTTAAATGTTAAAAGCTCGATTTCATTTTAAAATAATATAAAGTTTAGCAACAAAAATTTAAAGTATATTATTTCCTGTTCTAAAACCATGACCTTTAAGGTTTTGTTATCTCCTTTTCCACATCACCCAGGACCATAAGTACTAGGTATTTTTTGGCTACTTGACTATAATGTTTCCCTCCATAAAGAATATTGAACAGCAATGGGAAGCATCACTTCCCTAGTGGCTGAACAAAATTTCAATTTAAGGCCAGGTTGGATCTGCATCCATGTCCCCTCAATTCACAAACTACTTACCTCTCATGTCTGTCACTAACCTGTAATTTGGTCAGCATTCCTGGGCTCTCCGATGGTGGTCCAGGAATTACCTCTGGCTCCTCCTCCACCTCCTCAAACCTTGGTATACGCCTCTTCTTCACCCCCGATGACTCCTTAGATATCTCTGAGTCATCACCAAACACCTCCTGGGAGAACCCAAAACAAGAGGCAGATTTGTTTCTGTTCTTAGTGAAAAAATGCCATCATCCCCCCAACCCAATTATTATGTTGTGGCTTTGCCCTGGGGGTTATAACAGAGCCTTGCAGATAGCTACTTGATAAGACCCAGGGGTAAGCCTGGCCTTGAAGGCCCTCCATCAGCGGTTGCCTCCATCTTACCACCTTCATTACTCTCCTACACAGATCCTCTGGTCCATCCAAGCAAATTTCCATCTCTGTCTATATCATTGCTCACATGTCCTCCCTCTCTTCCTTTCCACTAAATCAGATCCAACCATTCCTAAAATCCTATTCAAAACTCACCTCCTTCAAGAAGCCTCCTTCTGATTAATAACCTCACCCCATTCTGATTATACCTTTGTTTTACACCCTCAAGCATGTATGTATAATGTTTGGGCTATATTAAGTTGCATTTATTGACATTCTGCTTGGTTTGTGTTCTTTATCATGTGCATGTGCTCTGGCTCCCCAACTAGATCTAAGTTCTTCAAGGGCAAGGACTCTTTCTTCCTCAGTATTCCCCCATAGCACTTAGTTCAAGGCCCAACACACAAAAGACACTTGGTTGTCTACTTTGTAAGGTGAGTTTAACGTGGCCAACAATGGCCACATGGAAGGGGCAATGGGAAAAAGCAAATGTACACACCGGTGGTAGGCTTTGGGTGACATCCCCTCTTCACTAGGAGGGCTCGTGTTTTGCAAGGACATATCCTCAGTCAGGGGCGGGCGCTTCCTGGAATTCCTACAGTTCAAGAGAAAGGACTCTCCCATAATATATATAGTGTGTGGGAATAGGGACCTAAAGGGACCAAAAGTGGGACCTCTGTCCCAAGGCTTCTTAAGCATAAAGATGCTAAAACATCTCCTCCAGGAAGACTTCTTGACTAATACCACCCAACTCTGATCACTTCATTCACTCTAGCATATCTTCAGCATTTATACACATACAGTAGAACCCCAATATAACATAAACTACTATTATACAGATTCTGTGAAGTCCCTTAAACATCACAAAATTAAAAGTCTGATAGTTAGCCCATAAGGTGGGTATCAGTCCTGTCCCCTAACGCAAACATTATAAAGGGGTTCCACTGTACTTTAAAACAGCTAAATATTTTACACCTGTCTTGGCATCTCACATCTATGTTCTATCTCCCCATTAAACTATGATTTTTCTCAAGTTTCTCAATATTCCTTATATTTCTTTAGAGCCTTACACATAAAAGGTATGTGGTGTTCACTGACTATTTCTCTCTGGTTTAGGTCTCTCTAAAATTCCTTACCCTTCTCTACAACCTGGAAATGCTGGCAGCATGGCCAAAATAGCAAAATATTAGAATATCTTGAAAGGATGAGGAAGGAGAAGATTCTGTGATGAGAGTTACAGAAATAAGTAAAAAGCAGGATGAAAAGAACTTTAAGACAAGTCAGACCAGCAGACTGACTGCTGCTCATGAAAAGAAAGGGGTTATAATCTACATGGAAACCAAAATAAAAAGTACTGGAGCAGAAAACTACAGGTTGTCCATGAAACTGGTGTCTCTTAGCTATGAGCTCCCCAAAGAAAGCATCTTTCATAGTATCTTCTATTCAAAACTATGTATGCTCAATGAATATTCAATAGTTATTTCTCAGGAACACCAGCCACAAGTTCTACTAGGAATTCCTTGAAAACTAATAACAAGGATAGCTGTATCTCTGGGAAGCAATGGACCTAGACTCAGAAGCAACAGGTTAGGACCTAAATAGGGAAAAACCAAAATCACAAACCCCTAGGAGGAATCTATTATTTATTAGAGGTGGTGAGAAGAAAAAGTGAAGAGATGGACACCAATAATTCCTTGTCTTACTGCACAATTATGTATGTAAAGGGTAAAATTACTGGTTTTCTGGAGTGTTTGCCTCATGATGTGTTTCCATGTTTCACCACCGTAACTAAAGAATAAGAATTAAAGGTGGGATAAAAACAAACTCACTGTCTGTTCTACAGCCTAGAGCTTTCTCTTGAATGTTAGGAATTCTACTGTGCCTATGTGTGTGACCACAGAAAGTTTAGCTACTAGTGTTACCATTGAGAATATTCCCTTGCCATTTAATCAGCCAACCAGAACCTACCTTCAATTCTCGTTTTCTACTCCTGTCACTGCTAGACTTGGAATGTCTGGAACTACGGCCCTCCTCCACTGCCTCAAACAATTTGTCGACAAACCGAAGGGTAGAATCATCGAGAAAAGGCTTCAAGTGATCTGGTGAAAAAGGGAGAGGTAGAAAGGTCTGAGAATCTAAAACAGTTCCGTATGTACAACAGGCTCTCCAAAACATCTACTAACTGAAGTGAACCTAGTACTAACAGTACAAAGTACCTAGATCAAATGAGTGTTTACAAAAACTGTTCTTCTCCACCCAAAAGACTGTCCTTGATTTTTTTTTCTGTGGGATTCTCTTAAGTGCAATGTTTTACAGAGACATTTTGCCTATGGTGTGTGAGGCAGAAATGTAGGTTGGAGTTTTCATGGCAGGGAAAGTGGCAATAGCCTGAGTTCCAGATAAAAACCACCTCATGGACAAGAATCATGGGAATTTGTCTGGCCTATTTTAAGAGAGAATTCCATACTACGTTAATATAAGGATATGTGGCTTGGGCAAATTAACTCTCCAATGTAAGAGTTTCATTAAATTTAACCCTTCCTATTACTCCCATGGGCCTATGGAGACAATTTAAACTACAAAATACACATGCTACAAGGAATGTGTGTCAACATCCCTAAAAGCAAAAACAATAATAAACTTAGAATATGACTAACACAATTTTGAAAAAGTTACTAGCAAACTTAACAGCCACCAATAATTCTCCACAACTTCATTGTTATTACTCTCTTTTAGCATCAAATCCCTTTCAAACCTGGTAGTCACTTTTTGAATATCACTGAGAGAAAACACCCAAAGAAAGATTTGAGATAACTAGCATCAAAACAAAAAAAGCCTGCAGTTATAGGGAATAGAATTCAATTATGATTCTTTAAAAGAAAAAGCAAGACAAAGTAAGATACTGATACTAGAATGTTTTAAGAACCAGTACAATAACTCAATCTCATGAAGAGACGCAAAATCTCCCTTCAGTGGTAAGCACTATATTGATGGCAAGGGAGATACATCATTAGTGAAACCCAATTCTCCCAACTTTTTAATTTCACTCAAGTAACTCTACAAGGCTTGGCTTCAACCTGGCTACTTCGGATACATTTTTATTGAAAGTTACTTTGTTTCCTCTACTGGGTTAAAGGATTTTCTCCATTGTCAAAAATTATTGATATAGAGTGAACCAGGGATACAAGGTAAGCCGAAATTTATGCCTATATGGTTTTGGAATGTGATGTGAACATGATAAACATGCTGTTTTTAATTACAGCTGATGTACTTTTCTAATTATATTTAAAGTTATTAAAAGAATTATATATGTATGTGTACGTACACACACACACACACACACACACACACAGAGTTACAATACTTGCTTTACGTAAGTAGACTATTTTGTAGATCTCTACATAAAGTGATTTTTATCTAATGTGAATTTGCCTGTGGATATGGGGAAGGGAGGGCAAGTAGGGTGCCAGGTACCTGTGGAGGGAGGTGCCTGGTCACAAAGGGGCCTGGCCAGAATTGAGAAGGCAGACATGTGGGGGCCAGACACAGACAATGACAGGAGAGGATGGGTGATACACAGGGGCCAGGGACAGATTTGTGGTTCCTATGCACAGACAAAGGGAAGACAGAAACATAGGGCTGGAGAGGCGGGCAAAGTAGGGCAAAGGTCTTCTCTCTTGGTGCCAGAGGTCTCAAGCCAAGCCTTGGATTCAGTGGCAGGACTGTCTCTCCATACCTCCATTCTTATACCTTCACTTGGAGGGTTTTTTAAATTTTTTAAGGAGGAGGGGCAGGTATGGAGCACCAAGCCAAAGGGCAGGAGTAGAAAAGAGAGGAATTGCAGTATTGTAAAATTAACATAGGTGTTTTCTGGAATGGGGATTTCTTTCAGAATTCTTTTCAAAAAGTTGAATTTGTATAATACAAATTTACATAAAGAAGTCTATACATAAACATTTTTTGTACGTAAAATATACCATAAGCATACATGACTGAGGCAACCTTGACATATGCAGAAAACCAGCCTGGGATTCAAAAGACATTATGTAGATAATCCAAAAGCAAATAATCAAGAGTGACTATTCCCATTACCCACCACAAAGAAAATAGAGCCTTCTCTCTTCAAATTTCCAACATCGTTTTAAACCTAACAAGAACACTTCAAATATTTCAGTCCTTAGTGCCAGGCTGAGGGATATATCCAGGGACGCAGAAAAATACATACCAGCTGCTTTCTTCTTATCCATGCCCTTTCCTACACAATTTAATGCTGCTGTGACCACTGTGGGCTCTGAGAAACCCAACACCCTCTTCACCGTCTTCTCGATCCATGGCTTCAGCTCATCCAGCTCCCTCTTGGACAGGGCCATTCTTCAGAAGAAGGGACAATGGACAGTGAGACAACCTTGGACACTCAACACAGCACCTATGAGTGAATCAGGAAAAAGTGATTGGGAAGGGTAGGAGACTGAAAATAATTCAGGGTAGTGTTTATTTTATCAGAAATGTCTTCTCCCCTGGCTACCTCCTATACCCCTGCACAAGTTACTTCACAATTAAGGATGAATTCCTCCCCCTGGTAACAACCTCTATAAGAAAATTGAAAAGAGAGTATCTCTTACACTAACCCTGGGGGAACTGTTGAGTTGAGTTGAGTACTGTATTCTGGTGCTTTCTTCCAGATACTATTAAATCTACAGAGCCTGTCAGATTACATAATATGGAAATATAGCAGAAGTCTTTCTGAAGTTATCTTTTGGCCTCAGGCAAGGCCTCTCCTAACCTCACTCTGACAGAATCCTGTTCTGTGGGACCATAATACAGGGCAGCAGGTCATGAAGTACTTATGCTAGGGTCAAACACCAATTTTATATTAAGGCTCACAACTTCTAAGAACATTCCTTTAGATTTTTATCTTCATGCCACCATACCTCAATTTCATTTAAAAACTGTATGATCAACCCTCTTATAATGCAAGTTTACATGAAAGATCATCTTGATGGGGTGCTTGAAGGGAACATAACCTTGGCAGACAAGGATCACAGAACTGAGGATGCATACCCTCCCTCTCTCCTCACTGATGGTTCTTTACTTCTAATCTCCTAATTCTTGAGTTCAGCAGAGACAAAAAGAAACCACTGAGGATTCTTCTGAACAATAGACCTTCTCACTGAACATTCTACTAAGCAGGGCTGTCATTTATATTCACACTTTTACTTGTCTAGCTAAACCAGAAGCTATTCAATGACATAAGCCAGTTTCTTGTGTATTCTCTTTATATCATCTGGTATAGTGCTCAGAACACGGGAGAAAATAATTGCTCATTAGCCTTCTCAAACCTAAACAAACACATACACTAGAGTTTCTATATAATTTCAGCTTTCTTCATTGAAAAGTAAACAATCTTCTTTAGGATATTCTAAGACATCTTTTCCCTATGAGAAACAGACCGATTAACGTCTTCATTTCAGGACAAGGGAGGCCCGTATAAGTTCACACTGTACTGCCACCAAACTATGATTTTGAATTTGGGATAAAACAGGATAGAGGGGCCGCAGAGGAAGAAATGAAACTAAATGAGAAAGACCACATACAGGATGTCCTGAACCTGAGTATCCAGCGTATGTCTTGCTGAAAGAAAACTCATCAACAGTTCTATTCACCTATCAATTAGATAGCAGAAGAGCCAGAGGATCTCAATCTTCAGAAAAAGACTTTTGTCTTCCCAAACTCCTACTTAACCATATAAACCCCCGAATTAAGTAAACAGAATGGGAATGACATCATGCATGATACCGAGAGGGATCCTAGTATTGCTGTCAAGACTAGGGAATGGGCGACTTAATTCCTCTGGCTTTCACTATCCCGCCTGTAAAACAGGGATTAAGACAAACTGGTTTGATTATCCTCCCAGGATTGTTGTGAAGACCAAGTTAAATAGAGAGAGTTCTTTTGTAAATACTTTAAAAACTACAAAAGGAAGAAACATCACCATTATCACATCCGTAGCTTTTGAAGGACTGGAATATAGTTAGATATGATGTTGATCGCTCATAAACGAACCCCTCACCACCACATACATGCTAGTTCATTGGATATGAAAACAAAACAATGGTTGTGGATGGTACACAAATCAGCTCTGAGGAACACAACTTGACACTATCACTGGGCAGATGACCACATAGTAAAGTGAAGCAAAGATAATCACCCCACCTCCACTAGGAAGGCCGAATGACCCCCAATGAATACGAAGGGTGGGAAGTTTCCAGTCCTGAGTTATTTACGTTTATCCTCTCGGGATGCTCCCCCAGACAGGCTCTTCTTTCCCCTTTGACCTAACTCCCCCCCAGCCGACCACTCCCCCCCGCCCCAGTTCTCTTGGGGCAGCTCACCTCAGCCCGAGCCTCTTTTCCCCTTCCCGCCCCCGCCCTTTTCCTCCCTACAATCCCCGCCACCCCACTCCCCCTCAGAAACCTCTCCTTGGCCACTTTCCGTTGGGCCCATTCGCCTAACGAATCGCCACCTCCAACTCTGCTCTGACTGCGGCCAGGGCTGGGAGGCTGAGCCCCCCGGCCCCACGGCCAGCCCCACTGGGCCCGAGCCCGCTACTCACCTCACAAACTTCAGCCCCTGAGACGGAGCCCGAACGTTACACCGGAACCGGAAGTCGGCCGACCTTACGGCTTGCCGTCGTTACCGCTGCCTCCGCCACGCGGCTTCCCGCCCGGCGCCCCTGGCACGTGACAGTGGCGAGCCCAAGGGGTGCAGAGCAATGCGGGTAGGTTCGCTCGCCCGCCCACCCGCCGTAGCGCATGCGCACGGTTCTTTCGAAGCCTACGAGGACTTTGGATTGCCAGGAGTATCCGCCCACCATTATCCTGTGTGGAAAAACGGAAGTTCATTCTTCCGGAAGCAGAAGTAGAGCCGGCAGAAGTTTCCCATGCGTTGGAAGTGAGCGCTTTATGCGAAAGGGGAAGATGAACTTGAAGGATGGGGTGTTTTCCCCGAGCCTTGGCCTTCGCGTGCAAAGTCAGCTTTGCGCTCTCTGCCCGGAAACCAATTCCGCCGACGTTTAGTAAGCGCCGACCTGGTGCAGAGCACTGTGCTAGGATCTGGTAAAGTGTGAATAATGAAACCGGGCTTCCAGCCTTGGTGCCGTTTACTGCATTCACGGCATTGCACGGCGGGTGCCTAAGAGGCTTGGGGAGAGAGTCGAACAATCCTTCCTCGTCTTTGAAGTGGGGATAATGGGATAAGGAAGCTATTTAATTACACTTTTCTAGCACCACCTGGCTCACAAAATTATACAGCGCTCCGAAACCCTTACTAAGCTTCGACTAAGTGTTGTACACTAAAAAGACAATCCCTCAATCTAGTGTGGGGAGACGAGATGCCAACAACCACGTACAACCATGCTATATACAGGAAAATTCAATAGGGAGAAGGCACTGGCATTAAGGAGGTTTGGGAAAGGCTTCTTGAAGAAGATAGAAGTTTAGTTGAGACTTAAAGGAAGTCAAGGAAGCTTGGCAGAGAGGAGAGAGAGAGCATTCCAGGCATGGGGGAGAGTCAGTGTAAATGCTTAGAGCGGAAGGTGGATTATCGTGTTGGAGGAATAGCAGGGCAGGGAGGCCAGTGTCGCAGGACTGCAAAGTACCTGGGTGCAGACGTGGTGGTGTTAAGAAGACAGAAAAGATAGGAAGGAGCCAGGATATACAGGGCTTTATATAAGGCAAATAAAGGATTTTAGATTTGATCCTGCAGGCAATCTGGAGCCATGGTCAGATGTGTGCATTAGGAAAGCCAATTTGACAGCTGAGTGGATGATGGACTGAAAGGAGGAGGGGGAGAGACATACGGCAGGCAGACCCACCAGCAGGCTATTGCAGTAGTCCAGGTGTGAGTTGATTAGGCTTGCACCAGCAGGGTGGCAGTGTCAGAGAGAAGGAATTGTATCAAGAAATTTAAGAAACAAGACTGGGCAATTGACTGGTTATAGGGAGTGAGAGAGTTTGGAGTTGAAGATGACTGGGAAGATGGTGGGCATCCTGGACAGTAATAGGGAAGCTAGGACGAGGGGGAGGATCGAGGAAAAGATAAGAGAATTCAGTTTTGGACATGTTGAGCTTAAGATGTCGATGAAACATCCGGTTTGAGATGACCAATAGGTAGCTGAGGATGAAACAACTTAAGTCAGGAGAGAGGTTAGGGGTAGACAAGTAAATATGAAATTCATTTGTATAGAGATGATAGTTGAATCCTTGGAAATTGATAAAATCTCAAAATATAGTAATATACAGAGTCCAGAATAGAGCCGTAGGGCACACCCATGATTAATGGGCATGTTCTGAATGAAGATCCAGCAAGGAGACTGAGAAAAAGCAATCATACAGAAGAACTAGGAGAGAGAAATGTCATAAAAACCTAGAGAAAAGACAGTATCAAGGAAGAGAGGGTGATTATCAAAGGCTGCAGAAAGGATTAAGAAAAGATCATTGCTAACTTCGAAAAGTTTCCATTGAATGATGATGTTGGAAGCCTGACTGCAGAGAGCAGAGAGTGAGAGGAAAGGTGGTGGAGCCAACAATGACAGAGAGCCTTCTCAAAGAGTTTAGTCACACAGAAAAAAAGACACAGGATGATAGGAAAGGGTGGATCAAGTGTGGGTTTTTTGAGGATGGAGGAGACATGAACATATCTGTAGGCAGTAGCCAGGAGACAGTGATAGAAGAAAAGAGAGAGGTGAGAAGAGAGGGCAGTCTAGAGGAGGAGAAGACAGAATGGAATAAAATTATTAAAAAGCAAACTATATAAATGTTAGTTATGATATCATGTTCAAGGAAGATCATTACTATCTGAGAGATCAGATTATAGCAGAAAGGAACCTTAGAGGGCATCCAGTTCAACCCCCTTATTTTCCAGGTGAGTAAACTGAAGGCAAGAGTTAAAGTAACTTCCCTAGTAGTAAGTAACATGAAAGAGAAGGGATCTGAATTGGACTTAAAAAGTTGGAGGGGGGAAATTCCATTCTGAGCAAAGGCGTATTTTAAGTGCCTGAAATGTCCCTCCTCATTTCCTATTATTTTCAAAGTTTTTATTTCTCATTTGTCTATGTTAGTAATTGTTTGCTGGCCCTTTTTAGATCTTGTTCCTTATTGGTGTATTAGAACGTTGTAACAGTGAACTTGTGGCCAAACTAGCAAGACCACTGCCCCACTTGAAATATAACCCACACCGCCCCTCATCTGTGTTCTAGAACCTTAGACAGATCGGTCTTGTGCTGGGCCACAGAGGCCCTACCTATAATTCTTGCTCCTGAGGAGGCAGAACCTGGTAGATCTCTTAAGCTGGGATGTTCTGAACCAAACAGGTGCCTGCATTAAATCCAGCATCACTATAGTGAGCCCCCAGGAGCCAGAGCTACCACAGACTGCCCAAGAAAGTTGACCTGGCCTAGGTCAGAAATGGAGCAGGTCAAAGCATCTATGAAGATGAGAAGTGGGATAGAGCCCAGGAGTGGCCACTGTGCTTCCAGTGTGAGTGAGAAAGAGAGACCTGGTTTCAAAAAAGAATTTTTTTCAATTGGAGAATATAATTTTTAATACAAGTGGCAATCCTTGTCCATGGCAGTGTCTGGTACAATGTCCTGTACATAAGAATTCAACATTAACTGTACTATTGTACAGATGTGTAAGATGTTAGTTATCACATTTTTAAAATATTGTTTAAAAAGTTGTTTCAGAAGGCACAAGAAGAGTCCTAGCCATTAGAGAGCGAAGCAGTGATTTCCATCAGTGTTTTTCAAGCAGAAAATAGTCTCCTTTTCAAGAAGTGCCTTATGGCATAGGCAGTCTTCCTTCAGCATCATTTCTTCATTTCCATCTCTTTGCTCTTCTATGTCCTCGATTAGCTTCCACCTTCCTCACAATAAACCTATGTCAATTAAATCCCACAGACATTTATTTATTATTTGCTTATTCTGAATGATGCTGGGAATACAGAAACAAAAGTGCCTGCCCTCAATAGACTTACATTACATCGGGATATGTGTAAAAAGATAAGTAAATCTGAAGTGATTTAAGGAGAGAGAAAGTACTAACAGTCTTGATGAAAATCTGCAATAAAGAGAAACTGAGGCACAAGGTTCCAAGCATGATCAATTTATTAACAAGGTTAACAGTTGCCAGTAAAAGTAGAGCAATGGCCCCTCAGTAGCCAAAGACATTTCTGACAATCAGAGCAGCTTTTGGGACAATTGAAAAGGTAGCAGGTTATAAAGAGTACCAAAAATAATCCAGTAATGCAAAATAAACTAGTACTGTGGTTGGTCTATAAGAAAGGCAAAGGGTACATACATTTTGCTTAATCACACTGACTTCCAAGAGGGAGTTTCCAGAATCTATAGCAACAGGAAAAATATAGAACTAAACATCCTCTGGAAAGTCCCATGCCATATACCACTCAATACCTAAAAGACCCAGTGTTAGGCAAAACATTTGACTGGGTTGAATCGTCTTCCATCCATCCTCCTTATCTCCCTCATGAGACAGGACCAGTTTGTAGGCCTTAAAATTAGGGAACCCAAACTCTACTACTGAGGCCTATACAAGTAAATCCAAATCTGATTTATACATATTCCAGTGATTCACTAAAACTCTTAAATTCAAAATCTCATACAAATTAGAGAATCTTCACAGAGAATGGTGGAATGAACAGATCATGGACATGGAAAATTAGAGTTGAAAGGAACCATCTAGAGGTCATCAGTCCAAACCACTCATATTTCAGGTAAGGAAACTGGGGCCCAGAGAGGTGAGGTGACTTACCCCAGGTTATAAAGTGTCTGAAGCCTGGTGCCCTTCCTATTTCAGAACACAGTGACACTTGAGTGAAATAAAGATTCAGAAGTGGAGTGAGGAGAATGAAGTCCAAGTACAAGCATACTTTGGGTAGAAAAGCAGGAGACAATGCTAAGTGGGGCAACTGCTAGATTTCCTTTTGGCTAAAACTTGAGTGTGAAGAGTAGTGTGAAATAAGACTGGGAAGATAAAATGGAGCCAAATTAGGGAGGACTTGAAATGTCAGGTTGGGTCATTTCCATTTTATCCAGGAGGAAATAGGATGCAACGGAGAGAACTGGTGAGAGAAATGATTATTAACAATCAATATCTTAGGGAGATTTAGAGCTCTCCCCTTCTTCCAAATTCCTGATTTTAAAAAGTTCAGTCTCTTGAAGGACATTACTGATAATGAGATTGAATTAACTCTCCTCAATCCTGGTCAGACCCCACCCAACTCTACAAGGAATTTAATCTAAGATGAGGAAGCCCATTCATTGTGTTCTACTCAAGTTTGGGCATAGACAGATCCTTTTATCTAGGTCAGGGCTTCTTAAACTTTTTCTACTCTCAGACCCCTTCAGTGCTTCTTAAACTGTGGGTTGGAACACCATAGTTTAAGAAGTGCTGATCTAGATAGTACAAGGCTGGGAGTGGTCTGGTATAAAGATATTTTCTCTGTCCAAGGGTGACATGTCATTCTGTAATGGGAACCACACTGGCTGCAGGTTCTTTTATCTGCTTTACTAGGAAAGATAGCTATTTCAGGGGTCAACAATCTAAACAGAAAAAATGCAGAGAAGAGAAATAAAGACCAACAGACAGGGCTCTACTGCCTGAATCAAAGCAATACTGCTATGTATACTTTACAATTACCACTGGATCAAGAAAGCCCTTGCCTCTGAGCAGTCTGGGAGCTCTGAACATACTGCTACTCAGTGGCTTGACTTGGGAATCACAAGATCCTTCTTGTAAGCAAGCCCCCAAAGCAAAAGCTCATCTTTCAAAATATATACTCTTTCAGCTAATAGGCTCAGAGCTAGGACCCTCCTGACTCAATGTCTAATTAGAAATTAACAAAAGGTGTGTAAACCTTCCTACAAGCAAGCAAGCTTCCCTTAATGGGCTCCACATGAGGCCTATTGATGGTCAAGGAAGATCTTATTCCCCATTAACCTTATACATTCTCAGCTCCTCACTGAATACCTACTCTTGGAAGGGTATATAAACTGTGAGCCTGCCACCATGTTTGTGGTCTAAGAGACATGGCCAAATGACCATCCTTTTATTAATAACCTGCTGGTCTTATTTTTAATCATCACACTGGGTTTGTATCAAAGGATATGTGTTCAAATTCTGGTTCTTCATCTGTAGTTAGTTACCTGTGTGACTGCAGGCTTAAATACCTTCTCTGGGCCTGTTTAGTTTCTAAAATGAAGGACCTGGGATTAGATGACCTGACATCCCTTGCTCTTATATCTTCAGCAAATGAAGGCTTTTGAACAGGAGAAAGGTAGTTAGTTGAAGTGGGTAAGAGTGCTGGACTTGGGAGTCTGGAAGACCTGTGTTTGGATTTTGCCTTAGATATTTGTGTGACCCTGGTCAAATCACTTAATCTCTCTAAGCCTCAGTTTCCTAACCTGTAAAATGAATAGCACCTCCCTCACAGTGTTAAGAATCAAATGAGTTAACCTATGCCTACAGCACTTTATGAACTTTTTAGGCTATATAAATGCTATTGTTCTTATGCTGTGCCTTTTAACAGATTATTTTGGCAGCTGTGTGGAGCATGGATTAGAGATGGAAAAGACTGTAATGGGAGATCAATCAGGAAGCCATTACCACAGATGAGATGAGGGACTAAGGGTTGGTAGACCTGTGTGACTAGAGAGAAGGGGGAAGATGCAAGAGAGATTGTGATAAGAATTAATAAGACTTGGCCGCTCATTGCATGGGGTTGGGGGCAGGGAGAGGGAAGAGTTGATCCCTCGGTGACTTAAGAGGTTGGTGATGCCCTAAACAGGAAGTTTGGAGATGCATGTTTGGCAGGCAAGAACTTCATTCAACATTTACTTACTATTTTTAAACTTACTTTTAAAAATAAGTTTTACTGATACCTTTTCTTTTTATATTGCAGTCCTTTCCTATTAAAAAGAGTAAAGAGTACCAGATATATTCACTGCCTGACAATGTATACAACCATCTGTCGTGGTAGCTTCCAAGAGAAAGAAAGTGTTTCATTAACTTCTCTGGGACCATGATTGCTTTCAGTCAGTGACTCAGTACTCAACTTGGTTTTAGTATCACCTTTTATTATGTTATTATAGTCAGTGAATCTTCATCTTCTGGTTCTCCTTATTTCACTCCATATCAGATCATAAAATGTTCCCACACCTCTCAATTTCACAGTTTTTGTCTGAAATTTCTTAATGCACAAGTGTTTATAAGTGTACACTATGTACAAAGGACTGTAATAGATGCTAGGGATTCTAGGAGGTTCAGGTGAGGAAGAAATGCAGTCAGGCCTGGAGGTGCCTGGGCAAAGGGATGGAGGTGGGAGATGGCAAGTGGTATTCAGGAACATTGGTCAGCTAAATGTGGCTAGAATGAGAATTATAAAAGTGGACTAAAATGAAATCAGTCTTGAAAGATTTATTAGAAGCATACCTACCAGGTTGAGAAGCTTCCATTTTATCCTAGCAGCAGTAAAGTGAATGGAAAGAGCTCAGGCCACCTATTATCTTCTTTCCTTGCCAGGCTCCACTCAAGTGTGTACTTTCTCCATCATGCCACAGCAGCCTCCTCATCCTCAAACTTCATTCCACCTGCTTTTCTCACACTGGAAGCACACTCTGCCCCTTTCTAATTGGCCAGTTCCTTTCGAAACCTCCATTTAAAGTAAAGGACCTAGGCCAGCTTTGTCTTCATTTCTCTCTGGACTGTACCTACCATAACACTCCCGGGTACCTTCCCCCACCTTCTTTGTGATGTTGTCTTCCTCCATTAGAATGTAAGTTCCTTGAAGACAGGGACTGTCTTTCTGCATGTATTTATATTCCCAGCATTTAGTGCAGTGCCTGCCAGGCCCACAATAAATGCTCAATGAATGCTTCTTGACTCTTTGACAGTCACATCTATGTCTCAGGAAGTTAATTTTGGCTGCTGAGGGAGGATGGACTTCAAAGAGGGGAAATTGAAATCACATCTATTTTAGACATGTTGAATGTCTCTTCCTATAGAGCTTGGTGCTAAATTTAACCAACTCCTAAATTTTCTCTATCAACTGCATCAAAGTAATTCCTTCTTTACTGTGGCCTTCAAATAGCACTTTGATACTTATGAAATCTTTTGTATCCTATTTATCTGTATTTGTATCTTATTCATTCCCCTTATATGGTAAATTCATGAGGACAAGAATTAAGGTAGCTCAGCTTTGTATTTCTCCTTACCCTTCACAAGGGTATTCTACTAACAGTGGATACTTAATGTTTGTGGAATATATCCACTCTGAGTTTATGTATAATTGATTTCTTGCTTTTGATTTATTCCTATTGGTAAATCTTATTTTGACACAGGAGACAAAGGGAGAACACACAAAATACATTTCCGGGAAAAAAATTACATTAAGAGTGACTACTTGTACATAAAATTGTGATTTTTTTTAACAAATTGTTTTACATTTATATAGTCTTTTCAGCTAGATTATCAACTTCTAGAAGCCAAGGATACCTTTTATTTCTCTAGTATCCCTCAAGTACTCTTAATGTTGACATTAATAGAAGGGTGGAAGCTCAAGAGGGCAAGGAAAACATGAATTAGATCCTCTCTCATTATAGTCCCAGCTTAATTAATCAGTAAGGACATTACTATAAATGGGAATCCTCAGGGAAAGGGGTTAAAAAGAAGATAGATGAGTAGGGCTAGAAGCAACCCAAAGCCATCCTTCCTTACCACCAGAGGGAGACATGTGAACATCAGCAGACTGTAGAGGAAGGAAGCTTGGCAGTTTGCACCCTGTTTATTTCCTTTTTGAAAACCACGCAGCTACAGAAGGCTTCAGCAGGCTATAGCCTGTGTGAAAGAGCAGGGTAGGCTGCCCACCTTGGCCTTGCCCACCATTCCCTGCAGGGGTTGGCGCCTACTCACCTAATATCAGCAACACAGCTATCTGGGGACCATGGCCAGAGCAAACAGACAGCAGGAGAGGAAGCAAAGCAGCTGGCTTTCCCCACAGTGGCCCGATGCCACAAGCTGTCAGTGTCACAATCTCAATAGTCCCTGCTGGGGGAAGAGAATATGGGGGTGGGGTGGAAAACTCCACTTTGTTTCCTTGATTCATGTCTGTCCCATGTGTGCTCCATCTTCTCATCTTTTCCACGTTTCAGCTGCTCCCCATTCATCTTTATGCGTATTATCATAACCCCATCTCAATTTCATGTCTGGTCTTGCCACGCCCCTACTCAGCCCTGTCCCCCCCCTCCCTCCCTTACACACACCCCAGAACAAAAGACAGAAAACAGGAATGAAGTTGGATTGTTTTACAGGAATTCCCATGGGGAGAGATTTCAGCACAATAGTTTGGTTGGACGCTTCAGAAGTAGAATTTATTACAATTACATGAGCCTTACCCTTCTTCAATTTAGGAAATTATTCAGAAAAGAAAAGAGATGACTTTTCAAACAATAGTAGAGGTCCTTTCTTATCTGTAGTCCCTAGTTTTCCTTACTGGGAACTATTAGGGGTCAAGGAATGGAATAAAGTGTTATATTCCACTCATTTGATCTTGAAGTCTCTGCCCCCCAGTTTCTTCAGAATGGCAAAGACACGGTCCTGTGGGGTTTTCCATTCATCAAGGAAGACATGGTGGCAAGGAGGAACATTTAATGATATCATTCATTGGCAGAGGGGTAAAGTGTGTGTGAATACCTGGTATGCATGCATGCATGCATATATTTATGTATCTGAATATATTGGAATTGAAAAGATGGCAAGAGAAAGCAGGGCTGGAAAAAGAGGGAAGCGAATGCCCCAATTGTTAGATTCTTAGAAGAAACCTGTAGAGACAGCTGTTGCCTACTAGGGAGTTTTCACACTGGATCTCTTTATCCCCGCTGGCTTCAGCAGCCCTGCCATGGATCCAAGCGATTCTTGCGCATCAGGAAGTTAATTTTTCGTGCCATTTCCATGTTGTAGATGCGCCGACAAGTCTCATAGCTCTCCCTCTGTCGTCGGCGACATGGCTTCTCATAGTATCTCCGCCGCTTGATATCATCGATGAGCCCATCCACAGTAAGAATTCTTCATAGAGACAAAACAAATTGGTTAGATGCCTTGGACAATTCCTAACACTCCCAATGTGGAGAAATGCAAAGGAAGGGGAAGATACTGTTCCTGCTCTCAGGAATTAGGTTCTAATTATCCCTGGGCTCTGCAAAGGCTCTATCAAAGGCTCTATCAAAGCAGTGATATAAATAGGATTATGGGTGATTTCTGTCCTCTGCACCCCCAAGCTCTTAGCAAGGTAGCCTGGGGAAAATCTCTTCTTTCCTTGAGCCTATGATCTATCTCTTAGCTTTCCCTCCTCACTGAGCCAGGTGAAAAAAGAAACATTGAGTGTAACCCCCACGACAAGTTAGGCCAACCAATAACTTCCTGTAATTCCTGGAAGCTTCCCCCTAAAGCCACTGACCCTCTTATCCATATCTGAATATCTCAGCTGGTGCTCTGGAGCAGTGAAGGCACCATTCTTCTGTTGCCCTCTATAACTGGGTTGGTTTGCCTAGCCCAATTCCTAGTTTGCCCTGTCAATTCACTGTATCTAATAAGTAAGGATTGAGGATTTGGGGCCTGAAACATGGTTATTACAGTGAGAAGATGGGGTGGGAATTAGGCTGGATAAAGCAGCAGAAGTACACAAACTGCCACCAATTCTGCTCAGTGGGAAGTCCTATTCATTGATGCTATTCCTTATCAACATCATAAAGCTCTGGAAAGTAGTTATTTGAATGCCCAGAAGCCAGATAAAAATTCTACTAGGTAAATTACAAATGTGAATATATTTGTGAAACTTTACCCAGTGGATTCTACCCAGTACCCAGTTTCTCCTGCCCCACCCAGGCTCCTGCTGCTTAATTATCAGATACAATTTGTAATTTGGAGAATTACTTTTGAACAGAGCTGTGTAAAAGTGGGGCACTTCAAGCTTTCAATATAGTGGGAAGGAGATTAACCTGAACTAAGGAGAAAATAAACACTCAAAGGTCATGGGATCTTTAGACAAGTCCTTCCAGGTTTACAAGGGATTCCATACATTCCCATTTGTTCATTTTCAGACCTCAAGTAGTATAAGAGCCATTAGCTGGGGAAATGACACTCCTTTCTACTCTAAAAAGGTCCTATCTCATAGAGGTCTCTCTTCAATTTTTAGATTGTCTTGAGAACCACAATCCCAAATCCCATTCCAATGGGACCAAGGACCCCAGGACAACAGATCTAAAGCTAGAAGAAACCTCACAGACCATCCAGTACAGTCCATTCATTTGAAAGGTAAGGAGGCCCAGGAAGGTTCAATGACTTGTTGGAAGTCACACATCAAAGGCAGGATCTGAACCCAAGTTCTCTGTCACCAGAGCTAATACTCTTTCCACTGTATTATGATGCTCTCCTCTCCACAGCAGGATCTTTAATTAGGGCATATGTACATTAATTAGAACCCAGAAAGATGCTGGCAACATCATGGTGATAATCCTGGTATTCATACCTCCGCATGGCATAAATTGCGTCTTGGGGGTAAGGGTGCTTCTAGAGTTGTGTTTCTCAGGGATGGGGTTTACCATCATTCAAAGTCCTCAAATACCATACTGGGGACCAGTGTTTTGTAAGATCAGATAACGAAAGAGAAAATAATTCAAGAGAACAAACTCTAGAAGAGATTATGAATTAACAGCTCTCTAAGGTCCCCTTCAGCTCTGAAATTCTATAACCCCAGAGACCCAGTGAACAGGCAGGAAGAGGAATTTGAGAAGAATAAAAGAGTGTAAGAGAGAAATTATGAAGGAATCTGTCCTCCAACACATAGGTTTATGTACTACTTTAAGGTTTGCAAGTGCTTTTACATTTATCTCAGTGGATCCTAAGACTGTAAGGAAATGTCTAGCAAGTGAATGAATACATGGTACAAGGGTGAGAGAAAGAAAAGTTGAATAGTCCTTCCATTAATCTGGATGAATTTGCAAATAGGATTCCCTGACAGGAAATGATTGCCTATGATTCAATTCAACTTACATTAATTATCTACTGTACATAGAGTACTGTGGTAGGTATTGGGAGATGGGGAGTACAAAGATTGGGTAAGATACAAGTCTCTGCTTTCATGGAACCTAAAATCTAGTAAAAGACAAGACAAAAATAACTATAATATATAATTATACTTAATTAGAGAGTCAGATTGTGTAGTAGAAACAGCACCAGATTAGGAGTCAGGAGCCTTGGGTTCAATTCCCAGCTTTGGTGCTGTGTGACCTTGGGCAAATGACAATCTCTCTGGATCTCATTTTCCTCATCATAATAAAAAGGCACTAGATCATTTCTAAGATCTTTTCCAGATTTAGCAACCTAAAGGTGTAAAACAAAGCCCTTTGTGATGTCTAAGGGGAAATAGGTCATTACAAAAAGTAGTGACTGAGCTGGCCTTTAGAAAGTAGTTAGAAATAGAATAAGAGAACTCTTCCAGATCACAGACACAGAGGGGAGTGGAGCCAATTGTTAAATTTTCATCGGGAGCACTTACACCTGAGACATCAGTAAATGCTCCAGATCAGGGCTTGATTTATTGTTTATCTAGACTTAAGAAAGTGATGGAGGAAATGTTAATAATGCAGATTAAACTTAACAATGTTGTATCCACTTTTTTAGGGAAAGCCAGTTGTTAAATATTTACCAGTACATTCTCAATGACATGGAAAACTATAGAGTCTAGGAAAGAGAGTAATTCAGTTTCAGTGGAAGGGTATAGTACAAGATAAGGTAGGACAAGAAGGGTAGGAAAGGAAAAGTCTTGATTGCCATACAAAAAAGTCTGGTAGACAATAAGAAACCACTTAAGATTTTTGAATGCTAGGACCAGATCTCTCTCTCTCTCTCTCTCTCTCTCTCTCTCTCTCACACACACACACACAGAGTCATGCTTTCACACATGCTATTCTGAAGCAAACTACACGTTTACAGTAACTGGCTGAAAGGTACATAGACTACAAAAGCCTACTGTGCTTAGCTTGTATTTTTTTAAACAAAGGCATTTGATTTGGTAGAGAAAACCTTGCCTTACAGGTGTGTCTCCCAGGCATATCCTGAAATCATATAAAAGTCCTTTAAATCCTTTAAAGATAAAACAACAGAGACACTTTTGCTTGATGACCCTCTAATTCTTAATATCAAAAAAAGGGCACAAAACAGGAAGCTATATGCTTGCCAAGGGTGTCTGCCAATATCATGGAGGATGTCCAACACAGGATCCAAATGGAGAAGGAATTATATAAGGATAAGTCTTCTAGATGCTGTTTGCTGATGACATTGCATCAACCGGAGAATACTGAAGAGCCTCCTAAATGAGATTCATAATCATTCAAAAATGTGTGGTATAACTATCCACATTAGAAAAACCCAGCTGGTGATGAATGTTTAGTCTCTAGACCATGTTATGTAGCTGGATGGACAATTAACCTACTGAGTCAGTCCATTAGTTCATATTCTCTTGGATAGACACTGAGCTGAGCTCAGAACAGAAAAAGTGTAGGCAAGCAGAGTAGATTGCCTTTAGGAAACTGTACAGTACTTTCATGGGCCTCAAGATTTTTTCTGGAAGAAAAAAAAGGCCCATCTTTTTAACACCACTAATCTTCTAGTGATGGTGTATCACTATGGATCATGGAGTATAACAGTTTCCAAATAAAGCTGAGGGTCACCCAAAGAGCAAAGGAAAGGCATGGTAGGTATGAACAAGCAGCAACACATTACCAATAAAGAAGTACATAAAAGAAGAGAAATCACAGATGTCAGAGAAGGGTGGCCCTTAAAAGAAAGGGGGCTTAGCATAGTGGCATATGGAGGCTGAGGCTGGGTAGATCTCTTCATCTGGGGAGTTATGTCTGCAGGGGAGTGTGCCAACTGGGTTTCTGCACTAAATTTGGCATTAAAATGACGAGCCCCTGGGACCAGGAAGAAGGGCCACCAGGTAGGAAATAGAAGAGATCAAAATGCTTGTGCCAATTGATAGTGGCACCTGGCTTGTGAGTTGCCCAGACAAGATGAGGAAACCCAAACTTTTTTAAAAAAGAAAAAAAGAAATCAGGCTGATCACATGGAATAGCTGTTGGACATACTTCAGCAGCAACACAATGTCAGGAGAACTAGAAAATGATCCCCAGCACATTGGGTGGCTTCCCCGAGGAAGGTTTACTGGAGGGCAAAGACAAAAATCTCACATAATGAAACACCAAGGGTGGGTTGTGATCCACCTCATCAGAGGGAGTACCCATTAAAGCAATCACAGACCTATTGAAGGATAGAAATATGATCAGAATACAGAATGGATAAAGATTAACCTGACAGTCACATAAAAAAAGTACTGGGGAAAAGAAGTACAAGTGCAGGTAGACCTCTAAAGAAGGTACTACAGTAGCGTTGAACACTTGCAGTATTTTTGATGGGAGATAACAAGGGTCTAGACTACAGAAGCAGTAGAGAAAATATTCTAGAGAAGGATAGATTACTGCAACTGACATGCCTGCCTTCAGAGGTGCTGAAGGTGTTGAAGTACTAGCCCCATGAGCTTTTCTGTAAACGGATAGAAACTTGTACTGCAGATACTTGGCAACCAACCCCTGAAGGAACCAGTCACCAGTTTTAATGAATTCAACAGATTATGTAAAAGGTGCTGAGCTGCCTGAGTGAGGAAGAGAGCAAGCTCACATGTCAGCACAGCCAGCTCATATAAAGCCAAATGTGTGCACGAGATACTCAATGGGCCACCAAGGGAAAAGGGGCCCAAATGGGCACATTCCCAGTTCTCCCTCCTTTCATTTGCTTAACAGCCAGCCATTCAGCCAGGGCTCTCAACTTAGACCACCTCATCCCTCACCTCCAAAAAACTCTCTCACAAGCACACATACTCCTCCCCTTCAGCTTAGCTGACCAATAAGGGCCTATGGTTACATAATACATGCAGGTTTTGTGACAGCACCCCCTAAAAACACATTTCCTTTGTCTAGTTACCAGTGTGCTCCAAAAATTCTAGGAATTTAGCCCCATTCCTTCTCTCATTCCCTCACCCTTCTCAACCATTTCAGTTACTGAGCTAACACCAACTGCCTATGTAATTATAACACAGAGTAAGTAACCAATTTTTAAAGTGCCAACTATAAGATCAGAGAGATGTAAGGAGGAAAGAAACTGGTCATGGATTGTTAGTTAGACATGAAGTTAAAGGATCTTTTCAAATCTGACACAAGACTAAAATGGTACTTCAGAAGACAAGCATATAAGGAATATGGAAAGCAGAAAGAATCCCCTAAAATGCGCAAAGATGCTGAAGTCTCAACATGCCAGAATACTAACTGCTCACATTACATGCTCAATAGGCCTTTCTTATGAAAGAACCTTTAACAGGTTTGGTTCCATTCAGTTTTTCTTGAAGGGCTTGAAATTGGTGTTAAGAGCACTCTGACAATCCAAGATAGAGCTGGGGGAAGACGACTCCATAACAAGGTTCACTTAAAGAGTGCCACCTTAAAAACAGAACAAGATCTTTGCAATAGCTTCCCCAACAAAAAAACACAACAAGTTCTTCCTTCAGCACTTTCCTTGATGCTCCAAAAGACAAATGCTCCCAGACTTTTAGCTTAAACTTTCAAGATTATCTAAGGAAAGTAACCACAACATTAAGAGCAGACAGGGAAAGCTACTCAGGGCTCACTATACCTAATTTTTTTTGCTGCTCATGGCATATTCTCTCAAAATTAGCTGTCCTGACCAATAAAATTCTATGGTATTCTTTAAAACGAGACTAAATAAAAGATAAACTGGGGTAAAGGACCAAATGCCATTTGCCTTAACTTCCCTTTTGTCAGTAGTCAATAATAACTGGCAGTTATATACCACTTCAATGCCACGGGTATCTGTAACGCCACTGGACAAATAAGGAAACAGGTTGAGGGCTTTGACATGACTAATAATTATCAGAGATAAAAAAAAAAATCAAGCCCAAGTCTTCGCTGCCTCCAAATTCAGCACTTTGTATTTTGTCACACTGTCTCACCTATAGAGACTGAAGGGTACTGAAAACCCTTGGGCTCCTTCTCCAGCCTCTCTGCTGCCTCCTGAGATTGAGAAGAAAGTGGGAGGTGTCAGGACAGAGACAGAGGGAGGCTAGGCAGAGTGGCAGGAATTGTCCAAATGTTATTCTATCCATTGCTGACCCCTCACTCTTTCTTCTCCATCCATCCCAGAGTGAAGAATATTTTAAGTTGAATTTAAAACAGTATAGCTGGCAGAGGTATCAGAAAAACAAATGCTATGGCTAATATGAAAATGTGTTTTGCATGACCTCATATATAAAAAATAAAAAATAAAATTGCTTGACTTCTCAAAAGCAAAGGAAGGGGCAGGAGAGAATTCAGAACACAATATTTCTAGAAATGATTGTTAAATTTACATGTAACTGGGAAATATTTAATGAAATACATAAAAATAATTTTAAAAAAGAAAAATGTTGATTAAAGGGAAATTAGATCAGAGAAAAACAGGGAGGTGGTTGCAAAAAAAATATATAAGAGGACTGCCCTATCCATCATTAAACAATACTTTATAATCACACTTCATATTTCAGTTAGGAGGCCCTTAAATAACAATCAAGAATACAAGAAATGTATGAACCCCCCAAATCACCTTGGCTTCATGCTTTTTACAGTAAAGAGATTAGAAACAGCACTATAATGGTTTGGAGATCAATAATTTTCCACAAAGAATATGTCTCCTTCTCTCAAGTGACAGAAGTATAGGGAACAGGAAGTGCCTCTGCAAAGTAAACTGATTACTGATCGTATGGAGAAACAACAGTGTCAGCCTCTCACTTCTCCAACTTCAGGCCACAGGGGTCAGGGTCAGGTCACCTAAGAACAGGGCAGACTCAATCCAACAATCACTTACCAAGACCAGTGGATTGCTGCTGATGTTCTGTCGTTTTTCAATCATATTTCACTTACATCCGATTCTTTCTGACCCCCTTTGGAGTCTCCTTGGCAAAGATCCTGGACTGGTTCGCCATTTCCTTCTCCAGCTCATTTTACACATGAGGAATTGAGGCAAACAGAGTGAAGTGACTTGCCCAGGGTCACACAGCTACTAAGTGTCTGAGGCTGTATTTGAACTCAGGAACATGAGTCTTCCTGACTGCAGGCCCAGTGATCTACGCACTGTGCCACATGCCTAAGCATGATTGATATAAGACAGAATGTAATGGATACAGCAAAAATCTAAACCAAGTACCCTTGAAAAATTTTTGGAAGGCCAGAATACTTTCTGCTGAGGGGGATTATGAGGAGGACAAGCTAATTTAGAGCCAACTTCTAGTCAATCTGATTATAACAATTCTCCACAGCAAATAAGCTTGTGTAACAAACTATTTTCTCTGGTCTTTTGTCTAGTAAGTCACTTCTCATAATGAAAGTAATTCCTACACCACCTTCTACAAACAGTAAAGTCGTAACAATATCTTAGTTATAACAAAGTTGTATTACAAAAAACTATTTGGAGTTCCTCTGGAACAGGGCTTAGTCAATCAACATTTAACATGCATCTACCAAGTACAAGGCCCTAAGGATACAAAATGCAAAAATACAATACTTGTATCCAGGAAGCTCCATTTTACTGGGAAGATACAATGTATATACAGACAAATATATACAAGTTTTGAGGATGGAGAAAACTTTAACAATTGGAGGAATAATCAGAGAAGGCTTGATAGGAGAGACGGTTTATAAGTTAATAAACTTTGGAAGATACCAAAGGGTAGATATGAGGAGAGGGTGAGTGAGAGGAAGAGAAGCAAAGTGGGGGGAGAGGGGGAGCGGGAGAGAGAGTTTCAGGTAGGGAGGATGGCCCAAACAATGGCATAGAGGCAGGAGATAGAATATTGAATTCTGGAAACATCTAAAAGTCCATTTGGCTGAAACTTTAAAGTGTGTGAAGCAGAGAAATATGAGAAAAAGTTGGAAACGTCGGCTTGGAGGCATATTGTGTAGGGCTTTAAATGCTAGGCTGTTTGTATTTTATTTTAGCAACAATAGGGAGTCAATAAAGACTTTTCAACAGAAAAATGACAAAATCAGCCCTCTGCCTTAGGAAGATAAGGCAAGGATAAGGTTCAAAGCAACGAGATCAATTTGGACACTGTTACAACAATCCAAGAAAGAGGTAACAAGGGCCTAAAACTATGCTTGTGGGTGAGTGAAAGAAGGGGATGGGTACAAACAGGTCAAACCCATAAGATTTAGCAGTTAACTGAACTGGGGGGAGAGGGAAAAGGAAAGCAAAAGGAAAGACTCAATTAATCAACAAATATATATTAAGCACTTACTACAAACCTGGTACATGGAAGAATGGTAATGCCATCTATAGAAACAGAAAAATCTGAAGAAGGAAAGAGCTAAAGGGAAAAAATCCATTTAGGAAATCTTGAGTTTCAGATGCTAGTGGGACATCAAGCTGGATTAGGTTTAAAAGGCTTAAAGTCTTAAGCCTAGAGTTCAGAAGAAAGATTAGTTCTGGATGTACAAGTTTGGAAATCATCTGCATAGATGATAAATGAAACCACAGAAGCTCAGAAGATCACCAAAGGAGAGATTTAGAATGAAAAATGGATCCAGAACAGAGCCTCAAGAGACACCCATGCTTAAAAGGGAGCAAGTGGTAGATGATGAGCCTGCAAAAGAGACTGAAAAGGAGGGTGTCAGGTAAACAGAAGAACTAGGATAGGGCAGTGTACTAGAAGCCAAAGAATGAGAATCTCCAAGAATGAGGACTCAAAACTTGCATCCAAGCTGATAACAAACTTGGCTCTCAGCCATGAAGCCATCATTCCTCTTCTTCATCACAAGCCTCTAAAGTGTGAGAAGTCAGTTTTGCCTTAAAAAACATTATATCAATTCCCTCCTTTTTAAAAATTTAATTTTTTTCAATGAGTGTGTGGATCACAACAAAATGTGGTAAGTCCTGAGGGAATAACAGATCAACTTACTTGTCTCCTGAAGATCTTATATGTGGGCCAAGAACCAAGTTAGAACTGACCATGGAACAACTAACTGGTTTAAGATGGGAAAAGGAGTGCAGACAATGTTGCATATTGTTACTTTATTTATTTAACTTATGTGTAGAGTACATCATGCAAAATGCCAGGCTAGAGAAGTCAAAAGCTTGAAAGAAACATTTAACAATCTTAGATATGTAGATGACACTACTCTGATGGCAGAAAGTGCAGAGGAATTAGGAAGTCTCTTGATAAGAGTGAAAGAAGAGCTGGCTTGAAGATTAACATCAACAAACTAAGATCTTAGCAAGTTGATTCCTGACAGAGGGAGAAATGGAAGCAGTGTCAGATTTTATATTCTTAAGTTCAAAAAGCACTGCAGATGGTAATTGCATCCATGAAATTAAAAGATGCTTGCTCCTTGGAAGAAAAGCTATGGCAAATCTGTACAGCACACTGAAAAGCAGAGACATCACTTTGCTGACAAAGGGCCGAACACCAAAGCTTTGGTTTTTCCAGTAACAATGTATGGCTGTGATAGCTGGACTATAAGGAAAGCTGAGCACTGCAAAACTGACACTTTTGAATTGTGGTGCTGGAAAAGACTTTTGAGAATCCTTTGGACAGCAAGAAGATCAAACCAGTCAGTACTTAATTAATTCAGGCTATTCACTAGAAAGTCAATACTGAAGCTGAAGCTTAAATACTTTGGCCACATGATGAGAAGATGGGACTCATTGGAAAAGACCCTTTTGTTGGGAAAGATTGAAGGCAAAAGGAAAAGGGAACAACAGAGAAAGAGATGGATAGTGCCATGGAAACAACAAACATGATCTTAGATAGACTTTAGAAGATAGTGGAAGATAGTAGAGCCTGTCGTAATATGGTCCGCTGGGTGAGTGCTGGTGCAGGGGTGTGCACACACACTCAAACACAGCAGATGTAATGTAACTCTGATTGGTGGACATTCTAACGAGGAGGTGGGTTAATAGTTCTCAGCTCTTCGCTATTACTTCATCATTAGGCGGTAGAACTAGCTGGACTAAAGAGTTTGTAAAGGGGAATAACATATAATAAGCCTGGAAAGGTAGGCAAGAGTTAGATTGGGAAGGGCTTAAAATGCCAAAGAAAAGAATTTGCATTTTATCCTAGAGGCAATAGGGAGCCACTAGAGCTTATTAAAGGGAGTGACTATAACCCACCTGTGCTTTAGGAACATCACTTTGCTATCTGTGTGAATGAAAGACTGAAATGAGTCTCTGAGACAGGGAGGTCAATTGGAAGGTTATTGCAATTATAGAAGGGAGAGGTGAGGTGCAGAACAAGCGTGGTGGACTCTGAGAGAAGGGGATAGAGCCAAAAGTGTTGTGAAGGTGGAATCAAGACTTGGTGGTGAATAAGTGAATAAGTGTAGCATGGGAGGCAGGAATCAAGATGCCAGCTTTCAAACTTGGGTGAATAGAAATATGGCAGTATCCTCAATAGAAATAGGGAAATTTAGAAGTAGGGTGGGTTTGAGGAGAAAGATGAGTTCTGTTTTAAACACGTTGAATTTGAGATGCTATGTGACTCCTAGGTCAAAATGACCACAAAGCAGTTTGTGAGGCAGGGCTAGAGCTCAAGAAAGAGGCCATGGCTTAGTTATCTAGATCTGGAGTCATCTGTGTAGGAATGATAATTGAATTCATAGGAGATGATGAAGTTACAAAGAGAAAAGTATAGAGAAGAGAGTCCAGGGAAAGAACTTTGAATCTTAACTATCCTGGAGGCAATAAGGAATTTGTTGTTTTTTTTTTTTTCAGGTGTATCTGACTCTCCATGACTCCATTTGGAGTTTTCTTGGCAAAGATGCTGGAATGGTTTGCCATTTCCTTCTCCAGCTCATTTGACAGATGAGGAAACTGAGGTAAATAGTGTGAAGTGAGTTGCCCAGGGTCACAGAGCTAGTAAGTGTCTGAGGCCACATTTGAACTCAGGTCCTCCTGACTCCAGGGCTGGCACTCCATCCCTGCGCCACCTAGCTGCAGGGAGTGGGAGACAACAATAGTTATGGGGGTAGGACATGGATGTTATCCAGCAAAGCCAACTGAAGAAGGAGCAGAACAAAACTCAGAAGAGAACAGCATCATGAAAAGCCAGTAAAGAGAAGGAATTCAGCAGTGTCAATGCCACAGAGAGGTCAAGAAGCATAAGAATGGAGAAAAGGCCACAGAATAAAGCAATTTAGAAAGGAAGCAATTTCAGTTAAGTGATGAGATGAAGTCGCTCTCATAACTCAGTGTTATTTAGGAGCTCATAAATCACAACCTCTCTGATGGCCTCCAACTGCCTTTCAGACATCTCTAACAAGATGTCCTGGATAATGTCCAGTAGGTATCACCACATCCAAAACTACACTCATTATCCTTCCCCTTAAATCCTCCCATACTCCTTACTTCCCTATTACTGTAGAGGGTAACCCCAACCTCCCAGTCCCTCATGCTCACAAGCAATGAGTCACCCTCCAATTTCTTGGCCATTGCCTGAGCCAACTGATTTCACCTTTGCAACAACCTCTTCTCTCCTTCGACCCTTCCACCTTTCTGGTGCAGGCCCTCATCCCCTCCCACTTGTACTATGGCAGCAGTCTGCTGGAGAATCAGCCTGCCTCAAGTTCCTCCCCATTCCAATCTATCCTCCATTCAGCTACCAATGATTTTCCTAAAGCACAGGTCCATATAGCTCTCCTACTCAGAAAACTTCAGTGGTTCCCTATTACCTCCAGGATAAAATATGAAATCCTCTTTTTATCATTCAAAGCCCTTTAAAACCTAGCCCCCTCCTACTTTTCTTTTTTTTTTAATAATCAAAAGATTTTTTATTTTTAGTTTACAACACTCAGTCCCACATAATTTTGACTTTCTTCCCCCTCTCCCCCCTTCCCTCCCCAAGATGGATGGAATCCAATATATCTTCTACATATAACTTTGCATTGAACCTATTTACACAATAGTCAAGTTGTAAAGAACTATGACCAATGGAATGAATCCAGAGAAAGAAGAAACAAAACCAAAAAAACAAAAACAAAAACAAAAGGGAAAAAAAAAGGAGAGCATACAATGTGTGTCAATCTGCATTCAGACTCCATAGTTCTCTCTCTAGATGTAGACAGTTCTCTCCATCATGAGTCCCCTGGAGTTGCCTTGTATTGCTGAGAAGACCGAAGTCTATCAGGGTTAGTCATCTCAGAATCCATATATCTGTAGTTGTGTATAATATTCTCCTGGTTTTGCTACGTTCACTCAGCATTATCTTGTGTAGGTTTTTCCAGGTTATTATGAAGTCCGTATTTTCCCCATTTCTTATAGCACAATAGTATTCCATTACTTTCATATACCACAACGGCTTTTATCCCTCCTTTGAATAAACTGAGAGAATAATACTTCAGGAGAAACAGAGGAGCCAGAAGGGGGGCTTCAGTAGCAAGAGAAGTGGGGGAGAGGGCACTTCCTGTGGTGTCGGAAGAAGACTAGTGCAGGCGGAGAAGTGTCCCAGCAGCCACCACCTCAGCAGAACAAGGAGAGTAACTGAGCCTCAAGGGGTGGAGCTAAGAAATGTCAACGCCAGGACCCCAGACTTGGCTTTGCACAGCCAGAGGAAGTGGCAGACACCAACACAGACACGAGCTGAGACCACCCATGCTGTAGAACAGTCCTGAGGAAGAAGAGACTCCCAGCAGCCAGACCACCCCTCCCCCACACTTTGTGAAACCAGAGGCCATAGCACATAAAGCTAGATCCCAACATAAGAAACTTGGGACAGAGCCCCCTGAACCCCAGAAGCAGAGATCCACTTCAGAAACCAGGAGAAAAAAAAACACCATGAAAAAGAATAGCAAGAAGCCTTCAAAGATGATTGATTCATATTACGAAGACAGGGAAGATCAAAATACCAATTCAGAAGAAGACAGCATGGACACTACACCCACATCTGAAACCTCAAAAGGGAAAGTGAACTGGTCTCCAGACCAAAAAGCATTCCTGGAAGAACTCAAGGAGGACTTTAAAAACCAAATTAGGGAGGTAAAAGAAAAAATGGAAAAAAATTCAATGAGGAAAACAAATCTTTACAAGGTAAAATTGGGGAATTGGTTAAGGAAAATCAGAATATACAGGGAAAATGTCTCATTGAAAAGTAAAATCAACCAAATGGAAAAGGAGATAGAGAAGACAAAGGAAGAAAACAAAACATTAAAAATTAGAATTGGGCAAGTAGAAGCTAATGACTCTATGAGACATCAAGAATCAGTCAAACAAAATCTAAAGAATGAAAAAATAGAAGAAAACGTGAAATATCTGATTGGAAAAACAACTGACCTGGAAAAAGATCCAGGACAGACAATCTAAGAATTATTGGTCTACCTGAAAGCTATGATGAAAAAAAGAGCCTGGACAGTATCTTCCATGAAATCCTTAAGGAAAATTGCCCAGAGGTCCTAGAACCAGAAGGTAAAATTGTCATCGAAAGAATCCATCGATCACCCCCTCAAAAAGATGCCAAACTGAAAACTCCAAGAAATATTACAGCCAAATTTCAGAACTACCAGGTCAAGGAGAAAATCCTGCAAGCAGCTAGAAAGAAACAATTCAAATATCACGGAACTACAATCAGGATCACGCAGGATCTTTCAGCTTCTACATTAAATGACAGGAGAAATTGGAATACGATATTCCGAAAGGCAAAGGAGCTTGGACTACAACCAAGGATCAACTACCCAGCAAAATTGAGCATAATTTTCCAGGCAAGGAGATGGACATTCAATGAAATAAGGGAATCCCCTCCTACTTTTCCAGTCTTCTTACACCTTTCTCACAAATACAGACTCTTCAATCCAGTGACACAAGTCACCCCATCCCTCCACTGGATACATTTTATCTGGCGGCTCCTCATGCCTGAAATGCTCTCCCTCCTCAATTCTGACTACTGATTTCCCTGGCTTCTTAAGTTGCAACTAAAACCCCAACTTCTGCCTTTCCTAATCATTCTTAATTCCAGTGCCTTCCTTTGTTTAGTTATTTCCTATTTATTCACTTTACCCATTTATGCACATAGCTTATTTGTATATATTTGTTTGCTAGTTGTCTCCCCACTAGACCATAAGCTCCTTGAGGTCAAGGACTTTCTTTGGACTCTGTTTCCTCAGTGCTTAGCCCAGTGCCTTAGCACATAGTAGGCACTTAATAAATGTTTACTAATGGTTCCATGTACCTGTAATGCCATTTCTCCCAAACCCTTAACCTTGATGAGTTTATTTTTCAAAGCTCAGAGCAAATTAATTTCTCCCAAGTTGAATAAGTCAGTGAATCCTGCCTTTTAGGTATGCCCCAGGTAGGAGCAAAAGGGAGTGGGGCAGCAAGGCATCTGACCAAGCATTTACTATAAATAAGCTTCCCTTCAACAAAAGCCTCACTACAAAGAGGGCAGGGGATAGAAATTTCTAAAGTGTGTTCAAAGACTTACCCATAGTCCTCAATTGCTTCATGAAAACATACATTAATTTTCTCTCATTTTCATAGCCTCTGATAGCACTTTTGTCAATGCCACCCTCTTTTTCCTCTCCAGTCACATTTCTCTTACTGCCACCTTCCAACCTGGTACTCCTTGCTTCTCCACCTCTAACTCCCTATTTTTTTTATTCTGAATTTAACACCAAATGAGTATTTTCATATACATAGAACAAAAAGAGAATTGTACATGAAATTAAAAATCTCTGTGATGTCTACCTTGTTTTTCTTTAAAAAATTCAACATATAACTTTCAAAGCTGCCCTACTTGTTTGTGATTCCTTCTTGCCTGCTTTCCTCTTCTGTGCATTTAAAAAAAGTCATTGACCCTCTTTTGGGGGGGGGGGGGGGCCCAGGGGCAGGTAACGACAACTCTATTCCTATATTCCTCTCTCTCTCACCACCACTCCTCATTACCACCACCTCTCTCACCATCACCCCTTCCAGCTCCAAGTCCCCCTTTCTGAGAGGGAGAGTCCAAGAAACTCTCTAACATTTAAATACTATCATATAAGGACTCTTAACTAGAGATCTGGGGAATAAGCATAGTATAGTTTTAAGGACTTGGAACCTGGACTTGAGAGTCAGAAGATCTGAATTCAAGCTCCGGCTCTGCCACTTACTAGCTGTAGCAAGTCACTTCAATCCTCTGTTTTCCTCATCTTTCCTTCATCTGTAAAAGGAACTGAATGAGATAATCTTTAAGACTTTTTTTCTAGCTCTAACATTCTATAATTATGTACTTACACTTTTCCATTTGAGACAAGAAAGCAGTTTTAATCAGAATTATGAAAAGCAATTCACTAGAAGGCAAGAGACCTAGTTTTTACTCCTCTCTTTGCTCCTCCCCAGTCACCAGCCTCATGGTATTCGGCAGGTTCCCTACCCCTGGTCTTGGGCATCACTTAATCTAACATTCAGTTGCTTCATATAAAATGGATATAATGTCACTTAGATAACTTTATTAAAGTCTATTCCAGCTCCAAAACTTAAGATTTTGTGATCAGTATAGCAGAAGTTGTTCAAAATGCTTCAGTCATAAAACACTATATAAACATAAGCAATTATTAAAAGACCTAATCATCACGCCTGTCATTTAAGACTTTTCATCAACTGCCCCCATACTGATCCAACTTTATTTCTCAAAGCCACCAAAGGCCCTCCACTTATTAATCTAACTTTACCACCTCCCATTTCATTTCTACCTCTGTACTTTGGTCTGTTGTATCTCTTTACTCCAACCTCCAATGTCTGCCTATGTCCTTCATTAATGACAACTGATATTTTCATAGCACCTTAAGGTCTGCAAATTGCTTCCCTCATTTTATATTCATTTAACATATTAGGAAATTGAAGCCCTTAGATGAAGTGATTTGCCTTTGGTAACACAACTAGGAAGTATGTGAGTAGAATTTGAATCCAGGTATTGCCTGGCTTGAAGTCCAATCTTGTCTTTTACACCACACTCATTTATTTCAAGTGCCACATCAAAATTTACTGTCTTTAAAAAAGAGAACAAAAAAAAAAACTCTCCATGACTAACTTCATCTTTTATGAATCATTCCCTTAGCACTAAGGGATATCGCATATTTAGAACTAGTTTTGGGGCAGCTGGTGGCACAGTGGATAGAGCATGAATATAATCCCCCACCCCCATCTCTTCTCAGAATCCCTTTTTCTTCTTCAAAGCACAGTTCAGATGCCATCTCCTACAGGAGGCCTTTCCTGATTCTCCCCAAATATTAGTGTTCTCCCTTTTCAAATTACTTTTATTTTCTTATTTGTTTACATGCAATATCCTCTCCAGCAGAAAGCTACCTTTCTTTCGGATCTGATTTTGTTTTTGTATGCCCAAGCATCTAAGTGCTTAATAATAATGTTGGATTGTTATTGTTAATAATATTTATGTAGTGTTTAAGATTTGTTGTTTTAATTGTTGAAATGCATACACCATCTTGTCAATAGGAACTCCTTCCACTAAAGAAGATCACACATCTCTCTAATCGATAAGATTTGCACGCTGGAGTCTCAAAGAGGTTAAGCTACATGCCCATGGTAACACAGCAAGCAAGCATCTGAGGCCAGATTTGAAAAGGGGTCTTCCTGAATCCAAGGCAGGCAGAGTATCCACTAAGACAGGCCATGCCGTTCATATTCTCAAACTGTTTTATGAGGTTATGTCTTAATTCTCCAATTACACTGCAAGATCCACGAGGACAAGAACATCATGTTTAACTTATTTTATATCACATACAACTGGGCTGTACTTACAACCAATAAACACTATTCACAGTTGAACTTTAGATGAACTTCTTCCCCAAACCTCTTTAGGACAGGTTTAGAAATTATCCAGATACGTGTTAGGGACAAAGACAAGAATTCTACTGCCTACACGCTTTTCCGAAAGTCTGGGAGAGCAGCTACGGATCTCCCTGCGGTTACCTGTTCAGGGTCCTGTATGCACCTTCCACATTGCCTTCCTGCACCATCACAGTCCTGGCAATGAACTTCAGGTGATTTGCCATGATCTTGGGACAAAGTTGTCCTTGTAAGGAAAGGAGTTTTCGACTAAAGCAGCTGAAGGGTGGGTGTGTGGGGCGGGGGCGGTGAGGAGACGACTGCCAGCTGGAGAAATGGAAAATGAAATCCAGTCAGTGTTCATCAGGCCTTTGGGGGCTGAAATAGACGGAAAAGGGGGGAGGAAGGCATAATCACAGGATATGCTTACAAACCAGAACCGAAGGGCGGTCTAAAGATGGGTGCCTGAGGGCTGGGGCACGTGGAGGTCCGCACATGCTGGGGAAAGCCTGGGACGTGAGGTCTCTAGCAAGACCGAGAGCTCGGCCGAGCTTACTAATAGGGGAAGAGGGGGAAAGGAGAAGAGATGGGTTTCCATGGTGACGGAATTCCACCCCACGGCCGAAAGGCGCACCCATGATTGCGACCACCCCTTATAACTCCAGTAACCCACTCTCCAGCCCGGACCTGGTCTGCTTGTGTAAGGGGAAAGGGAGGGTCTCTCGGGGCCCCCTTAGTCCTCCCCATTTTATTCCACCCCAGGGACATAGCTCCTCGACCCGCGTCCTTGGGGACTGACCTCTGGCCTGCGGCGCGACCGGAAGCGGAAACTGGAATTCTCCCAGCAGGGTGAGACGGAAAAAAAGGAGCGGCTGGAGCGCGCGAGGGGCGGGGAGCGGAGCGGAGCTGCGCACGCGCGCTCGCGCCGGCCGAAACCATGGCAACCTCCTGGTACCCAGGTCTCCAAGGACCCTAGCCAGAGGAGCGCGAAGACGAAATGTCGCTCCTAGACGCCAGTCCCTCCGCAGTCCTGGCCCGCGTCTTCAGGGAGACTGCCTGCCCTCTCTACTGTCTCTACCCAATTCTTCCCCTCTTTCGGGGAAGATGAGAGGACCCGGGAAGGAGCGGGGACCTCCTCTGTCACCCTCCTTAGCCTCAGAAAGGAGTCTGAGTGATCAAGCCAAGTAGTGCATGCCAGGCATCTCATCTCCCACCAGCGCTGCCCTCAACTTCTGTCGAGTATTTATTAGGCGCCTAATTTGTGTGCCAGGGTTGCAAGTACAAAGAAACAGGTCCTCTTCCAAAGAATCCAGTGTAATATGCCCACGATGAGCCTGTTCTCGGCATTTTTCCCAAAACAGGGATATTTTGAACCAAATAATCAGTTCTGACAGTTGCTCCTTTTCTCCCTCCATCTGACTCTTAGTTCTTGGACAGTCTTTGAATTGCTGCTTATGCTTCTCCTCTCCCTCCCTCTCTCTCTTTCTCTCTCTCAGAAAACTTTGCCTCTATGGCATTCAAACTCCACCTCTACAAATCCATCGAGGGTTACTGGGTCACAAAGGGGCCCTCTAAAGTCAATGGGAGAAGGGAGGATAAAAAGATTCCCTCCCTAAAGCAACCACTTAATTACAAGGACTATTACCTCCCCTAAGGCATAAACACAATGCACCTACCAGGGCAGAGATCTACTCTGCACAGATGTAGACAAACATAGCAGGGGGTCTCAAGATGGCAAATCGGGAAGCAAAATGGCCAAGTTCCCTAACTATTCCAGCAAAAAAAAATTTTAAAAATAGCATTAGGGCAGAGTAATGATTTTTCTAAAAGTCCAAAGAGAAACTACAGTTAAGTTCATTTTTACCAGCTCAACTCCATACAAACAACCAGGATCTTATGGATATAGAGGAAAGGTCAGTACAGAAAGGCTCTGCCTAGGGGCTCATCTCACAGAAGCCTTCCATCTCAGGGATCAGGAAGGAGCAAGCCAAGTGGTTCCACAAGATCCACCCACAGCCAGCACCCAGAAAGCTGCCAACAGCACAGGTTCTTTTGATCTGCTTAACTAAGGAAAGCAAGGTGAAGGGGTTGACAAGCTTACTTTAATTCAGCATACAAATATCATTCACTTAGTTCAGGGGGAAAAAGCCAGCACCCTGAACTTCAGAGCAAATTACAAACAAAGTACAAACATCAACAGACAGACCCAATACAGATTCATAGTTACCAACATCTAGGTTCAGCCTGGGAGCTCAGAACAAGGGCTGGCCCAGAGTCACTGGAGCCACCACTGCTGTGAGTAAGAGAGCTCTAAAGAACAAACAGCCAACCCCTGTTTTTTATATCTTTTTCAGCATCAGGGGTGAGTCACACATGCGACTCACTCATGTGACTTAGAATTGTCACAGAGATGGACTTAAACCCACATGGTCTAAGAGCCTCTGCTCTCCCAGACATGTAAACTAGGCCCTCCCTGGAGTTAGCCCCACTTTGGGCCCTACCTTAGTTGCCAATCCACACCCACTAAGGTTTTACACCTAATTGGGGTTTGGGCCTGGGGCTTAACACCTAGTAAGGCTCAATGAATTACTCAAAGGCAACAAAAGTCAAACTATTCAAGGCACTTGTTGAGCTAAGTGCTAAGGAGCCTATTTTGCTTACCAACACACCAAGGAATCCTAGAGCTTGAAGCTATGTCCTGAGGACAGAGAGATGGGAGACCAGGCCAGGGTCTTAGTCAGGATTCCTAGCCTGCTGTTGTGTTACTTGGACCCCAGACTAGGGGAAGCCTGCAGATATCAGATCACTCTAGGCCTGTGCAGCAGGATAGCCAGTGGTCCATGAACACAGCCCTCATAAGTCCCGCTAACACAGATCAGGATCAAAGAAAGCTCTACAAATTCCAGAAGTTACCAGAGCCTAGAGCAAAGTCACAATTCAGGAAAGTAAAGCTAGAATAATGAGTATACCTAGGAAAATACTAACCCTAGACAAACATGCCAGAAAACACAAATTTTGACTCTCCAAAGAAACCAGGCCCCACATACAAAGAGATGCCAATCAATTTTTCCAGGCCAGGGCATCAATATAATAAATACTTATTGGACATTTGCTCTTCAAGGTGTTATGCTACCTACTAAAGTCATAAAGATATATGACAGACCTTACCCAGGCAAGTCTATACATAAAAAGATAAATAATGACAGATAGTGCCAAGTATCATATGAGGGCCATGAATCATAACTAGGTAGTACAGTAGAAAATGCTGGACTGGAAGCCAAGAGATAGATTATGGTTCCAATTTTACCCTGTTACCTGGACAAGTCATTTCTTTGGGCTTCAGGTCTTTCATCTATAAAATGCCAACATTGAGTTAGATGAACTTAAAAGTCCCTTCCAGTTCTAAAATTTTGTACTTTGAGTTTCAGTGGAAGGGAAGATATCCACGTGTAGATATTCAGCAGTCAGAAATGTGGGATCGGCATTTAGAAAGAAGGTCAGATAAAGATCTGAGATTCATCTGCGTAGAGGTGAGAGTTGAAAGTAAAAAAGTGAATATCTGAGGTAGTCTAGAAAAAGATCCTTGGGATGTCCCCACTTTTGGGAGAAGGGAGTAGAATCATGAAACAAAACAAGAATGATCAGAGAGCTGAGAACCAAACTATCACTACCTTTTAGATGTCAAGAAGTGCTCAAAAATTAAAATTGAATTAAAAGGAGTGGTCAATAGAAATGGAATAGTAGAGATAAAGAAAAATGATTTTTTAAAAAAGTTATTGAACGAGGAAGTTTGATTAAAGGACCTTTGAGGGCCTTTCCAACTCAAGATTCTATGAGGACACTGACTTCCTGAATGAGTGGAGAGATAGTAAAGGTTAAGATTCTTCCTGCCTTCCAAGAAAGGCATCCCCTTTGCTCAGGCAGTGAGGGAGGAGCAAATGAGAGAAAAAACTGAAAATCCAGGAAAGGCAATGAAGGAGTAACAGGATGGACCAAGGTACCCCAAGGTAAAAGGCAATGGGGAAAAAAGCCACCATTCTCAGAGAGGATGAGGCATACTTATTCCACCCTTGATTTTCAACCAAATAGTTGTCGGTCATCTACAACACAGAGAGGACAGACAAGAAAGGCAGGGGGAAATGAAAGATTTGTGTTTGTTTTTCTTACTCTAGTCTAGACTTTGAAGTGCTACCATGAGGAATGTTCACATAGGGCAGCCTTCAACAGGAGGCTGAACCTGATACAAGAACTCAGGGTGAGAAAAGTAGATATGTAGTCGTTCATAACTACACTTCTGTTTCTAAGTTGGAGGGGAGCATAAGCTAGGTGGCTCAGTGGACAGAGCGCTGGGCCAAATTAGAAAAACCCAAGTTCAAATTAGGCCTCAGATATTCCTTAACTGTGTGACCCTGTGCAAGTCACTTAACCTCTGTTTGCCTTAATCCACTGGAGAAGGAAATGGCAAATCGCTACAGTATCTTTGCCAAGAAAACCCCAAGGATAGCACTGCATGCTAGAGTCCACAGGGTCAGGAAGAACTGGACACAACTGAACAAAATAGAGAGCCTTTGCCTCTTCCCACAACTAGCACTTAAAGCTCATGCCT
This sequence comes from Trichosurus vulpecula, assembly GCF_011100635.1. Taxonomy (NCBI): domain Eukaryota; kingdom Metazoa; phylum Chordata; class Mammalia; order Diprotodontia; family Phalangeridae; genus Trichosurus; species Trichosurus vulpecula. The sequence continues at coordinate 46,055,619 of NC_050579.1, forward strand.
GAGGGAACCCCAGCCCTGACAAGTGAAGATCATTCCTCCCTCTTTAGGAAATGGCAGCCAGCTGTGGGTGTTCTAAGCTCTTATGTCCTTACCTTGGCAGCAATTACATGAGACTCACCTCCCCAACATATACACACCCCAATGCATCAACAGCCTGCTGTAAACGGCCAGCCCACAGTAGAAGCTGCTGTTTATCTGGGTCAGTGTAGAATAACAAAAATGAGTAGTCCTGGAGTAAGTTAGAAACAAACCAAACAGTGTAACACATAATGTAACTGAGAGTTGTCCCAAGAAGATGTCTCTGAAGGGAGTGGTAAAACAAGGAGAAGCATCTCAATCTAAACAATTCAATTCCTTTTGCTTCTACTTTCCAGTTAAGAATAAAAGGTTGCGGGGGAGGGGTGTGTGTGTGTGTGTGTGGTGTGTGTGTGTGTGTCTCAAGTGCTCTCACATTCAAGCCTTTGCATAGGGTAGCAAAGACTAGTACAAAGGTGTTCTGTCTCCTCAAATGAACAAATAATTCAGGTGTAAAATTACTTTAATCAGAGAGGATTTCTATCCCCTCAGCACAAATATACACACGTCAAAAAATAAAATCAAAAAACACGCACATAAAATAGAAACCAGAGCAGAGAGGACAGTCCTATAGCTGGGATGGGGAGAATGGGACATCAGCAGAAATGAAGGGCCTGTTTCTCATCCATCCTAGTTGTCTTCCCTCTGGCAACAATGGGTAAACAGGATGAGGATGTGGTATTGCTCCATTCTGAGGTCAGTGGGGTGGATGCTAGAGAAACTGGCAAACTGTAGCAACGAGGCCCTTCTTCAGGGAGATTCTTAGGACCATCACAGACAACAGGAGATACTGTAGCATCAGGGACAGGAGTGGTGGGTGCTGAATATGCAAAAGACTGTGCTCCATGCTGAAGGAAGAGGATAACCCCAAAGCTGGCTCCAGGACCCAAGAGACCATGGCTGAAAGCAGCTGAGCTAAGGGAACTGAGAGGTGGGTTGCAAATGGGGGATGTATGGATCCATGTCAAGTTCATGGCTGGCCATTCTGGGAGGAGTTGAGGCAACTCTTGTTCTTGAAAATGCAACTTCTCTTTCCCTTGATCCTGGTATCTTAGTTTAATCTGGCTTATCTCCTTTCTGGGGAGATCAGCTGAGGGACCGGTTGGGTAGGTCTGGCTGCTGGCCAAACGCTGGGAATCAGAAGGAGTGAGGAGAAAGTAATAAATGACTAAGCCATAAAGAACTGGTTTTTCTCTGGAGATAGAAAGAGGCAACAGGAGACCCTAAAGCCAGGTCCCCAACCCTCTAAAAAGCAACATAGCTTCCCTGACCTTGCCCCCCCCCACCCTCCCCCCAAACATAGATTTAAATATGGAAGGAACTTCACAGGTCACCTAGACCAAACCCCTCATTTCATATATGAGGAAAGTGAGACCTAAGGAAATTAAGATGACTTGTCCAAGATTACACAGCATGATAAACCAAATTTTTGCAATCTAAGTCTTATTTTTAAATGTACTATAGAATCATATTATTTAAAGGAATTCTGTGGTAAATTCATTTATTTTAATAAAAGCAATAACGCAACGCTTAATCTGTTCTTACACAAAATCAGATTAGAGGGAAAAAAAGTATCATCTTTTTGCCTGGACATCTGACTAGGGAAAAGACTTTTTCTATCTCTATACTCAAGAGACAGGATCAGTAGTTGTAATGGGAAGGAGAAGATTAGACATCAGAAAACTTCCCAGTGATAAATATAAACCAATGCATAAACTAGGGGTAGGGAGACAAAGAAGCAGCTCTCTTCCTGAAGATGCTTATATCAAGAAAGTTTCAGGGATAAGACAGGATCCCACTTCAACATATAGTCCTCCCACCCTATCCTATAGCTTTTAAGTTCTCACCTTGGATAGAAACCGGTGCTTCCCATCCTCTGAGGGCAAGCTCTGGGAAGTTATGTGAGGGAACCAGGTTTTCAACATACCCTCTACTTGTAGCAAGGTCCCTAGATAACGCTCACTGAAAAGGCAAAAAGAAAAAAAAATTAAAGGAGAGTGGTTAGAGATTTCAGAAGTAGAAGAAAAAAAGGAAACAAGAATAGGGAGACATCGCACTTCTATTTGGGTCAGAGAAAGAAAAAGCAGGGCAACTTACCCCATCTCAGGCTTCTGCAGGACACCTACAATACGCTGAATCCTGTCCATTGCCACACTCTGCTGAAAACTGCTTAATCCTAAATGTAAATAAGAGAGAAAGAAATACCAAAAGCTGAAAAACTCCAGGCTAGAGAAGAGAGAGGAATGGAATAAATTTCTGGCTTGTTGGGAGAAAATTAGGAAGGGGGAAAGGAGGACACTTCTATTCCATAACAAAGACTTTAGAGAACTAAGAAACTCGGACTTCCAGGCCTGTAGCCTGGTGAAGCTAAAGTACTTAAGGAAAGAATGGGGTAGGTTTACTTTCAAGTATTGCAATTATTCCAGGGACAAAACGGAAGAAACCACACTAGCCTAATTTCATCCTGGCAAAGATATGGATACAGCCTGAATGAGTTACATAGCAGAACAGATGGTCAAAAATAGATAACCACCTCTCTCATAGCGGCCCATCTTCAGCCCATTCAACAGGTCTGTGAGGGGGCGAATGAATCCTTGGAGCTCTTTACACTATAGAGAAAGAGATCAGAGACTGTAAGCAGACCCAAAGCTATCCTACCACAATACAAATTCTTCTTTCAAATCTAGGGGCTATGACCTAAGATGGTCAGTAACACAACCCAATTAGAATCACTAAACCACTTCAGAACATACACAAAACAACAGGCCTACAGTTTTCCCAGTTCTTCGCCATCCCCCCCCCCCTTCTTTTTTTACCTTCTGAGCAAAGAGCCGATCTCCTTCTGTACTAAGGTTCTGGATGTTCAGACATGTTTCTTCCTCACTGTCTCTTGATCTTTTCATTCCTGAACCAGCCATGGGAGAAGCCAAGCCAGGTCCTTCCAGGCAAGATGGGGCCTGACGACCACTGGAACTCAGGGGGCGTCGGCAACATCGAAGAGGGCCCGGCCGTTGACTTCCCCTCTGCCAACCAGCCTCTGACCTGTGCCCATGAGCCCCTCTGCATTCCCCCTCACTATCTGAGGGAAAGCCAAAGTCGCTGAGGGCACTGTCCACTCCCGAGGGGGAAGAGGAAGAAGAGAGGGAGGAAGAGGAGTAGAAGGAAATACTAGATGGGGACTCCATGCTTCCAGGAAAGCTGGGGGGGGGGGGTGGGCAAAGGGCGGGGAGGTTAGAGTTGAATTAAGAGCAGAAACTGTAGTACATCTGAACCTGCAACTTAAGAACAAAGCAAGAGTTTGCATCTCAGGTCTGCGGAATTGATGAAGGGTGGAAAAAGTGGAATTAGGACATTGCCCCACCCCCCCCCCCCCCCCCCCCGCCCTCCACTCAAAACTATCCTTGAGGCAACAGAAAAGTCACCCTGTCATCTATGCTAGACGGGGCTGGGAGTGACTCAAAAGCTCCCGCGGAGCAGCCGCCTCCAGAATGATGGAGACTTCTCTATCCTCTTTCCAAAGTCAAAAGGAAAATTTCTGATCCGATCCACCACCACTTTCTGTCCTCCCACGTCCACTGAGGCTGTCACTCCTACTCTGACTTTTGGTCAAGCCCGCGCCAGCCTCGCCAGGTGGGGGCCAGGTGCAGGGCAGTGTGAGCAGGTGGGATCCGCAGACTTACGCCCAGTGCCTTCCACTCACACCCCCGGCGGCCCCTCCAAGGCACAAGGAGGGACAAGGCTAGCCCCCGCCGCCCGTAAATCTCCTCCAAATTCGGGTTCTTCATCATTGACCTCCTCCAGTCCGTCTCAGCCTCATCATGCATCCCCACCCAGAGTCATTATCTGATTTCCCCCTTTCTCTAGACCCTTTCTCTCCGAGACCACCCCAAAGCGGCCCGTTCCAGGGCCCGCGAGGTACTCACCAACGCTCCGGCTCAGTCCAAGACTCTCACTAGCGCACCTGGTCTACCGTTCCCTCCTCCGCCTCTCCTTAGCCAGGTCCCGCCCCTACCCCCATCCCGACACGTGCGGCTCCGCACGTGCCTTCCCCTGCGCACCAGATTGCTAGCCTCCTATTGGCTGGAGAGCCGGGAACACGTGACCTCTGTTCGCCGGCCCATGACGACATCCATTGTTCATTGGCTAAGCTCACAGGGGCTCGGCCAATGGAGCAACGGCCCAGCGTCAATTGGCCTGGAGAGACTAATACCGTGCTCCGCCCCTACATGCGGCTTAGGAAGAGGACCCGGTGGCCGAAAGGGGAGGGGGAAGTAGGAAACACCGAAAAGGAGGGCAAGGAGGAGTTGGACTGGCCAAACCTAGGTGGGGAAGTGAAAGGCCCAGGCCCGAGAGTCTTGAGTGTGTGGAGCCTGAAGAGAAAGAGCGTGCACATGCCTGGGGGCGGAAGGAGGGCGGTTAGGGGAGCCAAGGATGCCATGCGGGTGGGCGAGGGAGGGGGGGATTCCGTAGCCGAGGTGAGCCGCCTGGAATTCCAGGCTCCGCCCACGGAATTGTTTCCCCTCCCTCCGCCCCCCCCTCCCGGCTGTGTGCATGTCGGATGTGCACGTGGAACCGAAACAGCCCAGTGTTTGCAACGTGTGGGAACGGCCGACTGTGTGGGACACTGTGTGCTGGGCGTATATAGTCACACTTTCGGGCCTCGGACTCGTGACTCCCCAAGTCTCCTTAACCCGCCCCCCTCCCCCAGTCAAGCTCCGCGGGCAGAGCAGGGCGGGGACTAGTGCCGGGAACACGGCGTTCTCTCGCAGGCCCCGGACAGGGAGGCAGTTACGGCGCTTTCCTTACATAACCCGAGAGAGCACACGTTACACACACTGGTGCCTTGCCTGCCCCGCCTCAGACTCCTCGTCAGAGCCCCAGAAGGCCTCTCACGCTCCTGGTTTTACTCCTCCGCCCATTACCTGGGCCGGATCCCTTTCCCCCGCCCCGTCCCAAACCGGCTGCTTTCCGCTGGTGGGGGAGAGGGGCAGCGGTCATGCTTTCGTCTGTCCGGGTGCCGAGGATGTTGTATGACTTTGGGATGTGCGTTTAGAGAGGCAGTTTGAGGCGAGATGGCCTGTGTGAAGGTGCGCAGCCACCTGGCGCTGAGAAGTTAAGAGGAGACTCTGCACGCCATTTCCCCATTCCCCGCCAGCAGCGCATGGAGCGCTGGACTTGAAGTCAGAAGGAGTCGGGTTCATATCCTGTCTCTGACACTCAGCACTTGTATAACCCTGGGCAAGTCACTTAACCTCTCTTGGCCTCAGTTATTCGACAGTAAAATGAAGAATCTGGACTAGATGATCTCTAAAGTCCCTTTCGGCTCAGATTATACGAATCTTGTATTCTCACGGGTGGGTTCTGAGTTGGAAGTCGAGTGGGGTGACAGTTTCTGAAGCAGCCACAAGGGGGAAGCACGGTTTCCCTTAGAGTATATAAAGAGGTTAAAAAGAAATACAAAATTCTGCAAGGCCAGGAGAGCGGGACATCGACTTTTGTCATGTTGACGATCCACTTCTCAATGTTTAAAAAAAAAAAATCAAACGCTTTGCAGGGGGCAATATGGGAAAAGGGAATTGGTTTGCGTTTTAAAACCATGTCCCTCTCCCTAACCCAGACACACAAACCTAACCTCAGATGAAAGAAACATGTGGCCTCGAGGCCGCAGGCTCCCCACCCCTGACTTAGTAACCAAATTGGAATCAAAGGGAGGGTGAAAGTTAGACTCTGTATCCAGAGTTGTAACATCATTTTGCAGGCAAGCAAGTTGAAAGAAATGTGTTCTTAAATCATTTGAGGATAGTGAGTAGCATAGGGAATGGGGGTAGGGAGAGCTCACTTTGGGTGCTACTGATGGGGAGGAAGCTACCACCTGGTAGTTCAATATTTTTGCTAAATAGATGCTAAACTCAGTGGTTTCTAAACTGCTGTATTAAAAGTGCCGTCTTTATCCCTCAAAATTTCAGAGCTTGCATTCAAAGCTTTAGTGGCCTGCCCTAGTTAGGGCTCTGTATATATAAAGTTCAAAATATGGGAAAGAATAGAGATTGTAACAGACAGACACTATATATTGTTTTCAATTCCAAAGAGAAAGAGATGCCAAAAAATCACAGCTCACTTTCCTACCTTTGCCAATACCCACCCCAATGGCCCAAGGAGCAATATGGTGATTCCCCAAGGGAAGATCACATGGAAGGACAATCAGATAATGTTTGTGGTTCAGTTATTCTTTATTTCTTCTTCCAGTTTCTGCACCCACCCCAGACTCTTTTTTCAAAGAAGTCATGGCAGCCTTCTCTCTCCTGGGAAGGAAAGAAGGAAAAGATTTAGAGCTGGAAGTTCTTAGAGTTCATCTAGTCCAACCCCTCATTTTACAGGTGAGAATACTTAGGCCTAGAGAGTTTTAAGTGCCTTGCTGGGGTGTTTCACAGCTAATAAGGTCAGGTAATAAGAACTCTGGTCTTTGGAACAGGATTAAGGGCCCAGGCACCCTTTCTTCACTCCAAAATACACATTCGACATGCAACTTTCCTTTCCCTCATCCTCAACAGAATTTCTCCTGCAAAAGGAGGTCCACAGAGAAGATGTCCTCCTCAACTCTCATTTCCATGGTTTCCTTAGTACCAGGAATTCCTTTCTTCAGCTTAACTCCTATCAGAATTTCACCTCCAACTCCCTAGCTGCAATTTCCTCTTCTGTAATGTTTTCTCTCCTCTTTCTTTTTCTACCTCCTTCAACCCTACTTTAACCAATAGGGAATCTCTTTTGCTACTGAACTTTGCCCTTTAACTCTCCAACTCATTAGGAGCCTCACCCACTGCCTATGTGCACCTGTCATGTCTGGGCCAGAACCAGCTAGAAATTGGCTCTAACTCTCCAAGCTGGAAAAGGGCACTCAAGAGGTTATTTTGTCCTATTTCCTGCATCTGGACCAGGAAGTCCTAAAGTCATCCAAGCCCCCATTTTGAGTTTCATTTCATGACACTCTTCCAAGGCTATTTCCTTGAAACAAGAAATTTTTCCTGTTTTCTAAACATACTCCTGTTGTTAGTCTACTCCTCCCATTTACCCCTTCTCCCCAGGTCCCTGGTTCCCCCCCCACACACTCCCATCCCCTCCCTAGAGATGTTATACTGAGAACATTGGAAGAGCTATTTTAACCTACCCTGTTTTCTCCCAAGCAGGTGGTTGAGCATAATTATCTTGACCTCTCACCTTCTAAAGTAGCAATATCCACCTCAGCAGAACCCAGGGCAAAAGGAGGAGTGGGAGGTGATGCTGCCAGGTGGGCACAGCAACATCCTTAGGTGAGGGTTCCTAAAACACAGATATATAATCCCTCCACACTCTACCCTGCCTGGCTACTGGCAGACACATGGGCTGGGAGGCTCACCACCCTGGGAGAAGAGCTTCACCTCAACGTGCTGCATTCTCGATACTCACCCTCTCCTTTCTTCTGGGCCCAGAGGAAGATGTATCACTTATCCCCTCTAAAATGAGTCTTTCTGCATAATAGGCCTTCTATTATGTACACTACCTATATTACTTCACAACCTACTTCTTCCTCAGTGGCCCACAGTCTGGCTTCCACCACTATCTCCAATCTCCAATGAATTCCTTCCAATGACCTTTTCTCTGTTCTTAATCTCAGTCTTTTTGTAGCATCTGATACTACAGAACATCTCTCTGCTTAAAATTCTGCCCTCCCTTTTCTTCTGGGATGCATCATTATCTCTGTTCTCCTACCTCTGTAGTAGATCCTTCTCTGTTTTTGGGGCCATCTTCTTTTCCTTCTTGGCCCCCGTTCTTCTTTGTGTATAATCTCTCCTTTGGTGTGGTGGACAGAGTACTGGCCTGGGATATAGAAGATCTGAATTTAACTCCTGACTCCACTGCTTAATCTCTACATGATAGCTAGGCCATTCCTTAGCCTCTTTCAACCTCTCTAAATATCCAAAGCATGTTTCCTTATCCATAAAATGGAAATCATAATCATTATACCACTTACCTTATAAAGTTGTAGAAAGGCTCAAATGATATAATATCTGTGAAATACTACATAAATATAAGCTTTTATTGTTGGCAAACTCATTTCATGCCTTTAACTATCACCCCATGCTTATGACTTCCAGATCTATATCTATACCATGACTTTTGTTTCCATTGTTCTTAGGACATTTCCACTTAAATATTCCCCTCTCATCAGTGCATATTCACCTTGTCCAAAATCAAACTCATTATCCCCCTTTCTAAACTAACCCCACTCCCACACTCCCACGTTTTGTCAATTCAAAGTTATCAGCACTGGGGCAGCTAGGTGGTGCAGTGAGTAGAGCACCAGCCCTGGAGTCAGGAGGACCTGAGTTCAAATCTGGCCTCAGACATTAACCAGCCTGGGTCAAAATGTACAAGTCATCTTCAACTCTCTCTACCTTAATTCATCCCTATATAAGATAGATCTCCAAGTCCTATCATTTTTTCCTTTGAATCCTCCCTTGAATTTATCCATTCTCCATTCCCACTGCTATCACCTTAATCCACACTTTATCAATTCAGTCAGCCAATAAACATTTATTAAGCACCTATTATTTTCAAGGCACTTGCTTAGCACATGGGATACAAAGAAAGGCAAGAATGTCCCTGCCCTTGAGGAGCCCACAGTGGAATGGGGGAAACAACATGCAAACAACTGTGTACAGACAAGCTATACACAGGATAAATAGGAAACGATCAGCAGAGGGAAAGTACTAGATTAAGAGACATTGGGAAAGGCTTCCTATAAAAGGTAGGATTTTAGCAAGAACTTGAAGGAAGCACGGAGGCAGAAGTGAGGAGGAAGAGCATTCCATGCATGAGGGACAGCCAGTGAAAAGACATGGAGTCCAGAAATGGAGTTACTTGTTCGAGGAATAGCAAGGAGACCAGTGTCACTGTGTTGAAAAGTATGTGGTGGGATGTAAGATACGAGAAGACTGGAAAGGTGGGAGGAGTACGAGGAGGGGTTAGCTTATGAAGAGCTTTGAACACCAAACAAAGGATTTTATAGTTGATCCTTGAGATGATGGGGAGTCACTGGAGTTTATTGAATATGGAAGTGATACAGTCAGACCTGCACTTTAGGAAAATTACTTTGACAGCTGAGTGGAGAAAAGACTGGAGTGACAAGAGATTTAAGGCAGGCAGGTCAACCAGCAGGCTATTTCAGTAGTCCAGACATGAAGAGAGGAGGGCCTACGCTTCAGGGTGACAATGTTGAAGTAGAGAAAGAGGCACATGCAAAGAAGGTTATGAAGGTAAAAACCGACAGGCCTTGGCAACAGATTATACATGGGGGATGAGAGAGAGTGAAGAGTAGAACGTAACAGCTAGGTATCAAGTCTGGGAGACTGGCAGGATGGTGATACCCCGGAAAGTAGTAGGAAAGTTTGGAAGGGGGAATGATTTTGGGGAAGTGAGTTTAGTTTTGGCTATCTTGAGTTTATGATGTTTGTTGTTTGTTGTTCAGTCACTTCAGTTGACTCTTAGTGACCCTATTTTGTGGTTTTCTTGGCAGAGACACTGGAGTGGTTTGCCATTTCCTTCTCCAGCTCATTTTACAGATACAGAACTAAGTCTATACAACACTATAGTCAACAGAACAACTGGTCTGATCCAAAATGATGATATTTAAGGTCTCTTCCAGCTCAAGCTACAATGGTCCTCAGCCCGATGGTTAAGACCTTAAATAATTCAGCTCCATTCTCCCTACCCCATGTTATGTCCCACTACATTCCAACATATATACTCTGCTCCCTGACCCCCTGATATTCCACACTCATTTTCACCTCCTCCTCCTTGCTGTTTTTACCCTTGGAATATCTTTTCCACTACTCTCCATTTTTTAAATTCTTCCTATTTTTATAGTCCCACTCTCTTCAGTAAAACTCTAGCCAATTATGATTTCTCTCTCCTTCCACCTATGACACTTATTGTCTGCATCGTGTATCTTGAAATTTGATTATGTTAAGTTGGCATCTAATTATATGTATTCTCTCATTCTTCTCTGTTGTTTTATGTATGCAACTTTTGTCTCTCCAATAAGATTGTAAATTTCTAAAGTGGAAAAAACATGTAGCATAGTCTATTACATCCCACAACACCTAGTACAGTGTTCAGCATGCACTAGACTCTCCTTAAATACTAATTAAATTGAAATGGAATTGAAGTAAGTCCCCCTACTCATCTCCACATAACATTGGCATTAAATATGACACAAAAGGGCTATTGGCTAGGTGAAAATCAGTGTCAGCAAGATCCTAAGTACTTTGTGGAACCAGAAAAAGGAAGGGAACTAGTGTTTATTAAGTACACAGTATGTGCTAGACACTGTGCTAAGTGTTTTACATATATCTCATTTGATACGAGGACTTGGTTCCCTCAGTATCCCAAGACTGACCACAAGCCTTCCTCTGTCTTCATTCCCCAACCCCAGAGAGCCTGTAATTTATCCAAGAGAGGTAAATATATCTATGAGGTCTTCCTCTCTATCCTTACTCACTTGTTCTGTTGTCTTCTGTATGCCATTGTCTGGAAGTTCTTTCTCAGGATTAACCTGCCTGTCTCCTGTTTCAGCTGTAGTTTCTTTCTCAATGTTCTGTCATCAGTATGATTGGAAAACAGGTTTAACTCCTCCACTCACCCCTCCCAACCCACTCATACAACCTCCCCAAAGAATCTTTTCAGTATCCCCCAAGACTTAGGTTCAAAACCACTCTTCCCCCAACCCCTCGATGAAAAAAAAATTGCCTATCCTCTACCATTAACACATGTTTTGAGTTCCCTGCATCCTTTGGATAAGGGACTAACCCTTTCTTATAGTATTTGTAGCAAACTAATTAAATTCTGGCTTCCTCTTCACTAATTCCCCATAGGTTCCCTATTCCTTTTTGGCTGACTGCCCAGTTTCTCTTTATCCTGATTCATTTCAGGCCTAACAACTAGTTTTATTTTAACACAATAACTAGTTATGTTTGGGGTTTTTTAAAATTACATTCCATTCAAACCCCTCCATAGAGCTTCCCCAGGTCAGTAGGTCACTCACCATTCTATCCTCCACCTCAAATTGGGAATAGTCAAGAGTAAAGTTGACTGCGAAGTCATCTGAGAGAGAGAAAGGTGGTCAATTATTTGTTAGTGCTGACTATAGAGCAAAGACTCTCTAAGGCTTAGGAATTCATAGAAAGGAGAAAATAATCCCTGACTTCAAGGAGCTCATAATTTAATGAACAGAGGAGGAGTATAACATGGGATGCAGAAATCAGAGAAAAGATGAGATGGGAATTTTCCAAGTGCTCTTGGCATGTCCCATGGGCAATGCAAGAACACATTATGTAATTTGCATTCACTTTAATTTTAAAAACATGCGAATAAGCAAAAACATGGAGATAGATACACAGTAATATCCCCCTAAAAATAATTGCATCCATGTTTTAATTTAAAAATTCACCTCTAATGCGCTTAACCAGCCTCTCCTTAGATCAGCCCCAACTACTTTCCTCCTCCCCTCTCAACTTGGGGTATAATTGTATGATGCACTGACAAATGATTAAATTTTCACAAGTCTTCTACTCTTTATAAGGATACATGTATGTGTCCATATAGATATATGTGTACATATATACACATACATAGCTATTGCATATCTATGTGTGTCTATGTGTTGTCTATGTGTCTATGTATATACGGATGCGCAATAGATATTACAAATATCTTTAAGAAGGGGAGTATGATGTCACAGCTCCCAAAAGGTTAATCAGGAGACTATTAAGCAATTGAACTAAATCAGATCCTGTTTCAGAGTTTGGAAATGAGAATGGGAAGTGGGTTAGGTTAATGGTCTTGGTTCTCCCCCAAAAGAAATAATGTTACTCACTTATCTACTGCCTAACTTCTCTTTGGCCTGGCCACTGCACCAAAGGCAGTCAAAGCTCTAGCCCAGATTGTGTCCCTCTGTATTTTGAGGTTCCCATGCTCACCATAATATGGAGTGACTGTATAATAGACCACCTGATAATCTCCATATGTATCTTCATATATATCTTCATATATTTGTTCTTCCTCATATTCTTGTCCTAAAATGGGTAAATGTGAGCAGGTCACAGGGTATATGCACAATCCACTGAGAGTCTGAAGTCATCAGGAAATAATACTCAGCCCATGAAGTTCCCATTTTGCTGCCTTCCCTAAGGAGCAACTTGTCAAAAGACAGTTATAATCCCTTCTCCATGTTTTGCCTCCAGTAGAATTAAAAATCATAGGATCACCCTCCCCTTTACTTCACCAAGGACTCTTTCTTCAGAGTCCTCCTCCCAAGCCTCATATTCTGCACCCCTGGCTCAAATTGTCCCAGGTTTGAGATGTAAGGATTGAGGTGGGGCTTGTGATTCTCTTTCCCAGCTACACGGTACATTAGATAAAGCGCTGGACCTGGAGTCAGGAAGACACGTATGAACTGTGTGAATCTGAACAACTCACTTAACCTCTCTCTGACTCAGTTTCCTCATCTGTAAAATAGGGATAATAATAGTTTTTACCTCCCAAGGTTGTTTGGAGTATAAAATGAGATAATATCTGTAAAGCACTTTGAAAACCTTAAAGCACTGTATAAATTATTATTATTGTTATTATTACGGCAGAACAGAAAACACCTTGCTCCACATAGTCTCTCTTATTTGCCAAGAATCTAGATGAAGAAATAGTCTGGGAGGAGTAGAAATGGACTGAGATAAAAAAAAACTCAAAGCAATCCAAATCTTCCATCCAAGCTAAGTTCTTATGGAATCCTGGCCACTCCGAAAACTAACAGTTCTAATAACTAAGATACATACACATACATGTACACACACACACATATATGCACATATTTATCTTTAAGATTTGTAAAGAATATTATGCAAATTTGAGCTTCATAATCACTCTGTGAAGTAGGTGCTAGGCATTTTTATCCCCATTTTATGGATGAGAGAACTGAGGTTCAGAGGATTAAGTAACTTTCTCATGGCTACAGAGCTAGTAAATGCTAGAGGTAAAATTGAAATTAAAATCCAAGTTGTCCTGACTCTTAAGTCCAGCATTCTATTTACTCTGCCACACTTCCTTTCTAGAACTGGCGTTTAATTTGAGACACGCACACACAGAACAACAGATAGCCAAGGAAGGTTTAGGGAATGGACATTAGGAGATTTGGGCTCTGCCACTATCTATCTGTGTGGCCTAAACAAGCCACTTAACCTTATGGGACTCAGTTTCCTCAACTGTAAAATGAGGAAACTGAATTAGCTGATTTGTAAGATTTCTTTCGGCTCTAACTTCTATGACTTAGTCTGCATATCCATGTTTTTTGCTATCCACCCAAATCCCCATATCCTAGCCAAATTAATAACATAGGAATCTGGAGGAAGAGGAAAGGAAACATTGAGACACACCTGGCTGACTGGGGAACAAAGAAGGGAAGGAGCCAGCTGTTCTCTCTCTTTTTTTTTTTTGAAGGCACAGACTATTTTATTTTTTCTTTATCTCCCCACTACTTAGTATAATATTTTGCACATAGTAATCACTTAAATACATTTTCATTGTAAAAGAAATATAAGAAGATGCATTCTCTTTTCCACAGGAAGAACTTTGTACTTATTACTATAAAACCAAGTTCTCAAAGGTGCTCCTCTCCTCTTCTGTATCACATTCATCTACCCTCCAACTATCTAATATGTCAGTATTTCCTTCTGCATGTTCAGATTATTTCTACTTGATTTCACCTTGAAAAATTCCCTCTATCAGACAGCTGTTCTCTTAACAGTGCCCCTGAGGGCTGCTAGTCTTCTCTAGGAGTCCCAAGCCCCCCTTAAAAAGGAGTCTTTCTCTTACTCTCCAGCACAGTTACTTCAACCTACCTAATGTCCTGCTCCTAGTTTTCCCCAATCATAAAATGGAGTTTCCTCTTCCAATGCAGTTTTAGCTGCCTTTTCTTACTCTGCCTTCCTTGGACATAGAGAACAGTGATTTCCTTTTTTTTTTTCTGAAATCTCCCCAAGTCTGTAATTTTGACCCTTCTCAGACTATTCTTTTCTAGGTTGGATCTCCTACTTGCTCTATTCCCGTGTCCTCCACTTAGATTCTGGACCCAGAACAAACACCAGCTAGTGATGAGAACTGGAATTGCTCCTCCTGTCTTACTCTTCTCTCCCTGTATCCTCTCCTTGTTTTTTTTTCATCTTCTTCCCCACCTTGTTCCCTAACTACTACACACAGAATTCTGGTGAGGACTAGAAAATGGCATGGTCTTACCCAAGATGAGCGGCATGGCAGCTATGACTACAAGTAGAACATCCATTCTGGCTTCTGACTCAGAGCAGTGAAGTTTAAAAAAAAAAAGGAAAGGAAATTACATCTGTACTTCTCTTCCCACTTCTCATCCTCTCCCCCCCCCCCCCCCCCAGTCCTCTCAAGCAGGAAGCAATCAAAACTGAAGCTACTTTTCCTTGATAGGGTCCTAGCTCCTTGGTCCGTCACAAACTAGCTGAATCCTTAAATAGGACTGTCCCAGCTAGGTGGGGTTAAAATAAAGACTCCTGGATTTGAGTAGGAGTACATAGGTTAGTCCTAGCAGGGACTAACCCCACCCCCTCACTACCCAAACCCCCAAATCAGCATTGATCCAAACTAGAGTAAATCACTCATAGGAGCAGAATTCTACTTTAAAAAAATGTTTTGACTATCAAGAGTCTATTTGTTAAGAAGCTTCATCAATCCTAGTCAAAATATACACATTACAAATATACCTGGAGACACTTATTTAAAAAAAATACAAAATCAATTGTTTTTGCCTGTAGTTGGAAAAAATAAAACATTATTCAAAAAATACAAATTCACACATTTTTGCACACAATAATGTTCACAGCTATCAGAGATTTGGGGCAGGCAAACTTTAATGACATCACTGAGAAATCAGAGGTCACCCCAGAATTCAGCAATTCCTATTGGTATTCGAAGGAATTCTTTACCACCACCAAAATAGTGTTTTAGCTTATTTTTACTGGTTCCATTTATAGAAATAGTCCAAGGATGTTGCTTGGTACACCCCACCTTGAAGTTTGTGTCACCTTCTTTGATGGAATGCCAAAATTTGGTGGGGGTTTTTTTTGGTGGGGTGGTTATCTTCAGCCTTGATATTCTTTTAATGTGATGTTTTGGGTAGAGTCTGTAATAACCTTACCAGAAGCTTGACCTCTTTATAGGTTTTATGGAAATTTGCTGAATTTTCCTCCATGTAACATTAGTAATTCATTTACACACAACCTCTGTATTTTACATTTTACTTCAATGGAACTGGATGAGACTTATTAACTCATTCCAGTTAACTCATTCTATTAACACAATAAATCATGTCAATTATATAACAATACTATAATTAGTAACTACTAACATTTATATGGTGCTTTAAGGTTTGCAATGTACTTTTCTTAATACAACAACCTTTCAAGGTAGGTAGAAAAAGCATTATTATCCTCATTTTAAAAAGAAACAGACTTTCAGTTGTTAAATGATTTATCCCTTATCACACAGTTAAGGCAGGATACAAATCCAAATTTTTGGCTCCAAGCCACACTCTATCCTCTACTTCAGACTCTCCTTCCATTTATGAAGAATAATTCACTGAATAATCAACAAGCCATTATTTTTTTATAAACACATTTATTTTTATTATAAATTTAATAACCATTGACAAAAACAAATCAAAAGAGAATAAAATATTACAGACAACCCTCAGCATTTAATGACGAGATGAATTAACAAAAAAACAAGCAAACAAAATGTACTATAATTTTAATAACCAATTATTAAATTGGGAACCAGGCTCTTTTATTTCCTTGTTTAAGGCCCAGCCCCTGTAAAAATTCAGTCTCTGAAGGACATGACCTGATTGATGAAATTGCTCTCAGTCCTCAAGGAAAGTGGTCTTCAATCTTGGGTAGAATCCCACCCAACTAGGAGACCTAACTTCTGTCTGGAGTCTAAACAGAATCCGGTTTAGGTGAGTTCTTACCCCAGGGAAAGGAACCCTGTCCTTATACTCCTCCATTAGAGTTTAGGGTGACTCAGCTCATGAAGAAGAAAACTAACCAGAGTGGTCTGGAGGGAGATTGATTCCCTGTCCAGATTGCTGGAAATACCACATTGTCAGCAGGAAGAGCTGAAGACTTGTAGCTCATCTCCTCACTGAGTGTCCACCAATAAGGGTTGATTTTCTCTTGTCAGAGGCATTCCCTAATACAAAGGCATTCTGTGTCTCCATTGGTTGGCTTCAGTTATGGAGAGAACCCACTGACCATCAATTTATTGATTGCTGGCTAAACCTAATTAATCAATTTATTATTAATTACCTAGAAACTCTTGAGGTTTTTTTTTTATTGATAACAAAACCCATCTAAATTTTTGCTACCTGGTGTGACTTTTGGTTTTGTTCAGGAACCAAGAGTGGCACTACACACAGTTGTAGTCAATGTATATAAGGTTCTTGTTCTACAGATTTACTTTAGTTTACCCTAACATATATTATTACGCTTTTGTCCATAACAATATGGATTTATCCTATCTTCTTGCCTCACTGTCACAAACAATGGGGATATTTCCCTTCCTTTATTTGACTATCAATTTGGAGTCTCTGCCATTGAAGGAATTGAAGGCTCATTACTCCCAGAAAAAGTGAAATTCTTCCCTTCTCACAAACAGATGAGGAGCAGGGTAAGATGAGGGAGGCTGAGGGGGAAGAGATTTTCTAGGTTGAAGACCGAGTCTCTCTTCTACCTTATTTACCCATCATGTGGTGATGGTTCTACTGTTTAGATCCCAAAGCATTTCTCATAAAAGTTCCTGGGCACAGTTGTAACTTCCTTCCTGGCTCTCCAGTTACCGATTACCTCACTTTAACTCTGCTTCAAGTTTCTGCTCACAGATTGGAAGAAGGAGCAAAGAGCAGGCCTGCTTGCCTCTTTCTGCAGACACTGGACCTCTCACTCCCCAAGTTATTTGGTCCAACCCCCTGAAGCTGTATGTTCTGTACAGACTGAAGTTAATCTCTTCATTCTATATCCTCATTTACACTTTGTATTTAGGGGCAACAGTGATTCGCATGAATTCCAGGAAAAATGACACCCTCGGTTCCCCCCTCCTCCCTAGGTTCCTTTAAACACCTGAAAAGTCCCCCTAGAAGATCTTAAGTGTCTCCAATCAGTCAATAAATATTTATTTGCCAGGCACTGTGCTCCATCCCAATGCGGTTGTGCAAGCCATCTGAACTAGGTTCCTGATTCTCTGTTCTTCCATCAATCAGTCTAGAGAACAAGATATCACAAAAATACATCTTCAGAAACTAAATAAAGGAAGTGTAACACAAAAGGTGGGGGTGGGGGAAGGAAAGGGGCTGAGTTTCTTTGTTAGCTGTCAACTAAAAGACAACACAGTACAGTAGTTCTGAAAACTTTCTTGTTCTTCATAAGAACCACTTCTTTTGAAGTCAGTCCCTTCAAGGAGCATCCTTCTCTCTTTCTCTATTTCTCCTACCCATTTACAGATCCAGGTCTTCCCGGTGCTTTCCTGGGTTCCAGGTCTCATGTAAGACGGTAAATTCTCACTGGAGCTTTTGTTTCATCTTTTCTGCTGTAGCCCCGACCCATTTCCTTCCATTCAACTAAAAACAATGCGCGTCCCCATCTTCCCTACTGCGCCCCCCCCCCCCGCCCCTCCCTAGCCTTTGGTATTTTTTTCAAGCGTTCTCCCCCCCCCCCCCCCCCCCCCCCACCTTTCCTCAGCCCATCAGGAGGCGGTGGAGGTCTCAACCACTCTTTGCTACAGATTGCAACTGTAACCCCAAGAGGGCTTGGGAATAAGACAGAAGAAAGGGGGTTGGAGGCGGAACCTAGTTGTCCTGGCTCCAAGCCCAGTTCAAGATCAACTCAGTTCCTTTTGTCCGTACCTGGGGTAAATTACTAAACCACACCCTAGGGAGGCGTAGAGACTGGAGAGACTAGGAACTACAACTCCCGGGATGCAACATATGACATGCCCCCCTAAAAAAAAAAAACTCCAACTGTAGCCACGCCTCCCACAATCTCACCATTGGTCTTGGGGGTGGGGACAAGAAGGGAGGGCGATGGGGCTGGGCTGGGGCCTGGGAATGTCCCCAACTCGGCCTCCGTAGGGGAAGTCGCGCGGACCTGCTGCTGGGGCGTCAGTGCCCCCCCCTCCCCCGCCCCCCGCCCCTTCCCCCCTCTCCGGGGCCTGGGGGTGACATTGCGCCGTGCCCCTACTGGGGCGGAAATCGATCCCCCCACTTGGCCAGTGCCCCCCACCCCCTTCCCTTGTAGGTTCCTGTCCTCCCCTTGCTCCCCTTCCCACCTTCCCCCAGCCCACCCCTAAGGCCCAGCCAGCCATGGGGGCCGCGGTCTTTTTCGGATGTACTTTCGTGGCCTTCGGCCCGGCCTTCTCGCTCTTTCTGGTCACGGTGGCCGGGGACCCGCTTCGGGTCATCATCCTGGTGGCCGGGTGAGTGGGCGTGGGGAAGGGAGGAAGGAGGGAGGGTGGGGGGTCGGGGCCGGCGGCCGGAGGCTAGGGAAGAAAGGGAGCCCTGGACGATCCGATGGGGAGGAAGATGGGCTGCGGGGGAGAGGGTACGTGGCCCACTAGTCTGGGGGCCGTGGGCGGTTTATCCCTTCCCTCTTATCTACTTGTCTTCCCATTTGGGAGAGATTCCCACCTCCCAGTGTCTTGACTTTGGCTTTCCGAAGCTGAAGGACCCCCTAGCCTTCCGTGGGCAGGACCCCCGCCCCCCAGCCCAGGCTGAGATGAGTCTTTGGGGATAGGGGCGCTGACCCCAGAGGAGCCACGCCTCAAAGGAGGGTCCAAGAATCCAGCCCTTCCCGTCTTTCTGTTTCTCCTTCCCTCCCCCTAAATGGGCACACCCACACACACTTCTACCTCCTCTTTGGTCCTGCCCAGACCTTTGTTAGTCGCCTGATCTCGATGCTCTTACAGTTGAGGGCTTTAACTGGAAAGAAAAGCCAACCTTATTTCATGCACTTCATTTCCCTATTCCCAGCATATGAAAATCCTTCGCACTTCCACTTCTCTTGTTATGCCAATAAATGATCTCCCTTTGTTAAGCCTTCTGACTGTGCGTACCTTCCCCTTTTTCTTCTGATTTCCCCCCTTGCTTTCTCTCAGGGCATTTTTTTGGCTGGTCTCTCTACTTTTGGCCTCTGTGGTCTGGTTCATCTTGGTCCATGTGACTGATCAGTCAGACACCCGACTCCAATATGGCCTCCTCATCTTTGGTGCTGCCGTTTCTGTCCTGCTTCAGGAGGTTTTCAGATTTGCCTACTACAAGCTACTTAAGTAAGGGAGTAGGACACTTGGGGTGGGGTCGAGGCACCGGAAGGAGCACAGAAGGGGCTGGAAAGTCATTTGTGGGGGGGACAGGGACAGGCGTTGGGGTGGGTCTTGAAGGGAGAGGGCTATGGGAGGGCCCTGGGGGAAAGGAGCCCCCCCACCCTCCCTCATATCCCCACCAGGAAGGCAGATGAGGGGTTAGCATCGCTGAGTGAGGACGGAAGATCTCCCATCTCCATCCGACAGATGGCCTATGGTGAGCCAGGGAGGGGTGACTAGCCAAGTAACTTGGGCCCCCAGTTGAGAAAGTCTCAATGGCTTCTCATCTCTCCTCTTTCCCTACCAGCCCCTCCCACATAAAGTCTGGGGCAGTGGGTTTGAGAGGATGAATGACTGGGTGGGAGGAGTAAGTAGGAAGTCAGGTGAGTGGTCTTTGCCCCTGCTAACTTTGCTGATTGCCCATCTTCCCAGTTTCTGGTCTATCTTTCGGCATCATCAGTGGCGTCTTTTCTGTTATCAACATCTTGGCTGATGCCCTTGGGCCAGGTGTGGTTGGTATTCATGGAGATTCACCCTATTACTTCTTAACCTCAGGTAAGACCTGTTCCCTAAATTTCCATCCCAGACCATAATGTCCCTCAGCACTTGGCTTCGTGGGGCAGATCTAGTCCAACCCAGAGGGGGAAATGCCCTATTAAGTTCTCCCTGGAAAATTCTCTAGATTGCTTCCCCCAGGGGTACTGGGAGGAAGTCAGCAGGGAATGGGGGTTGGAGAGGTACTTCAGGTGACCCTCTTCTCTTTCTCCAGCATTTCTGACAGCAGCCATCATTTTGCTTCATACCTTTTGGGGGATTGTGTTTTTTGATGCCTGTGAAAGGAGACGATATTGGGCCTTGGGCTTGGTTGTTGGTAGTCACCTACTGACATCAGGACTGGTGAGTCAGGAATGGGGTTCTTTGGGAGAAAAGAATCAGGGACTTGAGGGCCTAAGTAAGAGGAAAAGCAACATTTAGAGTTTAGAGAGGCATGGTACTAAAATTTGTTTTGTTGGGGCACACCTGGGGGCTTTAAGTGAAAGTTCTGGAGAAGTTTTTGTTATAGGCTCAGAAGGTAGCTGGGGTTGCAATGGAGAGGATATTTTCCCCTCTTCCATTACGATTCCCTTTTTCTAGACATTTCTGAATCCCTGGTATGAAGCTAGCCTGTTGCCCATCTATGCAGTTACTCTGTCCATGGGGATCTGGGCATTCATCACAGCTGGAGGCTCCCTCCGAAGTATCCAGCGCAGCCTCTCGTGTAAGGACTGACCACTTGGATTGATCGCCTGCCTGACCACCACCTGCCCGCCCACTATCCAAGACCGAGCCCAGCCCCAATCCCACCTTAGTGCCCCTGCTACTCTTCTGTACAATTCCCTTCCATCCACTTCCCCTTCCCCATCCTCAAGGGCTTCACTTTGTCCATTCTTGACCTTTGCTCCCTAGGCCACAGTGGGAGCTGCCAAGGGACGGCCGGTCAATGGTTAGAGGGCTTGAAACTCCTTCTGTCCCCACCCTTTGAGGACCCCTTGTTGCCCTGGGTCCTTCCACTTCCCCATCCTGTCCAAGACTCACGTCCCTTCCCCTCTGCAGGCCGACGGCAGGAGGACAGTCGGGTGATGGTGTATTCTGCCCTGCGCATCCCACCCGAGGACTGAGGGGACCTGGGGGAAACCCTGAGGGCCAGGGCACCCTCTTTGTCTCCTGTCTTTCTCTCCATCTCCAACTATGGACAGCTGCTAAGGGAGGTGGCCTAGCTTAGTCATTACCCAGGAGATGAAATTGGGGTACCTAAGGGTAAAGAGGTTACTGGGGTTTTCAGGGATCTGAGAAGTTCCCTGTTGTCTGTCCCTTCTGCCCTCTTCCCTCCCCCCCACCCCAATTGGGTATCTCTCTTTTTCTCAGGTCTGAGGGAAATCATTTTTGGTTTGACAAAGACTCCGAACTGCCTTTTGGGGGGAGGGGAGTTTGGAGCTGCTTCTTCCAAAATTTCTTAGCCTATTTCCCAATTCTTCTACTCCCTCTGTCCTCCATCTTTTCCCTTTTCTCCCATTGGCCAGAGATCCTAGGGAGTGGAATGAGGAGTGTTTTAGGGAAAGAGTAATTTCTGCTCCTCATCTCTCTCTCTCTGTTCCCAGCAACTGGGATGACTGGAACTTAATAATTTTTACCCTACGGTGAGAGAGCTGAGGTGGCCCAGAGTACTATAGGGCCACAGTGCCACTGAGGGTTATGGCCTGTAAGGATTTGTGGAGGGACAGCAGGAATTTTTTTGTAGTTTTTAATGGGGGGGGAGGGGGAATGGGGAGGGAGAAGAGAGGGAATGATTTTTCTATAAAATGTATTATTTTCTGCTGGGGGTGGCATATCCCATCCTTTTAATCAAAGTAAGTGTGATTTTTGACTAATAAAAGGATTTTATAACTATGTATGGGGACTTGGCTTTGGGGAGTAGGTGAGACATTACATAGTGTTTTTGACCTCTGTGGAGGTTCCCCCCAACCCAGGGGTTCTGGACCTTTTTTGTGCCATGGACCCCTTCGGCAGTCTGGTGAAGCCTATGGACCCCTTCTTAGAATAATGTTTTTAAATGCATAAAATAAAATACAAAAGATTACAAGGAAACTAATTTCATGAAAATGAAGTTATCAAAATATTTTTTAAAAAAAGTTCACAGACTCCAGTTGCCCTAAACATTTCACTTCTCTCCCTCTACCCAGCCCTACCATCCTCCCAACATTCTCAAATATCTGATAGAACCCAGGTTGAATAGGGGTCCTCTGTCACTTAATGCTTGCTAAAAATAGAAGGTGGTTTGGGGAAATCTATGTTTGTGCTATTCCTGTCTTTCAGTCAGGAAACATTAAGCATTTACTATGGACCAGGCAGGTTTCTTTCATTGTAGCCACAAAGGCAAGAGTTATGGTGTAGTCAAAAATGTTTTATTTCCAAAACATTCAGAATGTGGATTCTTGAATGTGGATTCTCCTATGGCAGCCGTCTTTCCAAGGACTATCTGTACTGTCCAGGGAAGATACTGAAAGGTGAGAGGGAGTTCTCGAGTATGACTAATTCCCCCTTCTCAGGGAAAAACATTGTCCTGCCTGCAAAAACAAATCCTCTGACTTTTCCCATCTCTCCATTGGTGGTAAGAGCTTTCCAAGCTATTTTCCTTAGAGTCCAAGCTTGCTTCCCAAGGAGGTGTCAGGAGGAAGAAGGGACAGTCAACTGTTAGTGCTACAGCTATTTTCTGCCAAGTCCCAGCACTGAATCCTCCAGGCTCGCTGAAAAGTGATGGTGAAGGGATGTCTGGGAGGGTTTCTACTCGTCTGTGGTAGCACGTCGGGATGAAGTGAAGACAACACTCTTCTGTTCTCCCAGCCGATTCCTCCTGGGGAAGAAGCAGATGAATTATGGGGGATTTGTTCCTATCTTCAGGCAACAGCTTCGAGCTGGGATAGGAGGCGCTTCAGGAAAAAAAAGGATTATTAAAAGGCTCTGCTATGGAGGTTGGAAGGTAGAGTCTTACCGAATTTTCCTGGCAATGAAGTAAACAGCAAGCAAGAGGAAGAGACAGCCAAACAAGATTCCCAGGCCTAGACCCACCATTTCACCTGAGAGAGCCAAAGAACTGTTAGACCATGGACTGAGTTGGGCCTTATATACACACACATGCACACACACCCCATCGGGGCTTTCCATGTGAAGTTGGGTCGGTCATTACACACACACACCCATAGGGGCCATCCATGTGAAGTTAGGTCAGACCAAACACACACACACACACACACACACACACACACACACACACACACACACGCTATCCATTCGAAGTTGGGTAAGGGTTACATTACCTGTGGTGTAAAAGTCTCCTTCTGCAAAGGAAGAGCAGACAGATCAGATCCTCTTTTCACCAATCTGATTTCATCTTTCAGGGTAGCAACTCAAGCACTGAACTCTCAGAACTAGTGGCCATCTTGGAGCCCTTTGACTCCCCAACTGCCTTTCATTCTCCAGTGGTCTCCCTGTTCCTACCCTTCAGGCCCCTTCCCTTTTCCTTACCCTCTGCACCCTCACCTGGGATGAAGGAGGCAACAACCAGTCGATGGTTGAGGGGCTGAGGGGCTCTGTAGTTCTGGACCAGTAACTGGGAGGGGCTGCTCTCCTCTGTGGAGAACAAAGTCTCCTGTAGCTTCTCCAACTAAGGGAAAAGGAGTAGGGGCTGAGGGTGGCAGAGTATACAGTAAAGGGCTGGGAAAGGGAGAAGGGTTGAGGGGTAGCTGGTGGGAAGAGACAGGTATTGGGGGATAGGATCATGGCCAAATCTTTCACCCCTTTCAAACCACCTCTTCATCTCACCTGCCCCATGGAAATCTGAGCCTTTCTGTGGAAGACAGTCCAGAGGACACTCTGGTAACAGGGAGGGGTAGTGAGTGAGCCGTTGTATCTGTAGTACTCCCCCAGCTCTGGAGGAAGCAGCTCCCCCACATCAAAGGGTGGCACCAAGGTGGTCTGACCTAAGGAAGGTAGAGGGTAAAGGAGGGAGTTATTCAGTCATATCAATTGATTCTTTGTGATCCCATCTGAGGTTTTCTTGGCAGAGATGCTGGAGTGGTTTGCCATTTTCTTCTCCAGCTCATTTGACAGACGACAAAACTGAAGCAAGCAGGGTTAAGTGACTTGCCCAGGGTGACACAGCTAGTAAGTGTCTAAGGCCAGATTTGAATTTAGGAAGATGGGTCTTCTGAACTCCAAGCCCAGCACTCTATTTCCTTCACCATCCAGCTGCCCCAAGGGAAGGGGTCAGGGGAAGGAGCACCAGTCAAAATTAATCTCTCTTACTGTTCTCTTGCCTTAACCAAACATGAATTTTCTGTGCTTTCCGAATAATGAGATAGCTCAGTCCTACTTAGTCTTCCCTGATCCCTAGCTGCTCTTACCATTAGGAACTGGAATCGAAGGTGGAAGTTATGGGGCAGGGAGGAGATACATTTTGGTTCAATCTGGGAGAGAACTTATAATTAAAGGTATCTAAAACTAGAATGAGTTGTCTCATGTTGATAATGAGTTCCCTGTCCCTGGAGGTGTTCAAAGCTAGATACCTACTTGTGGGGATACCTACTTATGCATCAGAAAGGAGTTGCTTTACTAATTTCTAAGATCCTTTCCAAATCTGAAGTTCTTTAATTCTACAATTCTAAGTCTTTCTGAGATCTAACTTTGTTCCATCCTACAATTTCTTTGGGGCTTACCTTTATACCTGATTTTTTCCAAGTGACTCAGGATGTGTTCATAAGCTGGGCTCTGGTTCTCACCTACCTAGGATGGAGAGATGATAGTTTGAGGATAAGGAGTCTAGGGTCATGGACATTCCAGGGATAATTCTAGGCTATTCTGGATTGACATTTTTTTATCTCTTCCTTGAAGAGAATGGTGATCACTGTGTGCCCACCACCCTCTCCTCCCCACACTATGGAAGAAGGAGAGCTAATATAAGAAATGAAATAAATGAAAGATTAAGATTGAGGGGAGAAAAGTACAGGAGGTGGGAGGGAGGGGACCTAGGGGACCACTGACCTCAATGAGGATGCCCAGAACAGCTAGTCCCTGAGGCTTTTGAGCAGCTTCATTCAGGTTGTTAAAGGAATCAGCATCATAGTGGACAATGTGGAGCTGTGGGGAGAGGGGATTGATGTTCTCCTTGTCTCTAGCGAAGCGTTTCTGTCTCCTGAGCTCCCAGCACCCCTAGTTCCCTGGCTTCACCCCTCCAATGTTTCCCCAACCCTATCTCCCAGCATCCTTGGTCTTTGATTTCATCCCCTCCAGAGTTCCCCAACCCTGTCCCTTCAGCAGCCCAAGGCCATGCTTCTTGTCTCCCAGTACCTCTGCAGCTGTGGCTTCACTGTTGACCTGGTGCTCTGACCCCCCTGGCTGCCCTTTTCGGCCCCAGTGCAGGTGGAGCTGGGCTGCTACGTAATTTCGGGGGAGCCCCACCAGGTATAGAGTGGGGGGCAGCGACAGTTGCACTGTGAGAATAAGGGGAACATCTAGTGTTGGGGTAGATTCTTCTCATCCCTGGGTATTTCCATAATTTCCTGGGAGTCCTGGCCAATTTGTTCTTCCCTCCCCATTATGGAACTCAGTTCTGGTTAGCTGATTTGCTTTCCAGCGCATTTCCCCCTTTCCCAGATCTGAACAGAAGTTGACACCATGAGAGATTATGAACCAATCTGCAGGGTTTGCTTGGAGACGGACTGACCCTATTTTGACTGAAAGATGCAGTGTCCTGATCCCCACCCTCATTCCCCCAAATATAAGGATGAAACTTTTAGAGAACCCAGGAATATTGGACATTTTAGTGATTCCTGCTTTTTAGGTAACCCTCCATGACTAGATCTAAGGCCCAGGTACCCTGTCTTCTCTTTTACCTGTATGTCCATTGTTATGCAGAGATAGGGGCTCTGTGCCAGGCTGGTCATAGCCATGGGGCTTCAGGGCAGGCAGCTCTGAATCAAATGGCACTCTTTCAGTTTGTATGTCGATAGGAGACTGGGCATTGCTCCCACATTCAGGATAAGTGGCTGGCCAATGGTCCTGACCATGTGGGCCTAATAAAGAATTACCAAGGACATTTACCCTATCTTTCTGTGTCCACCTGCCATTTTCAGTATTTGAGACCCCACATCCCATCCAGGGAAATGTGTTGAGGAATATGCCTTCTACTTAACCCCCACCCCTATAATGAATCTATATTATATAGGGATTGGGAGGCAAAATGTCCCCTACTCCTTATGCCCCAATTCCTTCCCTTCAAGTATGTGATGGGTCCAATTCTGGGAAACACAAATGGTAGCTGCTCTTCTTGATTTAACAATAACCTAGGACTAGGATAACCGTAATGGGGATTAGGAAGAGAAAGAAAAAGAAGCCCATGGGTGCATCGGGATGGAAGTAATGGGACAGAATGAGGAATAGAGGAATGAGGAGAATGAGGAATAACAGAAGCCCCAGAAAAATGGGGTGAACCAAGCCTTTCATGTCTCCCCACCAAATGGAGATGAGATTCAGGTGTCCTATTTCCCTAGTCCTGCTTCTCTTTCCCTCACCAGAGCCTTTGACATTTCCTCTGGACCAGAAACATTCAAAGAGTAGCCAGAGTTAGGTTCCGCCCACCCCAGGGTCCACTAGACAACTGGCTCCTGAGTCCTCTCTCCCTTGCTTCTCATGTACTACCTCAATTCAGGTTAAGGAATGGGTTTGGTTTGGGTAGAAGGGTTATGGTAGAATGGGGAGTCAGATGTCTGGGTGTCTCCACCAACTTCTCCCTGCCCCACTCTACTGGATGCCATGGTACCCTCTATCTCATCCCTCTCTGAAAGAATAAATTTTGAGCCTTTTGCTGAGCCAGAGGGTGATGGTTTGATTGGTTATCTCTAAGATTCTGCTTATTTGAGAGTGGGGGGTGGGCGGGGAGAAGAATTAGTGTCTAATGGAGATATTCATTCTCTAGGAGCCCCCTTCATAAGTTTAGTCCCCAGTGATCCCGGAACTCTCTTCTCTTGAAGCAAATTGACCATGAAACCATGAGAGAGATTAGACTGGAAGGAGAGGAAAGGTGGGGGTGGGGTGGGAGAGGGGAGAGGGAAAGGGGCTGCAGGGGGAGGATTTGGGCTCTCCTAAAGGCTAGAGGGTATATCTACTCCCCACCAGAAACCAAGTTGGCAAGTAGGGGGAAAACTGAATCTTGACCTTACCTTCATAAGTCCAATGTGAACCTGCAAGAAGAAAAACATGTCCCTGTGACAATGGCCCTAATCAGTGTCCCAAGCTTCTTGTCTCACTGTACTTTCTTTTTTCACGCCTCCCTTGTCCTCTGTTTCTTTCAGCCCCTTCCACTTCATCCTTTCCTAGGCAAGTCTTGAAACCGGAGACCTCAGCAGGGAAAGGTTAGAGTAGGAGAGAGGGACCTATTTAAAAACCCTGAGGATTGAATGTGTTGGGGTGGGGGTAGAAACAGAGGGGAAAGCTGAAGGCTAAAATTAATCTGGATGCAAATGTACAATAAGTCTAACTCCCTTTTCCCCAGCATGGAGGAGGGGGACAGGGATATAGGGAGAAAAATGAAATATCTGGTTGTGAGGCAGGAAAGCACCCAAAAGATAATGGAATAGAAAGGCAGAGGTTGAAGGGATTCCTTGGCTATGGGACAGGATATGAATAAAATGCTAATGAGATGCAAATCAACATCTGCGAATTTCAGCTCAGCACCACTTCTGGTCCCTGGGCTGCAACTCAATAGGAAACTCCATAATCTCAAGGATCCAATCCCTGCTCTCCCACTTTCCAGATCTCCAGATGGTAAAGGGAAAGAAGGAATTGGTGCAGGGTCTAGGGTGAGGGTGGGCAGGCAGGGGGAGCCAGGGCAGGCAAGAACAGGATGAAAGTGGCTTTGTGTGTGAAGTTGGGAGCTGCCAGCTGAGTCACATGAAGGGATCATACCCAGCTCATCTTTGTAGCGGAGAGAAACACAGGGGGGCCCTCCTTGCCTGGCTTCTAAGTTTTCACCTAGGGCTAGATTATGTTGGGGGATATAGGGGAGATACTTCCTGTGGAATCTCTCTGATACTAGATTCTCCATTTTGCAGACTGATATAAATTTTAAATAGCTCAGGCTCCTATTTCCTCTTTTATTTCCCTAGATTCCACAAACATCCAACAATCTTGTAATTCATCCTGCCTCTGTCCCTAACCCCTACACCTGAGACTTAGGGATCTCTAAAGAGCAACCAGAAAGGCAGTGGACTGTCTTCCTGTGGCTCTCTGAAGGACACTAATGACTTTGATTCCCTGGTAATATTGATTAGTCTGGCTTAGTTTCCTACCCCACTCCATCCTTCAGACCTCTAGATGCCCTTCTCTCCCAAACACCCTAGATTCCCTCAAATGATTCCCTGTTTCTTCCCCTCGTCACACTCCCCTTTTCTCTTTGTTGTAGAACTCAGAGGAGTTGGGACCCTCTGTTCCCAAACACTGCCACTAAGAATTTGCTTAGCTTTTTTCTCCTCTAACTCAACCCTTCCTGCCCTTGGGAATATAGTTCTGGAGACCCTGTGGACCTCTTCCCAACTTATTTCCATATACCCTGGGTCCTTTATCAGAGGGAATACCTTGTCAGATTCTACCCCTGTTTGAATCAAGAAAAGGCATTAGCACACTTCTGGGTATGAGGCCTCTGGGGCAGGATTCAGGGACAGAATTAGGCAGGTGCTGGTTTTTTTCTGGCTACAGTAAGAACTCAGTCCCTATTCATTCATTTCTTAACATTCCCCCCTCCCCCTCCAAAGCAGCTGTTTCTATTAACTGAAAGACTTCTTAAATAAGGAAAGCTTGGGAGGCCGAAGCTATAGTAGTGGTGGAATATATTACTAACCTTTCCTGCCACCCCTGACCTTTTACTTTCTACTCCTACAAAACCACACAGAATAGGAGGGAGAGCTGCAGAAGATCAGGAATAAGGGAAGAAAACTGGGGGAGGGATCAGGGGCTTCCTCCCTTCTTTTGTTCCTTCTCTAGAATACTGTCATCTTGGCCCCTTCACCCCTCCTCCTCCTTTGCACATCTGCAAACATGCGTACACAAACATGGACACAAATAAACACAAATGTACATACCCCCATCTGCAGCCAGAATCCGGACCAGCCCTAGCAAGAAGTTAAGAAATAGCAGCATGATCTCCTGGAAGTGGGTACAGAAGGTTAGACAGAAGTTTGTGGAGGGACAGGTAGACTCTGTGGTGTGAGAGATAGTGTTGAGAGAGAGAGAGAGAGAGAGAGAGAGAGAGAGAGAGAGAGAGCAACACACAGGAAAAATTCTATTAGTGCCCTGTATAGATCTATCTTTCCAACTATTTTTTCCCTTTAGTGTCTCTCTGTGTCTCTCTGGGGACTCTCCAGGGGACTCTATTTCTACGTGTGTGTGTGTGTGTGTGTGTGTGTGTGTGTGTGTGTATGGCCCCCCTGTACAAATCTTTCTGTCTCTCTCTGCCCTCTGTCTTTATCTCATTATCCAGTCCCAACTCCACTTACTGGCCAGATACTTCACAATTGCCTCCCGCTTTTAAGGTGGCTCTGGATGGGTGTGAGTTATGTGTGAGGAGGGGAGGAGAAGGAGGAAAAGGGGGGGGTGCTCTGGATGTCAGCAGCCAGTTCCTTAAATAGCCTATTAGGCATGCAGGATGGACCCTGTTTGGTATATGCAATCAGTTACACAGGGATCCCTGGCTCTGGCTCAGGATTCCAGCTGCTAGGAGTTCTTCCTTTCTCTCTCCTATTCACATAGCTTACCCCTTAAACTGGGGTCACCTAAGATCCTCTTTCTTCTTCAATCTAGCTAGTGCCAGACATGCATTTGGATCCTCATCTCAGCCATCTGGCTTTCCTCTGGCCTAAGAAGATGAAGAGATGTGATATTTAAAACAAAATATTTTGGGGGGGAAGATGTCTACAGGTTAGTTTGAAAAACGAAGCAATAAAAATGAACATAGAATGGCAACATAGGATATATGCCTAGGCTCAGAAACAGAGGGAACAAAAAGGGAGCTGAAGATTAAGGTGGATCGAGAGTTGTAAGCTCAGGTGGCAAAATTAAAGTTGAGACCAAGAAAGGGAAACTGAGGCACATATAACATGTTTGGAGTTGGCTTTGGCCCCTGTCACTGCCGCTGCCCTCTCCCCACTCTGGGGGCCAAGGGCCACGTGCTTGCTTAGCTGGGGGTGTGATGGGGGGCGTGTTTGTTTGCAGGATAAAGCCCGTTTGTATGCTCAGTGGGGGAGGGACTGTAGCACCATGAAGAGACAGCCTCTCACTGCCAGACCCAGCCACCCCCCTCCTCCCCAGGGAGCCCAGATCTAGGGCGGCTTTTGTCAGAGGAGAAGACACTGACTGATGGCAGGGAGGCCTAAACAGGGGAGAGACATGGAGAGATTCAGAGAGAAACAGACAGAGATAGAAACAGCCTCAACAATTGAGTAGACTGTCAGGAGAAATAGAAAGAGAGGTGGGGAATAAAAATCACTACAAATTCAGAGGGAGGGGGTCCTAGGTCTTCTTAAAGGGGAAGGGGCAGCATCAAGGGCCAGACTCCTCTAGGCTGCTGGGGTGGGCAAAGGAGCCAGCGAAGTTGGAGAAGGGAGAGAAAAGTCCTCATGTGCTAGGAATGTGGGTTGCTGTCTAATCCACCACGAGACTAGAAATCCGGAGATCAGAAAATGTTCTAAATTCTTCACATTGAAGCCTCTCAAGGAACAGAGTCCTGGAGAAGGAAATATTAAGAACAAAACCTCTTCCCCCACCAAACCTTTGGCTAGAAAAGCAAAATTCACCCATCAGTTTAAAGTCCTCCCTTTGCTCCTGCTCCCCCCTACCCCAGGGTTGTCAATGCAATGAGCTATGGAATGGCTCCAACAATCTGAGGAGGCAAACTGACCAGGATAATAGATATACTGCATCATCATTACCTAGATAGGGACTTGTGGATCAGCTGCAAAACTAAACTATTTTGGAATTAAAAAAAAATTTAAACTCTCTTCTCTGACACATTATTTTCCCAGAAAAGTTTCTCATTTTGTCCCATTAAGGAGAGAAAGCAAGCATGGTGTAGTCAATGGAAAAAGATCCCTGGAGCCTGGGATTCTTGTCCAAGCTTTCTCATAAACTAGCTGTGTGATCTCGGGCAACTCAATTAAATTCTCTGAATCTCAGTTTTCTAATATATAAAATGGAATGATAATATTTGAACAGGTCTATCTTGAGAATCAAATGAGATCACTTTCATGAAGACACTTTTTAAAATGTAATCTTATTTTTTTAATTAACAAAAATATATTTTTCCTCCAATCTCCCCCCTCCCATAAAAGAAAAAGAAAACACTTATAACAAATATGCATAGCATTGGTCATATAAAAAAAAGTCTTGATCTTTGCCCTGAGCCCATCACCTTTCTGTTAGGAGATGGGCCAAGTGCTCATGAGTACACTTTGTAAACTGTAAAATCCTGTATTATTGTGCTCATCGAAGAAAAGCTTCCTGAGTTTCTGGATGGTTAAAACACAGCAAAATAGTGGAGAAAGAAGGCAACTCCTCACCAAGAAGAAAAGAAGACAGATGGACAAGAAGACGTCCAAGGGGTCAGAGTCCCAGGGGAGACGTTATGATTGAAATTAAACTTTTTGCTGTAGCTCTCTGAATTTCAGGACCACGTAGGGCGCCATCTTCTGGCATTTCTAATAATTCCTCGAGACTTGCTAAAAGTAACATTCAGTGCAGGGATTTGGGATTAGATTTTTGCAAATTGTTATTCGAAAGATCTTCTACGAAGGCACCTTTTTTCAGGAATCTGGGCCCCATCATTTTTTCAGGTTTCCGCCGAAATTCTGGGCCTCATAGGAATGGCACTGCTCCCAAGGAGCAAAGAATAAGAAGGGAAGGACAAACTCTTTGAAGTATCTTTAGAGCCGTGCCCACATCCACTTGTTTCTGTGTTTTTAAAGCCGCTTTAATTTGGAGGAACTAATAAGCTGGGAGGGTCTTCTTTCTTTGTGATCATAAAACAAAAGGGTCTCCTTCCCCTTCCCCTCCCTTCTCCAGTTTTCCATTTGAACCTTTTTCTCCCTTTCTTTCTCATCTGTCCCCTTCGATCTCCCCATCCTTCCTTCCGTTGGGAGATGAACCTAACATCCAATCCAAGGCATTTGCTACCTTCTAGCGCCATCTCCTGTCAATAGTGTAAAACTAGTTGTTTATTCAGAAGTATAAAGATAAGGTGTGATAGGCCAGGACTCAGGGGCTGGGGAACCTGCCTCGAGGCTTCAGGTTCCCCATCCCGGGGCCAGAAGGTATTGTTCAGGCATTTTTCATTTATGTCTGACTCTTTATGACCTCATTTGGGGTTTCCTTGGCAGAGCTGCTGGAGTAGCTTGCCATGTCTTTCTCGGGCTCATTTTACAGATGAGGCAACTGAGGCAAGCAGGGTTAAGTGACTTGCCCAGGGTCACACAGCTAGGAAGTATCTGAGGTCACATTTGAACTCAGGAAGCGAAGTCTTCCAGACTCCAGGCCTGGCATGCTGTGCACTATGGCGCCACCTAGCTGTTCATGCCAGGACTTAGGTTAGGCTATATAGTTCAGGTACTGTAACTCCCCTTATTTACGTGGATGACCTGAGACAAAGGTGCAGGTCTCTGGGTGGGGCCCAGAAGGCCAATAAGGAAGACGCTCTCAAAGAACATATGAGGCTATTTTAACTAACCCTTCCTGACTTCTTAGACCTTATGGCACTTCTAGCAACTTCTTGCTCTGGGCCTTCAACTTGGGGCTCATTGAAGAGTCTTTATAAGGTAATAGGAAGCTATGATTACTCTATGTAGCACCCCTCCCCCCTGCAGGCCACCTCTCCCAAATGGACGCTTGCATTGGCAGATGGAAACTCCTAAAGGGGCTTACTCCTACTATCTCTTAGGGTTCTAGGGGTAACTCTGAGTACAGTACTGTTGTTCCTGGTGCCCCACCAATGTGCTTTCCTATCAACAATAACTAATACTAAACATTCTTTCCAAAACCTGGGGATGAACTCCCTTACAGATAAAATGTCCATGAGGAGAATGGGCTCAAGCATAAAGTACAGGAGCAGTGAGATGAATGTGTAGGTAACATGAATGATAAAGGGGCACTTCCTGTCCACGAGAGTCCTTTTCTCTTTTTGAAGAGTCCTCGTGAAATTGTAACTCTCAGCTGTGCTTGGAAGATTGGCGTTATAGATTCTAAAGTTAACACTTCACTTTGTCAAGAGGAATCACACCCTTGGAAGTTCACAATGTCCTCAGGTGACTCTGCATCCATCTGCAGCTTCCACTGCCATTAGTCACTGCTATTCTGGTGGCCACTACTGCTGCCATTCATCTCTGGCCACCAAGTAGTCGAGTGGCCAAGTGCCATGGCTAGATTCTTCTAGGGGAACCACTATGTTCTGTAAGGAGCAAGCCCAGGGGAGCCCCCAGTCCAGCTGCAATGATGCATGTTGTGGGTGGGCTGAGCAGTGGAGCTACTTGTCTCCCACTCTCTGGAGAGAGAACACTAAGGATCTGAAGTTCTGGAGTCCTGAATTGGCTTAGCCACATGTGTTCCTTATAGCTTTCCCTCACAAACATTGCCATTTATTTATTTGTTTGCTTGCTTCTTTATTTATTTGTTTGTTTGTCTATTTATTTATATTTTTAAAATGTTTATTTCCAGTTCCCAATTTCTCTCTTTGTCCTAACCCTGCCCCACCCATTGGAAAGCAAGAAAAATGATACTCTATACACATATATGAAGTCATGTAAAACAGGTTTCAACATTAGCCATATTGTGAAAAGAAAAGAGAAAAAATTTTTAAAAGTGAAAGAAAATATGCTTCAATCTGGACTCAGTGCTCATCAGTTCCCACTTTGGAAGTAGATAGCATTTTTCATCATGAACCTTTTGGATTTATTGTGGATCATTGTATTGATCAGAGTGGCTAAGCCTTTCACGGTAGTTTGTTGTTACAATATTGCCATCACTGTGTACAATGTTCTCCTAGTTTTTTCACTTCATTTGCCTAAGCTCATCTAAATCTTCCCAGGTTTTTCTGAAACTATCCCCTTTATCATTTCTCATAGCACAATATTATTCGACAGCAATTATATATCATATATTGTTCAGCCATTCCTCAATTTATGAGCATCCCCTCCACTTCCAGTTCTTTGCCACCACAAAAAGAGCTGCTATAAATATTTTTGTACATATGGGTCCTTTTCCTTTTCCTTTGATCTCTTTGTGATTCAAACCTAGTAGTAATATTGCTGGGTCAAAGGGTTTGCACAGTTTTATAGCCCTTTGGGCAGAGTCCCAAATTATTCTCCAGAATGGTTGGACTAGTTCACAACTCCACCAACAATGCATTAGTGTACCTGTTTTTCCATATCCCCTGCAGCATTTGTCATTTTCCTTTACTGTCATCTTAACTAATCTGATGAGTGGCCTTACTAACATTGCACTTCCTGGTTATACCACTCCCCATAAGTCTGTATTTGTGCGCCTCTGGTTTTGGTGGAAGGAATAGTCTGTACCTTAGCATAGTAGATACTTAATAAATGTTTATTGACTAACCTATTATCCTCTTCCCAATTAGTAACTTTTATTTATACCTTAAAACATTAGAATAATTTCTTCTGCAACCGTCTCCCCTCATTCTCCCCATTTAATCTTCCATTGAAACAAAGAAAAGATTTAGGCAAAAAACAATCAGCAGTCAATCAATAAGCATTTATATAAGCACTTGTAATATGCTAGGCAAAAAAAAAGGTGAAAACAAGTTCAGTTTGAATCAGCAATAGAATGTGGCAATCAAAAAGATAATGTGATCTTGGACTGCATTAGGGAGGGGATAGTTCCACTTCACTCTGCCCTTATCAGAATGCATTTGGATGCTAGGGTTCCATTCTGGGAACCATGGTTTAACAAACAACTGGAGAGGGTCCTGGGGAGAGCAGCTTCAATAGCAAAGTGCCTTGAGTCCCTGTGATATGATGATCCATTGGAAGTGGGCATATTTAGCTTGGACAACAGAAGACTCGGTGCTGTGACAGTTGTCTTCAAATATTTGAAAATCTGTCACGAGAAGGAAGGATCAGGCTTGTTCTATCTGGACGCAGACAGCAGAACCAAAAGTGATGTGTATTAAGTTGCTAAAAAACCAATTTAGGCTTTATGACAAGAAAAACTTGCTAAGCATTAGAGTTTTCAAAAAGTGGAATTGACTGCCTAAAGAAGATGGTGACAAAGAGATTACAAAAATGGGAAAAGGACCCACATATACACAAATATTTATAGCAGATTTTTTTGTGGTAGCAAAGAATTGGAAATTTAGGGGATGCCCATCAATTGGGGAATGGCTGAACAAGTTGTGGTATATGAATGTAATGGAATACTATTGTTCCATAAGAAATGACAAGCAGGTGGACTTCAGAAAAACCTGGAAAGACTCACATGAACTGATGCTGAGTGAAGCAAGCAGAACCAGGAGAACATTGTACACAATAACAGGAACATTGCATGATGACCAACTTTGGTCTTTTCAGCAATGCAAGGATCTGAGACAATTCCAGAAGACTCATGATGGAAAATGCTATCCACATCCAGAGAAAGAACTATGGGATCTGAATGCAGATTGAGGCATACAATTTTTTCTCTCTCTTTTTGTTTTTTTGTTTTTTATTTCTTCTTTCTCGTGGTTTTCCCCTTTGGTCCTAATTCTTCTTTACAACATGACTAATATGGAAATATGTCTAATATGATTATACATGTATATCCTATATCAGATTGCATGCTGTCATGGGGAAGGGAGCCAGGGGGAGGGGGAGGAAATTTAGAACTCAAAATCTTATAGAAGTGGATGTTGAAAACTAAAAATAAATAAATTTTTAAAAAGAAAAAAAAAGATGGTGGATTCTTCCTCTTTGGAGGTCTTTAAGCATAGGCTGGAAGACCATTTCTTGGATATATTATAGTGAGGGTTCCTTTCCTCTGTGTGCTGGAGTAGATGGCCACCAAGGTCTATTATAGCTCTCTCTTTCTGAGATTTTGTGATTACATGAATTTGTCCTTTCTGTGGGGATGCCCATTTCATTCTATTTGGTGGCTGCCATCTTCCCTCCACCTCATCTCCTCATTCATGGCTGTTCATATGGTATGATTGTCTTTCTCCCACCATGCTGTACTAACATTACCAGTAACCACTCCCTTCCAATGACCATAAACTTTAATTTTAATGAAGATTTTCTTATTTTGTCTTAGAAGAAAATGCATATTTTCCCTAAAGGAAGTAGGAGGCAGTGGGCTTTACAACAGATTTATGTCCAAGGTGGGTTTTTTGCTAGAAATTTATTTGCAAGAAATCTAATCTTATTCCAGATAGTAACAAATGGCAACACAGGGAAAAATCCTAACAATTGTTTCAATACCTCTGGCATCTTTCTTTCTTCTAGAGAACTTAACATGCCTTTGCAAGTTATCTTGAGATAATGTATGCAAGGTGCTTTTCAGACCTTAAAGTGCTATGTAAATGTTCTCTATCTTCTTTAGCCTCAAAAGATTACATATTTTACAGAGGAGGAAAATGAAGCCCCATTAAGTTAAGTGACACATTCATGTCCACATAGGTTACTAGGACTAGAAATAAGATTTCTGTTCTGCGTACTCAAGCACTATTCTAAGAATATATAACTTGGTAACTACATCCTTATTGTGTGATGGTAAAAACAGCATTAAATCTAAGCCCACTCTCTGCAGGGATTGAGGTGGCATAGAGGAGAACGTGCCCCCAGTGATAGCTAAACGACGTTTAATTGGTTAATTGGATCTGGAGCCTAATCATTCCTGGTTAACTGTGAGGACAAGATATTATAATAGGGGCTTGAACCATTAGCATAAGAGAAAGACTTCCCTAACTTCCCAGGGATACCCCTAGGACCCTAACAGGGAGATGCTGATGACCTAGCTCTGGGGAAAATAAGTCCAGAATCTAGCTCCATAAGCCATTGTACACTGAATACATAATGCATGATACATGGAAGCATACTTATACATACCATGTTCTATTGTCCTTTGAGGGATTCTCAACTGTGATTCTATTGGGAATCATGTGATGTTCAATGAAGTCACAGTGTTATTAGATAAAGAGAGAATGGTCCAGACTTATTAGTTTATTGGTTTAGAGAACTCTCAGTGTAACAACTCCCTTCACTGATGATTAGTGACTCCTCTGAAATTTGCCAGCTTAGAGAGGTGCCTAGGGCATCAAGAAGTTTAGTGATTTTCCTCATGATCACATAGCCTGGTTTTCTTTTCTTTATTCCACATTGCCTCTTGCTGGGAGAATACTGGTGTTGAAATGTGTGTTTCTACCCCTCTTCTAGCTTGGAGATTATAACTGCTAGGGATGATTTAACCGCTACAGATTCATGGTCCATAGATTCAGCTAAACCCTTGTTGCTTTCAACAATTTTTCTGCTTTACTCATCAACTCTTTATCTCATTCACCACAGCTGATCTTTTTCTTTTTCACCACAGGTAATCTTCCTCTTACCTGGAGCTGCAATCTGTTCCTCAGCTTTGCAGGGTCATTTCTCGAGCCCTTAATGTGAGTATTTCCCAAAGGTGTGTCATCATTGTCCTCTTCCTCCTCCTCTTCTTCTTCCTCTTCCTCCTCCTCTGCCACCTCCTCCTCCTCCTTCTCCTTTACTGAGAAAACTCATGGAGTCATGGCAATGGAGGCCATCTCTTAATGATCTCCTTTAGTACATCTCCTTCAATTTCACTACTCAAAGTGAGAACTTGAAAAGACCTTAGCCTGAAAAGACCAGGGTCTCCCAATGCATCCTGGGCCATCTCCAGTGGTCCTGGTGAATATCAGGCCACTGGACCCAGATGGCTCTGGAGGAGAAAGTGAGGCTGGTGACCTTACACAGCCCTCTCTCACTCAAATCAAAGTCAACTGCAAGTCATGGCATCATTTCCCTGATGTCATGGTTCTCTTCAAGAACAAAGAACAAACAGAACAGCACAAGGTCTTACCTGCTCTGTCCTCCTTCCTATTGGTCACAGAAGAAGTATTTGTCCCTCTCCTTTAGTGATATGGACTGGATCTGTGATTTAATTTACATAAGGAATACCTAGATGCAGAAAATCTATCCACCAATGGCGGTCAGTACCTTTTCTGCAATTTATGGAAGAAAGGAAAGGAAAAAGCATTTATTAAGAGTTCACTAGGTGCTAAGTACTGAGAATGCAAATTAAGCAAAAAGAAATACAGTTCCTGTCCTCAAGGAGCTTACGTTCTGATGGGGGAAAAATCACTCAAAAGGGAGCTGAAAATAGGAGTGGATGGAGGGTGAAAGGTGAATTGGGGATGAAGGTTCTCTGGGCAAGGATATGGTTTTGAAAAACTTTTGGTTTTAGAGAAAGTGTCTAGAGCACTGAGAGGTTAAATAATTTGGTCAGGGTCATATAATCAGTATATATCAGAGATAGGACTCTCCTTGGTTCCCAGACCAGTTTTCTATTCCCTATGCAACCCTGCTTCTATTCTTGAATAAGGATAAACCCTTCTACCTGTACCCTTGATCCCACTCCCTCCTGATCTCTCTGGGAGCTTGCTCCTAGCAGTCATCCTCTTTCTCTCATGTAAACTTTAATCTCTTCCTTACCACTTATTTCTCCTCCTCTGCTATATAACATCCAGCTCTCCTTAGAAGAAAAGCCTTACTTTGTTCTTTCTATCTCATCTAGTTATCTTTTCATCACTTTCCTCCCCTTTCCTGTAAAAGGTCTTGAAAAGGTTATCTAATGTTCCCTGAATGCTTCCTATTTGTCTCTTTGACCCCTTACAATTTGACTTTTGTCCCCATGCTAACGAAATTTCTGTCTTCAAGTGATTTTTCTCATCATAAACTTCAATGGCCCCTGTTCTGTATTCATCCTCTTTGACCCCTGCAATTTTTGATACAGCTAATCTCTTTAATATAATTCAAATATTAATTACATATACATACCATTGTGAAATTACATATTGGTTTAAAATGATGATACATAGGTTTAAAATAATAGTCTTATTGAGATGTTGGTTTTGTTGCATCTTTTTGTCAGAGAATTACAATTATCTTCAATATGGGAATTATAGTTCTTCCTATGTCTTTTGTCTTAAATAGTGAAGATATTTTAAGTGTTCTTAGTATTATAGTTGAGCTGTAATCAGTAATGAAATTATATCCTAACTGTCTGGAATGTTCTCCCTCTGCACCTCTAGGTCTCTTAGTCTTCTTGGCTTCCTTCAAGACTCAGTTCTTATGCCCAAAGGGCCATAAAACTGCAAACTCTTTGATCCAGAAATACCAATACCAGGTCTGTATCCCAAAGAGATTAAAAAAGGGGGAAAGCACCTATTTATACAAGGGTATTTATAGCAGCTCTTTTTGTGGTGACTAGGAATTGGAAATTGAGGGGATGCCCATCATTTGGGGAATGGCTAAGCAAATTGAGGTATATGATTCTAATGGAATATTATGTACTATAAGAAATGATGAGGAGGATGATTTCAGGAAAACCTGGAAAGACTTACATGAATTGATGCAGAGTGAAGTAAGCGGAACCAGGAGAACATGCACATAATATTGTGTGATGAACAACTATGAATAACAGCTATTCTCAGCAATGCAATGATCCAAGACAATTCATTACAAAGGACTCACGATGAATGCTATCTGCCTTCAGAGAAAGAACTGAGGAATGGGAATATAGACAGAAGGATACTATTTTTCTCCTTCCTTCCTTCCTTCCTTCCTTCCTTCCTTCCTTCCTTCCTTCCTTCCTTCCTTCCTTCCTTCCTTCCTCCCTTCCTTCCTCCCTTCCTTCCTTTCTTCTTCACTTCAGCTAAACAGAATTCTCCTCTGCCACCTCAGTATGCACTCTCTCATGTCTCCATACTTGTGTTCAGGCTGTGCCTCATGCCTAGAATTCCCTTCCTCCCTACTCTTTTTCTGGCCTATTGAATTCCTACTCATTTAACTTGAATACTACATCAGCCTTGAAACTTTCCTTCTCAAGGTGTCCATCAACTGCGGAAGGTATGAACAAAGTGTGACATATGATTGTGATTGAATACTACTATGCTATAAGAAATGACAAGCAAGATAATTTCAGAAAAACCTGGGAAGACCTACATTAACTGATGCAAATGACCCACTCATTAGACCCTAAAAGAAGTTGTCTTCTTTCTTTTCTTTCTCCAGAATGTATTATTTTTAACTCTGTCTCCTCCTGGGACTTCCTTTGAGAGGTAGGGGAGGACCCACCCCAGCAGAAATGGCCTGTGCTCACACACTAGAGCAGGGGATCAGTTAGTAGAAAGTGATCTGGGTCCCTGGCTGCCTCTTTACTTTGTGTTTCATTTCCTGAGCATAGGTTACTGAATAGCAATCCTGAGATAGATTCTTCTAGCCTGGGAGGTAACCTTGTGAATTCCAGAGCTCCTGATTCCCTCCATTAAGGTTGGCTACACTACCATCTCCAGTCATTCTAATCTGTATCTTGCCACTGGACCCAGATGAATCTGAAGGAGAAAGTGAAGCTGTGACTTTGCACAGCCCTTCCTCACCTAAATCACTTGCAAGTAATGGCATCACCTCGCTGATGTCATGGTCCTCTTTGAAAACGAAGGACAAACAACTACAACAACAACAAAAGCTATAGGAGGTAGGCCTCTACAGCTTCTATATCACTTCTTGGAAGAAAAAAAAATGACTGTGGATAGAAGGAGGAGCCTAACTCCTATCTTGACTTGACAGAAGCTATGGACCTTGAGGGACACAGTGCAGAGCCTACTCAGTAGTCTTATACAAAGCTTCAAATTTCAATGTTTTATGTATCAACTACTAAGGAGAGTGTAACAGTGGTTATAAGTTACTGTTGCTTGTTTAAGTCTTTGTCAATGCATGCTTGTGAGTCTTTCGTGCTAAGCCTTTCTTTTGTGTAGAAATAAATAGCTGTTCTATGCTCCATTTACATTGTTCCTTTAGTGCTCTTCAACTCATTTTTTGGGGGGTGGGGGGAGATTCTAGGCTTGAGCCAAATCTAACCTTTAAATGATTTTCCCCAGGGTGTAAAGAACTGGAGAGTTCTAGAAAAAGAGTCAAATCTCTTTAGGTGCCAGTTTCCCCCAGGACTGAATTGAATCTATGTTTATTACCACAGGGAGGAGAAGGGCCCTTAGTGGGTAAAGGAGAGAGTGAATACTCCAGACACCACCCCCCCAGATTGAGCAGTCCTTTTGTGTGGTGGTGGATTGCTTAATATATATTTGTTTTTGTTGCAGAGAGACATAATTAATAGGATTTGAAATATTATTGTTACCTTTCAACTGAGGACAACAAATGAATATTTAATTATCGCATCCTGGATCTCGCTATTACCCATAAGTATTCTACTTCATCAGTCATAAACTTTGGGATCCCTGTGGGTTGCATATTGACTTAGAAAATCACAAACTAACATTATCTATGTTGTATTGTATTTTTATTTATTTTGCTAAACATTTCCCAATTACATTTTAATCTAGTTCAAGGCATTGAGGAGTTTTCCACCATGAGTTTTATGCCTCTGCTCTATATGACCATGGTCTTTTATTATATCTCTTTTTTATGTTTCATCCTTCTTAATCATATTATTCACCCTCATAAACTTCTAGTCTCTATCTCTCTGTCCTTTCTCAGGTCATTATGCCTGCTCTGACTTCAATTTTCCCCTTCTTAAAAACTCCTATACTTAACCAGCTCCACACTACACTGTCATCAACTCAAATCCCTTACCTCCTTTTCCATATTATTACTTATTCCTTGCCAAATCACAGTCCTGGATTATTTGCACCACCTGCCTCACAGGCTGCTGAAAAGAGTCAGAGGATATTACACAACTGTACTGAGTGGCTTACGTTTAGTGTGGTCTTAGCTTAGAGAGGTAATAATCAACAGGAGTTCCTGAATTCCAGCTTTCTGAAGGAGCACTGATTCCCCTCCTAAACCCTAACCTTAGGAACATAGGAGGGAGGAGCTCCTGTACAACGTTGTTTCTGAACCCCAGCCTCCCTATTAGAAGACAGGGGATTTCCTAGACATAATAATCTTGGAATTTAGCCTTCTATCCTGAGTTTGAAGGGGGTAATTTTTAGAGGCTGGAGAGGTGACTAAGATCTCCTGCTCATTCTCCAACATTTATTAGTAAATGCTCTCTAAATAGATGGATTCATGGCAAATGTTACCAATATGCCCCTAAAAAGCCAAAGAAGAACCCAATGCATAGAGGATGGATCCAAGTGGAGTTGTATCAGTAATTGAGGTGCGACTTTTTTTTACTCTTTTCTCTTTTGGAGTATTTATTTAATTAAGTGCCCTTGATGAGTCTGATCTTTTTTTTCTTTGATTAAATCAGGAGTCTTTGATGACCAGCTTACCTCAAACCTAGTTTACATGGGTTTGAGTCACATGTTTGTGATGCCAGAAGCTTTTAAAGGTCACATGGATTTGAGTCACATGTTGTGAAGCCCTTTGACCCTGAGCAGGGTATATAAACTCAGAGGTTGGCATTTTGCCTTTGGGGCTCACTCAGGGAAGGAGTGTTGAGACTCTGGGCAAGCTGTTGTAACTGCCCCCTGGTTTTGCTAACCCAGACCCATTGGTTCTTCTCTGGTAACTATGAATTGTGATTTGGTCTGTTTATTTTGTCTATATTTATAATTTGTTTGTATTTGCTCTGAAGTTCAGGGTGCTGGCTTTTTCCCCGGAACTAAGTGAATGATATATGTATGTTTAATTAAAATGAGATTGTTAACCCTTTAAAGTGGCTTTCCTTAGAAAAGCAGATCAAAGAACCTGTGCTGGCAGCTCTTGTTGCTGGTCTTGTTGGGTCTTACACCCCTATAGCAGCTGCTAGCCACATTATTGTTACAGGAAAATATTAAAGAATATAGCACAGCTACCTGGGTCCCAATTTGAGGGATCAGGGTGCTATGTGGCTGCCTCCAACGTAACTCCTAGGTCTCTGATGAACCATTATTTCTTGTCGGCCTTCCTATACCCATGGGAGCTATATCAGGTCCTTTGTCTGTGGGTGGCAGGCAGAAATAAATGCTCAAGAAGCCACATTTTCAGCTGCAATGTGATTTGAAACTGGATTACTGTCATATGTAGAGGAAAAGCTTTGCTTCTGACATGGTTATCAGGAAAGTCTCATTTTGATTTTGCCTTGAAGATTTTTGGAATCCAGATTGACAAAATTATGCAGGGCTGTGTTGGTAATCAAAATGGGCTCCTTAGCACTTAGTTCAACAAGTGCCCTTGAAGAGTTTGGCCTTTGTTTCCTTTGATTAATTCAGTGTCTTACTAGGTGCTAAGCCCCAGGCCCAAACCCCTATTAGGTATAAAACCTTAGTGGGTGTGGATTGGCAACTAAGGTGGGGTCCAAGGTGGGGCTAACTCCAGGGAGGGCCTAGTTTACATGTCTGGGAGAGCAGAGGCTTTTAGACCACGTGGATTTAAGTCCTCCTCTCTGTGACAATTCTAGGTCATGTGGGTGAGTTGCATGAGTGACTCACCCCTGACACTGAAAAAGATATAAAAACCAGGGGTTGGCTGTTTGTTCTTTGGAGCTCCTCCTTACAGCAGTGGTCGTGTGTGTGACTCTGGGCCAGCCCTTGTTCTGAACTCCCGGACTGAACCTAGATGTTGGTAACTATGAATCTGTATTTGGTCTGTTAATATTTGTGATTTGTTTATATTTTGCTCTGAAGTTCAGTGTGCTGGCTTTTTCCCCTGAACTAAGGGAATGATATTTGTATGCTGAATTAAAGTAAGCTTGTCAACCCCTTCACCTTGCTTTCCTTAGTTAAGCAGATCAAAAGAACCTGTGCTGTTGGCAGCTTTCTGGGTGCTGGCTGTGGGTGGATCTTACACCCCCACAGAAGCTGCTAGCTGGATTGTTGAAACAAGGGCTTACCTGGGGGACAGACTTTTTGAACTTATGATTGGTCTTTTGGTCAACTTATCTTTAATTCACTTTCAAC
The DNA here is from genome assembly GCF_011100635.1 of Trichosurus vulpecula. Lineage (NCBI taxonomy): Eukaryota > Metazoa > Chordata > Mammalia > Diprotodontia > Phalangeridae > Trichosurus > Trichosurus vulpecula. The sequence goes on from NC_050579.1 coordinate 46,099,843, forward strand.
ACCCTAATAGGACAGATACAAATAACTATTACATTAATGAAAAGATTTTACTGGGCAGTTCCTCATAATTATCTAAAGAAAGACACATATTCCATGACCTTAGGAGATAGTTGTTATCTCAGGTGACTGCTTGCTCAGTATAGGTGCTAATTATCCTGAGAATGACCTTAGATAAGCTAACGCTATCTTAGAGTGAGGGTAAGGATACTAATAAAGCTTGCACAGTAAAATTTTTTGTTTTCTTTCTGAGAAAATTGCAAAGGAAATCATACACTTCAAAAAATATTAACTCTCATTGTGCATACAAATAGAGTTCTAACATACTATGCTTAATGTGCATATTTCTCATGTGAGAGAAGTGGGGTTTGCAATGTTAGTTTCAGTGAATGATTAGTAATAAATGTAATAAAATCTATACAAAGGCTTGGTCCATCACTTAAAGTTACTTCCGCAGACAGAAATTCCTACATCACTGGCACCTTGAATCATGAGGGGGGCTATAGTAATATCCTAGTCATAAAAGGTATTGATTGGCAAAGAAAGCTATCACATTTTAGAAAAAGAAGTAGGGTTAGACAGTATGTTTCCCTTTGGAAATGACTTCAAACTGCAGGGTGGCACTGAGTCCCAGTGCAGGACTCTGCAGGGAAGTGGGAGTCATTGGAATATAGGGAGGCAACCCCCCTGACAACCCTGTTTGGTCACCTTCTGAGGAATGCAAACCAGGCGAATGCTGTTAGGCTTAGAGGACTTGGGGAAGGGAGAGAATTTTATCGACTGTTTATGGGTTCCGGTGAGTGTTTTTCATTTTCTATTGTGTGGAATAAAGGCTTCCCTATGTCCAATAAATTCTTTGTTACTGTTAAGGCTTGTATAGGAATCTAAGGGACCCTTTTATCCACATCTGTAGAGACCTATTCCCCAAGTAAACTTTGTGTAGGGGCAATACAATCCCAAGAGCTGTGAGATTTGGGGAGACTCTATCCCAAATTGTACCTATTCGTGAAAGGCCAGAGTCTAGGGAACAAGACCATGCTTCACATGATTAATACTTCATATTATTATAACCACCACCACCACCAGTAATTATTTAATTAATATTAAGAAATAATTAGTAACATTAACATTAATATAATATTGTTATTAATGTTTATAACATTATTACTTCATATTGTCATCACCGGTAATTATTTGATTAACATTAGTAATCAGTAACATTAACATTAATACAATATTGATATGAATGTTTATAATATTAATACATCATATCATCACTATCAATTATTTAATTAATAGTAAGAAACAATTAGTAAAATAAACAATAATATAATGCTATTATTAATGTTTGTATAATTAATATATTTAATTTGATAATAATTTATATAATTAATACTTTATATTATTATTAGTATAAGGGAAACAGAGACTTGGGAGCAGAAATATAATTACAAATTCCATCCTTCCCCTTCCAGCAATGTTATTTCCTTGAGGCTTTTTGAGGTTTTAAGGCAATTTGCATGGCCTGGGTGCTGGCTAGATGCTGCAATCTCTACAGATTCTCCTTTACTCTTAATGGCAGCTATCAGGAACTTAGTCATAGACAAACCTCTTCTCATTCTAAGGATAGATTGTCATTCTGATGATGGTGTATACCCTGACCAGAACTCACTTCTCCCTCTGCTAGATTTCCCACTGCTTAACCTCCTCCTGCTGCTGAAGATACAAGCCTATTCCTCAAGAAAATTTTTGGGCTCCATGTCTTTTCTCTTACATCATGGATGATTGAGGTCCTGAGTTTGTCTCAGTTTTGGACTATGCTATTCATTGTCTTCCAGGTAAAGAGTCACTTTTCCACAAGTATATCAGTCCTATCCTTTTTAATTTTTTTTTTGCTTTAAAAAAATTTAAGTTTTCTACATTCAGTTCCACAAGCTTCTGAGTTCCAAATTTTCTCCCCCTTTCTTCTCCCCCCTCTCCAAGATGGCATGCAATCTGATATAAGCTCTACATATACCTTCATATTAAATATATTTTCACATTAGTCATGTTGTAAAGAAGAATTATAACCAATGGAATGAACCACGAGAAAGAAGAACTAAAACAACACAAAAAAAGAGAGACAGCAAATAGTATGCTTTGATCTGCATTCAGATTCCATAGTTCTTTCTCTGGAAGTGGATAGCATGAGCCTTTTGGAGTTGTCTTAGAACCTTACATTGCTGAGAAAAGCTAAATCTATCAAAGTTAATCATCACATAATGTGGCTATAACTGTGTACAATGTTCTCCTGGCTCTGCTCACTTCACTCAGCATCAGTTCATGTAAGTCCACGTTTTTCTATCAGCCCTATTCTAATACACCAGTGGCATCAAACTCAAATAGAAATAGATCCCTGTGAGCTGCATATTGACTTAGAAAACCACAAATTGACATTATCTATGTTGTATTGTTATTCATTTTGTTAAGCATTTTCCAATTACATTTTAATCTGGGTTAGGCAACACTCTCAGGCTCTTAGTTTGATACCTCTGGTATACATTAACTAGACCCCTGAACAGTAAGTCAGTTGCCTAGTTGTCTTGCTGTCAAAAGATGACTGGTTGTCCTATTGCCCACCAGAAAATTCTGTTAAAATAATGCGAGGATTCTCTGAGCTATATCTCCCAGAAGCCTGTAAGTCAGCAGCTTTCACGCATGCCTGATTTGAAAGGAGATCATGATTTTCACCAGAAGTCTACTGAATAGGATAGAGACAGACAAGAGCGTATTCGGTGGGTGGAGTGAGGGAAGCAGAAAATGGGGAGCTGCATCTAGTTTATGTCAGAATTCTCATCAAGACATGAAACATCATTGTGTCTGGCTCAGTTGGTACTGATGTTCCCAGTATTAGAGGCAGCAGGAGAGCTTTCCCACCTTTGGTTTCTGAGAAGAAGCAATAAGATTTTTTGCAAGGCTTCAGGATTTCTACAGGTTTCCCAGACATTGAAGCCACAGTGTTTTTCTGACGGGAAAATTGTTAAAATATCTTTTCCACTTCCTAGCCTTTGATGCTATGCAGAAAAGCAGCAGAGAAACAGAATTGGGTTTAATCACAACCTTCAGTTTCTAGAAGTGTGTGTAACCTTGTATTGGAATTTCCGTGGAGATGAGAGATGCTTCCTTAGAATCCAATGGCACTGGTGTTTTAGAACTGGGGGATTGAGGAACTTTGCTCAGCTAATCTCGGAGAAAGATGTTAGAAGGAGAATGAGGAAGCAGATTTAGTATTTATGTGGTGTCCTTCATCTTGGCTTTACATAGGGAGAGGCCAAGCACTTAGACACTGTGGCCCACGTACCCCGAGCTTTTCCATCCAGAAAGATGATGACTAGCTGTAGAATTGTTGCCACTGAGGCTGATAAGGGTATTTGCTGTGCTAATAAGGACAATGATTTTAGTGTAATAGGCTGAGTCATTACCCATCTTCCCTACCTCTCAGTTCAGGAAAGACATTACTGTTTTAACTGAATAACTCCTCTAAGGTTTGTCTCTCCCTCCTTTGCATGATGGGAAAGCGATCTGAGCAGAAAAACCATTTTCTATTCCGAGGGTCATAAGTGCTTGATTCTGATCACTGTGTATCAGATAAATTTCCTCCCATTTACTCTCTTTTCTCAGTCAATAATCATTTATTAGGTTATTTATTCCTTTTTATATAAATTAATGATCACTAACCCTTGTAGTATATGATTACAGCTCCATGAATAGAGGACAGGAAAACTGGTCAGTCTGGGAAAAGTGAAAGGTACATTTAGCTTCCAGTGAGAGGTTTGTGTGCAAGTGAGACAATGGAGTACTGGTTTCTCTTTCTGGGAGATCACAAATCTTTTCAGTCACTGTGATATTAATAGCTAGCTCTAAGTAGATTTGCAGGAGAGAGGGTAAACTGGGAGATATTAAATGAAGTCAAATAAAAAAACCTCTTAGACTAGAGAACATAACCTGAAGGAGGCAGATAAAAGCCAGCCTGGAATGAAGGGAGAGAGGGGAACCAAATGAATGCCAATTTGCAATCCTTTGTGAGTGTAAACATTTTTGCTTCCCTACACCTATCTCCACTTTCAGCAGCTTGCCGGTGGGTGAGGATCATTTACAGAGTGAACAACTAGCCTTAGCCGCTCAGTCATCCCTGCCTACTTACTCCCCTACATTCCTTACTTTGTATCGCTGTTGTATATAGAGGTTACTTCCTATGTAGTCTTGTTCTCTTTTAAGTGAGAGTCTTAAACCTTAAGCCTCACTACCTGCAGGAGATTGTATCTTATACTTGGGAGGTAGTAATATGCCATGAATGTTGAGTTGGTTACTGCTTGACTTAAATCCTTGTTATTTACTTTATATTGTGTTATAAATAAAACCCCTTTGATTTATTATGTTATATATTTCATTCTGAATTGATTGAAATTCCACGGAAATGGGTGGTTCACAAGTACCGCAAATAGCGTTTCACTTATTTACCAAAAACTTATTTACCATTTATCAAAAACTGATTTTTCTCTGTACTCAAGCAGAATACCATAATCTTTATGAACAATGATTAATCAAGTGAGTTGGTGGTTGCCTCTGTTGCTTTGCAACACACCCTACAGCCATCCAAAATGGAGAACAAATGGGAGGCTGACTGCCATTGTACCCCAAGGAAACTTTGGGTGCAGGAGATCAGATCTGAGAATCCTCCTATAGACCAATAAATATTATTGGACACTGTGTGACAAGGGGATTAGACCCTTCCCCATAACTCAGGTGTAGCCTATAGAGCTAGAGTAACCTTTTGTGACATTAATCTACCTTGTCTTCCACTGGTCCTTACTGTGAGACATTGAATCTTTGCCTGTCCCCATTAATTGGACAATCAAGGACAATACTTAGTACAGGAGCTTGAATGCTCCTGGGGAAGATGGTACTTTTACCAGTATCTAGTTGGCTGCTAGGTAGCACAGTGAGCAGAGCACTGGGCCTGGAATCAAGAAGCTTTCCTGAGTTCAAATCTGGCCTCAGACACTTACTGGCTGTGTGACACTGGACAGGTCACCTAATGCTGCTTACTTCAGTTTCCTCATCTGTCAGATGAGTTAGAGAAAGAAATGGCAAACCATTCTTGCCAAGAAAACCCCAAATGGGGTCAGAAAGAATTGGACATAACTGAAAATGACTGAACAACAAGATGGCAGATAGGGTTTATGGGCCTAACTCAAGAGAAGTCACACAAATATGCATCCTGGATTTGGTAAAGGTCTCCCACCAATGCTATCCCACCAAAGTACTAATGGGTACTTCTCCAGTCAGCTCTCTAGGGACAAGGTCATGCCACCTACCATCTGGCTTCTGCTTTAGCCTCAGAGACTTCTGAGGGTCTATCCCTTGAACAGTCTATTTACCAGTCTTTCTTCAACATATTACTCTCCAGGTACGGATTCTCTTTCTGGACTCACTTTTCAATGGTTAGCATACTGCTACCTTTTAGTAGTCTCCTCAACTCAACGATTTTGAGCCCCCAGCTAATGATGTATAAATCCTGGTCCTCTTCTCCAGCTGGCCATTCCCTTACTCTCCTCACTCCTAAGTTGTGCTACAGATTTACCTATCCCTTCCTTCTTCTGTGTCCCCTGGAATGCCTGCTCTATAATTAGCAAATTTCCTTTCATCTTAAACTTCTTTTTTTCTTACTCCTTTCATCTTCTGGCACTCACTAAGATTTGACTTTTACTCGATGACACGGCTTCCTTGGTTTCCCTTTCTAGTACTGGCTACATGGTGGGGGAGTTGGAATACTCCTTGGCCATTGTCATTTCCAGACTCTCCTTTTATATTATATACTCAGTAACCTCTTCTCCTTTGAGGTTCATGCTTTCCAAATTTATTATCCAATCCAGATCCTGCTGGGCATTATCTATCAACTCCCAGGATATCCTTCTTCCTTCCTCAATGGGTTGAGTATCTGGCTCAGTCTCTCCACCACAACTCTTGACTCATACTATGGAACTTCAACATACATACAAATACTCTAACAAGCAGGTTCCTTGATCTGCTCAATTCCCATCATCTTCCATTCTACCTCAGACACAGAGAGAGAGAGAGAGAGAGAGAGCTGTACCACCGATCTTGATCTTGCCCCATGTTCCACATCCATGTTCTTGAACTATAAAATTCCTTTATCTGATCATAATATTTTATTGCTCCCTCTTTCCCTATGACTTATGACCCATACTCCTGTTCTTCTTCACCAAGACCTCCATTTCCTCCATACATCAGTTTTTTCCAAGGTCATACATTAGATACACTCTCCTCTCTTGCTTATTTGACAAGCTGATGAACCAGTTCAACTCTATACTAATTTCTGTTCTCAAATCTCTACCTCTTGTCCTATCATGGATCCCAAGTGGCCAAAAGCTACCTTGGATTATTCCCTTTCTGGTTCTCCTTTATTCCTATGCACATGCTAACGAATGGAGCCGGAGGAAAAAAACCCACAAACACTGTGGTGATTGGGTCTACTACAAATTTATGTTACCTTCAATTGGGCCCTTGTTGCAGCAAGAGAATCAGTCAACTCCTTCCTAATCAATTCAATAATTTCCACAGCAATTAATTCAAACTATTTCGTCTCTCAATCCTCACACTGCACCCCTCCCCCACTCTATGGGGGACTTCACCTCATAATCCATTGAAGAAATTAGAGCCATTTGCTGAGGGCTCCCTTTTTCCCCTTCCTCATCTGACTCAGACATCTTCTCCTATATCATTAATTACTGCTGAATAGGATAAAGAGATGATCCTTCCCTTTGCCTAGACCAACTCTTCTGCATCTACCCTTGATCTCATAACTGTCTTGTCTTCTCCAGCAGATTGTATCTATTGTTGTCTCTATTCTTTAATCTTCAGTCTCTCCCTATCTACTGGTTCCTTTCCTGCTGTCTACAAATATACACATCTTTCCTTGATCCAACAACCCCCATTATTGTCCAATATCTCCTTTTCTCAGCTAAATTTCTAATAGTCATCTATGCTAAATGTTTCCACTTCTCAATCTCTTCTAAACTCTCTGCAATTAGGCTTTTAACTTTATCATTCAAATGAAAGTTCTCTCTCCAAAGTCACCAATGTTATCCCAGCTGCTGAATCTAAGGGCCTTTTCTCAAACCTTATCCTTCTTGACCTCTCTGAAACCTTTGACACAGTTGATGATCCTCTCTTCCTGGATGTTGCCTTCTCTCTGGGTTTTCTTGACATTATTTTCTATTAGTTGTTATCCTATTTAACTGACCAGTCCTTCTTAGTCTCCTTTGCTGGATCTTCATCTTTGCCATACCTAATAAATGTAAACATTCCCTAAGGCTCTGTCCTGGGACTTCTTTTCTTTTCCCTTAATACTGTCACTTCGTGGTTTTATCAGCTCTCAAGGGTTCAATTATCATCTCTATACAGATGATTCACAAGTCAAGTCGACCAACATTTATTTAAGGCTTACTGTATACCAGGCATTATGCCAAACACTGGTGATACAAAGAGAGGCAAAAGCATGACCCCAGAGCTATATATCCAGCCTTAGTCTCTCTCATGAGCTCTGCTTATAACTCACCAGGTACCTTTTGGATTCCTTGAACTGGGGTGTATGGGGAGTTCAGGGAGGATATGAGGACCTGCTGAGCCCTTTTCAGGGCTGCTCATCCATCTTTGGCAGCCACCTGATTCACCCAGTTCTCACCTATGGCTCCAAGAAGCTGTAGCACACGAAGCAGCCACACCCTAGTAAAATTATCTTGGCAGACAGGCCAAACCATGCTGAGGGTAGCTGACAGGCCTCAAACCCATTGATGAGTTGGGGGATGTCTACCCCAAGCATGTGAAAACTTCCCCTGGTAGAATGGTCAGATGAGAACAATTTGTTCCAGTATTCATGAAGGCAGCTGAAGCAGGCATTGTGGAGCACTTGGAGCTTAGTTAGACATCAAAGACTCCAAGGTCATCTGCTGCATCCTGGGCTGTCACCAGTCACCTTGACTTTTGCCTTGTCACTGGACTCTAATGACTCTGGAAGAGAGAGTGAGGCCGATGACTTTGTGTAACTCCGCTTCACTTAAATCTAATTCACATGCAAGTCAAGACATCACTCTGTGATGACATTGGTCCTTTTAGGGGGAAGGAGAAGCAACAGCAAACTAGATGTCCTCTAGGCATCTCAAACTCAACAATATTATCTTCCCCCCAACCTCTCTTCTTTCAAACATCCCTACTACTGTTGAGGATGCCACCATCCTCTTCCTCATTCAATCTGGTAACTTTGGTGTCATCCTTGATTCCTCACTTGTACTCACTCCATATATCCAATCCATTGCCAAGTCTTATTTCTATTGTGACAACATCTCTTTATATAGATCCCCTTTTCTCCACTCACACAGTCACTACCCTAATTTAGGTTCTCATCACATCTCACCTGGGCTATTGCAATAGCTTTTTTTATTAATTAATTTATTTTTAGTTTTCAACATTCACTTCAACAAGATTTTGAGTTCCAATTTTTCTCCCCATCTCTCCCCTCCCCACCCCAAGATAGTGTGCATTCTGATTGCCCCTTCCCCCAATCTGCCCTCCCTTCTATCACACACCTCTCTTATCCCCTTCCCCTCTATTTTCCTGTAGGGCAAGATAGATTTCTATACCCCATTGCCTGTATATCTTATTTCCCAGTTGCATATAAAAACAATTTTTAACTTTTGTTTTTAAAACTTTGAGTTCCACATTCTCTCCCTTCCTCCCTCCCCACCCACTCTCATGCAATAGCTTTTTGATTGGTCTCTCTGTTTGCTGTTTCTCCCCACTCTAATCCATCTTCCACTTAGCTGCCAAAGTAATTTTCCTAAAGCATAGATCTAACCATGTTACATACCTCCCCACTCAATAAATTCCAGTAGATCTCTTTTACCTCTAAGACCAGATATAAAGTTCTCTGTTTGGCGTTTAAAGTTCTTTAGAAAGGTAGGAAGGGACCAGGTTATAATCTTTTTACACTTTACTCTCTTCCACACATCTGGGTCACAGATTGGTAACTTTTGAGGCATAGTTAAAAAAAATTACTTTCTAGGATGGCTCTATCATTCCATAGCTCCAACAGTGCATTAATGTGCCTGTCTTTCTATGATACCTCTCAAAATTATCATTTCTCTTTTTTGTCAAATTTGATGACCTGATAGGTAAAACTTCAGAGTTGCTTTAATTTACATTTTCCTTTACATTTGGGATTTGAAGTATTTTCTCATTTGATTGTTTTATAGCTTGGATTTTTTTCTTTTGAGAACTGCCTTTGACCATTTGTTTTTGGAGGAATGGTTCTTGTTCTTATAAACTTGAATCAGTTCATTGTACTTTAGACTTTGTACATTAAACCTGTATCAGAAAAACTTTCTGTAAAGTTTTTTTTATCTGTTTCCCTTCTAACTTTAACTGTATTGGTTTTATTTATGCAAAAAATTTAATTTTATGTGATCAAAATTGTCCATCTTATCATCTGTGATCCTTCCTTTTATTTTTCTAGAACTGTTATTTCTTGATATACCACCACTTCAGATGAATACAAACTTGCCAGCACAGCAGTCTAGTCTATACCACTTTCATATGCATTGTTCCCACTTCTCTTTTGAGAGCAGGGATGTGAACAGGTAGTTTTCAGAAGAAATCAAAGCTATCAGTAGTCATATAAAAATGCTTTAAATGATTTATAAAGAAATGTAAATTAAAATCACTCTGAGGTGCCACCTCACACCCATTAGATTGGCTAACATGTCAGAAAGGGAAAATGACAAATACTGGAGGAGATATGGGAAAATAGCTACACTGATGCACTATTGGTGAGTTGTGAACTGGTCCAAACATTCTGGAGAACAACTTGGAACTCCACCAAAAGGCTATAAAGCTACACATACTCTTTAACCCAGCAAATGCCGCTACTACGTCTGAATCTCAAAGAGATTAAAGAAAAAAGAAAAAAGACTCATATGTACAAACATATTTATAGCAGCTTTTTTTGTAGTGGCAAAGAATTAGAAACTGAAGGGATGCCTTCAATTGGATCAAACTGGGGAATGGCTAAACGAGTTGTGATATTCGATTGCAATCAAATACTGTTTTGTTATAAGAAATAACAAAGGGGATCATTTCAGAAAAACCTGGGAAAACTTACATGAGCTGATGCAAAGCTGAGCAGAACTAGGACACATTATGGACAATAGCAGCAATATCGTAACAACAATCAACTCTGAAAGATTTATTCTGATTAATAAAATGATCCATGATACAAAGCCAAAAGACTCATGATGAAAAATGCTATCTACCTTCAGAGAGAAAACTGATGAACTCTGAGAGCAGGTTAAAGCATACTTTCTTTCACTTTATTTTTCTTGCCTTGTCCTGTAAAATGGCTAAAGTAGAAATGTTTTGTATTACTTTATATATATATATGTGTATATATATACATATATGCATATATATGTAATGGGTATTGTAATTTTTGCTTTCTCAAGGGTGGGAAAAGAGCTGGAGGGAAGGAAAGAATTCAGAACTAAAAATAAAAATAAAAGAGAGAGGGAGAAGGAGAGAGAGGGAGGATATGTCCTGGGCCAAGCCTGATGATATGCTAAAATGAGTATTCAGAGCTGAAGTATAACCCATATGGCTTATTTAAGTGTAGCGTGGGTATGGCCCCCACAGGTGAATGTGGATTTGACACAGAGTTTTAATACTACAAGCCTCCTTTACTTTTCTGTCTTCTTTCTCTGGGCTGACTCACTTATCTCAACCTGTACCCGCATAGGCAGGTTAGGGTTTCCATCGGGGCTAGCCATGCTACTACAAATCAGTCTCAGGGACTTGGGATAATCTTGCAAAGGGAATAAACTCTTACTACTAATAACCATAATTCTTATACTCTGACTAATGTGCTTTGTATGGGGCAGCTCGGTGGAACAGTGGCTAGAGTGCTGGGCCTGGAGTCAGGAAGAACTGAGTTCAAATTGGGCCTCAGACACTTACTAGCAGTGTGACCCTGGGCAAGTCACTTAACCCTGTTTGCCTCAGTTCCTCATCTATAAAATGAGCTGGAGAAGAAAATGGCATGCAGCCTCAGTATCTTTGCCAAGAAAATCCCAAAATGGGATTATGAGGAGTTAGACATGAATGAAATGATTGAGCAACAACAACATGCTTCCTATTTAAACTAATCAGCCAAGATGACACCATTAACTCTCAATCAGGAACTTTTACTAAACATTTAGAAGGCAAAGCAGAAATAACAGTCTACCATGCTCTTGAGACTCATTCTCCAATCAATGTACATGTCTGTCAGGGAGAGTGGGCACAAACTTACAAAACTATAGCATGGAGGCATAGGAATGGCTATACATGACTAGGCGGCTCACAAGCTCACAATTCTGGTCTGCTGGTCTTGATGTCTGTTGTCCTCTTCAGGAACAGCCTGTACCTAAAGTGACACCCGGTAGGGCTGCTTCTTCATTGGCCACTCCACTGGAACTGTTCCTTGGCTGGATTCTAAGACAATATTGTGCCCTTCAAGAATGAGCAGTTTCCCTAAATGTGGCATCTGTGAAGCATCAGTTCTGTTCTCTTGGCTTAGCTATGAGGACTGAGTCCTTTTCAAGTTATAGGTGGCAGTAAATAGTGAGGCTAACACTTGTATTAAGGACAAAGGATTTTTCTTCCTCCAATCAGCCCTCAGCAGCAACACGTTTCCTTCAATCGGTTCTGCTCTACTTCTTTGGTGTCTGACCCAGCTTCTTCTATTTCTAACTTGGCTCCTTCTGTATCTGTCTCAGTTCTGTTCTCTCCCGCTTCAAAGCAAGGTCATCTTATATAAATTCTTTGGTTATAAACTTCTTCATCTTAGGGTAAGAAAGCCAACATTCACACATTTGTCAGCTATGTTAGAAATAGCCAACATGTGTTTGTTCCACATTCACCAAAATGTTGTAGTTATTGGAGTTTCCCAACTATTAAATTCCAATCCCTCACAGTAGTCATATGTATCTTACCTGCTGAGAAACAAGATGCTGTGGTCGCCTGTGCCTTCAGCAAGCATTTTTCCCCCTAAGGCCCATTTTCTCTCAAGTCCTCTTAGAATGATTTGTGTTTCTCCCAGGCACCTTTCTCTAAGCAGCTGCTTTCTCAGAGATTCTCTCAGTACTGTCCGTGCTTCTGCCCTTTTCACAAATAAAACCACTCAGATCTCAAAGGGGAAGAATCTAACTTACACAAGGATACAAGTGAGGCAGCCTGTAGGCCAGAGCACAGGTTCATGGCATGAATATGGCCAGAGAAGGGCAGTAGCATGCCATGATGGCAGGGACATTTCCAAATCATTCCCTTTTGCTAGCCTACTAACAGTCCAAAAAGCCCCCAATGGTCCACAGTGGTATCATTCCTCTATTTCCTTTATAACTATAATTCATTTGGGCTGTAGGGTATAATACTCATAATTATAATCACTAATATTTGTATAGTAGCTATGATAGGCTAGGGGGTATAGAGTATTCAGGGAAGACTAGTACCTCTGGTTTGAGGGCTGTCAAACCCTTTTCAGAACTGCTTTCCACCTTTGGTGTCCACCTGATTTGCCCAACTTTCACCTGTGGTTCCAAGAAGCTGTAGCATGTACAACAGACACGCCCCAGTAAAACCTTCTTGGTATACAGGCTAAACCAGGTTGAGGGTAACTGACAGGCCTCAAACCCACTGAGGAGCTGGGGGGTGTCAACCCCAAGCATGTGAAGACTTCCCCTGGTGGAATGGGTAGATGAGAACAATTTGTTCCAACAGGCATAAAGGTGGCTGAAGCAGGCACTGTGGATCACTTAGAGCTTGGTTAGACATCTAAGATGCCAAGGTCATCCACCAAATCCTGGGCCTTCACCAGTTGTCTTGACTTTTATCTTGCCACTGGACTTCAATGATTCTGGAAGAGAGAGTGAGGTTGATGAAATGGACAAATTTTGAATACTGTGGATAAGTTCACTTACCGTGACAGTATACTTTACAGGGGTGTATGCATAGATGATGAGGCTGATGCATGCATTGCCAGATTTAGGTTAGTATTTGGGAGGCTCTGAAGGAAAGTGTGGGAGAGAAGAGGTATCAGACTGCCTACCAAACCGAAGGTCTACAGAGCCATTGTGTTGACCTCATTGTTGCCAGGAAAATCAATCACTTACATTTGAATTGTCTTAAGATTCTGAAAATCACCTGGCAAGATAAGGTACTGGGAACTGAAGTCCTTTCTCGAGGTGAACTATGAAGCATTCAAACTACTGCGCAAAGCGCAACTCCAATTGGCTTGCCATGTTGTTCAAATGCCAAATATACATTTGGCTAAAAGACTGTTTTATGGAGTGTGGTGCTAATGTGATCAAAGATCTGTGCCCATTCAATAGGCCTCAGGTGGAGCTAGTTAAGGTGAGCTTGATTAGGAGAGGCTTGCTTGTAGGCAGGCCCACATCCTTTTGCTATTAGGTGCTAAACCCCAGATTTACACTCATTTACTACTAGGTGCTAAGTCCCAGCCCTATACAATGGCTACCTGTGGGTAGCCATTAAGCTCAGACTGGAGAGCTGCAGAGACTAGGGAGCAATGGAGAAGACAGAACTGTGAGAAGAAGAGAGAGAGAGACAGTGACATTGAGAGAGAGAGAGAGAGAGAGAGAGAGAGAGAGAGAAACTGGAAGGGCTCTGAGAACTGCAAGTACTTTCAGAACTGCAGGAGGAGAGGACACAGGCAAACAGACAGGATTTGTAAGTGAGTGTTTGTGGGAAGGCCCTAGCAGAGGGGAAGGTTATAGGATGGTTTGGCTCCTTGCTGCAATATTGTGTTTTAATTTCCTTGCTGTTACATTGAGGTAGACTTATTGGTTTTGGAATACAATTGTTGCTATGTCGAATTGGAATTATTGGTTTTGGGATTTGATCCTCTGTGTCTGAATAAATGTTTTACTTCTTCTGCCTTCTATACAAAGAATCTCTTATACTTTGCAATTTTGAACTATACAGGCATATTCATGGTCACCATCAATATCATGAATCTTGCCTTACTGATACATGGAGAATTCACACAAGGCAAGTGTTCACATGGAGGTCAGAAGAAGTGATACAAGGACACTCTCAAGATCTCTCTGAAGAATTTTGGAATTGATTGTGAGACATTGGAGACACTGGCACAGGACTGTCCAACATGGTGCTCCTGCATCAAAGAAGGTACTGTACTCTATAAGCAAAGCAGAATTGCAATAACTCAAAAGAAACATGAGAAACACAAATTTTGAGACCTCTCCACTCCAAATGTTCACAGGGGCTATTTGTGCCTGACCTGTGATACAGCCATTGGAGCTCATATTTATCTGATCAGTCACAGTCAAACATTCTGTACCTTGGCCCTAACATAGTGAGGTCATTCTGGTCCTCTTTGGAAATGAAGGACAACAGCCAACAACCATGATGTGCTAGGTTCTGTGCTAAACACTTCACAAATATTATCTCATTTGATTCTCACAACAGCCCTGGGAAGTAGGTGCCATAATTATCTCAATTTTACCACTGAAGGAATTGAGGCAAACAGGTGTTAAGTGACTTGTCCAACATCACACAACTATTGAGTATCAGGCTGGATTTAAACTCCAGTCTTCTTGACTCCAGATCCAGCTATCTATCTATTGCACCACTTACCATTTATTAAGTACTTATGTGCTAGGCACTGTGCTAAGGTCCTTGGATACAAAGAAAGACAAAAACAGGGCCCCAGTCCCCAAGAATCTCACATTTTAATGGGGAAGAAAACATACCAATAACTGTGTATCCTGGACATGAAATTAGGAAAACCTGAGTTCAAATTCAGCCTCAGACACAGTAGTTCTGACTGTCACTAAGAACCTAATGACCTTCCCTTCACTAGATCTTCCCTATTAACATCAGATTTCCATGGCTTTCTGCAGCTGGACGACTAGACGATCATCTCCCCTATGGTCCCAGAACCCCGTTCTGTCTTCCACATATTCTTTTTTTTTTTGTGTTAGTTGGTCAATCTTTTTACCTTGTTTCTCTACAATTATCAGAAGGAGCCTTCGTTTTATTCTTCCCATCCAGTTGTGTTCCTTTCTAATGCCCTGGCTATTCCATCAGGATCCAAAGGACACATCCCCTTATCCCACTGGAAGGATTTCTCCCACATAGCCCAGAGTTCCTGGGCTACTTAGATACCAGGTGCCTGAATTGGGCACTGTGGCATCTGAAAGGTCTAACAGTTCTCTTTCTCCCTCTCTGGAGCCAATCATTGTGACAGATCCTACCAGTTACATTGATTTTCCTTGGCCTCGACTGCATGATTCTCTGCAGTAAGGACTTGGAACTCAAATACCAACCATATGATTTATTAAAGGATATAAATGAAACAAGTAGCCTGGACAAAATATCCTGTGTCTTCCTTTTTCCTGTGTTATTCCTTTATTTTACTTTGGGCTGCACTTCTGACTCTATGAACTTCTTTCCTCACCATGTTCTAGTGAGGATACCCTTTCTCTCTGCTTCCATTAGAATTTAAACTCCCTCCGGGCAGGACTATCTTTTTGCTTCTGTTTGTATCCCTAGTACTTAGTACAGTGCCTGACACATAGTAAGTGCTTAATAAATACTTACTTGACTTATTCTCCTAGCAAAGATGCACTCACCACCCCTGCACAGTAGTAGCCCATACTGAGCTGGGGTTCTGTCATGTTAGAGAAAACCTAATGCTAGCATAGCCTCAAGCTTTTATCCTGTAGCAGGAACCAGTCTTTCCCAGCAGCTGATATAAATTTAGCCCATTAATCAGAGTTTGGCCATTAGTTTTAGGTAATCCCACATTAGTGCCTAGGGGCAACTAGGTGGTACAACGGATAGTGTGCTGAGCCAGGAAACAGAAACATCTGAGTTCAAATCCAACCTCAGATACTTATTAGTGTGTAACATTGGGTGAATCAATTGTAAAATGAAGATTATAATAGCAGCTACCTTACACAGTTGTTGTAAGGATCAAGTGAGATATTTGTAAAATAAAATAAAAAGTAAAAAAAAAATAGCACAGGACCTTGTTCATAGTAGGTGCTAAATGAATAATTGCTGTCCCCTTCTCATACCCTCCCATAATTCAGCCTTGTCTTCTACAAAACTAGCTTAATTATACCTGCACCAGAGGGTTTTTTTTTGAGGTTGGGGGTGCCAGCAGACCCACAGCGGTGTCAACAATAGGTCCTTTGTTTCATTATCTGTTTCCTCAGACCAAAGATTATTACTATTAATCAGAATGATTACCTTTTACAGTTGTTTCATTTATGTTATTAAAGCAATATTATATATTGTTTTTCTGGTTCTGATTACTTCACTCTATATCAATTCAAATAAATATTCCCATGTTTCTTTGAATTCCTTATATTTATAATTTTTTTTACAGTGCAATAGTGTTCCATTATATTTGTATTCCAAAATATTTTCAACTATTGGCCCCTTCTTACCTTTCTAGTGTCCTTACATCTTACATCCTCCCATATATTCTTCAGTCCAGTAACACTGACCTCCTTGCTGTTCCTCCCACCAGACATTCCATCTCCCAATTCAATTAGGTACTTTTGCCAGCTGCCCCCATGCCTGGAACAGGCTTCCCTGCCTTCTTTCAAGTCTCAGCTAAAGTTCTTCTACAGAAGAGTTTCTTACGGAAGAATCTTCTATGGAAATCTTTTCTGATCCCCCTCAATACTAGTGTCTTCCCTCTGTGGATTGTCTCCAATTTATCCTGAATATATCTTATTTGTACATAGTCATTTGTATGTTGTATCCGTCATTAGACTGTAAGCTCCCTCAAACCAGAGGTTGTTTTTTGCTTTTCTTTGTATCTCCCATGCTTAGCATTATGCCTGCTATATATTAGGCTCGCTGGCTTGACTCATTTTGCTTCCAGTTTTCCAGTGCTTTGGAATGTTACGGTATACAAGGGCTTTTCTTTCTGTTTTTTTATCTCCTTGTGACATAAGTACAGAAAGGGGATTTCTGGATTGTTGTTGTTTAAGTTGTTTCAGTTGTTAAGTTGTGACCCCATTTGGGGTTTTCTCAGCAATGATACTAGAGTGGTTTGCCTTTTCTTCTCCAGCTCATTTGACAGATGAGGAAATTGAGGCAAACAGGGTTAAATGACTTGCCCGGGGTCACACAGATAGTAAATGTCTGAAGTCAGATTTAAATTCAGGAAGATGAGTCTTCCTCATTCCAGGCCTGGCACTCTACCTACCATACCATCTAGACCTGATTTCTGGATTAAAGACTATTAATAGTTTAGTGACTTTTCTTATATAATCCAAAATTTTTTCCTACAAGGTTGGACTGATTCACACTTTTGTCCACATTGTGTTAGGGTGCTTATCTTCCCATGGCTCCTCTAACATTTACTCTCTTCATCTCGAAGCATCTTGGCTACTTTGAAGGGTGTGAGTTGTTCTTTCGAATTTCTATGGTTATTAGTGATTGGGAATAATCTTATCTTTTGTGTGGTTGTTGATAATTTACAACTCTTCTGAAAACTCATATCCCTTATCACTGATCTATTGAGGGATGATTCTTGGGGAATGACCCAAAAGCCTCACTGAATTGAGTATTTCTGCAGTGGTGTTTCACCTTTGTGGTAGACAAAGGGTCTTCCCGCAGGGGAAACGAAACTGTGAAGCACCAGAATGTGACAAGATCTGTGTACAGGCATACAGGGCTTACAGTTCAGCATATCTTTGTCATTTGCAATTGAGAGACTCTTCCTGAGAAAGTACTGCATTTCTCTGCCCATCATTCAGGAGATAACAAAGGGCTTTGGAATCAGGACTCTTGGATTTTTATTTGCCATGGATGGTGAGCATTACCGTGGCACCCCACTAGAACTGTGACAAAGATATAATTAATCTAAGGTTGTGGAAGGTCAGGCAGAACCAGGAAGGCAGGCAGGCTCTGACACAGAATCACCTCACACTAATGGCCAGGTTCTGATTGGTGGGCCATGCCAGGTAGTGGGAAGGAACACCCCCTTATGTCTTTCAATAAACATTTCATATGTGTCCTTTAATAAGCAACTTGACTGGTATTTTGTTTCTGGGTACTCATTGTAGTGGATGTGTGTGCCTAGCAGGCCCTCCCCCACCCCAGTTCTATGACACATGCTTCTGTCTACAGTGATTGGAACTACTGTCTAGAGAAATGAGACCCTACTGTGGATGACCTAAGTGGCTGAGGCTGGAGCCTCTATCTGTGGTATACAGAGCCAGTTCTCTGTGCCTGAGAAAATTTGGCACACTCGGACAGTGCATTCATATGTCATTTATATGGGACCATTGCCAGTTGTCTTGACCTATGTCTTGCCACTGGACTCTGAAGATCCTGGAGGAGAGAGTGAGGTAGATGACTTTCCACAGCTCTGCCTCATTTAAATCTAATTCACTTGCAAGTCAAGACATCACCCTCCTGATGTCATTGGTCCTCTTGGAGAACAGAGGATGAATAACAAACAGCAATCTGGGATCAGATAAGGAGCAGAAATTGGGACCTGAGTGAGAGGAGATCCCTGAGTTTTCAGAAATGAGATCTTTTGAAGCTTTGTGGAATGATGAGCCAGGTGGGGGTAAGACACAACTATTCTCTTTCCTTCTGCTTCTCTTACCTTCTGTACTTATACTCTAAGGCCAAGGCTGGAGCCCTGAACACACATACACCATATTCCCTCTTAGTGATCAGTGAGTGCAGTTTAGAAAACCCCAGCCACACCTGCAAGCAAGGAATGTTGTCCAGAGGAGCTGTTTGGAGTCAGTCAACAAGCATTTATTAATCCCTTGCTATGTGCTAGGCGTTGTGTTAAGCAATGGGGATCCAAATACAAGCAAAAAGATTGTTTCTGCCCTCAAGAGGCTTACCCTGGGATTACAACACACATCGTTGCTCATCCTTCCTTCTTGCAGAGGACCAATGACATCAGCAGGGCGATGTCTTGACTTTCATGTGAACTGGGCTTAAGTGAGGCAGAGCTGCACACAGTCATGAAAAGAAGCAGGAGGGGTAGAGTGGGGTAGGGAAGGAAGCTACCAGATGCCAGGGCATGATAGAGAAATCTGGAGTGCAGCCTGATAAGAAATGAAGAAAAGGCTAGCCTGGGCACTCTCCTTAAATTGAACCATCCAATCTGAGGGAGTGCTGCAGGGGTGATGGGTACTTCCAAGATGTGAATTCTAGGGCTGCAATGACCTTCCAGAATGAAGAGGTTTCTGGGGCATGGTGGAGTGGAGGCCAGAGTGGAAGAATATAATGATTTTCTTAAAATTTCACAATAGCTAGTAAACTATGTGACCATAGTATAATGACTGTGTCCTGACAACGAAGGGTGTCATTCAGTAAAGGAAAGAAAACTCCAAGTTTGGTTGGGGGGGGAGCCAAAGATTTCCTATTTTTAAAAGCAATTCTGAGCAATATTTCACATCATTCCCAAGTCTAAATTCTAACCTTACCTACGTACAGCAAGCATGGCACAGTAGCGTGGAAATATACATCAGATAGATTGTGCCAAAACTATTTGGCTGGTGACTTGAGCATAGCATCACCTAATGGCCAAATCAAACACTTGCACACTCTCACTACATGATGCAGCAGTACATGACCCTTCTGTAGGTTTAAGGCTAGCATCAATGTGGCTACTGCTACTGTGGTGCCTAGGAACTGCATATACATCTCACAGGTGTATCAGGTATAACCGGGTACACTCTCAACCCCCCCACCCAGGTATTTTGTGTCATTTTAAAAGCTTACATATTGTTTTAGTAAAGTTTAGTTGTTAATTAAAAAAATGTTTAGTTAAGTTTTAGCTTTTTAAATTATTGAATAAAAATAATATTCTTTCTGACAGAGGATTCAAATGATATTTATTTTAAAATAATTTCCTGGGGCAAATCCTAATAAAATGTGGTGCTTATGCTTATGGTGTGTTCTTTTATATTTGTGTGTATCCATTTTGAGTTTATTGTGTTATATGGTATAAGAATTCTTCCAGACTGCTTTCCATTTTTCCCAGCAGTAATTTGTGCTCTTAGCTTTGTTGAACATCGGATCACTATGTTCAATTGCTTTTGAGTCTTGCTCATCTAGTGTGTTCCACTGACCTACCAAATTGTTTAGATGATTACTATTTTATAATATTATTTGAGATCCATTAAAACCATGTTCTCATTCCTCATTTTTTTTCATTTTTTCCCTTAAGATTCTAGACTTTTTGTTCCTCCAAGTGAATTCTAATTGTTTTGTCTAGTCCTGTAAAGTAATTGCTTAGTAATTTTTTCACCATAGCCCTACATCTGTAGATTAATTTACATAGACTTATGTTGTACTTATGTTGGTATGGTCCAGTGATGAACAGTGAATTCTTCTCCAATTATTTAAATCTGTTTTTTTTTTATTTTTGGTGTCTTATAATTGTATTTATAAGATCATTGAATGTATCTTGATAGATTAGATTCCCAGCTATTTTATGCATTTTGTAGTTATTTTAGAATTCCTCTATCATCATCTCTTTGTTTTTCTTAGTATGGTATAGAAATGTTATGATTTTTGTGAATTTATTTTGCATCCTTCTATTTTGCTCTTTATCTTCTTGATTAGTCTGTTAGTTGATTCTCTGAGACTCCCTTATTCTTGTTGATGGAACTCAAGTTTACTTTCAGCTGCTAGTAGGGGTAAAAAGAGTGATGATTTTTTAAAATGATAGAGTGATATCTTCTGTTTTTATGCTACCCAAGTTTCTACCTTCCCCCTTCCAGAGAGCCATTCTTCATAATAAACATTTTTTAAAAGTAATAGAAAAGAAAAAAGATGAGGAAAAAATACAGCAAACCTGAATAATACAATAAAAAACATCTGAGTTTGTATACAATGCTCTGCACCAATGGACCTTACCCTCCCCTTCCCAACCATGTCTATGAAGGAATCTTCTCCTCTCTCTTCTTTGGAGCCAAGTTAAAAAGAAATCATAACACTCATTTTAAAATATATTTTATTCATATTTTTTGCTCTTACTTGACCTAAATTTTCCCCTATATCCCTCCTTTCCACCCTCCCAGAGGGCTACCTTTATAATAAATAATTTTTTTAGAGAAAAAAAGGAAAGGGGGAAGATTAGAAAAAGAAAGAAAAACAGCAAAACTGATAAATACATTGAAAAAAACTAAAAAGATAAGTAAAGTCCCATACCCATGGTCCTCCCACCTCTACAAAAGAGTGAGGGGAAGTATCTTCTCATATTTCTTTTCCAAAGTACTCAAAGTTAAATGATTTGCTCAGGGCCACATAGCTAGTAAGTGTCTGAGGTCAAATTTGAACTCGGGTCTTCCTGATTCCCAGGCATGTGTTCTATTCACTGTACCACCTAGCTGCTCTGTTATCATATGTCTTCTTTGGGATAAACCTTGTTCTTTATAATTTTGGAATATTCATTTTCAACTATTTTGTTCTTTCAGTCAGTAAACATTAAGTAACTATGTTGCCAGGTACTGTGCTGAGTAGTGGGGGAACAAAAAGAGGCAGATGACAATCTCTGTCCTCAAGAAGCTCACAGTTTAACTGGGGAGACGATAAGCAAACAGACACAGACAAAGCAGCTATATATATATATATATATATATATATATATATACATACACACACAGGAAAAATATGAAAAAGAGGGAAGTCACTAGATTTAAGAGGGGTTGAGAAAGGCTTCCTGCAGAAGACAGGAGTTTAGTTGGGACTTGAAGGAAGTCAGTGAGGTCAGCAGGTAGAGATGAGGAGGAAGAGAATACCAGGAGTAGGGCACAGTCAGAGAAAATGCCTGGAGTAGAGAGAGATGGAGTGTCTTCAATCCAGTTTCCTTATCTGTCAAATGAGCTAGAGAAGGAGATGGCAAACCACCACAGTGTCTTTGCCAAGAAAACCCCAAATAGGGTCACAGAAGAGTTGGACATGAGTGAACAGCAACAGCAAACAAGAGATAGTGAGGAGTCTAGGGTGGCAATTAGGTTGAGTCTGAGGGACTAGGAAGATACCTCTATGGTCAATGGGGAAGTTAGGAGTATGGGAAGTTTTAGGGGGGGAAGTTAGTGAGTTCCTCTTTGGGTGGAAATGTTTGGATTTTAAGATGTTTACTGGACATCCATGCCTGAAAGGCATTTGGAGATGCAAGATTGGAGGTCAGCAGAGATAAGAACAGGACAGGTAGATCTGAGAATCATCAACATAAAGATAATTAAATCTATGGCAGCTGCTGAGATCACCCAATGAAATGGTATAGAGGGAGAAGAGAAAGGGACCCACGACAAAACTCTGGGGGGCTCTTATGGTTAGAGGGTGTGATCTGGATGAGGATCCAGCAAAGGAAACAGGGGAGTGGTCAGATAGGTGGGAAGAGAAGCAGGAGAGGACAGTATCCTGAAAACTCAGGAAAGGGTGATCAACAGCATCAAAAGCTGCAGAAGTCTTAGAATAACTATTAGAGCCGAAAGAACCCTCACAGATCACGTATCTCAATTCCTTCAAAAGGGAAATCGAGGTCCAGAGGTGAAATCAATCGTCTGAGGTCACAGGAGTGGGAAACTTAGAAATATAAACCCGCTAGGTGGCGCAGTGGATAGAGTGAGTTCAAATACTACATCAGACACTCACAAGTTATGTGATCCTGGGCATGACCCTTGGCAAGTCTGCCTCAATTCCCTCATCTGTAAAGTGGAAATAATAGTGTCTACTTCCCATGATTGTTGTAATGATAATTCTTGGGAACCACCTAGCAAATCTTAAAGGGCTATATAAATGCTAGCTATTATTTCTAATAGAAATTGTTACTTTTATTATGTTTTTTCCTCGCCTTCAGCCCTCTGACTTTGGCTGTTCTTTCTTTTTGGTTCAAATGTATATATTTTGGCTTTTGGTCTAACTATATTTCTCCTCTGCTCAAAAATCATCAGTGATTCCCTGTTGCTTTGAGTATAAAATACAAAATCCTCCGCCAAGTGTTTGACAGTCTTCATAATCTGGCTTCATTTTATGTTTCCTAACCTTATTTCACATCACGTGACCTACCCAAACAATGCTATTAGTTTTTTTTCCTGAATTTTCCTTAACAATCCATCTTCTACCTCACATAGTCCGTCCTTCTGCCTTTAAAACTTAGCTCAGGCTCTACCTCCTGATACTCCCAGTAGTCAATACGTTGAGTGTGGCTAGGTTGAGATGCGTACCACTGGGGGAAAACCCTACATCAATGAAATTATAGATCCGTTGTACCACTGAAGTAACCACTGCATTTATCTGTGTACTTATTTCTTTCTAGTAGAATGATGGTAGGGCTATTTCATTTTTCTCTTTATATCCTGAGTTCTAGAGGCAGCTGTGGCTCAGAGGATAGATTGCTTGCCCTGGAGTCAGGAAGATCCAAGTATTAGCTGTGGGACCCTGGACAAGTCACCTAACCCTGTTTGCCTCAGTTTCTTCATCTGTAAAATGGGGAGGAGATGGCAAACCCCTCCAGTATCTTTGCCAAGAAAACTCCAAATGGGGTCACGAAGAGCAGGACATGACTGAACAACAAAATCTCAAGTTCCTAATTATTATTTTGCTCATCTAAAAGAATAAATATCTGCAGGTTTTACCTGAATTCTGGTTAACACAAACAGTTTTTACATAGCAGTCATCTGCTGCTCCCGTTGGCAGTTAAATTATTGAGAGTGTTGAATGCTAATCTTGAGGAATTTAGATTTTATTGGGTTGGCAATAGGCAATTGGCCTCCCCAGACAGAAATGTTCTCTCCTTTCTCTTCACATTCAACAGGCTCTCCCTATAATCTGCTCTATAGAAATAGAGAATTTCAAGGTTCAGGTTAAATCTCTGATCAGCACAGCCAGAAGTGATCTATTTCTCTAAATTCATTACTTTGAAGTAACAAGAGTTATGCATTAAGAAGATTAATCTGGTATTCTTGTATAAAGTAGGCCGGAAAAAGAAAGAAATAAGGGAACTTCTCTGTTAGGTGGCTGTTGCCTTAGTCCACATAAAAAAAAAACCCAATAAGGTTCTGAACTAGGGTGATGGCAGTGGGAATTGACAGAAGACAGAAGATATATTAGAGAGGTAGAATTGTTGAGGTGTAGGAAAGGATGTGAGGGACAGGCAGGGATTAAAGATGATGCTATCTATGGTCTGAGTGGCTAGAAGAATGGTGGTTATCAAATTAGTGTAATGGGGGTGATTGAGCTGATCAGCATGATCTGTTGGGCCCTTCCTAAAAGGCCCTGGAGATCAGTTTTTTTTTTCGGTCGATCCTCTGGTCCCCATGATGGTGGGCAGGAGACATCTTCAAAGAGACCTCTTTCCCCAACTTGCTGATCCTCTTGCTTGGGTTTCTGAAGGGGACAAGGATGGATTTTTCTTCCTTTCTTTCTTCTCCCCAGCTCTTGCTATGGTGGCTACTAGCACATTGCAGTGATCTTGTAATAAGCCTGAACTTACTACAATATTAACACACATAAGGAAGTCTGGAGGAACAGGTTCTTTGGGGAAAATGATGACTTCAGTTTTGGAGATGTTAAGCTTTTTGAAACAAATTGATTAGGGATTAGGAAAATTAAATTACATTATACAAAATCATATTATATGTAAATTATATGTAATTTGGGGAAATTGTAATTAATACCTATGTTTTCGGAAATGACCAACAAAAGTGAGAATGTAAACTGTGTGGGGAAATTCTGTTGGAAGAACTGACATTCAGATTACCTGTGAAAAAGAAAACGCACTGCTCATGAGAAAGCTACATAACAGAGAAATTGTATTTCTCAAGTTTGATGGAGCTTTCAGAGCGTGAAGACCCCCTTTCCCCACACTTAAAGCACGCCACGGATTCTGCACGCGACCCCCACGACTCCCGGTTCTGCTTCACACTGTTCCTCAGACGGCTTAGTACAGGAACTGTACTATAGGACGAACGTACTGAATGCCCACCTCCCACCCCGCCCCCCCCCCCCACATCCTACCGCAGGCACAAATTCCCATGGAAACCTCACCAGCCGGGAGGAAGCAGAACAAAGTCACTTCTCTCGGGCCCACTCTATGATTACTAGGCTAGGAATTTTATTTCCTTGTCCCAACGCTTGTCAGCCTGTCTCCAAGAAAGCTACAATTCTTCTCAAATCTTTTGCTCTTTAGATTCTCCAACTGTATTTAAACTCGAACACATTTTCGTATTTTCCATTAAATTATGTCTGCCAATCTTTCTTAAGGCGAACGCTGCGACACACACCTTTAATAACGACAATGCGCTAACGTGCTCTCTTCCTCTCTCCAGCCCCCACCCCGCTCTACAAGCTGAGGGCAAAGGTTTATGATAAAAGCACCTTGCTCCCGTCTTAGCGAACTCGGTCAGAATGACAATCTCTTTTCGTTTTGCACTTAAAAAAAAAAAGTGTCCGGGTGCCTAGGGAAAGCGCGCCAAGCACACAAAGAAAAGGAGGGGGGCGACCGGAATTCAAAATATTGCCCCTTAGACGGACATCCTTCCGTACCTATCCGAGTTAACTGCGCGCTCCACTCTGGCCAATGGTCATGGGCTGTCGTATTTTACCCCGCCCAGAAGCCTGATCGACATTTAATTTGTCCATTGGCCTACAGAGTCCCCCAAGGCTCGACCAATACGTTGGGGGTCTGGGTGGGGCTTCAGATAGGGGGTTGGCTGCGCTGTGTCATGGAGGCTCAGTAGCTGAGCAGCCATTGAAGGGGAAGGAACTGCGTGTGTGTGCGTGTGTGCGAGTGTGTGGAGAGGGCGGTGGGGGCATCCGAGTTTGAGTCCCAACTCCTCCGACTCCATTTGCCGTTCTCATTCCCCCACCCCTTTCTGGTGGTGGTGGGTGTAATCTTTTCCCTTCCTATATCTCTTCATTCATTTCCTAACCTTTTTTTATTTGGAGGTTGGGGGTGGTGGGAAAGGGAAGGGAAAGGAGGAAAGGGAAAGGGGAAGGGAGGAGTGTGAGTAGTGGTGGTGGAGGAGGACATGGAGATGAAGATGAAACAGAAGATTAACCTGGAGTTGAGGAACAGAGCTCCTGAGGAGGTGAGAGAAATCAATTCCCCCTCCCCCATGCTCCCCCCTTCTGAGGGACGGCTTTTGGGGGGGTCTGGGTGGTGGCGGGGGGGGGGGGTGTTGCAAGAAATTCCCTAGCCACATGGGGTAGGGGAGGGAGATGTTTAAGTTTTCAGTCATCTTGTTGTTCTTCAAGATTGACGAGGGGGCTGTTTCCCAGGGGGCGTTCTGGGGGCGTCCTCAGCCCCCTCTCCTGTGAGTTGTGCTTCCTCTCGCCTCCCCCCACCCCCGTTGGTGGGGAGCTAGCGGCTGCTGCTCTCCTCCTGGGGGCTGCGGCCGGATTTGGCGCGCCCCCCGCTCCCCTCGGCCCCCCTCCCCCCAGCGAGCAGAACCCAGGAGAAGTTCTCCCAACTACTCCAGCCAACTCTGGGGTGGTTTTTTTGGGGGGGGGTTGTTAGGCAAATAGAAAGGAGGACGCAGAGGCGTCGATGTTGGACCTAGACCTTCCAGGTGCCTTATCTCCTCCTACTTTGGCGGCCCTTCCCTTTGGCCAGCTGCCCCCGGGGTGTGCTCGCCCTCCCCTGGAGGGCTCCCGACGTCCTAGCGCCCAGCCTCCACACGCTTCCACTCTCTCGTTCGGGGTGGGGGGGGGGCGCGGGATGATGGGGTTCCAGCCGGCTGCCCTTCTTGGGGAGAATCTGGGTCATTCGCGGTTTTATCTGACATCGATTAAGTTTTGGGAGAAGCCGCATTGGCCGGAGGGGGAGGGGACAGGGATGGTGGGGGGTGATTCCCGTCCCACCCCCCTCCTCCTCCCTAGACTGTAGGGGAGGAATTTTCCAGGTCTTAAGATGTCGTTGCCCCTTGGCCGCGGTGGCAGAGTCGCTCCAACTTTGGGGTCTCTGGCTGCGGTGCCCAGACGGAGCCCGGCCCTCGGGCTCCCAAGATGGATTCGGCGCGACTCTGCGCGCCCGGACTGTCCCGAAGCCTCTTTAATTAAAGAGGGGCGGTGGGGGGGGGCACGGAGAGCGGCGCACTTTCTTCCTTTCTCTTGCAGCGGACCCGCCGGCCGGCCCCTCGCCCCTTTCTTTGGGCTGGGGAGGTCCCCCTTTTTTTTGCGCCGGGCTCGGCTCCCTGAAGCGCCCCCGCTTCCGAGCGAGGGAGGCGCCGCGTCCAGCCGGTCCCTTTTTACCCCTGGCCCTTCTCCAGGGTCCGAAGCCCGCCGGGGGCATCGCTGGGGGGCTGGGCCGGGGCGACGGGGAGGTCACGGGAGACACGAGGTGTCCGCCATGCAGCCTGGCAGGTAGCAGCCAGCGCCCTCTCCCCGCCGCCCCCTCCCTGCGGCCGGCCGTCCAGCCTGCCGGAGCCCGGGATCGAGAAAGAGACCAAAATGTGGCCCCCGAGCCAAGCCCTGGCTGCTCGTGAGGGCCGGGCGTCGGGTTCGAGTGGTGGCTCCTTGAAGAAGAGCCCAAGTACACACCGTTCTACCTGGGATTGCATTGGACTGGGGAGAGGTTGGATGCGTAGAGAAATGCGTGGTGAGGACGAGGAGCAGCAGCGGGACTTTCGTTGGCGGTTTGGCCGCGGCTCCCAGGTCGGGAGCTCCGGCGGCGTCTTTGCCGAAGTTGGCTGGGTGGGAGGGGGCTGGGAGGCAGAAGGACATCGTGGCCGCCCTCTGGGTTATCCCAGCCTGCTTGCTGGAAAGCACATGATTAAAAGAAATAACCACTGAAATGTTTACAAAAACACCCCGCGCAACTGCCGATGCTTATGACCTGGATAGAAGTGTGGGATTTAAACCGTTCCGCCCCCCCCCCCCCCCACCTTTACAGGTGGACCTCCTGGAGCAATTTAAGTGAAATGCTAGTTTCTTTATAGTTTCGAGGCGAGTAAAGTTGTCCACTCGGTCTAGCCTGTGTCTTCCCTGTGCTCCCTGCCTTGCCGCTTTCTTCTAGCCAGCAAAACGAGTCTAACGGATGTTTTTGCCTGGAGGATTTTAAGGAGCCAAGGGCTGCTCTGAAAGTAGTCTGCCCAGACCTACCCCAGAAAGTTTGGTTACTCAGTAGTACTTACCTTAAAGGCTGATGCTGCCCTCCGTGTGGGGGGAGAGGAGGAAAGGAGGAAATCTGAAGGGAGAAAGCCCTGCGAAAGACGTCATGGTGGAGAGAAGTAAATAACGTTTAGTAGTCAGGGGTGTGTTGTTCTGGGTGCTACTGTTTGGCTTGGACTGTCCCATTTCACTTGGAAATTGGGATAGGCCCTGGAAAAAGCCGTGTCTTATCTTTCCTCAGGAAGGGTAATTTTCTTAGGATTGAGTGATGACATTTGCAAACAAAAAAGCAGATTTAAAATTGATTTCACCTTTCATTGCTGTTTTTTCCCTGTTTCTACCACCCTGCTCTTTCATTCATTTGGGTAAAAGGAAAACCAAAATTCATTCCTAACGTTTATAACTTTGGGTATTGTCTGTTGGAAGTAGTGAAATGATGCTTGTTTGTGTGTCTTATAGATGTGCTTTTTAGTTGCTTCGAGTTCAGTGATGATTTTTCAGCACCAAGACCTCGTATGTTACAGTTACTGAGTTATCTGCTCTCTGAGCACCTGGAGTATTGAGGCAGAAGTCTGGTGTTGAGGATCTGGGTTATTGGTGGATAGGACCTGACATGATCTCTTCTTTTTGAAGATTTTATTTTTCAGTTTCAGAGCAGGCTGGCAACTCTTATTCGCATAATTTACAAGGTGATTTTAGGCAGTCCTGAAGTCTCTGTCAGAATGAAAAGGATGTGTGGTTTGAAACTGTTTGGAGTCAAAAAAGCTGAAGGATCATAATTGTTTTCTCTCACAGGTGACAGAGTTAGTCCTTGATAACTGTCATTCTGTCAACGGGGAAATTGAGGGTCTCAATGATACTTTCAAAGAATTAGAATTTCTGAGCATGGTCAATGTGGCGCTCACCTCACTGGCTGGGCTCCCCAGCTTGAGTAAACTTCGGAAGGTATGTACGCTTTGGAGATATTCCCCTAAAAGCATAGTGTTTCTAGAACCAAACATTCTAATAACATTAGCTTTGACTAAATTAGATTACTGGCATACTCTTTGATTAGAATTGTTTAAAAGTAGGAAAAAAGGTCTTCTTTATCTCTATGTAATTTGTCAGTTTTGGTATTGTTTATGATGCTCGTTTAAGTTTAAGTCCTCTAGAACCCTGAGAATGGATTTGAAAATGGGACAGATCTTGTTCCCTGAACTGTCTAAACCCATGCTCTGAAACCGGAATATAACAGTTGAAGTTAATCTCTTAGCTGTAAGCTGCCTGCTATCATAAAGGGGTTCTACAGCATTAATTTAGGGATTCAGTTAGACATTTATTAAACACCTGTTACGTGCAAGGCGCGGTGTTTGGGGAATCTAACAAGTACGGAAAGTAGTTACTTTAACATTTCCCCAGGAAAGACAGTGTCATTTTTTTAAATAGTTTGCATATTTTGCCTTAAAAGTATCCTTGGTCTTAGCCATTCTCTTTTCTCCCCTTTTGCGTAGTTGGAACTTAGTGATAATATTATTTCTGGGGGCCTGGAGGTCCTGGCAGAAAAATGTCCAAATCTCACCTACCTCAATCTGAGTGGCAACAAAATCAAAGATCTCAGCACCGTAGAAGCTCTGGTAAGTAAGGATGTATAAAAGTATTTGCCTCAGTTGAACTTGCTTTTTTAAACTTGATAATTCTTTGTGCTTAGATTTGTATATAACCCTTATCGATGGTACTTTTATGTAGCCTTAAACTTTGTAAAATACTTTACATACACTATTTCCTTTCATATTGATCAACTAGAATACTTCTTGAGTTTCTTAAATGAAAACATCCAGATAAAAACATAATTTAGTAGAGGGATGTAGTCAGCTCTTGGGGTCTGAGAATCTAATTTGGATTTTCTTTGTTTTCCCATCCTTTGGGCCATTATTTCATAGTTTGCTGATTTGGGGATAGAGGAGATGGGGAAATGGAAAAAAAAATATTGATGATGTTGCTAGCTAGGGATCTGGTTTTACAAAAAGAGATTGTAGCTAGATTTCATTAGATCATGGTAAGGGTTGGCTATGACTTTGTGAATAATCAGGAAAAAAATGTCATTTTAACTCATGTTTGAAAGTTAGTATGTTCAGTATTGATCTGTTTATAAATAAAATTCAAGACCTTAATGTATTTGTGTAAAATCAGCACTCTTACCCAAGCATATAGTTATTTAGACTAATCTTTAATGTGTGCCAAGCACTTTACTTTACTTCTCTTATCTTGTTTAGTCTTTGAGCTGCAACCCTGTGATCTCTCCACTTTGCCAGCTGTCTGCCTGTCTGGATAGATAAAGAGACAGGCAGATTTTATTCTACGTACATGTGTGTTTGGTAGATGATGGAGCCGGGCACTAGTGCTGAGGCAGCTAGGTGGAGTAGTGAGTCTAGGATTGAGGATAATAATAGCTCCTACCTCCCAGGTTCATTGTTCAAGTACCAAACTAGATAACATATGGGGGGGGGGTGATTTGTAAACCTTAAAGTGCTGTGTAAATGTGTTATTATTCTTAGGTACCTGTGATACCTGTGATAACATTTGTATAGGGAACTCCCGGGTGTGGAAACGCCCTCTAGGCTTACTGAGAAGTAAAGAGATTGTGGGGTGGGACTTAAAGGTGGGTCTTACTGTCTTGAAGGGCAGTGCACCATCCATTCTACATGCCAAGCAACCTCTTATATTACATATAAATGTCGAATATAGCTTATTTATATAACACTTTATAATTTACAGTGCTTTTCTCACTGTAGTCCCGTGACATAGGTATTGCAAATATTAATATTCCTATTTTGCAAGTGAGGAAACTGAGGTACAGAGCAGCTAAGTGACTTGTCCAAAGTTATGCAAGCGCTAGAATTTGAACTCAGAGATCTCCTGACTCCTAGTCCAATCCTCTTTCTAATTTACTATCTTGGATTTATCTCTTGTAGCTCAGCAATACTTTAAAATGATAGTATGGTATTTTAAAATTTTTAATGTAAATTTTAACTTTGACTTTTCAGCAAAATCTTAAAAGCTTGAAAAGCCTTGACTTGTTTAACTGTGAGATCACAAATCTACAAGATTACAGAGAAAGTATTTTTGAACTGCTTCAACAAATTACCTATCTAGACGGATTTGATCAGGAAGACAATGAAGCACCAGATTCTGAAGAGGAGGAGGAAGATGAAGAGGGTAATCTTTTTCAGAAGCATTCATAAACTAACATTAAATATAGCTTTATATGCATATACATACATATACATGCATATAAATATATATGTGTGTATACACATATACATATATGGCCATGCAAATTAGCATTTGCTTGAAGGCATGGATGTGAATAGGTAAAGAACTAGTAAAATTAAAAAAAAAACAACCAGTGTATTGCTTTGAGTCTTCTAAATTCCTTGATAAATAATATACTAACAATTGCATTATTGCTGTGGCACCAAATACTGGTAAAAATATGCTGACTTTTTAAAAGCTTTTTTTAAAGTGCAGAAGTAATTTAAAAAATAATGTTTGTATGGGTGAGTGTCTGGCTTTAAAATGGAGATTTTTTTTTTAAAGGTTGGTGTCTTAAAGGATGAATTAAATATTAACCAGTTCGTTTTTTGGGGGACACTGTTGCTAATGGTGAGATAGAAATTGGAGAGTCTTAATAATAGCAGAGAAACATTTACTGTGTTAAAAGTCAGGAACTTGAAGTGTCACAGAATTATAGTGTCACTAACATTAGATTGAATTAATCTTTTTTCCCCCACATAGTGAATTTTGAAAAGAAAATGTTAAATATACCATTTCTGACATGCTTGAATTAGTTTAGAGCTTAGGGTGACTGAGGCAGGGATCATACTGGCAAGGAGCAGTTGTCCTGTTGTTTACCCATCCTTTTTACTTTTCTTTAAGATGATGATGAAGAAGATGAAGATGAAGAGGAGGATGAAGCAGGTCCTCCAGGAGGCTATGAGGAAGAGGAGGAAGATGAAGATGAAGCAGGTTCCGATTTGGAGGGAGAAGAAGAGGAGGTGGGTCTCTCATACCTAATGAAGGAAGAAATTCAGGTAAACAAACACTTTTCACCGTCACCAAAAAAAACCCCATTGTATTTGGCATCATATAATAGACACAATCCCTGGCCTCTAGGAAGTAAAAGTTCTTTTCACATTATGAATATACTTGAGTTTTAGAATTCACAGTCCCTTTCTTCAATTAAAAATGCACTCCAGTGGATTCAAGACCTTGTTTTGGGGGCAGGTCCCAACCCATCCACATTTTCTCAGTTCTTGTCTATTTCTTTCCAAGAATCTTTTTAAAGGACCCACGTAGGCCTTCCTCTGGTTCTTTTAAATACTTTGTGGATACCAGTGAAACACTTGAGCTGTGTATTCTCATTTTTGATGCATATCAAGATGGTTCATTTTTGTTCCTGTAGATCCTCAGTAGCATATGCCACATCTCATTAACATAAGATTTAAAATAATGTTAATAATTGGTGCTTACAATGCTCGTATGATCTTTAGCAATTCAGAAGGGGTGGTAAGTAACACGTTTACCATCTCTTTAGAATTACTAATGGTATATATAATGTTATGTGTAATTTAACTTGTGGTTTCATGAGTGTGTATGTATGTGTGTATGTAGGAGCATTTCTAAATGAAGAAACAGGTGCAGAGAAATACAGATTTTATTTGCTTGAGATTTTGGAGTGAAGTAGATGGCATGTAATGGTAGAAAATAAGACCTCAACACCTCAGATATTCTTCATTGTACTTGACTAAGCTGAATTGTATCCATTCCTTAGCAGTGAAATGCCTCAGTTTACATTAGCATTCATAATTTATCTTTTCCCTCAGCTTTCATTCCACACCCGGCATTTATTTGGGGAAAATGTATGCTTATTTTCTAAATTTATCTTAGTTTCTCTGCAAGTAGTACATCATAGAGTATAAATACTCTAGAAAATTATCTTTCTTGCCAGTAAACACGTTGTTGTCCCAATGAGGATGAACCTGAGTTCTACTTTTTAAAAAGCCTTTGGTGAAACAAGTGTAAGACCAAATCTGAGACAGCATACTTGCAACTTCTTGGTCAACACTTGTAAGTGTGGACTAAGAAAAGCATGAACCAGCAGGGATTTTCCTTTCTGAAAATGCTTCTCAGTGGTTAAAATGTAGTCTGCCTTCTGGAAAGCCGGAAGCTGGAAGCACGTAAGCCTCCAGAGGCTGTGCTGTGTCATCTGAGAAGGGTGCAGAAGTCAGGCTGGGTTGGTGGTTCTTCTTTGAGTGCCTTTTCCCATTCCATTCCTTTTCAGCTGCTCTTAGGGTACAGGGAATTAAAATGTATATGATAGGCTTTAGGAGAATTGGGAATCAGGATATCTCTGGTGCTATGCATAAGTATCAGCAAGGGTGCATTTTCTGCTGATGAGAAGCTGACCTTAGCTCATGACTTAACATTTTTGAAGAAAGCCTAGTTTTGTGTTGAAAGCTATATTTCATAGATAAGATTTTGAAGATGAAAAGACTTGAATGAATTGACCTAATTATAACAGCTAACCCAGTATCAGAACGATAGCTACTTTGACTGAAGGGAAAGGAATAAGCATTTATTAAGCACTTTCTGTGTGCCAGGCACTGTGCTAAGCACTTTACAGATATTATCACATTTGATTCTCACACCACCCTGGGAGGTAGGTGCTATTATTATCCTCATATTACATATAGGAAAAACTGAGGTAAGCAGGTAAGTGACTTTCCTAGGATGACATAGCTAGTAAGTGTCTGAGGCTGGATTTGAACTCTGGTCTTCTTAACTCCATGCCCAGTGCTTTAACCATTGTATCTAGCTGCCTCTTACTGGACTCCTTGAAAAAAAAAAAACAAAAGTCTTTTTTTTCTCTCTCCCACTCCCCACCATAGTGGAGGGTGGAGGGAACAAGGAGAGAAGAAAAACCAAACCCTTGAAACATACATAGTCAAGCTAAATACATTTTCATTTTCCATGTACAAAAACTATGGCTATTCTGTACCCCAAGTTCATCACTTCTGTCACAGTAAGTTCATAGCTGGAATTGAACCCAGACCCTCTGATTCCAAAGGCTCTTGCAGTCAGTGGCACAGTGCTGCCTTTATAAACTCAGTCACACTCATGCTTCATCCTTGACATGTTCAGGCCATCCTGAACGCTCTGGGTCTAGTGTTTCTGGAAAATATGGCAACCCAAGAAGACGTGTTAAGTTAGATTCAGAGCAATATGCTTCTTTCCTTTCTATGTGTCTTTTAAATGGGCAAAAGGTAAGATAGATGGGGGGAGAAGCTGGTTTTTTTCCCATTTTGTTTTTACTTCAGGCTTTAGTTTCCTCCCAGATCTTACTGTTAAACCTCCGTGGTTGTTTTAGTGTATTGTATTCTACTAGATAGAGGTAGATTGCTGTTTTCTGACTGAGGATGTGTTTTGAAAAGCATAGGAAAACTGCCTCAGCAGATGCTGACACGTGGATTAAGCAGTTTAGCTTGGGAGGGCCCTCTGAATGGCAGAAAATTAAGATTCTGTCTTCTCTATAATCTGTATCTTACCCTAAATCTTTGCTGGAGTCTTATTCGCTAAGGGGTTATTTTTCTTGATGAAACAGTAGGAAGCCTCTGAAAATAGTCTGAATCTCCTTTTTCCATTCTTATTCCGTAAGATTATTTGCTCCTTTAGGGGTTGGGGGCAGGATGGATTTAGCCCCATGCCACTTATTCCCAACTCAGTTATTTGGACTACAACAGAAAACAATCAGAATAGGCTTCTGGACACCCCAAATAGCCACTAATAACAACAAATAACATTTACACGGTACTTTAAGGTTTGCAAAGCACTTTACAGATATTATTTCACTTGACTGCCACAAAAAGGCTGGCAAGTGGGGGCTAGTATTATTATTCCCATGAGGAAACTGAGGCTGAGAGAGGTTAAAAGGTTAAAAGCTGAGGGTCACACAGCTGGCAAGTGTCTGAGGTAGGATTTGAACCTCGGTCTTTTTGACTCCAGCTTGACCATTCTCCTGTGCTACCCAACCACTTTAATAGATGCCGAATAGTTATTATGAGTCCATGCCTAAAGGTCATAGAAGTTATTCATTGGAGAAGCTATGCACAGGTTGGCTTGGCCCGATTGTACTTTATCAGTACTGTGGTTCAGGTTCCCAGCATATGAGAAGGAAGGTGGGGGTTGGGGATGGAGGTACTACAGACAGACAGACAGACAGACTAAGAAGTGACTGCAAGGGAAAAGACCAGGAAAAATATCACCCTAGTCTGGGGACATTTTGTAAATTGCCACTCTGGTGGGCCCTGTGAATATCCCGTTATTTCAGCACAGCATTGAATGATCAGATAAATTGTGTGTCATTGTTTTTAGAAGGCGAAGAAGTTATCTTTTTTTTTTCCAAAATGGAAATAAAATTTGGTACTTAAAAGAATAAAACTACCCTTACCTTTCCAGATACTCTATGTACTATTTACTGATTCCGTCCCCAGTGATTGTAAGACTCTTGTAATATATTTTTCTGTATGATTCTTAAGGTGCTTTACACAATTAATTCTTAATTGTCTTTTATGATATAGGTCAAGATTATTCCTAGTATAGAGAGAAAAGTGATTAATGTCTGTATGACTGGACAGCTAGGGCCAATTTCATTTCTGACTCCTGCATTTACCTTTAGAATAATAGGCCCATCTCCTTTGAAGTAGTCTAAGAAATTAGAAATTTGGTTTGAGTTTTAAGGTGGGGCATATGGGTCAGGCAGATGTAGGTGGTCTTCAAAATAACATGTTAACATTTTCTTCTTTCTACACAGAGCCTTTCCTGGATTCCTCTCCCCCTCTTCATCTTCATTTAATTTGTGTTTATTTTGTATAAATTTCTCTGTGTACATATTATCCCCTGCTTGAAGGCAGGGACTGTGTTGTTCTCTTGTATTCCTAGGACTTAGTACACAGGAGGTGCTTAATAAATGCTTATTAGTTGTTTCCTTTTTGGGATGATTAACTGACTCTTTTGCATTTTAAGGATGACGATGATGATGATGACTATGTTGAAGAAGGAGGAGATGAAGAGGAAGAAGAAGGTAAGGTTTATTAACTACTTTAAGATCTCTTGGTGTAACTTAATTCAAAAATTGCTCTAATTTGAAAAAATATTGCTTATTCCATCTTTTCCTTACTTTAAATACCTTTTTAAAAGGCATATAAATCTTTTAAGAGCAATTTTTTTCAAATATAAATAATGATAAAGGTTTTATTCAAGAGTTTTAATTTTATTTTTAAAAAATTAATGAGAAGATAGAAGGAACTTTGATTTCATTATTTTTATTACTTTTTTCCTTTTGGGAGGGAGTCAATTTCCTGACTTTGTAGTTGAAAGTAGATTACATATTTCAGTATTAAATTAAAAGAAGCTGCTGTTCTGTTGGGAAATTGTGACCCTGCACATGAGTGTATATTTCTCAGCCTTTTCTATTAGACTTGTAAAAAGAAACAGTTAAACTAATAAAGTCTGTTTTTAAGCTTAATATCTCTGGGACTCGTTTGTGGCTCTGTAGAAATTTGTTAAACTGGGTGTTCATTTTTAAAGTTTCAAAGCAAATTTTAATGGAGAGACTTTTTGAAAAATGTCCTACATGATTTGACCACAAGGGTGCATAATGAACTGCTTGAGTTGATAGTTTCAGAATCTGTTAAGTATTTTGTAATAAATTTAAGTTGCAACAATTTGAGAGATGACATACAACTTCCTTTTGATGTTAAAAAAGCTCACAAGTTAATATGCCTTGAGCCTTTTTTTGTAAAATTCTGAATATTAAAAAAGTTCCCGCCTTTATTTTAGAAGAAGAAAGTGTTCAAGGAGAAAAGAGGAAACGAGATATTGAAGATGAAGGAGAAGAAGAAGATGATTAAATGGACCAGACTCCATTATTCTACAGTTTGCAATAGAATGACCTTGCTGATCTCTGTTTCTTTATGTACCATGCTGTCCCTACAGAAGATAACGTGTAACTTTTTATAGGAAAGGTGTGGTTTTACTATTTTTGCCTTTTTATCATTCCAAATAAGATTTGTTAGCCTGTTAGTGATCACATACGGTATATAGAAAAAAAAATCAGTCCTATATAATTATTGACCCCATTATCAAATTCCCTAGCAATTCATTTGAAATCTTAATTTTCTCACTCAAGCTCAATGTTTTGATCATAATTAGTTCACAATTAACATATGGCAGGTTTTCTAGGGGTGTAGTATGGTGCATTTCATTCATAAGGTTTTAAAGTTATTTATAAACTAGTTGAAATCAAAGTTGCTGTTATATGCTGTAATATGAGAAGTCAACAGTCTCTTTGAGATGAAAAAGTTGGTTATATTCTTTTGAGCTGGTCAGAGGTCTAGTTAGAAGATAGTGAGTTTTTGGATGCTAACAGTTTTTTGTAAGGTTACAGAATTAAATCAGAAGCAGAATGGTGAGGGTTCTGTTCAGAAATAGCATTTTTGTAGTTTATTGTTGGAGAGGCTGCTGAAACCTGTCTGAAACCAGGCGGCTGTTTAGGTCTTTGTGTTTAAAAGAAAAATTTCATGTTTTCCAAGTCCTGAGCATATATGTGAACCCTTTCTTGTTTAGGCTACAAGTCATGGCATGACAGGGTTCTTTAAGATTTGCATTTTGCTCTTTTAGCAGTTTCTTGCCTTTTCTGATTTTTATCCTCCCTAAATGGAAGACAGACTGCTTTCCATTTGAGGAAATCTAGCAAAAACTTTAGGCCCTTCCCTGAACCACCTTTTATTGCTTTGCTTGGATTTCTCTTAGGCTACCCTTGAATGAGAGGATTGACTAAAATTGTCTCAAATACAGACATGATTATCCACATAGCTTTGTTCAAGAGCTTCTGCTTACCCTGACTCTCCTGGCTGATATTGTGAATTAATTGTATAAGGGTGAAGTCAGAGGGGATTCCTGAACCAGTATCAGGGTCCCCTAGATGTCAAATAGCTGCCTGTGAATGTTTAATGAGGCATTCTATCCATGGATAGACTTTACATTTAATATTTGATTCCTGAATCAAGATTTGGACGCTGCAGACTAGAGATCTGCAAAGCATATTTTATTTTCCTGAATAGAGCCTTAAATTATTCTTCCCATTGTTATGAAGCATAACCAGCCTTTAAGACATTTAAATGGCATGTTATTAGGCAGATGGCAAAAATATTTGAAACTAGATTGGTATTAAGATAAAGGTTTGTTTTAAAATGGATATCCATAAAGAAAAGAATTTGGGGAAACTTTGCAATTGTATGTGTGCATCTGTGTATTTTTCCTATTAGGTTTCTATGTTTTATATGAATTCTAAATTTAAAAAAATAGAGAAATGTATTCCCCACTTTTTATCATGGAGGCTCAATTTTCCAGACAATTGCTTTTTGCTAATCTTGACTATCTGAAGAATTTTTTTCTTATAAGTTTTGAATATTTGTAACCTAACTTTAAAAAAAATCAGCATCAACAAATGGTGACCACGTCTCTTTGAACTGAAGTCATACTTTTCTATTGGGCCACACTTAAATTACTTAAGACAGTACATATTTTTTTCTTTTCCCCTTGGGGCCCAAAGAATGTGACTACTAGGGTTCCCATAGGAGTATAATTACAAAGTTATCTGCAGAGAAATCCAGTTAACAAAAAGCTTGTCTGGTTAAGTGAAATCAAATTCTTGGGACAGAGTTGGTACAGTGATGGGATGCTTGACTAATAGTTTACTCATTTTTAACAGCTGAAATGCAGCATTTCGGGCACTTTGCATTCTTAAGTTCCATATGTTACTTTTGGCTTCCAAAATACCTGTTTTAAAATTAATCTACATTTTAAAAATCAATCATCTTATTGTGCAATCAGAATTAGTACAGTTCTTTTATTTTAAAAGTTAATACCTAGAGCCTCCAAATAACTTCTAAAACTTACTTCACTTGGTGGGTGGTATTTTCATGCAAATATGTAAGGGAGGGGTTTTATATTTTGTAGAGGTTTTTGTCCTATTTTAATGCTCTTTGTAAGGCAGTATGTATATAGTGTGTTAAGTCCTCTAAGAATTTCTCTCTTAAAAAAACTTTGAAGTTATTACTTTTGTGCAACTGTGTTTTGAATAAAGCCATGACAGTGTTAAATAAGCCAAACTGCGCACTCTTTGTTTTTTCACTGTTGCATTCATTGTTTCTTCTGTATCTACATTTGCTGTCGATGTTTTCTGAAACAGAATTGTTTCAACTCCATTAGAGATGTGTCATTATCATTATATGTATTAATTTTGTATGGAACATTCACCCCATGGGTGTTACCAGACCTGGTGAAAATTTTAGCTCCTAAGTTCTCTGTAAACAGACTAAGTAGAATATAATAATGTGAAAGTTTCTGAGCTAATGTCTTAGATGAAAAGTCAAACGTCACATGAATTGCTACTTTGTTTTCAAAATTTTTTTCTACTAGACCAAAAAAAAAATATTTCTTAACCCTTGAAGACTATTAGAATCTGAACCATATCAGATTATACCCCTTCTTAAGATGCAAATTATAACTTACTTTTAAGAAAGTTTGCATAGGACCTTGAGTTCAGTGTACAGGTTGCACTGGTAGAGGACTTGGAGAGCAGGAGATTGTGATGCATGTACTTTGTCAACAACTGACAAAGCAGCTGCATGAATGAGTCAAATGTCTAGGTTAGTTTGATCTGTAGCTGTCCAGCATTGATTGAAGAGGTCTGTGTGCATAAGATTAGGGCAGGTAAGATGACTCAGTGTGAGGAACATAGGATTTGAAGTCGAAGGACCTTAGTTCAAATCCTGGTGATTTATGCCTGTGTGATCTGGGGCAAAGTGATTCATAGTATAGATTTAGAACACGAAGAATTCTTAGAGATTGGCTCTAACCCCTTCATTTAAAGAAAAATTTCCTAGTTTTATTTCAAGTAGCAAGTATTAATCTGTCCCTTCTACTACTCTTCCCCCTCCCCAAGAAAATATAAAAAACAAAATAAACCCCTTAACATAGAGCAAGTTGTCCATTTCATCATTTCTTGTGGCACAATAATATTCTATTATGTTCATTTGCCAGTTTTTTTTTAAACCACTCTCCAATAGGAGTATACCCCCTTTGTTTTTTGGCCACCATCAAAGGAGCTGCTATAAATATTTTTGAATACATACATTTGTATAAATGCCTTAAGACTTTTGTGACACCCAGTAGGCATCATTTTCTCCTTTCTTTGGAGTACAGGCCTAATGGTAGTATAATGGGGTTGAGTATGAATGCTTGTGTCACCCTCTGCAACCCCATCATTTATAGATGAGTAAACACAGCCAGGACAGCTAGGTGGCCCTGTGGTTAGAATGCTGGGCCTGGAGTCAGGAAGATCTGAATTCAAATGTGATCTCAG
The DNA here is from genome assembly GCF_011100635.1 of Trichosurus vulpecula. Lineage (NCBI taxonomy): Eukaryota > Metazoa > Chordata > Mammalia > Diprotodontia > Phalangeridae > Trichosurus > Trichosurus vulpecula. The sequence goes on from NC_050579.1 coordinate 46,140,545, forward strand.
ACACTAGCTGTGTAACCCTGGGCAAGTCACTTAACCCTGTTTGCCTCAGTTTCCTCATCTGTCAAACGAGCTGGAGAAAGAAATGGCCAACCACTGCAGCGTTTCTGCCAAGAAAACCCTGATTGGAGTCATGAAGAGTCGGACACAACTGAACAACAGACCCAGAGGTTGTTTATCTCCCAAGGTCACAGATCACGATAGTTAGCATTTGCGTAGCACTTTAAGGTCTGCAGAACACTTTACATATGTCTCATTTTATCCTCACAACAACCCTGGGATGTAGGGGCTATTATCTTCATTTTACAGGTAAGAAAACTGAGTCTGAGTGAGGTTAAGTAACTTGCTCGGGTCACATAGCCAGGAAGTAGCTGAGTTCGGATTTGAACTCGGGTCTTTCTGACTCCAAGCTTAATGCTGTATCTACTCAATCACTATCTCTCAGTAGAAGATACTTCAGGATCCTAGCTGTGTGACCCTGGACAAGTCACTTCACCCTGTTTGCCTCAGCTTCCTCATCAATCAGATAAACCAGAGAAGGAAATGGCAAACCACTCTAGTATCTTCGCCAAGTAAACCCCAAGTGGGATCACAAAAAGCTGGACACAACTGGAGTGACTAGGATTTGTCTTATCAATGTCCTTCCTAAAATGTGTTATCTAAATCTTAGCATAATGTTCCATAATATTCCAAATGGTCTGATCGGTGTAGGCTATAGTGGGACTCACTTCTCCAGCCCTAGCTACTATGCCTATTACATTGCAGGCAACTAATTGAATTTGAGGTTTGTTAAAACCTTCCAGATGTTTCCCCTTGTCTACACACCCTTGTCTAGATGTGTCTCATGTTTTTTTTTTTTCCTGTTTAAAAAATTCAGTTTTTTGAGCCTAATGTAAGATTTTATACTTGAACTTACTACATTAGATTTGGCTGTGTTCTATCCCATAAAGATCTTTGTGGATCCTGAATCCGTCATCCAACGTGCTGTATCTGCAACTTAGGTGCCATCTATACATTTGGTATAGGGTATCATTTATGCCTTTGTCCAAATAATTGCAAAAAACTAAATAGAACACAAAAAACAAAAAACTTGAACGGCATGAGGCTGTTCTCCGATCCTTCACTCTCCAAGAGACCTCTAAGTTAACATTGAACCAATGATTCAATTAGTAAATCAGTCGTAAATCCATGTAACTGTGTTGTGTGGGGAAAATGTGGTACAGTAAAACAGAGATCTTGCTGTGGAACGACTCGGGTTCAAATCTTGGTTCTTCTGCCCCTTACAACATGAGTCATGTTGGGTAAGTTCTCTATCTTCTCTGGGCCTTAGTTTCCTTACCTGTAAAGTTAAGGGGTTGGACTAGATGCCATCTGAGGTCTTTCCACCTGTAAATATATGATCTTTTACTATTGTCTAGCCCACATTTCTTGTCCTGGTTCCACAAGAATAGATGATAGACTTTGTTAACACAATCTAGGATTATAGGTAAGCAGGGGAGGGGATTAGGAGACTAGTGCCCGTGCCCAGTGAGCAGGTATCAGTGTGCTCAGCTAATGCAATCTCCCACATGGAAGAGCCTTGGGAGCCTGCTTCCAGAAAGGCATAAAAGTGTAATGGAAGTGGCTGGAAGAGTTTGAGAGCATGTGCAGACATTCTGTAATTGGTTCGGGTCTGCCAACCATGATGAGGAGGTGCCATGGCTCCTAGGCTGTGTAGCTGGAAGTGGGGTGTACTCAAAAGGCATTAATGCCAGTCAGTCCCTTTGGTCTGACTACTTTATGCTTGGCTGGTAAGAGAAGAGAGACATAAGAAAAAACATTTTAGGCCTTTTCAGTCTGAGGTTAGCAGGTTGCCCATGAACATAGGCCATGGTTCTTTACTTCAGTGTTTGTTCTTTCTTATTTTAGGTGAAGGAGATGGCAATGATCCTGTGAGCTTTGGGAGATCAGGTAAAGCTACCAGGAGGTGTGGGAATGGAATTTAGGCTGGGTTTTGCAGCCATCCAATCCAGCTGCGTCAGTGCTCAAGACATGACCTTTGGAACTTATCCCACTGGTAGCTGAGACATTGATAGAATTTGATGTGGTGAGACCAATGCTATAATGAAGTTAATTAAGTCTGAACCCATTCTCACTCTTCTCAGGGATCAAGCTATTCTATTATTGTGTTCTATTATTGATATAGGATAGAGTCTGTCCTCCAAGAACTGGGGAGAAACGTTTGTGCTTTTGTTCTTGCTATATTTTTGAAGTAAATATCCTTTTGTAAAAGTTCATTGATGTTCATTGGAACTGGGACATTAATCATTGGACCTAACAGTGGGGGAAACATACTAGAATGGGAACTTGAGCTGATAATAGTAAAGAAAGACATCCCAAACCCCTGTAGGATACCCCTAGGACCCTAACAGGGAAATGTAGCTCTGGGAGAGTGAGGCCAGAATGAATTGCTTACCCTGTTCTATCAGTCCAGTAACCCTATCAAAAGTAAACTAGTTTAACCTGGTGTTACTTGCTCTAGATGAAGCCATATCACTGCCTTCTTTTCTAAATGTTCACTAATAATCCCTTTAATAATAATACATATTAGAATTTTGCCAGGAATGGTTGTCAAACTTAACCTATAGTTTGCAGAATCCATTCTCTTCTTTTCTTTGAAAATCAGGGTATTTGCCCTTCTCCGATCCTTCAGTGCACCTCCCATTCTCCAGTCTTTCACAGATCATTGACAGTGTTTCAGTAATCACATCTGCCAGTTCTTTCAACATTATGCAAAGCCATTTGTTTGGGCCTAGTGACTTGAACTCATTGAAAGCAGCTAGGTGCTTTCTTGCTATTTTCCTGCTTATCTTGGCTATCAACTACTTAGATCTATGATCCAATTGGCCATTTTTGTCCTGTTCTTTCCAGTTCAAAGATCATTCTTTTTAGCAAAGAAAATAATTAAAATAAAAATTGAGCTGTTAGTTCACCTTAGTTGCCTTCTCTCTGCCGCCCATTCTTATTGTTCCGTTTCCCCCAATCAGAGATCCTGTCCTTATTTCTATCCTCCTCTTTTCTCCAATGTAGCTTTAAAAAAAATTTTTTTGTTGTTGTTGTTGTCTTTATCTTTCTTTGGCAATCTCAGTTCATTTTGAGTTTTAGCATTCCTGACACTATTCTTACAGTATTTTTTTGGTTGCTCTCTAAGAAGTTATTCAGCAAACTATATAGTATTCCAAATTAAAAATTACTGTTTACTTAAATCCTTACATAGAAATATAATTTTTAGACAAGTGTAAGCTATCTTAATGTGAAATGTGAAAATTCCTGTTTACTTCAAAGATATATTATGGGGTTTTAGTTCTACAATAAGATTTATTGTTTTTATAAGAGGAATCTAAAAATCAAATAAACACTGTTCTTTTCAAATAACAAGTGTAAATAGCAAGAACTCCTAGCACATTTAAAATTGTTTTAATTTATACAAAATTCAGTAATATCTATTTTGTAATTCAATTTGACAAGCATTTATTAAACACCCAAGTGCAAATCATTGTGCTGTGAACGTAAAGAAAACATATTCCTTAAAATCTTACATTATGGTAGGTGGGGGAGGAGGTTGATGGAGGTAACATGCATGAAAATAAGTGATATAATAGTATATGCAACGTAAGTATAAAATAATGGCCATGGGCAGGGAGAGGACTAACAGGTCAATAGCACATCGATTTTGTAATTAATTTCAAAAGGCATTTATTAAGTACCTACTATTTATGTACAAAGCATGGTACTTTGAACATAAAGACCAAAACAAAACAAACCAACCTGAAATCTTAAACAGTCTCGGCTCTCAAAGAAGGAGATAATGTTGGTCGTGTTGGGATGCAACATGTATACAATTAAGTGAATACAACTTATGTAGAATGTAAGTAAAAAATACCAGTAGGGTCAGGAAGACTACCAACACCTACTTTGTAAATGTAATGTAATTATGATTTTGGACGCTTTTATGACCGTGATAATAGTTTAGAAGCCAAAATGTTCAGCCCATACAGCTTTGCCCTTCGCAAACGGAAAACACTGAGCCCTACTTGGAGGGAGCCTGGTGGGACGGAAACAACCATGGACCGAGAGTCTTTAGAGGGGGGGCTTCTACTGACTCTGACACTAAATGCCTACGTTACTTTAGGCTAGTTGCCCGCGGTTCCTCATCTTTAAAATGAGGCTGGATTAGAAAATCTCTGAAGATCCCTTCCACGTCTAACATTCTTATGGTTCTTCTGCAAGTACAAGTTTTTAATAGTAGATGGGTTTTTTTCTGTTTGGGGGCTGAAAAAATCCTGAAGTACCGTGTGTATATACACATACGCGTTCTTTCATTCTGTAAATATTAAATGCCTACGGTCTTCAAGGCGCTGCTAGGTCATCGGACGGTTACGAAGGTAAGTAAAGCACTGCCCTCCGCTTCGTAGCAGTTTCACCAATGCCCCCAAAAGCATTTTTAAAGCGTTGCTCGGCGTGCACGCCCAAACGTCGCTCTCCTCCTTCGGGACGCTGCATTTTCTTTATATGTCGCTGATCCTCCTCTCCTGTGTCTAATCGGTTCAGAAGCGGCCTCGGAGAGCACGACCTTGCGATAGTCATTTTCCTAGGAGCTGCCAATCTCCCTACTGCGTCTCCTAGGGCTGGATGCGGCGTTATTCCGCAGCTGTTGATTAATAAATAATAGCATCCTCCTTTTCCACGCTTCCTGCTCGTACTAATCAGCGTAAGATCCGACCGCCCGTCACCGGCTGCTTTGGCCTGAGACGGCTACGTGCGCGGCCGCGGTCAACCGCCCGGAACTGAAAGAGAACAGGTTGTGCCCACAGAGTGGGCGCAGTGTGCCATTATTTAAAGGAATCCTGAACACGCTGGTTAAAGTACTTTGTGTTTCACAAACATTTGGCTATTTTTTCTCGGGCTGTCAGCAGAGGACGAGACCCCCTTAATGGAAGTACCGAGGGAAGGTACCCTTTTTTTTTTTTTTTTTTTAGTTTTGAGTAATTACATAGAACTTAAATTCTTAAAAAGCGTGCAACAACGGGCACATAATTTAAAATGTTAATTATCGAAAATATTTACAAGGCACGCACCCCCTTAAACCGGACTTCTAATTACCACACCTCCATAGTCTGTTGTTAAACAGGTGCATCCCATCTGGGGCATTAAGGGTCGCTAGGTTGTAAATTATTTCATTCTCCGGTCTTTAGCCATCTTTTTATTAATTTAATTTCAGCTTCCTCTCCTTAGCTCCTAAAAAACAGCAAGGCTGCTTTCTCACGGAATTTATATGTAACACAACGTGCATTTCTCCGGGTCCGAGGTTCGCATGTTCCTTTTTGCCTGCTGTGTTCCCAGGCAACCAGAAGACTGAAGGACTAAGGTTTTCTGGAGGGAAGAATTAAATTTGGTGGTAGAAAAAAATAGGGCGGCGGTGGGGTGCAGGAGCATAGGGGGAGGTAAATAAACGTTCACTACTCCAAGGGCAGTGGATAACCCGGCCTAAAAAGGACGAAGAGCTACAAAGCCTCCGGTAACACATAATCCCCTTTACACCTAAGCCTGAGGGGCCCAAGGCAGCGACGTCGAGAACGCCAGGAAAAAAAAGGATAAGAGATTAAGGCTGCTGGAGTACAGCGGGGTCACCCAGCCCTCGCCGCACGGGCTCTCGTCACCCGCTCCCCTGGTTGGTCCAGAAATGCCGCATTCCCCATCACGTGTCCGCACGCTGGGCCCTGCTCTCCGCGCGGAGCTCCGGGGGCGATACGCGCCCCCACCGTTCAGAGGGCGCGCGCGCACGCGCGGGAAGCCTATTCAAAGGCGCGCGGGCGGCGGCTGAGGGGCCAAACGGTCTCTAGGACTAGGACTACCGTTTCCTCCGCGGGGTCCCCTCGCCCCGTCCCCTTTGCGGGCTCCGCAGGGTCTTGCAGTTACTTGTCAGTCATCTGAGGGCGTGGTTTCAGTCTTTTTTGCCTGATGGCCTCAGCCTTTTTTTTTTTTTTAAATCCTCCCACCTCACCTCGGGCCCAGAGCACCATCTGCAGGACGTCATTGACTTAAATTTAACTCAAGAATGACGATGATTTAAAACTCACGCTCAGACTAACGCCACGCTCCCCGGATCCCCAAAGAGGAGTCTGTGTGTGTCCTCAGGGTGTGCGAGTTACGTCATGAGCCCCCTCCTCCCCGCTGTTGCCCTTTTGGAAATGGAGGCTGATGGCGAAGGAGGCGCGAGTCTTTATTCCAAGTTAAGCTGGTTAATTAAACCGCCAGTGGGGCTGGGGGCCGCGACCTGGCCGCTTTGGGCGCCAGTCTCAGGTAAAGTGGGCCAGGACCAGTGAGTGACCCGAGCCCCTCACGTGCGATTCTCGCCCGTGGGCTACATTTTCAGCGTCACTCGTTTTCCCTCTCTGACTCCCACTTCGAACCTCGAGAAATAGCCTCGCTTTCCGAAGCCTGACAATCCAGTCTGGACTAAAATTAAACGTTAATAAGCAGGCCAATTTTAAATTAGTCCCTGAATCAAAGTTTCACTGAAAACAAAGTCCATAGTGTGAGGGACGAGGCTTACTATGTGAAACAAAGTAATTTAAAGAGAGTTTTCCTCCTGCCTGAGAGCTAGCCGTTTCTATAGAGAATGGATGTCAGTTTGTAAAAACGTCTTGATTTATTGAAGAAATGCTCCTATCAGAATGTGCTGTTTTAGATTTTTAATTCAATTTGTTGACTACATTGAGGATCATGGTTTCTTCATTTTTTTTCCATTTGCATCAGCAGTATTCCTCTATAGATTTAAAGGCGGAGTACTGTTCTGGGCTCCTGTGTCCAGTGCACGTTTTAAAAGAGCGCTTTTGTTTTACAGAATTGCTTTTCAATAGAAATTGGAAATTGCTAAACTAATGCCAACAAGAGGTTCACTTTGGGGCTTTACAATGGGGGGACCCAACATGCTACGAAGAGATTATTGTCCTTTTAATTCTGCTAAAAAAGGGAAGTTCCCAAAATAAACTAAATGTCTACAAGAATAAAAAGTACTTTAACCAATATCTAAGGAAAAGTGAGGATCTTCTGTTACTGCATATAGCAGCTTGCATTAGAAAAAGATTTTCCTTTAACAGGAAAAATATTTCTGGTTTTGGAGGACTGTGACAACCCTTTGTTGCCAAGATGTCTTAAAGGTAGTTTTCAAACAATATTTTATAATAGTTTTGCTCGCCATCTATGTAAAATTGACTAATAAGAGTTTTAATCAGTTTTACTTTGTGTCTCTGAGAACACTGGACCTTTTTGCTGAGGAAACAGGATCATAGTCTGTATCTTTAGTCTAATTACAATACATTGACCCCTGGGGAGGAAAAAACCCCATAACCTATCTTTCTTTTCCTTTGTATGTAAGCTCTGTTTCTATCACTTTCTTTCCCTACAGTATTCTAACCTCACCTAACTCTTACTCGCTATAGGGAGGGCTAGTCAACTAAAAGAGGCTAAATATAGGCTATACCCTATATCGTTTTGCAAAAGGCCTTCAGTGCCATCTTTTCACTGTGTACCCTTTAAAAGTGCATTGAAACAGAAGATTGTTTAATGGTAAAAATACTTAGTGAATCCAGAAAGCAAATGGAAGGATATAAGATATTTTTCCTCTCAAAAATGGAAACTTTATTAGGTAGGCAGGCCTACAATGCAGTAGAAAGCATTGTAATGTTTTTAGTAGAGGACTAGTATCACAACAGTGAAAAAAATTAGGAAAGATATTTGGCTAATAATATGAAAAATTAATTAGAGAAGAAATAAATGCGAAGCAGGAAGAATAGTTGAGTCCTTTTCTGATGTTAATGAAAAACTTGATGAAAGAAAAAATTTCCTAACACTTCAAGCTATCAGTTTTTTTTATCGTAGTAAAAAAAGTAGAAACAAACTAGATGTTCACTATGTGGGGAATGGCTGAACTTTCCATTGTGGTTGAATGTAATAGAATTACTCTGTGAGAAAAGATATGAGTTCAAAGAACTAATGGAATGCCTTACCCGAACCAAAGTAGATTGAAATAAGAATAACCGGGAGAACAATGTATACAATGACTATAATAATAATAAAAAACACTAGGAAGCTGAGCTCAGGTTAATTGCAATATGCAATCTTAGGTCTAGAAAACATGAAAAAATCCTCCTCTTGACAGAGAGGTGGGGACCTGCAGGTGCAGGATGTTGTTGAAGCCATGGTAAACAGTTTTGCCCAACTGCTTTTCTTTGTTATAGGGAGTAGCTCAGTGGGGAGGAGAATAGTGGAAGATAAATATGCTATTAAAAAAATCCAGACTTAAAAAACAACAACAACCCAATCCCAAACAGAATTATCTAAAAGAGGAATGGGCTGAAAAGGATGTATCTCTGGGATGTTTTAGAGGGGATTCTTGTTCAGACATTTGTTTGCCTTTGAGAATCTGACTAATTACAATTATCTATATATGAAGAGATATGAAGGCCTGAAATAGGAAGGTTGCAATGGGAATGATTGGATGTGAACTATCTTTTCAAGTAGAGGACAGGGTTTTAACAAGGACATCATTAAAATAGTTGATAGTGGAATCTAGACGGGGAAGGAGGAAACTAAAGATCTTTCAACATTTTCCAGCATGGCTCAGTGATTGTTGGTACTGGTTTGTTTCGTTTTTTGCCTTTGAAGTTGCAAACTGCCTGGTACATAGTAAGTGCTTGATAAATTCTTGGTGCTTGTTGAATTTGCAGTCGGGGACCTACGTTTGAATCCTACTTTGCTACTTACTGCCTCTATAATCTTGGGCAAGTCATTTAACCTCTTTGGGTCTCAGTTTCCTCATCTGTAAAATGAGGAGTTTGGACTATACGACCTCTAAGAACTCTTATGGTGCTAAATTTATGGTCCTATGATCTTTTCTTACCATGTAATCCAATATCATCATCAGTATTATGCAATTCAACTGAATGAATGAAAGTAAAGTTACTATAACTTACTGTATTGTGTCACAGTGCACAGTGCAGATTTAGGCTAGTTAAAAAAATACCTGAATTGTTTAATCAAAATTGTTAGTATTTTAGACAAACTAATGCTAAAATTGGTCTTTATTTGATATTTTTACAGAAAAGTTGGGGCAGTAAATTAATTTGCCTGGAAAATAAAATCTGGTAAATTTTTTTTTTTTATACTTTGGTCTTACCTGAAGTGTATGTAAATGTTAATCTCCTGTTTCACCAATTTGTTCCACCTATTTGGTGGTTTGGGAAGATTTCTTTATTTTTGGCACTAAGGCCCAAATAAAATGTTTACTACTATCAGTACTACTTGGGCCTAATACAACCTAGGAAGGTTGAATCACTTTTGTCTTCAGGCTTGTGTGTATTGTCAGCATTGTTATAACTAAATTCAAATCACAGAATTTCTTTTACCAGAAATGATGTAAAGGAGAGAAAAAAACAGCTGGGCTTTTAACTCTCATCAAGCAAAGTTTGCAGTTGTTCCAGTTTAAAAAAATCTTTTGACTTTCAAATGGAGGGACTTTTATGTTGACAATTATTTAATCTTTCAATGATTTTCACATTAAATTCATGTTGTTAGTTTTACTATAATTTTTTCAGACAAATTGTTCTGCTTTTGGTGCATGTATATTAATTACTCTAACTTCCTGTGAGTTGTAGGGAGGACTATTGAAGAAGAAAACAGAGCCCTGCATTGTAGAAATGTTCTATGACATTTAAAAGGAAGTTTCACAATATTCTTTCATAGCTTCATCTGAATAAATTTTCAGTTATGGTCTTCAGACATTACCGTGTTTAAATTCCAGATTAATTATTCTGTAATCCAAAAATATTAATGTTGATTTGATTTTGGCAAAATAACAAAAAGTTTCAAAACATAGGATAGAAAATTCTATTTATGTATTCTAAGCCAACACCTGTAATAATACTTTCTGTTTAATACCAACCCATTGCCTCATTAATTAATTTTTTGTGTTTTAAAAGTCGTGTTAACAAAGTTAATTTTGATTCCACAAAGTTAGAATGACAGCAGCCTGTTGACTTATAATGCCAAGGAAATCAGGTACAAATATAAACTGCTAACTAGCTCTTATTCCTGAATAGTTATGAGCCCTTTTAAAAATTAGATCTGCCATTATAATGATTTAAAATATGAGAAAAATATTTATTTGGGAAATAGTTAGCAACATGTATTTAGAATTTTGAATGAAGATGGCAAGTTCCTTCACCTGTGATTTGGGAAGACTCAGGAGTTACATGTTAGAAATGAACAACCTAGATGCTGAGTCAATGATTGTAAAATGAGTGTTTGACTCTTACCTCTTTTTGTGGAGTTCTAAACACCTACTTGTATATCATGGGAGGAAAAAAAATTGGATTTTCACAGGGAATTCCTTCTCAGTTTTGGAATGCACTAAATAACTTCTGAGGTGCTCCCACTGCTGAATTTCTGTGAATTGGTGATACCCATTTCTAGGTAGGTAGAGACTGGATTATATCCTCCTTTATTTTCTCTCCCACAGTATTTTTTAGTTCTAATCCAAACTCCTTAGTTTGTCGATGAAATAATCCCTCAGAGGCACAATTTAATTCAGCAAGCATTAGGTGCCTACTATATATTAGACATGGTGCTGGGGATATAAAAGCAAAAAGAGTATAATTGATGTCCCCATGGAGTTCCTATTTTATCTTCCTTCCATGATTTATGGAAGAATAGTCCAAAGAGTCTGTGCCTACACAGACAGAGGTCTTTTTATGCAGGCCAACTCTTAACACTTTTTTTTTTTAACCTCAGATTAGCCATTCTTCCAGAAGAAGAATCAGTAAACTTGAACTTCTCTAGGTCTGCTCTTGAGGGAGAGGATTCATTCAGTGTTTCAATGCTCTATTTCACTATTTGCTTCTATTTAAAGGTCTTGTCTAAGGGTGAATTGGCCTATGGGACCAGACCTTGAAGCATTACGCAGATATTCCCTATCTGAGTTCAATCCCAGCAACCAAGTGAAAGATTTGGGGGAACTTACCTCTAGCTATGGCAATTCTGATGTTCGTGTTGTGTGATGCTGAAGAATCTTCTAAGTGGTTGCTGAGTTAGAACTGAATGAATGTGAAAAAGGGGCAACCCACCCCTTTTTCTTGTTCTTTCTCTTCTAAGCAAGAAGACCATTGAGGTGTTCAGAGAATCTGGAAAGGAGTTCCCTCTTTGTACATCCACTCAATTCTGGCTCAGTATTAGTTAGAGTACGCTTAATCATCCTGGCCAAAGTAAGTTCACCCCAAGCTTCCATGTGGCCACTTGGGCTGGATCTGGGCCGTATTTCAAGGACTGGTTCTCGTAGGCCACTTACAATTACACATCTAAGGAGTGTCTAAGTTTTGTTCTACTCAATATCTGCAATATACTATTGATACTTTGAACAGGCTATGGCCCAATCAATGCTGACATTCTATTCATGTTCATTGTCTGTGCCCATAGAGGTGTGAGTTTCTTACATCTACATAGTATAAAGTTATATAGGAAGGAGCAATCCTAACTTCATACTTTTTAAAGGATATGTATACTATATATAAGATATGCAAATTTAAACTTAAAAAGTATCTGAAACTAAATTAGGGAATGAGTTTTATAGGCATATGCTATTTCATATTAGAACACTATATATCAGTTGCTGTCATTTTATAAAAATACCCTCTTTTTCTTAAGGGCAATTTATGATTGAAAGGCAACCTATGACTTAAATATGAAATGACAAAATGAAAATGCTTTCAAAGTTCTGATTTAGCCTCATTTTAATGAATCATTAAATACTCTGCCTAATGGTTCATGTTAAGTCTTGACAATCAATGGTCAGATGACTACTTCCTTTTATTCATTTTCTAGCCTTAAAATAAAATTTACATTGATTAAAAAAATGCTTAGCATCCTGTGATCATTAAGTGATTCCTAGGTTTTTTTTGGGGGGGGCAGATTTGAAATGTTCATTAATTATGGCTCTAGAAACAATGACAAAATAGATATGATGTCAAAGATTTTGAGAAGCTTAGAACAGTGAAAGGTTTGCCTTCAAGGTTAAAAAAAAACACTGAGAAAATCAATCAATAAGCATTTATCCCAGTCACTGGGATACAACAATAAAAATAATATATAGCTTTCCCTTCAAGGAGCTTAGAAGCTATTGCAAAAAAATGTATTTGAATGAGCATATATGAAAAAAATAAATACCAAGTTAAAAATGGAGGGGACACCAGCAGGTGGGAGGACCGAGAAAGGCTTCGTGATTCTTGAGCAAAATTTTCAAGGTATAATGAGGACGTTCCAATCCCATGGAGCATACTCAGGATTGACTGTCATGGTTCTGGCCAACCAAGTGTGTTCACTCAGCACTTGGATTTGGGAGATGATGAATTCCCCAACTATTTCTGGACATGTGGGTGGCTTAGTGCTGAATGGTGGGTGCTTTGAAATAATGAAGTGACCTCATCGTTGGCTGCTGAGCTGGAGGAACCAATGACTTTGTGGACCTTTGAAAAGAAGAGACAGCTTCCTGCTTGGTTTCTTGCTTTGACTTTCTTTCTCCTGGTGTAAATAGTACTCTCTCTCTAGACTCCTTGGTGAAGGAAGTGGAATGTTGGGCTGAACTCTTTCTCCTATCCTGCTATTGCTCCCTAATGCAGTACCTGGCTCCCTGACTTCCTTTTCTGGCTTATTTTCTTTCCTGAGAAAGTGATCAAACATCATTCTCCAGGTAGATACATCCAGGCTTCGGAGTCAACAATATAAGTTTGAGAGGGTCGGAGGCCCTAGGTCCAAAGATTCCAGATGTCCAGCAGCAAAAGAAGCAGAGAAGTCAACCACTAACAAGAGGAGGAGCCCAAGCCCTTGGCCTGACTTTGATGGAGACAATGCAGAGACAAGGTGAAATGTAAAATGCCCAATTAGCGGTCCTAAAAACTCCTTTTTTTTTAAAGAGAAAAAAGTTTATTACTTCTACTCAGTAGTTCTTGATGTTAAATCACATGTAACTCAAGAAATACTTTGGATCTTCTTAATTTCAGTGACTATGGTAATCTCATTGCCTGGTGTTGTCACAACGTCAGTCATGAGTTGCTTGTAATAAAATTTTGGATAACCATTGACCTTGGGAAGAAAAGCTGTTTGTCCTGCTCAAAATGCAATGGTGTTGAAATCACTCGCATCTGGCTGATTTTCCCAGCATAACTGGATTCACTGAAAATGTTGTGAGTCTCAAAATAAGCTTGATGCAAAGTACTGAATGCTTTGGTGGTCAAGAAGGTGGGAAGGGATGTCTGTGGAAGGTTTTTTGACAGGAAGACTAAAGACATAGATGACCCTGTTAATGTGACACATATGTAGTATAAACCTGCGACAGCACTACTTCACTCCTGCAATTTTAATTGGCAGTAAGAAGGCATTCAGTCAATGTAGGCTTGTGATCTGCATCAGCTTCTCCTGGTCCTCTCCTGTCTCAGAAGCTTTGACTGTAACAGTGTGTGGCTTTTTAACACTTGTAGAATAATCAATTACTATTTTCAAAATGTTGTTTGTTTCAGGAAAATCTTGACTCTTCAGCACATATTACTCTTATTGTTAGGCCAGGACCTAGGAACAGATGCCTAGAGACCATCTCTTCGGAGAGACTGAGTTCCCTGCCTAAAATACTAGGAGGAGGAATAAACTGTTTCATGTTTTGATAAAGTTTAAGTATTACTTGCCAGCAGTTTGGAATACTATACTCTCTGCTTTCTCTCTAAGAGGTTGCTCTGCTCTGGACCTTTGCAGGCAATCTGGACTTGGTTAGATGCTGAGATGACTTTTACTGAGAGAGGGATGAGGCCTAGGGTCACTTTTCTCACTCTAGTTCAGTAAGCCCTCACCGCAGGAACAAATTATTTAAAGTAGGTGTTGGCTCACATCTAGGTTACCCCAACATGGGGGAAGTAAAAAAGCTCTCAGTGTACTATATGAATCAGGCGTGGGACAGGCATTTATTTCCTATACACAGAAGAAATGCTAAAGGATACAAAAGTCTTGCAGCATGAATTGATGGAAAGATTTTAAAGAGGATCCAATAACAACTTATAACTATTATTACAATTTTCTGGAAGGTTGACATCTCTGCTTTCTGGAAGCATTCTCCCCAGCCTCTTTCTTGTGGGCCAGTCAGAGGCAGAGCATGTTGTTTCTGCTCTGAGGATAGGATTCCATTGGCTAGGCCTCTCTTACAAGTAGAAATAATAAATGAATAAAAACATTTATAGAGTACTATAGACCTGGTACTCTGAGTGCTAAGTCCAGGGATACAAAAGCAAGAGACAGTCTTTACCCTCAGGAAGCTTACATTCTAGTGGGGGAGATGACATAGACAAAGGAATGGTGGCCAGGGAAGTGTGCTTTGGTCTAAAAGCAGTGATATTAATGATTTCATTAAAATTTGCAGAGCAAGAAGTGGAAAGCAAGGGTGGTGGAGGTAGGGAACGGTATGGGCATGTGTGGCAGAGCAGATGGCAAGAAAAGGGTACTAAACAGGGCCCCATGTGAATCTAAAGTAGATGGTACTAAACATGGCCCCATGTGAATTTGTAGTCACTTACCAATCAGGATAGCTCAGCCCCAATGTTGGACTTCTAAAAGTGAATTGATTTAAGTTCTCTAAGGCAGAGTTGTTAGAGGTCCAAGGAGCCTCAATCAGCTCCTCAAAACTCCCTAGTACTGCTGGAGCCAATTAAAATGTCAATTGGAAAGGTTTAACAAGATAAAAATACAACATAGAAAATGTGAATTTGTAGATTTCTAGGTCAATATGTAGTCCAATGTGTAGTTTGTGATCACTGCCCTAAGGAATAGCCTCTGGAGGGCTGAGTGCCTACATGGTTTAATGGGGTGTGCTCTAGGTGGGAAGTCAAGATATTGAGGTGCTAGGACTGGCTCTTCCCCTAACTGGTAAGGAAGTTCAATTTTGTTGTTCAGTTGTGTCAGACTCATTTTCTTGGCAAAGATACTGGAGTGGTTTGCTATTTCCTTCTCCAGTTCATTTTACAGATGAGAAAACTGAGGCAAAAAGGGTTAAGTGACTTGTCCAGGGTGACACAGCTTACAAATGTCTAAGGACAGATTTGAACTCAGGAAGATGAGACTTCCTGACTCTAGACCTGGCACTCTATTCACTGCACCATCTAGCTGCCCAACAATACAACAACAAAATAAATGTTGCTAAATGAAGGCAAACTGAGTTTTATCAAACTTTAAAAAAAAATTGTACCTACAGCTGACAAAAAGACCACATTAAAATGCCTTTGTGAACATTTGCTGTTTTCTTCTGAGGTAGGATTCTATCTTCTGAATCAAATTACAGTTCATTTAATAAGAGGTGTTAAAGTGCTGCTAGACTTGGGTTAGTTATATCCCTTGAGATTTGATAGGTAGCTATTTAGAATTCACTGCATATTTGTAGTACATGTGTCATGACCACTAAATTTATCTCCTAGTACAAGGGGGCGGGGGTGTTCCCTGTTGCGTATATTTGAATATGAACTTCCCATAGTCTGTCAGAGTATTTTATTTAAAAAAAACACTTTCTTCCAACTTAGTATATTTTAGATAAACATTCTCTATTCTACTCTGGAAAAATAGAGTATTATATAACAAGAGAGAAATGAGACAAAATCATTATTAAAATATTGGCTAAGCAATGTATAAACTCTAAAAGCATGTTGCTTCACTTAAGGCAATTTTGGTGCCATAAACCTGCTTTTTGATTTCTATGGTAATTTGTGTTTTATTAGTTTTGTATGATTTTAAATAATTGCACATTCACAATATGCACAATTTGAAATTTGTGCATAACATAAACAAAAAAATTCTTTGAAAAGCCACTGGGTGGCATGTGCTTCCCCTCTTTCTGATCATGGCGATACTTTTAAAAATCTGGTTAAAAAAGCTTCTTTTGCATCTATTTTCAAACAATATTTTTCTAGGTTACAGTCTTAAAAGAGAAATTTTAAGTTGTTAAAATGTCTTTTTTTTTTTAATTAAAGCACAAAATTTTCTGCAGAATATGCTCTATTTTATAACACTATTAGAAGAGCTTCCAACTGTGCTAAAGTCTTTCATTAGAGGTGATGGAATATTAATGCTTTGTACATTTTTGGGGGGAATCATAATGTGGGAACCTCCATATGTGTAAACTTCCTTCACTGTTGGAGATCAGTACCTCCTCTAACAGCCTTACAAATGCCTGGGGTTGCCAGAAGTTAAATGATTTGCCCAAGGTTATACAGTTTGTTTATATCAGGGATAAGAATTAAATCCAGGTTGACTTCAAAACCATCTTCTGTCCATTTAGCGAGCACTGTTTCTCACCTTGCACAAAAATACTCAATAAACATTTGTTTTTTAAAAAATTTACATTTTCCCCAGTTACATGTGAAAACAATTTTTAACATTCGTTTTTAAAACTTTGAGTTCTATATTCTCTCCTTTTCTCCCTCCTTACCCCATTCCCCCATTGAGAAGGCAAGCAATTTGATATAGGTTAATACATGTGTAGTTATGCATATCCATAATAGTCATGTTGTGAAAGAAAACATAGACCAAAAAATACCTCAAGAAAAATAAAGTTAAAAAAAGTCTGCTTCAATCTGCATTCAGAAGCCATCAGTTTTTTCTCTGGGGATGGATAACATTTTTCATCAAAAGTCCTTCAGAGTTGTCTTGGATTGTTGTATTGCTGAGAACAGATAAGTCATTCACAGCTGATCATCTTACAATATTGCTGTTACTTTGTACACAGTACATTTCACTTTGCATCAGCCCATGCAAGTCTCTCCAGGTTTTTCTGAGAGCATCCTGCTCATCATTTCTTATAGTACAATAATAGGATTCCATCATCACATACCACAACTTCTTCAGCCTTTCCTCAATTGAAGGGCATCCCCTCAATTTCTAATTCTTTGCCCCCCAAAATGAGCTGCTATAAATATTTTTGTAAAAAAAAATCTCTTCAGGGACATAGACCTTGCTAAGTCAAAGGGTATGCATGGTTTTATAGCATTTTGGGTATAGTTCCAAATTGCTCTACAGAATGGTTGAATCAATTCATAACTTATTAATGCCTCATTTTTTCCACATCCCCTCCAACATTTGTCTTTTACCTTTTCTGTCCTATAAGTCAGTCTAATAGGTATGAGGGAGTGCCTCTGAATTGTTTTAATTTGCATTTCTCCAATCGATAGTGGGTTAGAGCATTTTTTTTTCATGTGGCTATAGATAGCTTTGGTTACTTCATCTGAAAACTGATCATATCCTTTGATCATTTATCAATTGGGGAATGGCTCTTATTTTTTATAAATTTGGCTCAGTTCTCTATATGTTTGAGAAATGAGGCCTTTATCAGAGAAACTTGCTTCAAAATTTTTTTCACAGTTCCTATCGCTAACTGTATTTCCCTCCATCCAAACCCCAGCCCCCTGTGTAGTCTATTCTCTCTCTCCTTTCACCCTCTCCCTCCTCAGAAGTGTTTTGCTTGTAACTACCCTCCGTCCCAGTCTGCCCTCCCTTCTGTCACCACCTCCCCCTTCTCTTATCTACTTCCCCTCTAACTTTCCTATAGGGCAAGATGGATTTCTATACCCAATTGAGGGTGTAGGTTGTTTCTTTTTTGAGCCAAGTCTGATGAGAGTGAGGTTCATTCACTCCCCCTCACCTCCCCCCTCTTTCCCTCCACTGTACAAGATTTTTCTTGCCTCTTTTATGTGAGATAATTTACCGCATTCTACCTCTCACTTTCTCTTGTTCCTGGTACATTCCTCTCTCACCCCTTAATTTTATTTTTTTAGATATCATCCCTTCATATTCAACTCACACCTGTACCCTCTATCTATATATACTCCTTCTAACTACCCTAATAATGAAAAAGGTCTTATTGATGAGGGCACAGTCTCTGGGAACCCCTTGAACCCTTGAACTCTCCTTGAATCTTGCCACTTGACCTGGCCTTGGCCTGAGGCTATAACCATTAAGCCCAAATGCCTACCTTGCCCAGTCCTCTATTGTCCAGCTGTTTCCCACCCTTAATCCTGTTTCCCATCCTTAATCCTGATCAAAATATCTATACCCTAGCTCTGTTACCCTAGCCCTTTATTGTCTGTCATGTCCATCACCCCAGACCACCCCTCAATC
Source organism: Trichosurus vulpecula (assembly GCF_011100635.1). NCBI lineage: Eukaryota > Metazoa > Chordata > Mammalia > Diprotodontia > Phalangeridae > Trichosurus > Trichosurus vulpecula. The sequence goes on from NC_050579.1 coordinate 46,158,779, forward strand.
CCTCCCACAACCTTTGTGTATATAATCTCCATCTTGCCTCCATGAGGTTGGTCAGAACCAATCTAGCTCAGATGGGTCTGGCCCTTTTTCCTTACAGGCGTCGCAAGGGGTGGGATCTCTCGGGGCAGGCTTATTTGGCTAACTCTTAATAAACTTTATCCTTTCCCTTGGCTGAGAAAGCTTGAGTCGAATTCTTTCGGCAGGACCTGGCGTGTCGGTACTTTGGGGTGTCGAGCACCTCTCACCTGAACCGGGAAGCACTGCTGATCTCAAGTTCTTCTCCAGCCAAGACTGAAGGTATGTGAGCCCCCCCCTCTCCCAATCCCCCTCCTCGCTCTCCAAACATTTTGGATGTGCTTCTCGGGCCTGACCTCAGCAGGTCCCAGTGGGTTGGACAGCTTGGTCCAGTGGTCTCAGTGAGTCGGACAGTCACACTGTCCTGGTCAACCTGACGCTCTCTGGTGGTTCTCGGTGGGTCGGACAGCTTGGTCCAGTGGTCTCAGTGAGTCGGACAGTCACACTGTCCTGGTCAACCTGACGCTCCCTGGTGGTCTAGTGGTTAGGATTCGGCGCTCTCACCGCCGCGGCCCGGGTTCGATTCCCGGTCAGGGAACCATAAATGATGAGGGTTTGGGGTGAGAGGTGCTCGACACCCCAAAGTACCGACACGCCGGGTCCTGCCGAAAGAATTCGACTCAAGCTTTCTCAGCCAAGGGAAAGGATAAAGTTTATTAAGAGTTAGCCAAATAAGCCTGCCCCGAGAGATCCCACCCCTTGCGACGCCTGTAAGGAAAAAGGGCCAGACCCATCTGAGCTAGATTGGTTCTGACCAACCTCATGGAGGCAAGATGGAGATTATATACACAAAGGTTGTGGGAGGGATTGAGGGGTGGTCTGGGGTGATGGACATGACAGACAATAAAGGGCTAGGGTAACAGAGCTAGGGTATAGATATTTTGATCAGGATTAAGGATGGGAAACAGGATTAAGGGTGGGAAACAGCTGGACAATAGAGGACTGGGCAAGGTAGGCATTTGGGCTTAATGGTTATAGCCTCAGGCCAAGGCCAGGTCAAGTGGCAAGATTCAAGGAGAGTTCAAGGGTTCAAGGGGTTCCCAGAGACTGTGCCCTCATCATTATGAGTTACAAATATAATCTTCCTGTGTAGGAATGCAAACAGTTTAACCTTATTAAGTCCCTTATGATTTCCTTTTCCTGTTTGCCTTTTTATGCTTCTCTTGAGTCTTGTATTTGAAAGTCAGATTTCCTATTCATCTCTGGTCTTTTCATCAAGAATGCTTGAAAGCCCTCTATCTCATGAGATATCCATCCCAGCCTCCTTGCCCCCCAAGAATTGTACTCAGCTTGGCTGGGTGGGTGATCCTTACTCCTTTGTCCTCAGTAAACATTTGTTGAATTGAATTGAACTCAATTAGTGAAATAAAAAGAAAAATAATAGCTATTCTAGGAGAAACATCTAAATACACATAGAGATAATTAGTTATTAAGTTATTGTAGACATACCTACTAAACTGAAAAATATCAAATAGAGTTTGTTGTGCAACACTGAGCTAGATTTTGTCTGTTTTCCACCATAAGGTAGAATGATTGTTTGCCAACTGTAGAAATAGCACAACAGTTTTTTATTCTAAACAAAAGCAAAATTTTAAGTTATAAAGTTTACCTTCTAGTCCAGTTTCTTCATTTTATAGATGAGGAAACTGAGGCCCAGAGAGGTTGTCCAAGGTGGCAAGGTCTTTGGAAGAGATGAGGTTCAAATTCAGGTCCTCTGACTTTCAAATTCAAAACTCTTACTACACTATTTACTGTAGTGTCTCATATAATTTGATGAGGGATTACCAAATTGGAGAAACAAATTTAGTCGATGGTAGCCTAGACTCTCTGTTTTCTATATCCAGTTTATCATTATTTGAAGTTTAAAAAAATTTTATAAAATCAATGAATAGTAATGACTGGAGTATATCAAAATTGACTCTCTTAAGTAAGTCAGTTCCAGAAAACGAAGTTACTTTTGACTTTTTTCTACAGCACTAGATTTTAAAAATATTTGCAATTAAAGGTGTTTTGCTCTCTATACTACATTACACACTAAAAGGCAGTGTGATCAGTATCTTCTTGTCTTACACATGACTTTCTTTCAAAGTGCAAAGAATTCTGCTTGAAAGGTGAGTTTTGCTGCTAGTATTCTTCAAAAGGATTTGAACATCTTCAGAGAAATAAAGCAGGCCAGAGGTGCAGAGGCAGAACCAAAAAATGTCACTGATAAAGAATGCCCCCTAGGGGAAGTCTGGCAATGATGAATTTCTCTTATTAACATTTCATTCATGTGGAAAGAACTTAGAATCCATCTACTTCTTCCCACAAAAGAACACCCTCCCTTCCCCATAGGCTTTACTTTTTGTATAATTTCTAGGACTAACATGAAATTTTTGGACGACAGTCAAATCACTTAATTTTAACAGGGTGCCTTTGACATTGACTTTCTTTAGTCTGAAATAACCCGTTAAGAAGGAAATGTTTCAGAATTCTTAACAAAAAGGTTTTTGACCTCAGCGTAAGCACTAGAGGGCAGTACTTGCACAAAAGTCACACATGGTATTTCACTTCGAGGTCTTGGAGGAAAGAAGGAAGATTTAAGAATGTTCTACCTGAAGACAGTTGACTGTAGGGTTGATCTGATAAAAATGGTCAGGTGATTCTTTAGGAATGCTAATCCAAAAGAAAGCTTCAAAAATCACTGCTTCCTGAAAGCAGTGAAAAAGAGCAGAGCAAGGAACATCTGCTTTTGTCTGTAATTATACCTGGGAGCTTTTGCCAGAGAGTAAAAAAAATCCACACTTGACTTTTCACACATTAAAACACTAACGTCATTGCCACTTACAATTCTATTTGCTCTCTCTAGGCAGGTGATAGAAAGGTTGCTATTCCCAGGGACCTGTATTTTTGCAACATTTCAGAGAGGTGCACAGGAAAATAGAGCTTAAAGCAGGCAGACAAAGCATCACATTTGAGTCAATTAAAACCCCTAATCTGATGCAGCCCTTTGGTTTTCCTGATTAACTCTGGTAACATTTATTTGGCTACACTCGATAAACTGTACCTGGTTGCATTAAAATCTTTTGGCATACTCTGAGCCCCAATGAAACAAGATTAGAGATTTATCTTCCTTCTGCCAATAGCTGAGATCCAACACTAAAAATAGGTTTTTTTGTATTTCAAATCAGGAATTTAAATAAATCTAAATTGCCAACTAATAAAAACAAAACAAGGAAAACTAATTTGGTGGGCCCACATATTGAATTTTTAATTGCATTATAAACTGAATAAAAGAAAAGATAAAACCAATAACTGCTGTACCAATTTATTCTAGATCAATGTTTACATATGTTTTAAATTGTCAAAGAGAGGCAAAATCAGAATATTAGAAATAATTTCTTGTTAAAACTGCTGCTCAAGGCCCTCTTGTTTTTGTATACCATGGGTCTCTGCTAGGCATCTGATAAACTGCTTACTAAAATTTTTTTGTGTTTGTAAGTATGATTAACGGTAGTTAATGAATTCTTGGACAACTTTTATGTTCATAGCTACTTTCCTAGTTGCTCAGGATGAGTATCATTTAGTGCAGTAGTGCAAAAAACTTTTTTTTTTCAAATTTATTCTTTTTGACATTCATTTTTTAAAAAAAATTTTGAGTTCTGAATTATCTACCTCCCTCTAATGCCTCCCCCACCCTTTACGAAGACAAGAAATGTAATATCAATTATACATGTGAAATCATGCAAAATATATTTCCATGTTAGCCATGTTGCAAAAAGAAAATAAATTGAAAAATTATTCCTCAATCTACATTTGGACTCTATCACTTCTTTCTCTCAATCACATTTTAAACATTAAATCCTTTGAAATTGTCTTGGATCGTTGTATCACTGAATAGTTGTCATTCACAATTGATCATTGTACAATATTATTCTTACTGTGTACAAAAGTCCCCTGACTCTGCTTACCTCACGTTTCATCAGTTCACATAAATCTTCCCAGGTGTTTCTGAAACCATCCTACTTACTTCTTATAATGCAATAGTACTCTAGCACAATCATATGCCACAACTTGTTAAGCCATTTCCCAATTGATGAGCATATCTCAATTTCCAGTTCTTTGTCACCACAAAAAAAGCTGCTATAAATATTTTTGTACATATAGGCCCTTTTCCTTTTTCTTTGATCTCTTTGGGATACTGACCTAGTATTGGGATTGTTGGGTCAAGGGGTGTGCATCATTTTATTGCCCTTTGGACATAATTCCAAATTGTTCTCTAGAATGGTTGGATCGGTTCACAACTCTATCAACAATGCATTAGTATCCCAATTTTTCCACATCCCCTCTAGCATTTGTCATTTTCCTTTTCTATCATATTTGCTAATCTGATAGGTGTAAGGTGGTACCTCAGAGTTGTTTTAATTTACATCTTTCTAACCAATAATGGTTTAGAGCATTTTTTTTCATATGACTATAGATAACTGATTTTTTTCTTCTAAAAGCTACCTACCTGTTCATATCCTTTGACCATTCATCAACTGAGGAATAAGTTACAAAATACATCATTTCAACAAGTTTTTGTTAAAAGCCTACTATGTATAAAGCACAAGAGTCAGCATGATGTTGTTAATGATAGAAGGGAAGCCTTGGAAGATCTAGATTCAAATCCTTTCTCTGACACATATTAGTTGTTTTATTCTGGACAAAGAAGTTATTCTCTTGGTACCCTCAGACAGTGGTGTCTAACTCAAATAGAAATGAGGTCACTAAACTTTATGTAAGGATCCTTGCAGGTTACATATTGACATTATATTCTATTGTATTTTTTATTTATTTTGTTAGATATTTCTCCAGTTACATTTTAACCTGGCAGTGTTGCCTGATGGCTGTGTTTGACACCTCTGCTCTAGGCATCTCTCTAAGACTGTTAAATTTCTGATCCAGATGGGTAGAGGGAGTTTCCTATACAGTTGAAATCACAAGTCTGGACCAAAAGGAAGAATAATATGTATTGGGAATAGAATGATAGAATAAAATGTAGTTTCTGCTCTCAAGGAGAATGTTCTGTAATGGAGGATATGCACACCTAGCTCATAGTATAGTGCATGCTTGGAACATAATAAGCACTTAATAAATGTTCTTCAATCCAATAGCCTCTTATTTGTTCTCTGTCCAATAGTCTCTTATTTGTTCTCCCCACCTCTGATCTTTCCCACTACAATCCATCCTCCACATAGCTGTCAAAGTGATTTTCCTAAAGAGCAAGTCTGACCATATCATTCTTGCTCAATAAACTCCATTGATTCCCAGTTCTCTAAGATAGAAGACAAACTCCTCTGTTTGGCATTTAAAGCCCTTCACAGTCTGTTTCCAACCTTTCCAGCCTCATTATGTGTGACTGCCCTTTACATACTTTGGAATCCAGCCTAATAGTCCTGTTTGCTGTTCCTCACATGACAGTTTATCTCTTGTCTCTGAGCCTTTGCCCAGGCTTGTCTCTCATGCCTGTGATGTGCTCTCTCTTCATTTCTGCCTATAAGAATCCTTAGCTTCCTTCAGAACTCAGCTAAAGTTCCACCTTCAACAACCCCTCTCCTTCTACTACTAGTGCCTTCTGTGTGAAGTTCTTTGTATTTCCACTTAGTAATGGCCAGAATGATATCATATCTAACTTTTTGGAAATTCTATTCAGATTCTTTTCTTCTTTCGTGTGTGTTTGCTATGTTTAGGCCTGAAAAGGATGTACTGAGGCTTCAAACATAGCTGTCAAAATATTTTGGAGTTACTCTTTCCCAAAGCTAAGGGCCAGCAAGCAGGCTATGCTCTGAGCTTGACATAACAATAATCCTTTGCACTCTGGATGATATCACCCTCTGGCAAAGTGTATTACTAGGACCAGAACCGGGTGTTGACTGAGGGATTTAACTCCCTCTATTTCCCAGGGCCATCCATCACATGTTTACAATCCTTGTTCCTTGTAACTGCCAGGTATTGCACTCCTGTTCCTGTCACAGAAACCTCACAGATTAATCACAACTTGAGACAATGACTGTTCCCCCGGAACCCAAGAACGCCTGGGTTGTCCCAAGAAATGCGAACCATGAGAACTGTCTCAAGACCTAAGAATGATTGTGTTGTGGCCCAAACCCTTTCATGTATATAAGTGGCCCTAGCCTCAGCAGCATTCAGCCCTCCTTCTTGGGGAGGGGGATGGCTTCTATTTGCAAACACTGTTTTCCTCACTCTGAAATTAAACTTCTGTTTGTGTTCTGACTCTCCTGTCTCTAGCCTGCTTTGTATGGCTCCAGCCACCCACAAGTTAGAGGCCAGTTTTGGTCCAGTTGACATAGCTTTACTGTCTACTTCTGTAACACTTTTAACTTTTCCTTTAGGTATTTAGTGTGCTGTGTTATTTGGTGCACATAAGTATTGATATTAATTCATTTGTTGTCCGTTGTATTTTTCAGTATAATGTAGTTTCCCTGTTTATCTCTTCTAATCAAGTCTATTTTTGCTTTTGCCTTGTCTGAGATCATGTTCTTCCTTTGCTCTTTTGAGTTCATCCAAAGCATAATATGTTTTGCTCCTTATTTGGACTTTGTATGAATTTTTTATATTTCAAGTGTGGTTCTTGTAAACACCATATTGTTGGATTCTGCTTGCTAACCTATTCTGCTCTTCTCTTCTATTTTATAAGTTTTTCACATCATGTTCTTTATCTCTTGTACTTGTTCCTTTCTTTGCCACCTCCTTTTTTTTTTTAAACACAGAATAGGGAACTGTGAGAGGAATATGCTTGGCACCTGTGCTCTTGCCCTATTCAGTCTATATCCACTCCCTTGCTCTTCTCATCACCCCTCACTTAGACCCCAATCACAATTACCGTTTCTTTCCTTTTGAAACTCTTCATAATCCATAGTCCAAGATCTTAGTTTGTTTTGCCTACTTGACTCTACCCTCACATTTTCCTCTTACCTTCATCCGTTCGCTCCTGTTTTCCTAGTGAGTTGTATGTTTTTCTACAGCACACTCTTTTGTGTATGTATGTGTTCTTTATACAGTTCAGATGAAAGCGGCATTTAAGTGATGCCTGCTCCCCTAACTCCTTCCTCCTTGTTTGCATAATCTTCTACTTGTTGTTTTGTCCTTTGTTTCAAAGAGGATCAATGACATCATGGGGTGAGGTATCAATTTAAGTGTGAATTCGATTTAAGTGAGGCAGAGTTGCACAAAGTTGTCAGCCTTACTCTTTCTTCCAGAGTCATTGAAGTCCAGTGGCAAAACAAAGTCAGGATGACTGGAGATGGGGCTGGATGCAGTGGATGATCTTGGCATCTTTAATGTCTGACCAAGCTTTAAATGCTTTACAATGCTTCCTTCGGTTGCCTTTATGGCTATTGGAACAAATTGTTCTTATCTGCCCATTCCTCCAGAGGAAGTCTTCATGTGCTTAGGGTAGCCCTCCCCCTAACTCATGGATAGGTTTAAGGCCTGTTGATTACCCTCAGCCTGGTTTAGCCTATCTGCTGAGATGGTTACCAGGGTGTAGCCACTGTGCATCCTATAGCTTCTTGGAACCACAGGTGAGAGTTGGGTGACAGGTGGATACCAAAGGTGGATGAGCAGCCCTAAAAAGGGCTCTGTAAGCCCTAGGTCTAGCACTTCCTAAATTTCCCATATATCCCCATACATCTGATCAAGTGATAGTCATTGCCATTGTATCCTCTGTGACCTCCAAAGGAGAAAAGTGTATGTAAAAAGTGGAATGGACTACCTCAGGAAGTAGAGGGTTTCCTATACCTGGAGGTTACCTAGTAGAGGCTGGACTTACCACTTTTTAGGGCTATGGAAATGGATATTCCTAATAGATCTGGGAAGTTTTCATTTATGATATAGGGTTTTTTTTTTTGGTCATGGCTTTCAAGTCATCCAACAATTCCAAAGTTGTCTCTCCTATATTTGTTTTTGAAATGAGATGATTTATATTTTCTTTTATTTTTTTCAGCCTTTTGACATTGTTTTAGTATTTCTTGTTATCTTATGGAATGATTAACTTCTATTTAATCTATCCTGACTTTCACAGGGTAAGGTTTTTGTATCTCTTGTACTAAGCTGTTAATTTTTCCAGTCTTTGTACCAGAGCTCTCATTTCTTATCCAATTCTTTCATCTAGAGCTTTCATTGCCTTCTCACGCTGGAAGTTCCCTCAGTGCTTGTGGCATTTTCACAGTGAAATGTCCCTCTATTCCTGTGGCTCTCTTCTCTTATTGGTGAGTTCCTTCTATGAATTTAGATGCTATGACATTTGAAGCATGTGTGTTTAATATTGACATTGGTCACGCCTATGGTTCTTTTCAGCATAATGTAATTTCCTTGTTTATCTCTATATTATGAAATGTTTTTGCTTTGTTAGATAGAATGCTTGCAACTTCTGTTTTTTTGGATTCATCTAATACATAGTAAATTTTGTTTCACTCTCTCATTCTGATTCTGTAGATGTCTTTGCTTTTCAGTTGTATCTTATAAGAAATAGATTAACCAACCAATTAACCAATATCTTAACCAACCCATCATTCTTTTTCATTTTATGAGATTGCTTAATCCATTCACATTTAAAGTTATGGGATTTGTATTAAAATTATAGGTTTATATTTTCCTTTATTTGAATTTCTAGTCTTACTATTAACCCCGCCCCCACCCCCCCAGTTAGTGTTTCCTCTTCCTTTTTTCAAAGACAATACTTTGTCCTTACAGTTATTTTTGCTTACTTTACCTTAAGGCAACTCTATTTCCACAGATTCTCTTCCTCTTAGCCTTAAACCCTCCTCCTTTCCCCTAGTTTTGGAGTTTTATTTAACTTATTGATTCATTTTTCTTTCTTCCTTTTATGTAGTTATCTAATTATCCCCTTCTTCCCCCCTTTTTTTCTCTGCATTAAGTAGTTAATTAAAATCTCCTTCTCCTCCCCTTCAAATTCTTTTATTTGTTAGTTTTTATTTTTTGCATTTTTCTTTACTTTGTTCTTTTCACTAATTCTCCCCCCTTTCTGGATATTTTAAACTTTTATTCAGTGATTCATGGTCTTTATACTTATTTCTTCTCTAGTGTTTTTGCGTTGCTTTTTGTGTTGGAATTAAAGCTTCTAAAATTCTAATTTTGAATCCCCTCTTCTAAGCACTTTTTAGGATTGCCTTGTAGATCTTGTTCTCTATTCCCTTTTTTCTGTTGTGCTTTACTTTTCCAAGTATCAATTCCTACAGGAGAGTAGTATCAATTCTTGTAATGAGCATAGAATTATTGTCCTATGGTAGAAATTTTTCTGTTTTCATTTCTACCCTGTGTTCTCAACCGTGATCATTTTCCTTCCCATTTGCCTTGGAATCTCCTACTGGGTCCATGCCCTCCCATCCTCCTGAAGTCTGTTGGCTCCTGGAGCTCTAATATCCCTTTTTATGAGGTAGGATGTTGTTCACGGAGGGACAACACTTTCTAAGAGGAAATAATCTCTCTTAGCACCAAATCCCTGCACGTTACATGCGTTGTAAGGCCCTCATCTCCCATTACAAAATATATGTCTAGCACAATGGGAGTTTTTGAGTGAGACCCTTCTCTAGCCACTGACTTGGCACATATCTCTTTCTTTTCCTCTTTCAGTCCCTCCTTTGATTACTTTACTCATTCTCTTATTGCTGAGAAACTATAGGAATTATTTTCCTTTCGTCGTTTACCATTGATTTGATTAGGGCACATCACTCATTCCCTTCTATCTTCTACATCTGCTCTTCCCTTTTGTGTGACCTCCCATTCTGTTGTTTAGTCTCATAAAATACATCGATTTACCCATGAAGAAGGAGGGTTTGAGATTGAGTTAGTTTGAGATTTCTGGTATCTTAGCCCTGTTCCTCTACTGTCACTTCTGTTTCTTTAAGTTCCACCTTCATTATTTTTCCTTGGTGTATTTTTAAAAAGAAATGTGTAGGGGCAGCTAGGTGGCACAGTGAGTAGAGCACCGGCCCTGGAGTCAGGAGGACCTGAGTTCAAATCTGGCCTCAGACACTTGACACATTCATTAGCTGTGTGACCTTGTGCAAGTCACTTAATCCCAATTGCACTGCCTTCCCCCTTCCAAAAAAAAAACCAAAAAAAATGTTTAAGTGGCTCCTCTGTTATTTCTTTAAAAAAAACTCGATAGGTACCTTTGTCTTTCTTGTTTTTATTTTTTCCTTTGAAAACTCTCCAGAGATCTGGTAATTAATTTCCTTATTTGTGCTTCCCTTGGTAATTTTATTTATTTACCTTTCTTGTGTTTGTGTTTTAGAGCTATTAGTGAGTTGAATAACCTGCTCCAATCTGCTTTTTTTTTTCCTTTGGGGAACGGGGATAGAAATGTTCAAATGCCTTTCTTTTGTTGAATACACATCTTTTTTTGATTGATGACTAGGCTCAGGTTTGTAAGGTATGTCATATTTGACCTGCATCTTGATCTCTTTTGCTTTTCAGAATATAGTATTCTGTTCCCTTCTGTTATTTCTAGTGGGTGCAGAATAGTCTCATCCTTCAAATTCCTTTCCTTTATATTTGAATAGCTTTCTCCTAGTTGCTTGCAGAATTTATTGTTTGTCATTAGAATAGTTAAATCTAACCACTATGTCTCTTGAAGTTTACAGCATAGGTTGGTTTTTTTTTCCCTAGAGGAAATTTTTGGATTCTTTTGATTGATGATTTGTTTTCTGTATTCAGAAGTTCTAGACAGTTTCTTGTGTTATTTCTTGAATTATGGTGTTCAGGTTTTTTGACTTCTTATTTTCTTCTTGGAGACCTGTGATCCTTAAGCTGTCTGTATACATTCTATCATTGAGATAAATGCTTTACTTGTACAAATCTTGTGTTCTTTTAACATTATTACTATTTGCTTCTCTTTTTCCAGATTGTCTTTCACTTTGGTCTATTTGTATTCCCAAACTATGGTTCTCTCTTTAACTTCTATGGAGAGATTCACCACTGTGGATTCAAATTTGTCTATTCTGCTATTTTTTTTTTTTGGCTGTGCAGGCCATACATTCTGCCATTCTAACTTTTCTCTTTTAACTTCTCTTAAGATTTCAATTTGTCTCTTGAACCATTCTGGAACATTCTGCTGCAATTGCTTACTCTCTTGCGAATCTCTAGGGTTCTCTTATCAAATGTTGGTTCAATTTCCTCTGCCCTGCTATTTTTATTTAGAGACATTTGCTGTTATTTAGATGTCTTGGTAGTCATCTTACCTTCTATTTTAATATTTTCTCTCTTGATGTATCTGCAATGCAGATTCAATTTCTAACTGAATTTTCTTTCTCCAGAAATCTTTGATAATTTTAGTCTTTCCCCCTTATATTTGTATTTCATGTTCCTCACTTTCTCACTCCTTCCTCTTTGATGACAGTACCTTCAGTGGCTGGATCTCAAAGCTGTTTAAACTGCCTCCCTATTTGGGAAGTTCAGTTTTCACCTCTCTCAGTTCCTGCCCCAAGTGACTTCTGTGGGGACCAGTTCCAGTTGGATGTCAGTCAGTCTCCTTTACTTTAGTCCTGCTACAACCCCAAATGCACATTGACACTTTCCTCCAGCTCCTTTTGTTTCTTAGTTCTCTGACCAAGCACTGCCAGAGAACTACAGCCATCCCTGGCATAGCACAACCTCCTATAGCTTCTTCTATTCCAAAAGTGGGTGGTCAGAGTTCAGGTCTGTGGCTTGTTGCCACAGAGTGGTGGGATGAGGCCAGTGGCCGGGTATAGTGGGCATTAGACTGGAGCATCAGGGAAATCGCTGAATGGATCTCAGAACACACATTGAGTACATACCCTGTCACAGCACAGGGGTGGGGTTTGCTGATTGAGAACATTAGGGATTATTATTCTCTGCTATTAATTCATAAAGCTTCTACTTTATTATGCTTCTTGGTATCTTGGCCTGTGGAGGTTGTTGTAATTGCTCTGCTTCTGGCACATTGTTCCTTTTCTGAGGAGTTTTTGAGAATTAATGAGGACTGGAAAAAATGTCTGGTGTAGACTTCTGTATTGTTGGCCATGTAATCCAGAACTTCCTATTTTGTAATTTTAACCCCTTTTAATCTCTTGTTTCATGTCTTCTAGGAGTTCTAGTTGACCTTGTGTGGTCAAACTGTATTTTTATTTGAGACTTTGCCTATAGATGTTTTAGAGTTATTCTCTTTTGGGTTTGAGAGTCCTTGACTCCATAAAAGCTCTTTATCATTGGTGTCGGTGTCTTTTTTGTTTGCTTGTTCTTCAGTCTTCTTGAATTAGGACTTTGTGTTAGGGTCAGGCCCTGTTTACTTCTGTCAGTAATGTTAGAGCATTGTAGGATGTTGCTTTCTGTTATCTGGAGTCATGTCACTGAATTCTTTGGATATTGAGTGCTGTATTCTTTAAGGATCTCAGGGGCAGCTTAGTCCAGGGAGTTGCAAACTTTTAGTGGGTCTGAAACTGTCTGTCCTTAGGCACTGTCTGGTTGCTGCTCTCCTATTCTGAGCTTTGTAGGCTTTGGATCCTGGTTTGGGTCTGGGGAACACAACTTCAGGCTTTCCTCTGAATAGAGCTCCAGTAGACAGTTGCTGGCCTCAACCCCTATCAGCTAGCTGGAAGGCTCTGTAGGTTCAGAGGGACTGAACTGTAAGTTTATATTGTCTTCAGTCCTTCCCCTATCATTTACTTGTGGATTAAATCTCCAGTCTTGCTCTATAATTAGAGTGATAGAGCTCTAAACTCTGGTTTGCAGTCTCTGCTCTGGTCACTTGCCTCTGGGCCAAATCTGAGATCCTGTTCTAGGGTCAGAACAATACAGATGCCAATCCAATTCTAATCTGTACTCTTTGAATGAATTTGGGATCAGAGCTGCACACCCCACTGCTGGTCATTTACCTAAGGACTGAATCTGTGATCTTGGGCTGGAACAATGACCCACTGTAGTTTTTTCTTGGTTTTCCAAGTTTCTGGTCTAGTCCTCTTACTTGATGGTTGTTGGAATAGTAGCAGCAGATAGCTGGGCTATACTGCTTCCTTCTAATTTGCCGTCTTTGCCAGTCCTCTCATCTTTTTTCACTTATACATTTCAGGCAAAATATAATTAGTGAGAAAAATCACATAATATATTCCAGAGATAAATGTAAATGATTTTTAGCATATCAACTGTTTTATATTATCCATGCTAAATGGTTCTCCTACATTAATTCTAATAATTGGGAATTGACTACATATGAAAACATGAATTTACAATTTGAAGACCTATATCTTGCCCCCTTTTAATTACCTTGGAAAGCAAAGCAGATGGTAGACTTCTTCTCAGTATACTAGCCTTATTAAAATCTCTTGTAATTTCCCAAAGCTCAGGGCTATTTTTTAAAAAAGTATTGTTGTCTGCGGGCTGCAAACTTCTGTCCAATAACTGACAGTAGAGGCTGCTGGATACAGTTTTCTTCCTTTATCACTGCCCATCCTGAAGAACAGGATAAAAATGAAAAACAAGACAGCTGTACAGGATGCTTTTCTTTTTAAAGAAATTGATAGACAAATGGCACCGAGTCCCCTGTTCTCGCCAGCTGAGAGTTTAGCCACCAGAAAGCACTACTTTAGGAAACAAGTGGGGTAGTGTACAGTGACTGAAAGACTTCATTGACACAACAGCCTGGAGGCTCTTGTACTGCATTGTCCGGTATGCCGTGTCTTTCACAAACTAGCTCTCTAGATCTCTTTTCCTTCTAGTGCCCTAAAAGATAAGTATTAATAACAACAACAATAATGATAATTAGTTGGGGTTGAGTTTGGGGGTTTTTTTGCGTTTAAACTTAGTCCTCCCATTGATGCTTAAGAAATTTCTATTTTGACCTTTTGCCTTTGGATGTCGAGCAGGGACTTCATGAAAGTCACTTTGGGAGTGGTGAAGGGTAGGGTTGTGGCATTTGGATGACTATCTGCACAAATTGATTTAGCAGAAGTAGTTTTTGTTCTCTGTATTAAAAAAAAAGCAAATGGTACAAAAAAAAGAAAGAAAAGCAGGTAAAGAAGTCAAATTTGAAGCTAAGGTGTTCATTATTGACTTTCCCATAGTTTCCCAATGTTACATGTTGTTAAGGAGTTAAATCTTACAAAAGTGGTAGAATTATGTTCCAGGAGGAGTCTAAATAATAGAGGAAACAGTTTATTGTAGAAGGGGATTAAGTCAGATAATTTCTTCAATCATTCATTCGGTCAATGAACACATCTTTTCAATTCAATTTAACAAATATTTATGAAGTGTTTACTATGTGCAGTACTGTGACAAATAGGGTGAGCAGCAATTTTCTGCCTAGCCAGAATATGGAACAAAAGGTCACTAACTTCACTTTAGACTTGCTAAATGAAACTCCCAAAGCGATTTGAAGAATGCAGGTAGCACTCAGGGGCGTGGTGTACAGTGAGAGGAAGTTCTGCACTCAGAATCAGAGTAGACCGGCTAAGGTTCTGAGCTAGAAAAGAGCTGAAATACCTCTTAGAGCTATAAGCTAAAAGACTCAAGGGAATTGTTGCCATCTGTCTGTCTGTCTGTCTGTCTTTCTATCTGTCTGTCTGTCTGTCTGTCTCTACACACACACACACACACACACACACACACACACACACACACACACGGAAAAGGGCACCCAGAAGCTTCAATTCAGCAGAAACCTTTAGCAGATAGCCGCATTGGAAATCCGGCAGAGTAACTCAGCAGAGCAGAACCTTTGGCAGCACCACAGAAAAAGGAGACCAATGGAAGACTCTGACAGTATGTAGTAGTGGAGAAAACAAGTCATAGCATAGCCTGCAGCTATCACCAGACCAGGGGATGACACTGGTAACTCTGTCCGGAAGTAAGTAGCAGCATTGGAGGTAGTGAGGTAGGTGTTCTAGTGGGAATGCAACCTTAGGAGCATGAATTGCCTTGGACACACATGTTTCCTGGACATATGTGTTCCTGGACTGAGTGTGTTGGGTCTGCTACTGATGATGTCAGAACCTGTGAGAGAGCAATATAGGGGGGATTTTCCTTGTCATTTATTTTTACTATAATTAATGTCTAATTAAATGTCTTTTTAACTAATGTATCTTTTTATTGGTCTAGTAAAGAAACATTGATAAAGGATCAGGAGCTGTTTTTTTCAGTGAACAATCATCTCCAAACGTGTCTTGAACCTGCAGCGGCTTTCAGAAAGCTCACAAATGTGGGGGCCTAGGCTACAGCTAGGTTCCAGGATTATGCAAAAATAGAATATGATGTGACCCTTAGCCTAAAGGAATTGGCAACTAGACCAAACATTTACAAGTGAAATAGATGTTGATACTTAGTGCATTTAATTAATATTGATTGAGTGATTGGAGAATTCACCTGGCCCAGAACCTGTGTACACAAAACCAAAAAGGATGATTATTTCTGCTATTATTAGATAGACCCTCCTGGAAAGTGGTTCTATAATCTCATTGAGGCAGAGTTTAGTGATAATGTTTCACTTTTAATAAAATCTGACGTTCGTAAAGTACTTTAAAATTTACAAAGTGCATTTTACGTGTCATTTGAAACTCACAACAGTCCTGTGATGTTGTCCTTTCTATTTTATAGATGAGGATACTGAAAATTAGAGAGGTTTAGTAAATTGCCTCCGGTCACACAACTGGTATCAAGGATGGGATTTGAACTTGGAGCCACCTGTTCTCTAGTCTATCACTCTTTATACTATACTGTATATATATCTCACTCACTCCAAAGTTTAAGTATTGGGGAGAATCGTGTCATGGGAACTCAACAATCATGTAGGGGAAACTAAACAGTCATGTAGTGGAAACTGGACTAAACGTGCCCTTAGACTTGGGTTATGGTCCTGGCTCTGCCCCTAACTGTTATTCTACTAAAAAATGGAAATAACATGGAAAGACAGGTGGAGCAGCAAATTGGTCCAACAACTCTGGGAAGCAATTTGTAATTGTGAAGAAAGTGACTAAAATGTTTTAGGACCAATAAATTCATAGATCTAGAGATGGAAGAGATCTCATTGGTATCTCATTGATATTCTAAGGAGGTCACATATAGGTTATATATATACCAAAATATTTGTAATAGCGCTTTTTGTAGTAGCCAAGAATTGAAAACAAATTAGATATCAATTGAAAGTCTGAAAAAGATTGTGGTACATGTACAATTACGCATAGGGAACCATTGTTGGGTTTGGACATTCTCTTTCCCCTTCTTCTACTGAGGAGCCCCTAGTTTTATACCCATGCATTCAGATTCTTTTCAGTCCTGGGAGAAGCTGGCCTCTGAAGAAACAGTTTAGGCTCTTTTTCTTCTACTCTCAATTTCTTTATCCCCCCCACCTCAGAGCCCCAAGAAAAGTCATTCAAAACTTAGGTTTGTCTCAATCTAGGGTCTTTTCAAAAATAGAAAGTAGAAAAGTGCTCAACAAACAATATAAATCAGGTATGGGGCAGCTATTTATTTCCTTTCCACAAAAGAAATGCTCAACAAAAAAGATTCTTGTGTTTTCACTGACAAAGATCTATGTAATGGTAACTTATAACTCCACTGACAAAGATCTATGTAATGGTAACTTATAACTCCACTTTCCCGGGTGGTTGATATTTAAAAGCATTTTGAGGGAATACAGAATTGGCGTTTCACCTTCAACTTGACTGTATTGTTTTTCCCAAGGTTAATATTTTCTGGCAAGCCAGGCCAGAGGTTGGGCTCTTGCTCCTGCTGGTGGTAATTTCTTCTTGCCAAAAGTACTATAGTAGTTGTAGGGGGCATCTCCCATAGCACAGCCAGCACTGATTGAAACACTTAGGTGTTTTGGACTTCTCTAACTTACAAGGTTTCCTCCAACTCTGAAAATGTCCATCTCAGGATTGCTGTTTGGTCACCTGTGCTAAGGAAAGAAGCATAAGGCAAAAGGGCCAACTATGGCTTTGAGATACTAACTCAAGCCCATTTAAGCTAACACATGCTCTAGTTGCCATGTGCAAACAGTTCACCATTTCTTCCAGGGTAGATGAATGAATCCCTCTCCTCCCCAACACCAGAAGTACTAGGAGAAGCTCAAAAGGTCCTGATATACTCAGCAGGTGGAAATAGAGAGCTCCTTGCCTCATGTTCTGGAGAGTTGAAGAAGACAAGGCCAGCATCTAAAGTCTGCTGATGAGGTAGCTATTCCTGGCTCAGTAGTCATTTCTATCTGATGTAGCTTTAACTCAGTCATCCCTACCCTCCATAGGGAGGAGATAAGGGAACTCCTTATCTAGGAGTTTTTTGCACTATCCCAAAGTGCCAAGGTGAAACTACATGTGCCAGGGGAGTTCAGTGTATGTTCTATGGGGTGGCCCCCTCAGGCTTATCACCACATATGTTTTATTGGATCTATTCTAGTCATTCCCTGCTCCACATGAATATAAGGGAATATTACTATGCTCTAAGAAACCATGAAGAGAAAATATTCAGAGAAGTATGGGGAGACTAGTATGAACTGATGCAAAGTGAAGGAAGCAGAACCAGAAAACAATATACACAATGCCTACAAGAATGCCAATGGACAGAACAACAATAACAACACAAAATCCCAATTAATTTCCATATAATTATGATGACCAAGCTTGGCCCTGAAGATAAGGTGAAAAAAGGCCCTTCCCTTTCTTTGCAGAGGTGGGCAATCTATGGGAGGGAAGGGGAACACTACATATACTCTCAGGCTCCTTTGATGTGCTGGTTAGTTTTGCTGAAGTGCTTTTCTTTCCTCTCCCTTTTTTATTCTTTGTTACAAGGGATGGCTCCCTGAGCAGGGATATTTTTGAAGGTGATATAAAAATAAAAGATCGTAATAAAATGTTTTTTTAAAAGATGTTGCAAGGAAGTAAAAAGAAAATGGAACTAATATCCTTGCCCTATGTACCTCATAGGGTTTGCCATGAGGATCGAATAATGTGTAGAGAATGCTTTATAAATAGATAAACACTATATAAATGTAAGGTATTAATTGAATGAAAAGCAGCTAGAGAATAACACAGTATGGTATACAATAAAGTGCTGTTATATTTTCTTCTCTGAACCCCCATGACATTTTAATCATATCTATGACACAATATACTCAACTTTGTACAGTAATTAGTTGCCTGAGGGTGATGACTTTTTTGGTCTCAGCAACACTATAACAGTCGTCTCCAAACTTTTTTTTTATCGTACACTTATATCAGTAGATTTTTTTTTTGTTCAGGCATCCCAAAATATTTATTTATAAGTTATATACTTGCACTATTGTACTAATATAGTACAAGATTCAAGACTAAAGTGGAGGGAGAGTTGATGCGTGAGTTTTCGTTTGAAGACGATTATGCCCTCAATGCAACCTCTGAAGCTGAGATATAACAAAGTATGGATTGATTCTCTACTGCTTGTGCTAATTTTGGCCTAGCAATTAACACCAAGAAAACAGAGGTTCTCCACCAGCCAGCACCACACCATCTATATGTGGAACCACTGGTTACAGCAAATGGAGAAATTTTGAATGCTATGGATAAGTTCACTTACCTTTCCAGAGATGTACACAGACAATGAGGTTGACCCACACATTGCCAGAACTAAGTCAGTGTTTGGGAGGCTCTGAAGGAAAGTGTGGAAGAGATTAGACTGCCTACCCAACTAAAGGTCTGCAGAGTTGTTGTGCTGACCTCATTGTTGTATGTGAAACCCGAACAGTATACCAATGCCATGACTGAAAACTGAATCGCTTACATTTGAATTGTCTTAGGAAGATTCTGAAGATCACTTGGCAAGATAAAGTATTGGAAACTGAGGTCCTTTCTCCAGTTAAACTGCCAGGCATTCCAACTTTACTGCAGAAAGTGCAACTCCGATGGGCTGGCCATGTTGTTCAAATGCCAAATGTGTAGGTTTGCCTCAAAGACTATTTTTTGGGGAACTCATGCAAGGCAAACCCTCATACAGTGGTCAGATGAAGTGATACAAAGACACTCTCAAGGCATCTCTGAAGAACTTTGGAATCGAATGTGAGACATGGGAGACACTGGCAACGGACCACCCAGAATGGTGTGCCCACATCAAAGAAGGTGCTGGGCTCTATGAGCAAAGCAGAATTGCAGTAGCTCAAAAGAAATGTGAGATGTGAACATTTAGAGACATTTCCACTCCAAATGTTCCATAGACTATTTATGCCCAACCTATGGTGGAGCCTTCAGAGCTCACATTGGTCTGATCAGCCACAATTAGACACATTGTGCCTTGACTCCATCATAGTGATGTTATTTTGGTCCTCTTTGAGAACGAAGGACAACAATCAACCAACCAATCGACGTAATATGTACGTTATAAAACATACACAAAAATAGACATTTAAAAGATTAAAGATAAAATAAATATTTTAAAATAATTTTTATCTGTTAATGCCTCAAAAACCCTTTTTGCTCTCATTAAAATATTGTTTGAGGATAGAGACTAAACCTGTGATTTTATTGGTATAGGAAACCCTTTGGTTTAATTACCCATGCAGGTTGGTACCTCCTATACAACTTAAAGTTAAAAGATTTGCCTAGAGCACAGAGAGATGCCAATATTTGTTATAGGCAAGTCTTGAACCCAGGTCTTCCTGGCTTTGCGGTCAGCTCTGTATCCGCTATGATGGAAATAGTAGATCAAAATATTACAGTCAGTAATTTTTAGTGAGAGTGATAGGATTGAATATGCTTTATTATTCTTGATTTAACATCGTGATCCAGAACTACATTACAATATGCTGAAAATGAACAAATAAATAAGGATAATCTTTCAGGTTATATAACTCCCCTTTTTCCTTTAGATGCTTCTCTTACCTTATATAGCGCATAACTATTTGACATGTAAAACAAGTGAGGGCGTCATTGTAAATTCATATTAAACATTAGTAAAGCTAAATTTCATTTGAGGGGAAGGTATTTTTTTCAAAATGCATTTTAAAAAAAAATCAGCATTTATAATTTATTTTTCCTAAATGTATATAGGCACGTCATACCCTGTTCTTACCATATCCTGTAAATATCAGTAGTACCTGATTTGTTGTACATGCACATTAGGGATTGGAGGGAACCTGAATCTAACTATTAGCAAGTGGGGAGCACAGAGTGTATGAGATAAAATTCTACTCACTTTAGGAAGTTGGATTATTAGAATTCTAAGCCAGAAAGAATGATTGATCTGAACAATCATCTTTAATTTATTATTTCAACTGCTGTCTCAAATACAAAGGTGGGAAAACCACAGTAACCATGCTGTAATATTGAATTGAGGTGTGTTCATAAATAGCTCTTCCTAGAGTAAGTATTACCTAGTTTTGCTTCTCACCCTTAATCCATCCATAAGCAATGAGGCAACCGCAATTCTTCAGGCATTTCTTTTTTTTACTTAAGAAATCACGCTAAGCTCTTCCTCTTTAACTTTTTTGGATGTACTTAGTGGTTGTTCAAATTACAAATCCAAAGACTCTTGCAGGAATGTTTTTCTTTTGGGTCACGTTCCTGTCTTTCTTGGATTTGGGGTCCTGTGATATCTGAGTTGTTGAAGCCACATCTAAATTTAGCAACTGATTTAGTTGTTCATCCAGATGGTCCACAGCTGGCTGCAATGGGAGGTTGTTTTTTTAAAATAATACATTTGTATTGATATCGTTTGTTTTCACACTTTATATCTCACCATGTTTTCTAACTCCCTCCTACTCCCAGAGAACCATTCTTTATAACAAAGAATAAGAAAAAGAAAAGAAAAACCTAACCAACTGACCAATTTATTAAAACAATTTGATATTATACGCAGTGTTTCACAACCACAGGCCCCACCTCTACAAAGAAGCCAGGGGCAGTCAGTTAATCAACAAGCATTTATTATGTACTATGTGTCAGCACTATACTAATCCCTGAGGATAGAAGGAAAGGCAAGAATGGTCCCTGCCCACAAGGAGCTCACATTCTAATAGGGGAGAAAACATATAAATAACTAGTCACACACAAGATATCTACAGAGTAATAGAAAGTGGAAGGCATTAGCAGCTGGAGGGTATTAGGGTGCTGCAGAAGTTGGGATTTGGTTGGAGTCTGGAAAGAATTCTGGGAAACTAAGAGGCAGAGGTCTCGAAGGAGGGGAGCATTCCAGGCATGTTGGAGCGGGGCAGCAAATGCAAACGAAGAGAGATGGGAGATGCATTCTACCTCAGTTTATATGTCTTCCCACAAGTCATTATTTCTTCCAGCATGATAATATTCCATTACATTCGTGTGCCACACACAATTTGTTCAGCCCTTCCCCAATCAACGAGTAGCTAGGTGGCACAGTGGATAGAGTGTCCAGCCTGAAGACAGGAAGACCTGAGTTTAAATCCGGCCTCAGACACTTACTAGCTGTGTAACCCTAAGCAAGTCACTTACCTTGTTTGCCTCAGTTTCCTTATCAAAGGAGCTGGAGAAGGAAATAGCAAACCACTCCAGTATCTTTGCCAAGAAAACCCCAAATGGAGTCACAAACAGTTGGACATGACTGAAAACAACAGCAATCAGTGGGCATCAGCTTTGTTTCTAGTTCTTTGCCACCACAAAAAGTGATCCTGTGAATATTTTGGCATATATGGGGGACTTTCTGGTTTTTGTTGCTGTTAATTTTCTTGGTGTATATGCCTAGCGTGGAATCTGTGGGTAAAAGAGCAGGGACATTTTAGAAAATTCCTTTTCATAATTCCAAATGGTATTCCAGAATGGTTGGACCAATCACAGCTCTACCAACAGTTTACTAATGTACCTATCTTTCTATGATTTCTCCAACTTGACTTTTATTCTCATTTGTCAACTTAGCCAGTTTATTGGGCATTCTCTTATTTTAGTGATTTGGAACATTATATAGTGAATGGTTTTTAATTTTTCTTTTGAGAATTGTTATTCATATCCTTTAACCACCTATCTATTTGGAAATGGTTTTGGTCATATATTTCTGTTAGTTGCCTATACGTTTTGTGTATCAGACCCTTATCAGTGATATTTAATGCATTTTTTCCTAGCCAACCACTTTGTGTCTTACCCTAGATACATTAATATTGTTCATGCAAAAGTTTTTTTTCTTTTTTAAAAAAATTAATAGTATTTTACACTTTCCAATTACATATAAAGACAATTTTTGACATTCATTTTTTATAAAATTTTGAGTTCCAAATTTTCTCCTTTCCTCCCACCCTTCTCCCCTCCCTAAACTAGTAAGCAATTTGGCAGGTTATAGATGTACAATCATGTAAAACATATTTCCATATTAATGATGTTGTGAAAGAAGAAACAGAACAAAAGGAAAAAACAGAAAAAAGTGAAAATAGTATGCTTTGATCTGCATTCAGACTCTATCAGTTCTTTCTCTGGATGTGGATAGAATTTTCCATCATGAATTTTTTGGAATTATCTTGGATCATTGTATTGCTGAGAAGAGCTAAGTCAATCACAGTTGACCATCCATGCAAAAGCTTTTCAATTTCAAGTAAGAAGAATATATATTTTATCCTTTATATTTGCCTCTGTCCCTCATTTGATTAAGAATTTACTCCTTAGCCGCAGCTTTGAAAACAACCTTAAGTGATTCTCTTCTAATTTTTTTTTAATAGTGAGATCTTTAATCTTCTGGTCATGTATCTACTTTGTTTTTATTGTAGTATATGGTGTAAATTATTAGTCTAAGTCTAATTTCTGCCAGTCCTCTTTCCAGTTTTTCCAGCAATTCTTGTCAAATATGAAGTTCTTCTCTAGGTTTTCTTGTTTTCAGGTTTATTGAGCTTAATTATTTCTGATTCTTCCTTCCTAGTCTTTTCTATTATTCTACATTTCTATTTTTCAGCCAGAACCAAATACTTTTGAAAATTACTCTTTTATAATATAGTTTGACCTCTAAGAATACTAATGGGGGAGATATGATTTTCTGATAAACCTCTGAAGAATATGGCCCAAGTCCATCTTCACTTACAGATATTGAATGGAGAGCAAGGCCAGAAATCATATTAGAGAAAGGTCCTAAAGGTCAGCTAATCTGCATATCCAGTCTCCTGCTTCATAAGCATCTTTCAGTTTGTCTGGTTTTATTGTGGGAGTTCTAGAGGGCTATCACCTGGACTAACTCGCACCCACATTTAGCCAAAATATAGTTCTTGAAGAACCCAGACTAATGACTCATAGTCATAAAGAGGGGCTGAAATTTGTTTAAGTCATGAAACTTCGGTATTCTGCTCTTTTTCTTCCACAAAATATTACTGTGCTCTGTTACCTGAAGATTTAAGCAAGACACTGAAATATATCTCCGTCTAGGTGTCTGGAAAGCCTACGACATTGGGGCCACCCTCCTACTTCCATACTTTGCTCTCCTTTTCCTGACTGTGGCCACCTAGAACCTATCCAGACTGCTTGACTGCTCACACGGTTTGGAGAGATGGGAGTCACCAACTCTATTCTTTCCCATGATATGGTGGACCACTATGTCTTAACCTTTGATCTCCATCTGCCTCCTACAGACCCCTTCGCTGTCATATGACCTATTTATGCAACTTAAGGACCCCTGCCCATTTCTATCTGTGTTGCCCTGGAATATAGGAATTTTAGGTTTTTCCATTCATCCTGCAGCTGAATTTTTCTTTATATGTTATGTCTCCTGATTAGAGTGTGAGCTCTTTGAGAGCAGGGACTGTCCAGACCTTTTTTCTTTGCATCTCTAGTGCTTTGCAGTGTTTGGTTCATAATAAATTCTTAATCAATGCTTTTTCATTAATTTGTTTATTTAAAAAATTTTTCTGCCTTATTCTTAATATCTTGATATATGGATATGTATTACGGATATATATGGATATATCTTAATATCTTGATATATGGATATACCCAGTTGAGGGTAATCTTTCTCTTTCTTTCTTTTTAAAATTATATTGATATCTTTTATTTTTTACATTACCAGAATTTCTGCCAGTATCTATCCCTATTCAATCCAAGAAAGACATCCACATAATAATGGATATATTTTCAAAGGAAAAAAAAAGAAAAAGAGAAAAAAATGAGCAAAACCCATCAATACATAAAAAGTCAGAAAATACACGCAGTATTCCACACCTATTGATCTTTCACCTTTGCAAAGGAGTGGGAGGAGGGTGTCTTTTTGTATCTTTTCTTTGGGGCATGCTTATTCTTTGCAATTTTGCACCATTCCTTTTTGATAATTTTGTGGTTGTTCTTCCCATTGACATTGTTATAATCATCGTATGTATTATTTTCTTGACTCTGCTTACTTTACTCTGTATTGGTTCATGTAAGTCTTTTCATGCTTCTCTGTTTTCATTGTACACATCATTTCTTTTTTTTATTTTTTTTTAAATTTATTTATTTAACATATTTAGTTTTCAGCATTGATTTTCACAAGAGTTTGAATTACAAATTTTCTCCCGATTTCTACCCTCCCCCCACTCCAAGATGACGTACATTCTGGTTGCCCTGTTCCCCATTCAGCCCTCCCTTCTGTCACCCCACTCCCCTCCCATCCCCTTTTCCCTTCCTTTCTTGTAGGGCAAGATAAATTTCTACGCTCCGTTGCCTGTGTATCTTATTTTCTAGTTGCACGTAAAAACTTTTTGTTTTTGTTTTTGAACATCTGTTTTTAAAACTTTGAGTTCCAAATTCTCTCCCCTCTTCCCTTCCCTCCCACCCTCCCTAAGAAGTCAAGCAATTCAACATAGGCCACATGTGTATCATTATGTATAACCCTTCCACAATACTCATGTTGTGAAAGACTAACTATATTTTGCTCCTTCCCAACCATCCCCCTTTATTGAATTTTCTCCCTTGACCCTGTCCCCTTTCCAAAGTGTTTGTTTTTGATTACCTCCACCCTCTTCTTCCCTCCCCTCCATCATCCCACCCCTTTTTTTTATCTTCTTCCCTCTTCTTTCCTGTGGGGTAAGATACCCAATTGAGTATGTATGGTATTCCCTCCTCAGGCCAAATTTGATGAGAGCAAGATTCACTCATTCCCCCCTCACCTGCCCTCTCCCTTCCTCCCACAGAACTGCTTCCTCTTGTCACCTTTATGTGAGATAATCCACCCCATTCTATCTCTCCCTATCTCCCTCTCTCAATATATTCCTCTCTCATCCCTTAATTTGATTTTATTTCTTTTAGATATCTTCCCTTCATCTTCAACTCACCCTGTGTCCACTCTCTCTCTCTCTCTCTCTCTCTCTCTCTATATATATATATATATATATATATATATACATACATATATACATACATGCACATTCACTTATATATATATACATAAACATATATATATGCATATTCCTTTCAGCTACTATGATATTGAGGTCTCATGAATCATACACATCATCTTTCTATGTAGGAATGCAAACAAAACAGTTCAACTTTAGTAGGTCCCTTATGATTTCTCTTTCTTGTTTACCTTTTCATGCTTCTCTTGATTCTTGTGTTTGAAAGTCAAATTTTCTATTCAGCTCTGGTCTTTTCACTGAGAAGGCTTGAAAGTCCTCTATTTTATTGAAAGTCCATATTTTGCCTTGGAGCATGATACTCAGTAGGTGATTCTAGGTTTTAATCCTCGCTCCATTGACCTCCGGAATATTGTATTCCAAGCCCTTCGATCTCTTAATGTAGAAGCTGCCAGATCTTGTATTATTCTGATTGTGTTTCCACAATACTCAAATTGTTTCTTTCTGGCTGCTTGCAGTATTTTCTCCTTGATCTGGGAGCTCTGGAATTTGGCGACAATATTCCTAGGAGATTTCTTTTTGGGATCTATTTGAGGAGGCAATTGGTGGATTCTTTCAATTTCTATTTTGCCCTGTGGCTCTAGAATATCAGGGCAATTCTCCTTGATGATTTCTTGAAAGATGATATCTAGGCTCTTTTTTTGATCATGGCTTTCAGGTAGTCCAATAATTTTTAAATTATCTCTCCTGGATCTATTTTCCAGGTCAGTGGTTTTTCCAATGAGATATATCACATTGTCTTCCATTTTTTCATTCCTTTGGTTCTGTTTTATAATATCTTGATTTCTCATAAAGTCACTAGCTTCCACTTGCTCCAATCTAACTTTTAAGGTAGTATTTTCTTCAGTGGTCTTTTGGACCTCCTTTTCCATTTGGCTAATTCTGCCTTTCAAGGCATTCTTCTCCTCATTGGCTTTTTGGAGCTCTTTTGCCATTT
Source organism: Trichosurus vulpecula (assembly GCF_011100635.1). NCBI lineage: Eukaryota > Metazoa > Chordata > Mammalia > Diprotodontia > Phalangeridae > Trichosurus > Trichosurus vulpecula. The sequence goes on from NC_050579.1 coordinate 46,185,103, forward strand.
GAGTTAGTCTATTTTTTAAGGTGTTGTTTTCTTCAGTGTATTTTTCAGTACTTTTTTGGGATCTCCTTTAGCAAGTCATTGACTTGTTTTTCATGGTTTTCTCACATTCTTCTCATTTCTCTTCCCAATTTTTCCTCTACTTCTCTAACTTGCTTTTCCAAATCATTTTTGAGCTCTACCATGGCCTGGGACCAGTTCATGTTTTTCTTGGAGGCTTTTGGTGTAAGCTCTTGCACTTTGTTGACTTCTTTAGGCTGTATGTTTTGGTCTTCTTTGTCACCAAAGAAAGAATCCAAAGTCTGAGACTGAATCTGGGCGCGTTTTCGCTGCCTGGCCATATTCCCAACCAACTAACTTGACCCTTGAGTTTTTCAGTGGGGTATGACTGCTTGTAATCTAAAGAGTTCTATGTTCCACGTTTGGGGGGGATGCACCAGCTCTGCCACACCAGCACTCCTCCTTCCCCAAGAACCCCCAATCCGGACTGGGCTTAGATCTTCAGCAGGCTGTGCACTCCTGCTCTGATCCGCCACTTAATTCCTCCCACCAGGTGGGCCTGGGGCGGAAGCAACAGCAGCTGTAGCTGCCCCACCTCCGCTGCCCCGGGGGTGGTGGCCGAACCTCGAACTCCTTCCACTCCTGAAGCTTTTCCCACTAACCTTCTCCGCTGTCTTTGGTGTTTGTGGGTTGAGAAGTCTGGTAACTGCCGCAGCTCACTGATTCAGGGCGGTAGGACCTGCTCCGCCCGGCTCCTGGTCTGGTTGGTCCGAGCTGCTCATGCTGGGCTCTGCTCTGCTCCGCTCCCAGCTCCCAGCTCTGTGTGGGATAGGCCTCACCCAGAGACCATCCAGGCTGTCCTGGGCTAGAGCCCTGCTTCCCTCTGCTGTTTTGTGGGTTCTGCAGTTCTAGAATTGGTTCAGAGCCATTTTTTATAGGTTTTTGGAAGGACTCGGCAGGGAGCTCGCGCTAGTCCCTGCTTTCCAGCTTCCATCTTGGCTCTGCCCCTGCCACATCATTTCTTAACGCACAGTAATGTTCCATTATATTCATGCACCACAGTTTGTTTAGCTATTTCCTAATTGATGGATATTCACTTAGTAACAATATTTCCTTTGGAGTAATTTTCCATTTACTGTTCTTTTCTTCATAGGCTTCTGTATCATTGTCCTGTTTATAATTTAAAGCCCTTAACAACTTGGCCCCAACTACCTTTCTAACCTTATTAAAGATTAATCCTCTTCTTGAACTCTTCAGTCTAGCCAAACGCTTTTCTTGGTGTTCCTCATACACAATACTTCACCTCTTATCCCCATGCCTTTGCACCAGCTGACCTCCATCTCTGAAATGTACTCTGACTCTTGGAATATCTAGTTTTCAGGCTCAGCTAAAGCAGCCCCTTCTAGTAGGCACCTCTCCTGATGCCCCTCAGCCAGTAGTGCCACCCTCCACAAATTATTTTATATCTACTTTGAATATATGTGTATGATTCCTTCTTTGAAAGAATGTAAGATTTTTGAGGGTATGAACTAAAGACATGTGACAGTATTTTTATTTTTGTATCCCAGTGCCTGGCACATAGTAGATGGTCAATAAGTGAATGCTAATTGTCACTTTCCATAAGCTGGCAGCCACTTCCTCCCTAGCCATGATTCAGTCTATCAGGTCTCGGTCTGGGGTAGATACCACTCCTCCCAATGGTCCTAGCTTCTCACTCAACCAGCATCTCTCCCTGCTGTTATCATTGCCCAGCTGTTAGAAGGAGGAGAAGGAAAGAGCAACTAGTTGCCTACCCTATTGCCACTGCCAGATAAAGTGGCCTCCATCAGAAACTAGCTATGCTAGAGAAGAAACAACTGGGACCTACATTTTCTTACTGTACTCCAACTGATTGGCTTATGCACCCTGCTTCTTAAACTGTGGGTTGCAACCACTGAAGGGGTTACAAGTGGAAAAACTTTAAAAAGCCCTGCTTTAGAACAGTGTTCTCCAGAGTGGGCACTGTATGTTTCCAGGGTCCTCAAGGGGTGTGAGATCAACCAGAGGGTGGGAAGAGGGATTACATCACACCTTTCCAACAATATTGTAGCTTTTTTCCCAAAACAACTATACTGCCTCTTTCACTTATTTCTCAATGATCCCCCCCTCCACCTCTCCCACCTCTATCTTTCTATGATTAAGCCAGGCATTGGCTCCTCAAGGTGGTTATAATCTAACCATGGCCCATACACTTGCAGCAGTTATGTAGGCAAAATTCTTTACCTCTTCCTCCAGTGTCTCTGCACCCTTGATTAACCTGGTAGCTGCTGACATTCTTAAAGTTCAGGTCTGCTCATGGTTTCTCCTTTTCTCAATTAACTCCGGTGGTTCCCTATTGACTCTAGGATCAAATATGATTTCATTTTTATCTCATTTCTTTCTAATTTGTATTTTTGTGTAGGTTTTGTGTATACAATTATTAGAACAGTAGTACAAGTATATAATTTAAGAAATAAATAATACAATACAATTATACATACTGGGAATGTGTGCTCAATTTTTTTTTCTTATTAGGGGTATGTAATCAAAAAAGTTTAGAGACCTCTGCTCTAGAAGACTATTTATTGTCATTGGTTCTCAATCTGTGGGCTGGGGACTCCTAAGGGGCTGAAAAGTTTGTTATAAAGGGTCTGGGAATCTATATACTCACCAAGCATTGCCATTTTGGTCACTACTTATTGCTGAGAAAATATGTAGCTTGACTGAGTATGCCTTCTGTAGATTGAAAAATGACTTCCATATATATGTGTATGTATATAACATGTGTTCAGGTATTTATCGATGCTGTTATGATTAATAAAATATAAACTAAATGGTTATTGAATTCATAGTGGTTTTTGATATCATGTATTCTCAATGAGTAGATATTAATTAGTATTTCTATTAGTAGCTACTATCATGTGGGGGTCCATGAACTTTTTTGCTATTAAAGGGGGCTTTAATTTTTGAAAAGGTTGAAAACTACTGTATTAAGTTGTAGTTGCAAAATTACAGATTGAAATATTGAAGTAAGTATTAAGCCCTTTAAGTGTGAGGTATGTAAAGATCAAATCCCTTCTCTTGATAACTCAAAAGTCTCTTTGAGGACATAGGGACATAAGTATGAAATCACTAAAAAAAAAAAACCACTTTAAAAACAACATATCAGTAAGTGAAAATTGGGGCAGCTAGGAGGTGCAGTGGATAGAATGTTGAGCCTGGAGTCAGGAAGACCTGAGTTCAAATCCAGCCTCAGACATTTATTAGTTGTGTGACCCCGGGCAAGTCACTTAACCCTGTTTGCCTCAGTTTCCTTATCTGTAAAATAAGCTCGAGAAAGAAATGGCAAACCACTCTGGTATTTTTTGCCAAGAAAACCCCAAATGGGGTCAGGAAGAGTCAGACATGAATAAAAATGACTGAACAAGAATAAGTGGAAGTGAAGGTATGAGCAAGACTTGGACTAAAGGAAGGTTTAAAGGTGAGCAGAAGTCTGGAAAGTTGAGCGCCATGCCAGCACTCAGGGTAGGAAGAAGGCCCTCGTCACTGGGTTGTAGAGTATGTTTAGAGGAGTAAAACTTAAAACTAGAAAGATAAAAAGGAGACAGAATCTGAAGACATTTAAAAGCCTGGAGCCACTGGAGTTTATCGAGTAGGTCAGACCTGTGCTTTGGAATGTCACTTGGGCAGTTGAGTAGGGAGAGTCAATAGTGCAACCATGAGGTAAGGAGAGCCTGAACTAGGGGGATGGCTGCGTGAGAGAAGAGAAGGGGGCGTATATGAAAGATGTTGTGAAGGTTAAAAACAAGAATTGGCAACGGATTAGATGTGTTGAGTTAATGTGAGAAAATCGTCAATGATGACATTGAACTTGGGAACCTGCATTACTGGAAAGATGATGGTGCCCTTGATAGTAATAGGGAAGATGGGAAGAAGGGAGGGGTTGGGTGGAAAGAAAATCAGTTCTGTTTTAGACCTATTGGGTTTTAGATACCTACAAGACAACCAGTTTAAGATGTCCAAGAGGCAATTGATAATATGAGACTAAAACTCAGGAGAAAGACTAGACCTGTATATATAGATGTAGGAATCATCTACAGAGAGAGGATTGAAACCATGGGATCTGGTGAGATGACCAAGGGAGATAGTATAGAGGAAGAAGAGAAGAGGGCCTGGACAGGGCTTTGGGGGACATCCATTGTTAGTGGATATGACCTGGATGAAGGACCAGCAAAGGGACATTGAGAAGGAGAGATCAAACATGTAGGAGGAGAACCAAAAAAAGAGCAGTCTCATGAAATCTAGAGAAGACAGAGTATCCAGAAAGTGATCAATATTGTCCAAGGCTGTAGAGAGGTCAAGAAGGATAGATTGAGAAAAGGCCATTAGATTTGGCAATTAAGAGATCATTGGTGACTTTGGAGAGAGCAGTTTCAGTCACATGCTAAAGTCAGAAGGCAAATTTTAGAAGTTTAGTGAGAAGAAAGGAAAGGGGAATTACTAGTTGTAGATGGTGTCTTAAAAAGTTAAGCTTCGAAGAGGAAGAGACTTAGGATAATAGCTAGCAGGGATGGTGTGATTAAGTAACAGCTTTCTAAGGATGGAAAGACATGGGCATGTTTGTAGGCAGGAGGGAAGGGGCCAGTGGACAGAGAGAATAAAGATTAGATAGAGAGTGGAGATGATAGAGGAGGCACTCTGCTGGAGAAGGTGGGAAGGGATGACATCAAGGATACGTGTAGAGGGCTTGCCTAGGCAAGGAGAAGGGCCTCTTAATGAGAAACAGGGATGAAGGGGAAGATAGTGGGAGAAGACATTTGAGTAATGTGAGAAGAGGTAGAAAGAAAGTGGGAAGTCTGGACAAATGGGCTCAATTTTGTCAGTGAAGTATGAGTCTAAGTCCTAAGGGAAGAAGAATGGAGAGGGGATGCCATGCAAAGTCTGAGGAGGGAAGAGGTTTTGGAGCAGCCATTGTGTTGACTGGGAAAGCAAGTCTTTTAAGGAGGTGTGAAAGGCTTGCCTTGCTGCAGTAATGGTCCAGTTAAATTATGTAACATAAATTTGTAGAGGAGTTCGTGATTTTCTCCAGCTCCAGTCAGTGGTGCATAAATGAAGGTGGCAAATTGTGGGAATAATTCATAGTTGGGATTTGGGAAGGCATTATCAGTGATGAGGAAAGGAGGCAAGTGATTAAAATGTGGTGTGGATAGTGTAGAGTTGAATTGATTCACTGGAGCATCAAGATAGGGAAGGAAGGTGAGTAGAGCCAGTGCAGGGGTGATGGTCTGGGAAGAAACTGAGGGTGAAGTTATTGAAGATTATGACAAAAACAAGATTGGGGTGCTGAGGTCCAAGAAAAAAAATGGAATCATAGGAAGTTATGATCAGATAAATGAATTTCAGATTTCATGAACATGGAAGGGGCAAGATTAAAGGTATGACCATCTCTGTGTGTAGATAAGGTATTGTGTAGGAGTAGGTCATGGAAATTGAGTAGATCAAGAAATGGGAACTTGGGGTATTTGAGCTCAGGGTATTTGAGGGATATTATTATGCTGAAGTCTCAATATGAGGGCAAGAGATGGGGAGGAGAGTCAGACACTGAACTCATTGAGGAAGGAAGGAATGTCCTGAGGTCATTAGATAACCACCAGGATCTGGATTGGGGGATAAATTTGAATAGTGTGAACCCCATAGGAGGAGGAGTTGTTGAGTCATGATGGTAGAGGGAGTATCTGGATTTGGCAGGGGGAGAGCAAGAACCAGTTAAGGGGTATGAGTAGAAGCGCAGCCAGTACTGGAATGAGTGACCAAGGATGCTGTGTAATCAGGGCAGAGCCTTGTGTCCATCACCACCAGAAAAAAGGAGTGAGAATGGAAAAAAAATTTAAGACAAAAGCAAATCGTAATTCTTGAGCAGGTATTCCAGAAAGTACAGGAGAAGAGATCGGTAGATCTGGAGTGGAACATTGTGGGGTGGGAGTAGGGTTATAGGAGTGAGAAAGTAGGTAGCTGGGGATGGGGAAATGGGGTTTGTACTTCTGTAGCTGGGTATTTAGAATTACTGGAATGGAGAGATTATAAGTGGATGGGAGTGCCCATAAATGAGGAATGAGTTTAGTAAGGGTATCAGAGAAGTCTGTTGAGGGAAGCAGGTGATTAGATTATTCAAGCTCCTCCCCTGAGGTCCATCCTTATAGCAGGTGGTGACACTGTGTCCAAGTAAGCCCATCTCACAGTAGGTAAGAGCTGTCAATTCAAGGTAGAGCAGATCAGAAGAGACCTCAGGAGACCAGTTGAAGTTGCTGGAATAAGGAGGGCCTAGGGGAATGACCTAGGTCCAGGCTGATGAATTGAAAGCCTTCCTGAGAAGTCTCTGGAGAGGGACTAGGAAATGGATGTCCTAGATTGGGGCTGAAGTAGGGCTCTTTGGGGAAGCCCTGGGGTTAAAACAGAGGGCAGGAGTTGGGTGACCTGGATCCAGAGCCAAAGTAGGGCTCCCTGGGAAGTCTTTAGAGAGAAGATGAGTGGCTATTTCAAAGTTAACACAGAATTCCTTGGGAGAAGACTAAGGGCAGGAGGTGAGTGGCCTGGATACTCTGACTGACACAGAGCTCTCTGGGAAATCTCTGGAGCTAGGCAGGTGGCTAGATTTGGATTGGTTGAGGCAAATATTCTGTATATGTGTGTATGCATCCTCTCCATTAGAATATAAATTCCTTGAGGGCAGCCACTATTTCACTTTTGTCTTTGTGTCTGGGGCTCAGCACAGTGCCTGGTGCTTAATAAATGTCTATTGAATGGTTCTGCCTACTTCACTCTGGGACATGGTATCAGTTCAAACAAATCTCCCCATGTTTTTCTGAATTCCTCTTACTCTTGGTGGTGTTTTTTTTTGGTATTGCTCTAATTCATTCCTTGTCTCTCTAGAATGAATAACCTTAAGCATTGGTCCAGCATATGGCAGACTTGGATTGAGCTGCATCAGTGAGGTTGGTCTGGCCTGGATTGGCCTTTATTTTGGTCTTTGTAGTTCACACACAGGTAACTCATTTAGGGCCACATGGAGTTAATTCTCATACCTCTGAGTGCTCCCTTTGTCCATATCTTCTTTTTCTACCTCCCGATTAACTAGACTGGTTCTGAATAGTTGTTTAGGGACCTGTTCTTGCTAGTCATGCGGTTCTATGTATAACAGCCTCTGTTCCTCTCAGCGCATATGAGATAGGGTGAGGGAGAGAATGGGAAAGTGGAAAAAACAAAATTAGGGAAATGGGAGGAACTAGGAATCTCTCTAATCAATCCTTTAGGTCTTTTGCCTGAAGGTTCATTGACCTTCATAATGAGCACCTGAGATTTTTGCCTAGAGCCAGGTGAATTTTAAATCTTTTGGTGGAAAGTGCTTGGAAAGACTAAGCATATAGAGCCAAATCCTCCATGCTACTTATGTATTAAGTTTCCACATTCACATTGGCAAATTTCCTTTTTTCAGAGAGCTCTTGTTGGGAGCCAATTAGACCAGGAGCTCCTCGAGGAAAGAAAGCATGTTTCTCCCAATAGACAGAACTTTACGAAAGAAAGGATTCCTCCTTTCCCCACGGAATCACTCTGTAGTGCTGAGACCCAGGGTTGTTTTGCATGCTAACATCTTCCAAAAGGAGACACCCAGCCCCTCTTTCCCCCCATTTCATGGTCAGGAAAGCTTATTCTGCTACCAAAATCGTCATGTCCCAGCTGCCCCTTTCCCATGTTTTGTTCCTGTTACTCAAATGTCAGAAGTTGAATCTGGGGGGAAAGTCTGAAGACTTGAAGGGATTGGGAGGACAGGAAGAAGGGGTCTATAATCCTCTTCTACTGGTAGTTTTAAATCTACTTCCCAATTACTAAACAAAGCATCAGATTCACTCTCACTCTCCCTTTCCTAGCTCTCCCTGACAAAGCCTAACGCGGTGGTGGGGCACCATTTATCTGTTTTCTCTCTTCAGACACTGAGGGGAACCCAGGAAGATGGGCATGCACAGGAGGACAGAGATTAGGATGACACCTTCCCTCCACCTCATATTTCAGTCCTTGGGCAGAGAACATTTGTTCATATGTAACTGGGTTCCCAATTCCTTCGACTTCAGATCATTTCCTCTTTAGTCAGATAATAATAGCCAACATTTGTGCAGCACTCACTAGGTGCCAAGCTTCTCGCTAAGTACTCTGTCTCATTTGATCTCCACAACAACCTTGCGAGACAGGGGCTATTATTATTCTCACTTTACAGAGGGGGAAACTGAGGCAGACAGGTTTAAGTGACTCTCTCAGGGTCACATAGCTGGCCAGATTGGAACTTCAGATCCTCCAGCACTCGATGGTGCCACCTAGCTCCCAGATAATAGTGAGTTGGGATCTGACTAGGGGTGGACAACCCTTCCCCCTCTACTTTGTCCTCTTCCTACTGTAGTCGTTCTGTTTTGTTCTCCTCACTCCCAAGCTGTCCTCCATTCATCGGAGTAGCAGGGAAATTCTTTTCATGCGCTGGTCCAGTTTTGTGTCCTCTTGAGTAGTAGGTGTGCAAGGCAGCTCCACGCAGATAGCACATGGAGTCATTCAGAACTGCTGAATGCTCCCTCAGATACTTACCAGCTATGTGACTCTGAGCAAATCATTTAACCTTTGTCAGCCTCAGTTTCCTAATCTATAAAATGGAGATAATAATAACCTCATCAGGTTGTTATGAGGATCAATGAGATCTGTAAAATGCCTTGTAAACCACAAAGCACTATAATAAATGTGAGCCATTATTATTATTAGGAAGGGGAGGCAAGAATGCGACAGGGGCTTCTGAGAGCGTTTCTCGAAGTATCATTGGTTTCTGAGAAGTCCCTGACTGGTGAGAATGACTCAATGCATGATCTTCCTGTTCTTTTTCTCTCTGTCTTCAAGGAAGATGCTAAGGTGGGGGGGGGGCGGGGTGAGGTGGGGATAAAGAAATTAAAGTCCCCGAGGTACGAGATGCCCAGAGACCACCCTCTCAACACACAGATCAAGTTCCCGTTGCTGTTTGTTTTTCTCTAAGGTTACTTTTGTCTGTGAATAAGGAGTCCTAACCTGGATGCCTCCTAAGCCAGCTTGGGGAGGGGGTATAGTCGCTGAGCTTGGGAAATTGATACGGTGGGAATGCAGACGCATCTGGACAGCAGCATACAATCTCAACCAGTTCCCACCTATGTCCTCCTGTTGGAGATGCCATCTGTCTTCCCCGTTCATTCTCCCAGGTCCCTTGTCCTCTTTCATTTCTGCGCCGCCCCCCTCACCCCACCCCATCTCAAAGATCCAACCTTCAAAGAAACATTGATGATTTCCACAGGGTAGAGGGTGGAGGGTGGGTGTCTCTGGCTCCATCTCATTTCCTGAGCACAGCAGAGCTGTGAGCTGCTCTAATTGACCTCCAGGGTCTCAGCTGTGCTAAGTTGGGTGATGGGTGGATATAGTTAGGCCTGTAATTAGTGCAGGGGAATCTAGGTCAGAGCAGTTGGAGTGTTGATCAAGGGGGTGCGGTGGGGGTAGTGATGGGCAACAAATAGGTTCCCCAAGGGGTGGGGGTGGGGAAAAGGGAGGTTGCTGAACTGAGGAAATAGATGTGGTGAGACACACGGGCACATATGGACTTGAGAATATGGTCACAGGGACAGACTCACAGTTTTGTGTGTGTGTGTGTGTGTGTGTTCCCGCATTCATTTGGGTTTCTTTCCAACTTCTCCATATATGGTGCTGCTCTAGAGCGGGCTGGGGATTGGCTGCTGTAGTTGGGAGACCGGGAGGTAGGAAGAGAGCAGAAAAACAGAAAAGGAGCAAAGCCAAGGCACTGAGGTAGAGACGCTCCCCATGCTAGGCACTGCAGCTGGGCAGTCTGTGGCTCGCAGAACTAGGCAGTGTCAGCTTCCTTTGGAGGTTTGTTTGAGGGGACTCCCCCACATTGATTTTCGAGAGTGAAGAAAGGGGAAGGGGACTAAGGGACCCTGCTGCTTCCTAGCTCCTTGGGCTGCGGTGGGGTCCCAGCTCCTGTTTGAATTGGGAGAATAGCAGAAAGCCTTGAGGGGCGGGGAAATGATGGGGACAGAGTAGAGGGAGCTGGGCAATTTGGAGATTTCTGATACCTGAAAGAACATACAAATGAGACAAAAGGTGCACAGGAGTTCTTCCACTTGATGAAACAATAGCTCTTCTGCTACTCTTTGTAGTAAGACAGACCAGAAACACCCCCCAGCCTTCTGCTCCAGTCCCTTATTCCATAGCCCACTTTACAGGCTAGGAGGGTAGAAGTAGAGGGTTATGGCAGTGACTGGATGGTGAAGCAGGGGGGTGATCCTCCTCTTTCTAATGCTTCCCCAAACATTGGCAGCTAGTTCCTTGTCTTAGACTGCTCACTTTTCCCCATCCGGAGAACCCTGAAAGTTATCCTCCATCTCCCAGAATATTTCTGTGCAAAGATAAGACAGTAAATTTGTCATTGGCAAGATGGGAGTGGAGGCAAGGAAGGGGTATGTGTGTGTCTGTGGTTAAATATTTTCTGCAAATTGGCTGATAGCTCATAGACTCAAAATTTTAGAGCCGGAAGACACCTTAGAGATTGACACCTCTCCCCCCTTCTTTTTTTAACAGACGAACAAAGTCAGAAGAAGTTTAAGAGACTTTCCTAGGAAGACTAGGTAGCGGTAGAACTAGCTCTATGCTTCGGATCTCCTGTCTCCCCATTTAGTGGGTGAGCTTAGGATCTGACAGTTTCTCCAGCATCCCTGACTTACATGCTACTCTCTTCCTTCTCCCATCAATGCTGTCTTGTTAGGGTTCCTATGTAATTCACACAGCCACAAAAGACAAAGAATAATGGGGAAAGGGCTGGAACTGTGTGAGAGGGATGAAATATCCTAGGAGCAGCTGGATAACAGTGGATAGAGGGCTGGGCCTGGAGTCAGGAAGGCCTGAGTTCAAATGTGACCTCAGACACTTACTAGCTGTGTGACCCAGGGCAAGTCACTTAATCCTGCTTGCTTCAGTTTCTTCATCTGCCAAATGAGCTGGAGAAGGAAATGGCAAACCACTCCAGTAACTTTGCCAAGAAAACCCTAAATGGGGTCACGAAGAATTAGACGCAACTGAAATGACTGAACAACAATAACACCCCAGGGTGGTGGGAATGGGAATGATGGAGTCTCATTGCAGTGTAGGGGGAAAGAGGCTAGAACAAGGGTGGGGAACCTTCGGGACAAATCCTCGGGATTTGTTCTGTGAAGTTTGGATTCAGTCAAAGGGCCACACTTGAGGATCTAGAGGGCCACATGTGACCACAAGGCCACAGGTTCCCCATCCCTGGGCTAGAAGAATAAAGTATTCTTTGTCTTCATTTCAGTAAGTAGAACTGCCTGAGCTGTTGATCTAAAAACATGTCTATAAAGGAAGATGATACTACTGACCTGCTGTTAGCAGGGCATAAACTTTGAACTTCTTTTCTAGTAACGATGGCAGACTTGTACTAATCCATCCACACAATCACAACTGTAAAATAGTCAACAAAGATTAAAAGGGCAGACACTCTAGCCTTGAAACAGAGTGAAACAATTTAGGTTAAGCCAGGATTGAGCTTGTGAACTTGACCTCATTAGCGCCACATGGTAACCAACTGAACCAACAGGTCTATGGGTAACAAGAGTATGAGTGACAAAGATGAATTGTCCAGTTTCAGCATTTCGCTAGGGAGTTGGAGACTCACTCCTGGGTACCTGATTAATGTGTGAATAAAAAAGCATTTATTAAGTGCTTACTATGTGCAAAGCACTGGGGATACAAATTGAAAATTAAGATAGTCTGTTCTCCCCAGAAGCTCAGTTCTAATGGGAGAGACAACACAAATGGAAGGTTCTGGCTGCAAATCCGATGGAAAGGTCCCTGGGCTTTAGAAGGTACCTTAGAGCTCAGTACCTAGTGCTTCCATTACTTCTCACTGGGGAGCCTACTTTTGCTTTTCTCCCTTTTTCCTCTTTGGCTCCCCTTTCTTTAGTGTCTCCCCATCTCTCCAGTCCCCTGGGAACCAAGACTAAGTGGCATGTTTTAGGAATACGTGTCATTCTTACTCTTTGTCTCTCCTCTTGTTACGTGGGAGTGACTAGGAAGAAAAAAAGGAGAAAAGGGGAAAACGTTGGTAAAATAAAATAAAATAAAATAAGATAGAAGATTTAGAAATAGAAAGAAAGTGTAGGTTGAATCCAGACTGGGGGTGGCCACAAAATGGTTGCTTCTGTTTGCTGGGCCAGGGGGTTTTGGAGGTCTTATACCTTTAGCACCCCACAATTGTATTTTCTTCTTCCAGTACCCCCAAAAGATCTCTGGCATGGGCTGTGGGGAAACCAGTCTTGAAATTTAAGCCCCAAAGCACCATTCTCTGTTCCCCATCAAAGTGAGTTAAATTCCCTTCAGAGAAGGTGCTTGCTAAAAGCTTGAGAGGGAATTTCCTGACTATGAAGAAGTGGAGAGATGAAAGATTTGGTTGGTGGAGGTAGGAGGGTTATCTTCCTGACTGGCTTGGCAGGAGGTGACATCAGGAGGAGAAATGGAATGATCTTAAGTGCCAGCCTTGGGTTTGTGAGGCAAAGGTTTGTGTTCCTCCAAGTACTACTTTTCTGCCTCATCTTCAGATAAATTGGGGAGTGAGAGGGAGACTGTTGAAATGGGAATGGATCTTTCTGTTTGGTTTGTCTTGTCGGTCATGTCCTCTCAGAAAATTCCATTTTCCCACACACAAACATTCCTGTCCCCTAAATCCTAGATTGAAGGGTTGAAAGACACCCTGGGGAATAGAACCAAGAGGCTAATAGTGCAGGTCTCTCTCTCTCTCTCTCTCTCTCTGTCTTCCAGAAAGAGCCAGTTTTAAGCTCTGTCTCTGTCTCTCCTTCTTGAAATCACTGACATTTCTTTTCTCTCCTCTCATTATTGTTGCAAATGGCAGACGACAAGAAGCAAACAACTTGAAGTCTAAATTGTATAAGACCTCTCATAAACAAAAATGCATGGAAGCCTGGCACCTGTTGATGGACCAAAGAGGTCTGATTTAAGTGGTGTGTGTATGTAGACAAGAAGCAAACAACTTGAAGTCTAAATTGTATAAGATCTCTCATAAACAAAAATGCATGGAAGCCTGGCACCTGTTGATAGACCAAAGAGGTCTGATTTAAGTGGTGTGTGTGTGTGTGTGTGTGTGTCTGTGCGAGTGCGCGTGCGCGTGCTCGAGCAAGCATATACACATGAGCTCCTTCCCTGGTAGTGATTCTCTTTCAGAGACAGGACAGGCAGTCTTGGGGGCAGTCAGAGTAGGGGGAAGGACTCAGAAAATTCTGGCTTGGCTAAAAGAGGAACATGAACATGTGTTTGGTTTTTCCCCTCTTTCTTACCCAGCATGCTCCACAACCAAGTTTCATTCTTAGATCAGTTCTCCCTTGGGGTCAGCTGTGCCTCGTTCCTCTACTAGAGAAGCCCCACCCTCTGAAGAAGCAAAGAGAATGCTACCATCTCTTCATGGTTACACCATAAGTAAGCATCATGTCTTTAAACTCATTTTGGGGTGGGGGGGGAAGTAAACACCAAAATAAGAAATAAAAGAAAAAGAGAGGGAGCTCAAATAGCAATGAGGGCTTGATGTTAGAAAGATAATGTCTGATTGCGGTTTGGATTCTACAGACTATCCTTCTGTCCCCTCTCTAAGCCCTCTTCTCTTTCCTGATACCAAGGGCTGAAAGTGGAACCCACCTCCCTAGAGTCTGGACTTTCTGGCTTACATGTCACCCTTCCGAGAGCAACCCTGGGTGGCAGCATAAAATGATTATTCCCTCTGCCCTCATCAAAGTAGGATTTGAACTATAAGCACATAGCCTCTGTGTTGGGGCAGGGGACTGCAGAGAGTCTAATTCTTATTTCTCCTCCCCACATCTAGTACTAGGGTCAGATAGCCTCCAACATCTCTTCTCTCCACCATTCAGTAGGGAATACCTCTCCCTCAAATCTGAGTCCAGTCTATGGCTCCAGAGGGAAAGGAGGAGGGAACAAGGGAGGATTAGGCACCAGCAGGAGCCATGAGTTGTTTTTTTTTTCTTTTTGGATTGTGGTAAATTAAAAAACAAAATAAAACAAAACAGCCCCTATCCCAATATCTGCCCATCCCTCCCCCCAACATGTCCCAGGTCTCTCTTTCTTGCCCCCTCACATCAGGCTTTTCCGGTACTGGCTGTGCTGAGGAGTATGTCTGAGTTGGGAGTCTGGGGTCTGAAGGTCCATCTGTCTGTACAGGTCCCTCAGCTCCCTCACCTCCTGCAGTACTCTCTTTGCCTGGCTCCAGTTGGATGATGCCTCCCCAAGTAGTCGCTCTGTCTCCAGCAGCAGCTGTTCAGACTCAGAGTCAGGGGGAGAACGTGGAGGGTCCCTGGCTTTTCGCTTCCCATCCCCCAGCCCCTGCACCTCCGCCAGCAGCTCCTGAGTCTTCTCCAGTTTCCTTGCTACCAGGTCCTGGATCCGAGACAGCTGTCCAGGGTGAGGTGGGGTTGGGGTAGAGTGCTCCTCAGGCTGTAGCAGGCCATGGGCTGGGGCAGCATCCCGTTGAGACAAGATTTCTTCCAAGGAAGCACATCGGCCTTTCTCTGAGGGTGTCTGCTTCTTGGGAGCCTGGGGAGTGTAAGGGGCCCCCTTCTCTGGCTTCTCCCAGGGCCGGGGAAAGCTACGGCCCAAGGGGGTATGGATTCTGTCTGAGTCTGCCCGTCGCCGGCCTTCTGCCAGCTGAGCCATCGACTTGTCCAGGTCAACACGGAAGCTCTCAGCACAAGAAGTGGGATCCTCAGGGGAGGGGTCCTCCTCTTGGATCAGGTCCAGGGTCAACATTCCATCAGAGGTAGAGGTTGAGGCCTGCATCAGGAAGTACAATGATCATAGTCATGAATAGAGATGTTGGGAATGACTACCCAGGCAAACATTCCTCCTCCCTGGCTGATGCTTCCTCCAATTCAATTCTAGGCAGCAAGTATTTATTAGGTGCCTATTTTGTGCTAGGGAATTAAAGACAGGGAGGAAGCAGTCTCTGCCTTCAAAGTTCTTTCCAAATTGTATGATGATAATTTACACTTGATTATTTGAATGGATATAAGGATTTTTTTGTGTGGAAGGAGGCACGTGTTGCTTCTCTTTGCCCCAAGCACCCAATATAAGGTTCCATACAGAGAAGATATTCTGTATCTCCTCATCCACATCCCTCTGGGGGGTGGGAGTGGGAGGGCAGTGGTTACTGAGGCATCTAGTGGTATACTGGATAGAGTAATGGGCCTGGAGTCAGGAAGACTTGAGTTCAAGTCTGACCTCTAGTAGCTCGGTAACCTGGTGAAAGTCACATAACTTCTATTTAGCTCAGTTTCCTCAACTGTGTAAAGGGGATGATAATAACACCTACCTCAAAGGGCTGTTGCGAGGACCAGACGAGGTCACATTTGTAAAAAGTGCTTAGCACTTTAGACTGGCACACAACGGGTACTGTATAAACGCTTATTCCCTTCCTCCTCCTAGCTAGATGACTTCAGCTCCCTCTTCTAGCCTGACCTCCCCAGCCTCATACTGGGACCTTAAAACAACAACAACCACCCAAAACAAAACAGCAATGTTCAGCATACTGAACCCCTCTGAAACATGGACATATATATGGGGGTTAGCAAACATAAGAAGATGTTAATTGAGACACATTTATAGAGTGCTTTGATATACACCGTCTCACTTGAGCCTAATAACAACCTGGTGATAAGCCACCTCGTCGATGTTTTCTCATATATTACCTTATGACATCTCTTGTAGTTTTTTTTTTTAATTCTTGTAGTGTTACTTAAATTTTCATATTTTTCCTCTTTCCTTGACTCAGGGGTCTTCTGTCTCTAATCCTTCTTAATACTAAAGTCATGTTCCTAAAGTACTAGACCAGGGATGAGGAACCTTTGGCCCTGAGGCCTTGAAAAAAGGATTTGTTCTGTGAAGTTTGGATTCAGTCAAAGGGCCGCACTTGAGGACCTAGAGGGCCACATGTGGCCTCAAAGCCTCAGATTCCCTACCCCTGTACTAGACTGACCATGTCACATCCCTGCTGCTAGGATCATATGTAAACCTGGCATTCAAAGCCCTTCCCAATCTGGCTCCAACCTACCTTTCTAGGCTTCCTATCCATTATTTTCCTACAGACATTCTTTAGTCTAGTTAAACTGGCCTTCGGCTATTTCTCATATACAGTATTTCATTTCTCATCTCTGGGCCTCTGTCCTCCATATCTGGAATGCACTTCCTCTTTACCAAATTCTGCCTCTTAGAATCATTCCTTCAAAACTCAGTTCAGGTATCGCCTCTTATATTTTGATTCCAAACCCTGCTGACTCTAGCTACTAGTGCCTGGCCCCGCAGATTTCCTTTATTTTATTTATACTTATATGTGACCAGGCTTTCTCCCCTGATAAAATGTAGGTTTCTTGAGTCCCTGGACTTTTGTTTTTGTCTTTGCATTTCCAGCACTTAGCAGGGGTTTAATAAACGCTTGATGATCCATTGATCTTTCAATTAGACAGTGTTCCCTGAGGGTAAGGACTTTATGTATTATGGATTAAAATTTTTTGCATTTCCTACAACCTAACACTTTCTAGGCAGGTGGTATAAGCTAAGTATTTGAATATTTATTGAATGAAGGGTTTGGTAATGATCCACAAAGCATTAGGGGAAACTAAGATGTTCTACGATGATGGACACAGCCTGGCAAGGATGATTATCGCACCCATCTACAAAGACGTACCCTGGTGCCCTTTTATAAGATAAATCTTGACCCGGATGGAAGAGGGGTCCCAGCTAGTATGGAAATTTTGATGTTCCTACTTACCACGGCCATTAGGTGTCCTCGGGTTGGGGGACGTCGAGAGTGCTGAATCTTTGCTCTGTCACGGGTGGGATGGGCAAGGAAGCTGTCCTCTTCAACAGTGACCTGGGGATGAGAAGACTCGTGTTCCTTACAGCCTCCCTCCTTCTGTCCCAAGTTCCCTGAAAATACCTGCACTGGGGAACAGATTCCATGACCTGTCCCACAATACATCCCTTGGATTTCAGGATCTCCTAGTTTTGAAAGAACCTCTAATCTGGCCCCTAAGCTCTGGTCCTCACATCCTAATATGGGAATAGAAGACCTGGGCAAGAGAGAGCTGGGAAGGGGGTAGGAGGAGGTAAGCATGAGTTTGAGAGAGAGAGGGAGTTGGAGGGGAGCAGGTCAATGGGGCCAGTTAGTTAATTCGGTTTTCCTCTTGGTACTAGCTAGACCTGCCCATCTCCACACTGATCCCAACCTCACCAACCTCATCCAGGATTCGGTTCTTGGCTCGAGTGATGGCAGAACTGAGGGCGTTAATCCAAGACTCCTTCTCCTCTGGACTCACTGCCAGGAAGATCAGGTTGGGTGCCTGGTTGGGGGTGGGGGTGGGGTGAAGATTTTTGTTATAACCTGGGGATTACACTTAATGCCCCTATCCCTGAGGGTACCTTGGAGACTTAATACTAAGATGTCTTATCTGTTTTGGCCCCACCTTTTCCAGGAGGGAGATTCTATTTCTGCTGTCATCCCTTCTCTTCCCCTCCCCACAAACCCACACCACCTCTTTGGGGATGCTACTATGTCCCCTCTACAAAACTGCACAATTGGGCACTCTGTCTTAGGAGTGATCATGAATTGAAAGGGGAAAACATTTTGTATAGGATAGAGTCTTGGGCTCTGCTGTCCTGGCCCCTAAGCTCAAATGAGGTATGGATGTGAAGGAGAGAATATTGAGAGGGACACAGGTGATTATGGGGCTGGAGAAGAGAAGGCTGGTGGTGGGGGCAGTGAAGGACAGGCAAAAAAAAAATCTTTACATGTATGAAGGGACATTTTTTCCAGGAAATGGGAGTAGCTGCTGTGTGTTCACTTAGACAAAAGGAAATAGGCTTAGGCTACAACTTGCCTCTTAGGGACAATGTAAGCATTCACTCCCAAGAGAAGTAAAGGGGCTTTCTTTTCTGGGAAAATTTAAGAAAATAGGATGGGTATCAGTGGGTAGAGGAGAAGAGCCTGAGGGACTGGGGGAGACTGAGAGATGAATACTTTCCAAGAAAAGGTCAAAGTTGACGGGGAGCCTGGGGACTCTAGACTTGGGAGGTAAGAGAAGTCACTGAGAGAAACAGTGAGCATGTGTGTGGGAGAGATCTTCTCAACACGGCTGTGTACAATAAGCGTCCAGGGGGCTAAGACGGTAGGGACGACATACCATGTTCCCAGGCTGTTTGGAGTGTGCCAGGGTAAACTTGCTGTGATTCTTCTTGCTCCGGCTCTTGGATTTCCGAAGCTCCTCGCATTTCTCATAGTCGCTCAGGTCAAATACTTCCTGGACATTTTTCTCATCTTTTATCTAGGGGGGCGGGGGCGGGGTGAATTGGTGTGGGGGGAGATAAGAATTATTTGGCCCTTTCCCCTATTAATTCATTGGTTCAAACCAGCCCAGGGAGAGAAAACAAAAACAAAAACAACAAAGTCTGGGATGGTCGCATGCCAGGAGGCTCTGAGAAGGTATCACAGAGAGGGGAGGAATTGGGAGGGCTCATTTGTTAACTCCTAGCTGGAGGATTTGTTCACAAATACCCTGCTCCCCTATTCTTTTCCACCAGGGCAGAGATCCCCTTTTCTCAATCCCACTCTTCTCCTCTTCTCCCTTGTCCTGTAGGGGACATGGCTGAAGAGGCGAAACTCATCCCCTTAGCTTGGAGAAGGCAGGGATAGCCTCTGGAATCTCTAGAAGCTCGCAGATCAAACTCTCTTCACCTTTCTCCCCAGGTTCCTTTTTAAAACTTTCTCTTAGGATCCTCTCATATCCTTTCCCAGAGTGTCCCGTACTGTTTTCTGAAGCTGGGGGACCTTGAACTGGCTCTTGGGTTCATTTGGGTCTGATTAGGTCAAAGGCCAGCAGAAATAATCTTAATCAGTTCTCCAAATGAATTAGTCCATGATCTTAAAAGGAAGGAGGTAAGAGGTTAAGGCTAAGGAGGATCCACCTGTAGCATCCCACTATAGTGACACTCACTGTGGGTGCCCCTGGCTCTGCCCCGTCTCAGCCCCCACCTTTACTACTCCTTTTTATAAAGACAATCATCTGCCTCTTGTATTTCAGGAGCCAGATTGCCATAGCAACAGAAACTCACTCTCTGTACTGCAAAGTTTGCTCAGTATAGTTAAAAACTACAAATGCTTCCTCTCTTCTCAAGCGCCCAGGCCCCCCTTAAGGGTCCTGTGTCAATTCAACCTAGACTCATTGAATCTATATGATCCCCTAACGACAATGACAGCTACCACGAACACAACACTTTACAGCCTCCAAAGTGTTTTCCTTACAACAACAATGAAGGAGATATCGCAAACACTATTAGCCCTATGTTACAGACAAGAAGACTGAGCTCTTTAGAGGTTAGATGACTTGCTAAATCAAGATCATTGGCCAGGAAGTGGTAGCAAGACCCTTACTTCTTGCCATGAACTTCTATTCCAGCTCTTCCCGAGCTACCTCTTCTAGAGACACAAGACTCTTCTAAAGAAAACACTTCACAATCTCCTTGCACCCACTTGGAGAACTAAAGGTTCCTTACTGCTGAGAAGTTATCTCTTGTATCTAATCTCAATCCTTCCTGATGCAGTTTCCTTCTAAGAATCTACCCTTATTCCCCTGGCCTTCTCTGACCACAACAAATCAAACTTCCTTAACCTTTCTCCCCACATTCATTTTAAAAAACTTTTTCTTAGGATCTTCTCATATGCTTTCCCAGAGCATCCCCCTTTGTCTTCTGAAGCTGGGAGACCTAGACCTAGCTCTTGAGTTCCTTTGGGTCAGAGTAGGACAGAAGACAGAGGAAGCACTCTTAGTCAATTCCCCAAATGAATTAGTCCACTCATTGTGCCTGTGCTTAAGGGCTTTAGAGGCAGTTAGGGATCTATAATGGGTGTATAGTTGGGGAGAAGGTGGCATCTGTTACTGTTTCCCCACTAGTTGGGAGGTCTGGTGTGAGGGGTGATTTTGAGGATAAGCAGGCCATGGTTTCTGGAAGAGAAATAGCTGGGATGAAAGAAACACAAACCAATCTCCACGTGTGTCTCCTAGTGCTGGCCTGGTTGTAGATAAACACACAACTACATGTAGCTACATGTCTGCCAAGTGTCCCCTGGGACACAGCCCCATGCACAGCAGAGTCCCCTGGTCAGAGATAACAAAATGCACATACTCAGATACAGAATTCTGAGTCACATATGTTTTAGAATTACAAGCCTGGCACCCTAGAGGGCACTTTGCCCCTCCTCCTGCTTCCAAATAAAACTCTTGGCAACATCTCAGATAAATGCAGGTTTCTCTACCAGTCCCTAAGCCCTTATCTCCAACTCCATTCTTCACCGTCTACCTATCCTTTGGAACTAAGAACTGCTTTATAGTGTTGAGCACTGTAACAAAAAGTTCATCCTTCCACGCTCCCGGCTCCAATCTGGCGTATACATCTACTTGGATTTTTTTCATGGTTGGGGTCTCTTAGACCTCTTCTCTTCTTATCTCCTTAGACTTTTGGAGAGAGGAAAGGAACCAAAGACTCTGAAGCCACATTGGTAGAGGTGTGGCCAGACCCTCCTAAGTCAAGAACAATTCCCAGAAACATGGGGCAGGGACATACAATGATGTGTCACTTCTCTTCCCCCTCCTTTCCGAGAGTTGAGAATATCAACAGAGACCAGAAATTATGGAGAGGAAGGCAATGGGTGTGTGTAAGGGAAAGGGCATAAGAGTGGGTGGTTTGTTCTTTTTTCCCCAGAAGAGGGGAGTGGGTTCACCTATAATCAGAATTGAGAACTTGGAAGAGGCTATAGGTAAAAGGGGAAATTGAGCTGCATCCTAGGTAAGAAACAGAAGTGGTCTAAGAGCAAACATTCTGAGGGGTCAGGGTCAGGGAGTCTAGACCTTGGTTTCCTTCCTGCATTTTATTATTTTTTTTAATCAAAAAAATCTCTAAAAGCCACCCACAGAATTATTGATCTTTTGAAATTGCCTCTTCCCTTCTTTTGCCTCTATGTCCCAGGTCTACAAAGGCATAGATGTCTATTAAAAAAAAGACCTGGCCTGACCCCCTTGCTCTAGCTATTCCAAAGTCTTCCTGAGTGAGATTTCTCTTCCTGCAGGGTCAGCACCACTTATCTTGAGGACCCTTAGATCTTTCTGGAAAATGAGACCTTAGTCTTAGGAACTGGAAAACCTATCAACAACACAGACAGGCTGCTTTGGGGCAGGGCACTTGTGGGAACTCAAATCACCCCTAAAGAAACTCTCTCTTGGCATTAGAGGGTCCCTTCCCTCCTGGGGTTGCCTGTCTTTTCTGTGGTCCCAGGGCTGAAAGGGAATTGGAGGAGAAGGACAAATATGGGAAATTCACTAGGAGTGGTAGGTATAAAGATAAAGACATTCTTGCATCATCATTATCATCACCATGACTTGCATTTATATAGCACTTTATATATGTTAATCTTGTATGAAACAACTTACAAATGAGCTAAAATACAATATGCAGTGTGTCACAAAAGTCTTACTGCATTTTTAAGTTAACTTTAAGACGAAAGTCTATTGACAACTATTAAAGCTTAAAATTTCACTAGGATGTCCACCCCTTAACTTTCCCTTTAAACTCATATTTATTATTCTGAATCCTCAAGACTCAGTCCTGTTGGTGCTCAAATATTTTGGGGAAAAGGGCTGCTTTGGCCTGAGATGGGGGCATGATCACCAGTTGGGGTGCTGGGGAGAAGTTATGAGGGAAGTATGGGAACTTTCATATCCATCTCTATGGGCAAGATGAAATCTGGGGCCCTGTTACGGGCCCCTAAAACTTAGGCTGATTTCTGCATAGAAAATGCCTCACAAAAAGAGAAAGAAATTGACCTATTTGTTTCCCAGATCACCTAATGCCTCCTCCTACCCTAATCATTTCTGTTGGAGGAGCAAAGTCACACTTTGAATCCCTCCTTTTAGATAACCTCTCCCATAACTAGCTAGATGCTGCTGATTCATAGAACACCAGACATCTCTGCCTGAGGTCATTCCATCCCTCCCTCTGCCTCCCCACTCCAACCTTCCTCTCCTACAGGCAGGGGTGGGTCACCCTGACCCTCCCCATGACTACTCCCTTGCTAAAACATGGACAAGAAAGGGATGCCCTGTTTCTTTTTGTTCCTTCCTATTCCCTCCTCCCCCTCACCATACTTGTGTTTCCCCTCGTGATGTGACGTGTGGGAAGTCCTCCCTGACTGTTCTCTGACGTTTCCTGCCATTATGAAGTTCAGGGAAAACAGACGATACACTTTGACACTTGTTCAGGAAAGCCAGAAAACTGTGGAGCAAATCCTCTGCAGGAACTGTATGTATGTGTCTATGTGACATTGAAGGGATATTTTCCTGTCAAACTCCCTAAAAACAAATCAACTTGATTCTTTTTTCTTTCTTCCTCTCCTCCAGGCCCAGACTTTCTCCAGTACTCAGATAAAGACCTAGGCCCCACACTGATTTGGACAATTGAAGTTTCCCTCTTTAAAAGAAATTTTGAGGGTAGAAGGTTTCCAGGTCTTTCCTACTTTGCTACAACCTTGATTGCTCCTGTGCCTTTAGTCTCTAGTCTTGACCAGAATGTATATGAATACCATAAAAGGATTTATTTAGCCAAGCACAATCTTCAGAATAAGAAATGCTGTTCTTTAAAGCAGGGGGCCCTGGGAAGTCAGAATTCAAGGAGGACTCCCCCCAGTCGGTGCTGGGTAGGGAGACAAGGGAAGGAGGAGAGGAGGCAAAAGAAGTCACACTATCTTGACTGGAAAGTCCAGGAGCAGGCTTCTAGCTGTGTGACACAGAGGTAGTAAGAGAGATGAAATGACTTCTGGCCAGGGGGTCATTTTAGATTTCTCATTACTCTATAAGCTAAGTTCTGTCTGTAAGTCATCTTTTTTTTTTTTCTGGTTTGAGATACTAAGTCCTTTTCTTCCCTCCAAGGAAACACACAGAAAGCAGGGAGTAGGGGAGAGGGAGAGGGAGTATAGTGTCCATGGTCTATGACCAGGACCTGGGTATCCTAACCCAACATGAGTTGAAGTTTGTAGTTTAACAACAGAGCTGGAGCTGGCTGGGGAAAAGACAAAGACTGTTGTTGCATTTTCCCCCTGTGGTTTCCTCCTTCAGGGAGGCAAAAATTGGGATAAGCAACCCTTCCTCTGGTCCCCAATTGACTTGGAAGTTTTTTCTGTCCCTTTTATTTTCCTGGGAGGTGAGGGAGGGAAAAAGAGCATAATGGACACATAATAAGAACTTAATAAATGTTTGTTAAATTGAATAGCAACAAATAGAATCCCCACAGCTCTACCCCAGGTCATGTTGAACTGACTGTCACATATCCCAGTGATCTTGGGCCCTATGTGTGGCATTATTCTATCTCCCTTATGATTCAGTGCAGCTGAGTTGTTGATATGATCAATGTATGGGCTCGCTAGAAACAGGAAAAGGGAGGGAGGTTGGCTAGGGGCTGGGGGTTGGGGGGGTGGTGGTGGACTGAGCAGAATGTTTTAGCAGCAGCAGAGGAAACAATTCTGTCTGCAGATGGAGGCTGCAGACAGGACTGGGGGTGGGGTAGCAGGGGACATTGGGGGAAGGGCTCCCCATTTATCAGAAGGGTGTTTTTTTTTAAATCTTGGGATAAAATTACCATTGTTATCAGAAAAATGTATGCAAAGGAAAAACCACCAACTAGGCTTTAAACTCAACGTCTGCCACCCAACTCAGGGCAATTTCTCAGCGAAGGGCAACCTTGTCATCGGACAAGGTGTGGTGGAGGATAGACAGTCTGCTCCCTCAACTTGCTTTGGGAATACTAAAAATGGTTTATGGGGGTGGGGTGGGGGTGGGGAGATAGAAGTGAGGGGATGTAAAAGGCTGATGTAGAGAATGAGGGAATGTGGAGAGGAGAGCTGGGGTGGTGGGAGGCAAGGGGATCCTACCTCCTTCTCGGAGATGTAGAGCTGGTCCCCTTTCAACACCACGTAGCGGTTTTTCCAGATCTCCCTAAAAATCCCTTTCCCACAGAATTTCCGCACCCAGCCGACCTTTTCAGGCAGTGCAGACTGATGGTTTCCATCCTGGGGCCCCTGCCGCAGGGGGTGGGGGGTGGGGAAGATAAGAAGCACATTATTAAGTGTTAATTTCTTCTTTCTCCCACTCTCCCCTAGCTGCCTCCCTCCCCGCCTTCTCGATCACCCTAGGGATTGGAGAGACTGGGGGCAGCCAGCGAGGTTACCGCGGGTCCTCACTCTTGGCAGTCAGTCCCCTTCCCCATCATGACCTCTCTCAGCCTGAGATAAACAGCTGAAACGACCCAGGAGGGGTGATGCAGAGGCTGGGAGCTCAGGCCTTGGGGAGGGAGAGGTGTGAAAAAGTGGGGACTGGTGCCTCTTTCTCCCCCTGTCCTCCTTTCCCCCTTTTCCCGCCCCCGCCCCCATTTCCCCCTTTCCAAAGCGCCTGGGGTTAAAGGCATTTTATTCTATTTTCATTGTCTTTTTTTCCTCTCTCCACCGCAGAGCACGATGCAAACTGCTGCTGGTTTCCCAGTGGAGAGGAGGTGGGGGTAGAGGAGAAGCTGAGGCAAGTACTAGCCATCTCGACCAGCCTTCCCCCAGCAAAAAGCACCCCCGAACACCGAAGGTTCTTGCTAGCAACTAGGGTGACAGGCTCAGGGATCCGTGGGAGGTAACTGCATCCCATAGATTGAATGAAATGTAAAATCTTCAGGCTGGGATGGCAAAGGGGGGGGGGGGGAAAGGGAGCGGGCGCGGTGGGGGGAAGGGGACAAGACTCTGTGCTCCCATGGTCCCTGCCCCCCCAAAACAGGCCGGAACCCCGGAAGGAGATGGAGGGGGTCCTGGTAGGAGAAAGTCAACTGAATTAGAGGAAGCAAGAGACACTCACCCTCTTGGCGGAATTGTTCTTCTTCATCATCCCGGGTGGGCTCGGGCAGAGGGGAGGGGGTGGGGGGGCCGGCCCGGGGTCCCAGTGGCGGAGGCCGGTTTGATGTGGCTCGTTCCAAGGGGGAGGGTGTTGGAGATGCCCCGGCGCCGCCTCCGCCTCCTCCTCCTCCTCCTCCTCCTCCCTCTTCTAGACTCTCCCTGTCTCCCTTCTTTGTAGCTCCGGTTACACTAAGGGCCAGCCTCCCTCGCACTCACACTGTCACACACACGCATGCCTGCCCCCCCTCGGCTCCCTCTATCCCGCCCCCCGCACACCTCCCATCCTGATCCCAGCGCACGCACAAACACACGCCCGCTCGGGGTCTGCTCTCTCCTCCGACCCGGCTCGCTCTGGGCAACCCAGTCCGCTCCCGGCAGCTCCATCCACAGTTGCCCGCCCGGGCCCCGCTGACGTCGTGAGTTCAGAATAAAGGGCGAATCGCGGAGCCCGACCTACTGTGCAGCTTCCCCCTCCCTCCTTTGTTTCTGACTCACCAGGGGTAAAGAAGAGAAGAAGCGAGATCGAGACAGAGAGACACACAGAAGAGAACCACAGAGAGGGCCAGATAGATGGAGATGAGGCACACAGAGACACGGAGAGGCGGAGCCAGAAAGACTGCTGGAATCAGCAAGACAGACAGAGACAAGCTGGGGAGGGGAACCCTAGGAACAGAGAGAGAGTCCCAGGGGCAGGGGGCGCAGCAAGAAATCACAGGATCAGGACAGGGTTAAAGAGACATAGATTTTAAAGAATTGGTATTTGGGAATTTCTCCCACAAGGGGAGGGCTTGACATTTCTCCATTTTGGACTTTCCCTCCAAACAAGGGAACGTGGAGGGTAGGAGAGCTGTAGGAGAAGGGAAGGTGGTAGAGAAAGTAGTCTAAGGAGTTTAGGTATTAGGGAAAAGTTTTCTGTTTTTTCTCTTCCAGAAGAAGACTGTGGGTGGGGAAGGGCATCAAATGGGGGAGGGAGGGACTGAGGAGAGGGAGTAAGTTCTGATTGGGGGAAACCCTGCAGCCAGCCCAATTCCAGGAGAGCCTGTGGTTCTGAACCTATAGCCTCAGTGTCCTCAGCTAGTTGCTAAAGGAGAGAGGACTGGGAGTGCACCAGTCTCCCTTCTGCTCATAGGTTCACTCACCAGGTGGCTTTGCCCATCTGTAAAGGGGAGAGAATAGTGTCTTCTCTACTTTCGGGGATGTTGTTAGAATAAAATGAGATTAGAAATAACAGCTCTTTGAAAATTAAAATACTGTGGCAGTGAAACGGATAATTATTACCGTTGGGAAAGAAGGGCTGGTCAAAAAGGGAGAGGTAAAAGTCACAGATGGACAGAACCTGTGCTCATGCATTGTCAGGCTCTAGTTTGGAGGAAGGCCACCACCCATCTCCACCGCCAGTACACTGGGTGGACCTCCCGAGAAGGATCTGTAAGAGGACATGGACCAGTCACATGGGATGAGAAGACAAGAGTAGTTTGAGACGTGCGTGTTGTCACATTAATGAGATCCTTGATCCACCAAATTATTGTTAAGAACCCAGCTGGTGGGTGGGAGAGTGTCATTTCCCCCCTGGAATTCACTTAGGAGTGGGGATAAGGGTTAGGGGATGTCCTCCTTAGAAGTAGATAATAAACTGGATGAGTGTTTCCCATTTTTTCCAGTGTTCCTGACATGCCTATAACTTTTGTGACAAAGACCAGGGAGAAGTCTGCCTCTCTACTATCCATATGCCTTCTCACACTGCACACCCCAGCCACGTTAACCAATAATGACGGCAATTCCTTACATTTATATGGGCTTTATGGTATCCAATAATTATTTTTATTGTATCCGCAGAAAAGCTCATAGAGCAGGTGATATCCCATTTGACAGATCAAGAAATAGGTTGAGAGTTGTGATTTTTCTAGTCTCTGAATTTGTCCAGTTTCAGTATCTGAACTAGGACTAGGAAACCGCAGCCCCCCCCCCCTCCTTTCTCTCTGTTTCTCCTCCTCCTCTTTCTTCTCCTTCTCCTCCTCTTTCTTCTCCTTCTCCTTCTCCTTCTCCTTCTCCTTCTCCTTCTCCTCCTTCTCCTTCTCCTTCTCCTTCTCCTTCTCCTTCTCCTTCTCCTTCTCCTTCTCCTTCTCCTTCTCCTTCTCCTTCTTCTTCTTCTTCTTCTTCTTCTTCTTCTTCTTCTTCTTCTTCTTCTTCTTCTTCTTCTTCTTCTTCTTCTTCTTCTTCTTCTTCTTCTTCTTCTCCTTCTCCTTCTCCTCCTCCTCCTCCTCCTCCTCCTCCTCCTCATTCTCCTCCTCCTTCTCTCTCTCTCTCTCTCTCTCTCTCTCTCTCTCTCTCTCTCTCACACACACACACACTTATTAAATATCTTTCTTGCTTTTGCTACCTTGGTTACCCACAACCCCTGTCTTCTAGCCTACTTGTCAAAACAAGCAAAAAAGAATGAGGAAACTCAGGCTATTTCGATATGACATCAATCAATCAACAAGCAAGTAACTATTAAGCACCTGCTGTGTGCCAGGCAACCAGGGAAGGAGAACAAGCATTTATTGAGTGCCTACTATGTGTCAGGTGCTTTACAAATATCATCCCATTCGATCCTCACAACAACCCTGGGATGTAGGTGCTATTATTATCCCCATTATACAGTTGAGCAGATAGGTTAAGTGACTTGCCCAGGGTCACACAGCTAATAAGTATTTGAGACCAAATTTGAATTCAGGTCTTTCTGACTTCAGGCCCAGTGCTCTATCCTTTGTCCTACCTAGCTGCCTCTAATCAGTATACAAAGACAAAAATAAAAGCCCTTGTCCTTAAGATGCTTATATTCCATAGAGGAAACAGTATGCACACATGAAAGCAAATACAAAATAATTTGGAGGGACACTACTGTATCTTTTTTCTCTTTTTATTGTGAACCTAAACATTAACAAACATTTAAGTATACTAAGAACAGAAAAGAAGATTACATATGAAATGGAACTTTTTACTGTTTCTTTCCCTCTTTCCCTCTTCCTTCTCTCTTTTATAAAATTAAATTTTATTTTATTTTCAATCTGAACTTTCTTCCTCCTCCCTCCCTTTCTCTTCTCCTCCAATTAAGAAAAATAAAACTTGTTACAAGCATGTGTAGTCAAGTAAAACAAATTCCTGTATTAGCCATGTCCAGGAAAAAATGTCTCAATCTACCCTCTGAGTATCATCTTTTTATCAGTATGTGGTAGCATGTTTCATCATAAGTCCTCTGGAATAGTGCCTGGGCATTGAATTGGTTAGAGTTCCCAAGTCTTTCAAAGTTGTTTTTCTTTACAATATTGTTATAGTATAAATTGTTCTCTGGGTTCTGCTCACTTCAGTCCACATAGTTTTGTGCAAGTCTTCCCAAGTTTTTTTTTAAGATTATTTACATTTTTGTTTATTTTTAAAACTTTTACCCAAGTTTTTACGAAACCATCCATCCTCTTCATCATTTCTTACAGCACAAAAATATCCCATCACATTCATGTACCATACCTTGTTTAGCCAATTCCCAAATGATAGGCATCCCCTCAGAAAATAAATTTCTATTACATACTATTCTATATTAAATTTAACATGATAGTAAGAGCCCTGGACTGCTTGTTTGTGTCCCTTTCTGAAATTCTCATCTTTTCTGTGAAATTTTAATGTTTTGTTGACGCTCTTTTCTTTCTTCTTTTTGTATCACTGTTACTGCCCATCAACTCCTCCAATAGAAACTCTCCTTTTAAATAAATATAGTCAAGTTAAACAAGCTGACACATTGGATATTTCTGAAAATGTATGTCTCATTCACACCTCTAGTTTATCATCTCTCTGCCAAGATGTGGGAAGCATGCATGCTTCATCATTAGTCTTCTTAAGTCATAAGAGATCATCAAATATATTAGAGTTCCTAAGTCTTTCAAAGTCTTTTTTTTTTTACATTATTGTGTTCAATGTAGAAACTGTACTTCTGGATCTGCTCACTTCACCTTGTGTCAATTCATACAAATCTTCTGAGGTTTCACTGAATCCATTATATTTGTCATTTCTTCTAGAGCTGTAGTATTCCATTGCATTCATATATCATAATTTGCCCAGCCATTCTTTAGTCGATGGATATCCACTTTGTTGACAGTCCTTTGCTACAACAAAATGTCAGTGGTAGCATCTTTATATTGTTAAATTCATAATTTAAAAAAAGGAAAGAAAAAAGGCAAAAAGGAAATGATAGTTTGCTTGTGCTCATAGAGGGCAGGTGAGGGACTACTAAGGCAAGAAATTGTATATATTGTCAGACATGATTGTTGTATTAGTGGTTTTTACTTAATTGTTTTTCTTTGTTATAGAGAAGAGTTTAACTGAGAGGTTGAGGGGTAAGAAAGAAATGACTAGAGAGACAGAAACAAACTTTTAAAAAAAGGTTAAAAAAAAAGAAAACAGTGGTTTATATTATTTCCCTAGGGTCTTGCTAGCAATGAGGTAGAGCCAAGCCAAGTCAACAAGCATTTATTTGGTGCCCACTCTATACCAGGCAAAGATATACAAAAAAGGCAAAAAAAAATAGTCCCTGCCTTCAAGGGCCTCACAATCTAATGGTGGGGGAAGGAAACAATATGCAAATGACTATGTGCAAACGAGAGATCTACAGCATAAATTGGAGAAAATCTAAGATGGAAGGCACTAACATTAGGGAGGACCCTGGGAAGGCTTCTTGCAGAATGTGACATTTTAGCCAAGATTTGAAGGAATTCAGGGAAGAAAGGAGAGAATTCCAAAGTATGGGAGATTGAATCAGAAGATGGAGCATCACTTGAAATGTAGTAAGGAGGCCAGACTCACTGGCACATAGAGTATGTGGAAAAGAGTAAAGTGGAAGGAGATTGGAAAGGTAAGAAGAGATGAAGTTATGAAGGCCTTTAAAAGCCAAACAGAGGATTTTATATTTAATCCCAGTGGCAACAGGGAAACACTGGAGTTTATTGAATAGGGGAGTGACATTGGCAAACCTGCACTTAGGAAGAACACTTTGACAGTTGGGTGGAGGAGGGAATGGAATTAGGAAAGACGAGGCTGGGAGACCAACCAGAAGGTTACTATAATTGGCCAGCTGTGAAGTGATGCAGGCCTATACCAGGACAATGGCCATGTCAGGGCAGAGAAGAGAGTGAATGTTGATAAAGTAGAAGCAACAGCACTCGGCAAGAATTTGTATATGGAGGGTAAGAAAGAATAAGTCAAGTATGACACCTAGATTGTGAGGATGGGTGACTGGAAGGACAATGATACCCGGGACAGTAATAGAGAAATTAGGAAGAAAGGAGGGTCCTGGGAGGAGAAAGATGAGTTCAGTTTTGGACATGTTGAGTTTAAGATATCTCTGGGATGTCAGTTCAAGATGTCCACTAGGCAGTTGGAGATATGAAACAAAAGAGAAGGCAGGGCTGGACAAATAAATCTGAGAATCATTAGCATGGAGATGATAATTGAATCCACAGGAGCTGGTGGGATTACCAGGTAAATAGTACAGAGGGAGAAGAGAGGAGGGTAGAGGAGTGATCTGGGGTTGTAGTTCAAGTGGTTTCTGGTGAAAATAAGCACTTTTCTTTCTCATTTTTCTCTGTACTGTTTTTTCAACACCATACGTGCATGAATACATTCATTAACTTGGTAAGTGGTTAAGTTCAAGGCATTGTGTTCCCCAGACATTGCTTTGGTTAGGAGAAGATGGAGCTCTATGAAACATTAAGTAGGGGGCTGCTAAAAAAAATCCTAAAGTAGTGTTCAGATGCCAAAGCAGATCCATGTGGGCTGCAGAGTCTTCCCTGCCTGCTTGCTCCTTCCTACGTTATATAAATCTTGGGCTTCCCTTATAGATGATGGCTTCTTACCCTGTCCCCTCCATTTGTTAATTTCCAACTCCCCTCACTGCAACCACCCTCTCTCACTCCTTTCTCCCTTTCTTGTCACCTCCCCCCCTTTTCTTAATCTATCCTATTATCCTGTCTCCTCTTTCTTTAGGCTTGCTGGTCTTTTCCCACCAGGAAAACCCAGGTGGAATCTGACTTTGAAGATTGTTTCTAGGGGCCAAGTCTTAAATGAGCAGTTTATTAACAGGACTTCTGGATTTCATTACACATTTCCATAGCACCTTTCTATCCTTGGATGCAAGGTAGTATAATAGTATATAGTATAGTATATATACTGTAATAGTAAATAATAGGCACTTTAATTTCTATACAGTTTACAAGGTATTTTCATATACATTGGTCCCATTTAATCCTTAAAACAATCCAATGAGCTAAGTAGACGGGCAGATGTTATTTTCATTTTACAGACGAGGAAAATGAGGCTCAGAATAGATAAATGACTTGTCCATAGTGATACTGCTAATAAATGGTGAAGCCAGAACTGGAACTTGGGCTTCTGCATATACTAGCACACTAATAACTCCTCCCCACCTCAAAAAAAAAATCCAGCATTTATTTATGAAACAAGGAAGTGAACACTTCCCTGCTGAGAAAGAGAGAGGCAGAGATTAGTATGGCGTAGACATGAGAAACAGGAGTCCTGAGTCACTTTGTCAGCCTCACCATCATGGGTCAGAAGACATTAAACCTCATGAGACTCCCACACCTCACTTCCTCAAACGGGAATTTACTAGCTCTACATCCACTTTAGAGAAAAGGGAAGGAAGGTGGGAATAAACAGTTGTGAATTGCTTCTGGCAAATTGGTTGGTAGGAAGTTTTTAAACCAAACAGAGAAGAGAGTTGTTATTATTAGCAAAAGTAATACTCCTGGTTTATGTAGAGAGCACAAGGTTTGCCTGGACAATATGCAAATGATGTAGGAAAGCAGACAGTGGGTGTTTAATGAAAAATGATGCTGTTTTTTTTAGGAGAACAGGTGAAAGGAACAGGAAGGGAACTAAGACTGGCAATCCTTGTACAAAAAGTGCCTGTGTTCTTGTCTTTTAATTAGGAAATGATAATTTTCATAATAACCCCGAGTCTCTTGAGGATTGGCCCTAGGTTTGTATGTCTTTGTGTTCTCAAATCCTCGATCTTAAATACTCTCTCTCTCTCTCTCTCTCTCTCACACACACACACACACACACACACACACACACACACACACCAGGTACTTATAGTAAGTATTCAGTGGTGATCATGATTCGAACAATTGCAGCTTACTAGAAAGAAGACTGGTGAGAATCCCCCTTCTGCCAATTACTACTTGGGGGACCTTAGGTAAGTAATTTAATTTCTCAGAGCCTCAATTTCATGTGTGAACAGAGTAGAAAATGTTGGTTTTTTTAAAAAAAAATAATTTATTGTTTATTTATTTTTAATATTCTTTTCTTTTAAAAATTTGAGTTCAGAATTTTCTCCCTGCCTCTCACACCCACTGAGCAACATGATATCAATTATACATGTGAAATCATGCAAAACCTAATTCCATGTTAGCCATACCTATTTCCAAAAAAAGCGAGAAAAATAAAGTGAGAAAACTATACTTCAATTTGCACTTAGAGTTCATCCGTTCTCTCTGGAGTTGGATAGCATTTTTTCATCATGAATCCTTTGGAATTGTTTTGGATCACTGTATTGATCACAGTAGTCAAGTCTTTCAAAGTTGATCATCATTATAATATTGCTGTTACTGTGCACGATGATCTCCCCGTTCTTCTCACTTCACTTTGCATAGTTCACATAGGTCTTGCCATGTTTTTCTGAAACAACTTCCCCTTGTCATTTCTTATAGAATAATACTACTCCATCACAATCATATGTCACATATGTTCTGTCATTCCCCAACTGATGAGTATCCCCTTGATTTCCAGTTCTTTGCCACAACAAAAAGAGCTGCTATAAATATTTTTGTACGTTATAGGTCCTTTTCCTTTTCCTTTGAACTCTTTAGATCTAGTAGTGGTATTGCTGGGTCAAAGGGTATGTGCAGTTTTATAGCCCTTTGAACCTAATTCCAAATCATTCTCCAGAATGACTGGACCAGTCCACCAACAGTTCATTAGTGTACCTATTTTCTCCTCATCCCTTCCAGTATTTTCATTTCTGATGAGTGTGAAGTGGAATCTCAGAGTTGTTTTAATTTGCCTTTTTAAAATAAATAGTGATTTAGAGCATTTTTATATGACTATATACATAGCTTTGATTTCTTCTTCTAAAAACTGCATGTTTATATCTTTTGACCATTTATCAATTGGAGAATGACTCTTCTTAGTATAAATTTAGGTATAGACTCAGTATATATTTGAAAAATTAGGCCCTTATCAGAAAAACTTGTAAATTTTTTTTGATATTACTTCATTGTCTATGGTACCTTTTACCAAAATGTAGTTTTGCTAATTATCGCTCTTAATTAGGTCTGTTTTTACTTTTGCTTTGTCTAAGATCATGATTGCTACCCCTGCCTTTTTTTTTTGCTTCAGCTAAAGCATATTAGATTCTGCTTCAGTCCTTTATTTTAACTCTGTGTGTGTGTCCTTCTGTTTCAAGTGTGTCTTTTGTTAAACAGCATATTGTTGGATTCTGGTTTCTAATCCGTTTTGCTATCCATTTCCATTTAATGGGTGAGCTCATGCCGTTCACATTCACAGTTATGATTACTGTGTATTTCCCTCCATCCTATTTTCTTCTGTTTCTTCTTCTTTTCTCTCTTTCTTTTAATCATGTCCCTCCTCAAAAATCTATGAGTACATGAGTCATCTCCTCATGTAGGAATATAAACAGTTTAACCATATTAATTTCCTTATGATTTCTCTTTCATGTTTACCTTGTTATGCTTCTCTTGAGTCTTATGTTTGAAAATAAAGTTTTCTATTTAGCTTTGATCTTTTTTATCAGGGATACTCGAATGTCCTCTATTTCATTTAATATCCATTCCTGCCCTCCCCCACCCCCGCCCCCCCCAGAATCATATGTAGTTTTCCTGGGTAGGTGATTCTTGATTGTAATACAACTCCTTTGCCTTTAGGAATATCGTATTCCAAGACTTCTGATTCATTAATGTAGAAGCTGCTAAATCTTGTGTGAGCCTAACTGTGGCTCCATGATATCTGAATTGTTTCTTTCTGGGCTACTTGAAATATTTTCTTTTTTTACCTGGGAGCTCTGGGATTTGGGTATAATATTCTTGGGACTTTTCATTTTGGGATGTCTTTCAGGAGGTGATCAGTAGATTCTTTCAATTTCCATTTATCCTCTGATTCTAGGCTCTCAGGATAGTAAGTCCTTGATAATTTCTTGAAATAGGATGTTTAGGCTGCTCGCAGGTTTCAGGTAGTCCGACAATTCTTAAATTATCTCCCTTTAATTCATTTTCCAGGTCAGTTGTTTTTCCGATGATATATTTCACATTTTCTTCTATTTTTTTCATACTTCTGACTTTGTTTTTATTGTTTCTTGATGTTTCATGGAGTCATTAGCTTCCATTTGCTCAATTCTAATTTTTAAGGAATTATTTTCTTCATGAGATTTTGTACCTGTTTTCCATTTAGCCTATTCTGCTATTTAAGGAGTTCTTTTCTTCAGTGAATTTTTGTGCCTCTTTTACCATTTGGCCAATTCTGTCTTTTAAGGTGTTATTTTCTTCAGTATTTTTTGTGCCTCTTTTACCAAGCTGTAAATTCTCTTTTCATATGGACTATTTGTGCCAGATGTGTGGTCAAGCCTTCTGAGCTCATATTGGTTTGATCAGCCACAGCTAGACACACTGTACTCTGACCTTGACATGGCAATGTCATTTTGGTCTTCTTCAAGCATGAAGGACAACAACCAGTTCTCTTGTCATAATTTTCTTGCATCACTCTCATTTCTTTTCCTAATTTTTCTCTACCACTCTTACTGTTTTCTTTAACTCTTCCAGGAATTCTTGTTGGGCTTGGGTCCAATGAGCATTTTTCTTTGAGGATTTGTTTATAGCTGTTTTCATATTATGGTCTCTTCTGAGTTCATGTCTTGGTCTTCCCTGCCACTGTTGTAGAATTTTATGGTCAAATTATTATTTTTTTTTGTTGTTTGCTCATCTTCCAGCCTATTTCTTGATTTTGAACTTTATGTTAAAGTTGGGCTCTGCTCACCCCAGGGTCGGAAGGCATTATCCCAAGCTTCAGGCTTCCTCATGGCTTTTTTCAGTGATAGTTCTGGGGGTTGCTGTAAGTTTTGGTGCTTCTAAGGTGGTGTGATCCTGGGAGAGGTATGGTCGTTGCCCTCCTGGTCTGTGCTCTAGCCTTTAACCAGGAAGGGTCACTGGTCCCTGGCAGCCACAAGTGCTAGTGCTCCTCTTGCCTTGGAACTGAGACCAGGGCCCCTGCTCCCTTGTGACTGACCACCAGCACTCCTCTATGCCCTGAAATTGTGATCTAGAACTGCATATGGGCAATAGAGTTGCCAAGTGGCAGCAGCTGTACCCAGTGCCTGAAATTTTTTTCACTAATTGAGGGGATGCCCATCAATTGGGGAATGGCTGAACAAGTTGCGATATATGAATGTAATGGAATTCTATTGTGCTATAAGAAATGATGAGCAGGCAGACTTCAGAAAAACCTGGAAAGACCTATATGAACTGATGCTGAGTGAGGGGAACAGAACCAGGAGAACATTGTACACAGCTGCAGCCACATTGTGTGATGACTAACTTTGACAGACTTGGTTCTTCTCAGCAATGAAAGGTTCTAAGACAACTTCAAAAGGCTCACGATGGAAAATGCTATCTACATCCAGAGAAAGAATTATGGAGTCTGAAAGCAGATCGAAGCATACTGTTTGCTCTCTCTTTTTTGTTTTGTTTTGTTTCTTCTTTCTTGTGGTTCATTCGTTATAATTCTCCTTTGCAACATGACTAACGTAAAAATATGTTTAATGTGAATGTATATGTAGAGTCTATATCAGATTGCATGCTGTCTTGGGGAGGGTGGAGGGAGGTAGGGAGAGAAAATTTGGAACTCAAAAGCTTGTGGAACTGAATGCTGTAAACTAAAAATAAATTAATTAATTAAAAAAAATTTTTTTTCACCAGCTGTCTGGCCTGAGAGCTCCCAAAGCTGCTGCTGCTGCACCCCTTGTTGCTGCCCTCTATGGGCCTCCACCCAGGTGTCAGAGGTGTCTCCCGCTGAACTCCTAAGTTTGCTAAGGCTGGTCAGATGTCTCACTCTGACCTTTTGTTGGCTCTGCCACACCAAAGTTTGATTTGAGGCATTATTTTAAAGCAGTTTGGAGCAGAAAGTTGAGAGAGCTCAGCCGAGTTCAGCTAATCCACCATTTTGGTTCTATCCCTCAACCTCATGATGCTATTTTAAAGATCAAATGAGATAATGTGTGGATATAAATCACTTTGTAAACCTGAAAGCATGACATACATGTGAGCAGTTAATATTAATCTCTTTAGAGCCTTGTAGAAGAAGAGGAGAAAAGGCAGGAGTGATTTTTTAAAAAGTCCCTTAAAAACTGTCCCCACCTTTTGTGTAGTTTGTAAAGGGTTCTGATACCCATCCCCCCAATCTGAATCTTGAGTCAAGATCAGAAGGAAACCAAAGGTACGTTGCCTCTTCATAGAGTGCATTCACTTGAAAAGATCTTGTATTAATTTCAAAAGTGTAGTTCAAATGACATACTCCCAGATATGAGATTCTCAAATGTTTGAATGGGTAAGGAAATTCAGAGTTTAGGTTCTAGTT